>NC_074701.1:10693360-11300283 GCF_029448725.1 Salvelinus fontinalis | reverse complement strand
TCTGGTTGGCGGCTCTGGCAGATCCTGTCTGGTTGGCGGCTCTGGCAGATCCTGTCTGGTTGGCGGCTCTGGCAGATCCTGTCTGGTTGGCGGCTCTGGCAGATCCTGTCTGGTTGGCGGCTCTGGCAGATCCTGTCTGACGAATGGCTCTAGCGGCTCCTGACTGACGAACGGCTCTGACGGCTCGGGACAGACGGGCGGCTCTAATGGCTCGGGGCAGACGGATGGCTCAGATGGCGCTGGGTAGACGGATGGCTCAGATGGCGCTGGGTAGACGGATGGCTCAGATGGCGCTGGGTAGACGGATGGCTCAGATGGCGCTTGGCAGACGGGCAGTTCAGGCATCGCTGTGCAGACGGCAGACTCTTGCCGGCTGAGGCGCACTGTAGGCCTGGTGCGTGGTGCCGGAACTGGTGGTACCGGGCTGGGGACACGCATCTCAGGGCTAGTGCGGGGAGCAACAACAGGACGCACAGGACTCTGGGGACACACAGGAGGCTTGGTGCGTGGTTTAGGAACTGGTGGTAAAGGGCTGGAGACACGCACCATAGGGCTAGTGCGTGGAGGAGGCACTGGTGGTACTGGGTAGGGGCGGGGAGGTGGCGCCGGAAATACCGGACCGTGCATGCGTACTGGCTCCCTTGAGCACTGAGCCTGCCCAACCTTACCTGGTTGTATGCTCCCCGTCGCCTGACCAGTGCGGGGAGGTGGAATAACCCGCACCGGGCTATGTAGGTGAACCGGGGACACCATGCGTAAGGCTGGTGCCATGTACGCCGGCCCGAGGAGACGCACTGGTGACCAGATGCGTTGGGCCGGCTTCATGACATACGGCTCAACGCTCAATCTAGCCCGGCCGATAGGTGGAGCTGGAATGTACCGAACCGGGCTATGCACGCATACAGGAGACACCGTGCGCTCTACTGCGTAACACGGTGTCTGCCCGTACTCTCGCTCTCCACGGTAAGTACAGGGAGTAGGCGCAGGTTTCCTACCTGACTTCGCCACACTCCCTTTAAGGCCCCCCCCCAAGAAATTTTTGGGTTGTACTCACGGGCTTCCAGCCTTGTTTCCGTGCTGCCTCCTCATATCGCCTCCTCTCGGCTTTAGCTGCCTCCAGCTCTTCACGAGGAAGGCGATATTCTCCCGGTTGTGCCCAAGGCCCCTTACCATCCAGTATCTCCTCCCATGTCCAAGAATCCTGTGTAGGTGGGTCCTGTTGCCGCTTTACATGCCGCTTGGTCCTGTATTGGTGGGTAATTCTGTCACGATCGTGTGGGGAACTGACGGACCAAAACGCAGCATTAGGAAAATAAGCCATCTTCTTTTTATTAAGAAGAAGGAGAACCGAAAACAAAACACTCTTACAAAACTAACAAAACAAACAAACGACCGTGAAGCTATGAACGTAGTGCACATACAGGCTACAAACGTATAACATAGACAATTACCCACATCAAACGAAAGCCTATGGCTACCCTAAATATGGCTCCCAATCAGAGACAACAGAAATCAGCTGTCTCTAATTGGGAACCCATTCAGGCAACCATAGACTCTCCTAGACAACTACACCAACATAGACACAGCTAGACACATACACTCAACACAAACCCATACACTACACCCAACACCCCCTTTACCATATAACCACCCAAAACCGATAAAACACAAACATTCCCCATGTCACACCCTGACCTAACTAAAATAATAAAGAAAACAAAGAATACTAAGGCCAGGGCGTGACATAACCCCCCCCCCCTTAAGGTGCGAACTCCGGGCGCACCAGCACACAGTCTAGGGGAGGGTCTGGGTGGGCTTCCTTCCACAGTGGCGGCTCCGGCACTGGTCGTGGTCTCCACCCCACCACAGTCACTAACCGCCTCCTTAGCTTCCTCCAAATGACCCCCCTCCACATTAACCCCACTGCATTAAGGGGCAGTTCCGGACTAAGGGGCAGCTCCGGACTAAGGGGCAGCTCCGGACTAAGGGGCAGCTCCGGACTAAGGGGCAGCTCCGGACTAAGGGGCAGTACCAGGGTAAGGGGCAGCACCAGGATAAGGGAGAGCACCAGGATAAGGGGCAGCACCAGGATAAGGGGCAGCTCCGGATTGAGGAACGGCAGCTCCGGACTGAGGGACTGCAGCTTCGGACTGAGGGACTGCAGCTCCGGACTGAGGGACGGCAGCTCCGGACTGAGGGACGGCCCATGGCTGGCTGACGGATCTGGCTGCTCATGGCTGGCTGACGGATCTGGCTGCTCATGGCTGGCTGACGGATCTGGCTTCTCATGGCTGGCTGACGGATCTGGCTGCTCATGGCTGGCTGACGGATCTGGCTGCTCATGGCTGGCTGACGGATCTGGCTGCTCATGGCTGGCTGACGGATCTGGCTGCTCATGGCTGGCTGACGGATCTGGCTGCTCATGGCTGGCTGACGGCTCTGGCAGATCCTGTCTGGTTGGCGGCTCTGGCAGATCCTGTCTGGTTGGCGGCTCTGGCAGATCCTGTCTGGTTGGCGGCTCTGGCAGATCCTGTCTGGTTGGCGGCTCTGGCAGATCCTGTCTGGTTGGCGGCTCTGGCAGATCCTGTCTGGTTGGCGGCTCTGGCAGATCCTGTCTGGTTGGCGGCTCTGGCAGATCCTGTCTGGTTGGCGGCTCTGGCAGATCCTGTCTGACGAATGGCTCTAGCGGCTCCTGACTGACGAACGGCTCTGACGGCTCGGGACAGACGGGCGGCTCTAATGGCTCGGGGCAGACGGATGGCTCAGATGGCGCTGGGTAGACGGATGGCTCAGATGGCGCTGGGTAGACGGATGGCTCAGATGGCGCTGGGTAGACGGATGGCTCAGATGGCGCTTGGCAGACGGGCAGTTCAGGCATCGCTGTGCAGACGGCAGACTCTTGCCGGCTGAGGCGCACTGTAGGCCTGGTGCGTGGTGCCGGAACTGGTGGTACCGGGCTGGGGACACGCATCTCAGGGCTAGTGCGGGGAGCAACAACAGGACGCACAGGACTCTGGGGACACACAGGAGGCTTGGTGCGTGGTTTAGGAACTGGTGGTAAAGGGCTGGAGACACGCACCATAGGGCTAGTGCGTGGAGGAGGCACTGGTGGTACTGGGTAGGGGCGGGGAGGTGGCGCCGGAAATACCGGACCGTGCATGCGTACTGGCTCCCTTGAGCACTGAGCCTGCCCAACCTTACCTGGTTGTATGCTCCCCGTCGCCTGACCAGTGCGGGGAGGTGGAATAACCCGCACCGGGCTATGTAGGTGAACCGGGGACACCATGCGTAAGGCTGGTGCCATGTACGCCGGCCCGAGGAGACGCACTGGTGACCAGATGCGTTGGGCCGGCTTCATGACATACGGCTCAACGCTCAATCTAGCCCGGCCGATAGGTGGAGCTGGAATGTACCGAACCGGGCTATGCACGCATACAGGAGACACCGTGCGCTCTACTGCGTAACACGGTGTCTGCCCGTACTCTCGCTCTCCACGGTAAGTACAGGGAGTAGGCGCAGGTTTCCTACCTGACTTCGCCACACTCCCTTTAAGGCCCCCCCCAAGAAATTTTTGGGTTGTACTCACGGGCTTCCTGCCTTGTTTCCGTGCTGCCTCCTCATATCGCCTCCTCTCGGCTTTAGCTGCCTCCAGCTCTTCACGAGGAAGGCGATATTCTCCCGGTTGTGCCCAAGGCCCCTTACCATCCAGTATCTCCTCCCATGTCCAAGAATCCTGTGTAGGTGGGTCCTGTTGCCGCTTTACATGCCGCTTGGTCCTGTATTGGTGGGTAATTCTGTCACGATCGTGTGGGGAACTGACGGACCAAAACGCAGCATTAGGAAAATAAGCCATCTTCTTTTTATTAAGAAGAAGGAGAACCGAAAACAAAACACTCTTACAAAACTAACAAAACAAACAAACGACCGTGAAGCTATGAACGTAGTGCACATACAGGCTACAAACGTATAACATAGACAATTACCCACATCAAACGAAAGCCTATGGCTACCCTAAATATGGCTCCCAATCAGAGACAACAGAAATCAGCTGTCTCTAATTGGGAACCCATTCAGGCAACCATAGACTCTCCTAGACAACTACACCAACATAGACACAGCTAGACACATACACTCAACACAAACCCATACACTACACCCAACACCCCCTTTACCATATAACCACCCAAAACCGATAAAACACAAACATTCCCCATGTCACACCCTGACCTAACTAAAATAATAAAGAAAACAAAGAATACTAAGGCCAGGGCGTGACAAAAACCTAGATTTTCCTGTGTTTCATATACACTGTACAGTGCATCGGAAAGTATTCAGACCCTTTGACTATTTTCACATTTTGTTACGTTACAGTCTTATTCTAAAATGTATTAAATTGTTTTTTTTCTCATCAATCCACACACAATACCCCATAATGACAAAACAAAAACAGGTTTTCAGAAATGCTTGCGAATGTATTAAAAACCAAAAAGTGAAATATCACATTTACTTAAGTATTCAGACCTTTTACTCAGTACTTTATTGAAGCACCTTAGGCAGCGATTACAGCCTTGAGTCTTCTTCGGGTATGACGCTACAAGCTTGGCACACCTGCATTTGGGGAGTTTTTCCCACTCTTCTCTGCAGATCCTCTCAAGCTCTGTCAGGTTGGATGGGGAGTGTCGCTGCACAGGTATTTTCAGGACTCTCCAGAGATGTTCAATCGGGTACAAGTCCGGGCTCTGGCTGGGCCACTCAAGGACATACCTGTTTCCGAAGCCACTCCTGCGTTGTCTTGGCTGTGTGCTTAGGGTCGTTGTCCTGTTGGAAGGTGACCCTTCGCCCCAGTCAGAGGTCCTGAGTGCTCTGGAGCAGGTTTTCATCAAGGATCTCTCTGTACTTTGCGCCGTTCATCTTTCCCTCGATCCTGACTGGTTTCCCCGTCCCTGCCACTGAAAAACATCTCCACAGCATGATGCTGCCACCATCATGCTTCACAGTAGAGATGGTGCCAGGTTTCCTCCAGACGTGACGCTTGGCATTCAGTCCAAAGAGTTCAATCTTGGTTTCATCAGACCAGAGAATCTTGAATCTCATGGTCTGAGAGGCTTTAGGTGACTTTTAGCAAACTCCAAGCGGGCTGTCATGTGCCAAACTCCTTCTGTCTGGCCACTCTACCATAACGGCCTGATTGGTGGAGTGCTGCAGAGATGGTTGTCCTTCTGGAAGGTTTTCCCATCTCCACAGAGGAACTCTGGAGCTCTGTCAGAGTGACCATTGGGTTCTTGGTCACCTTCCTGACCAAGGCCCTTCTCCCCCGATTGCTCAGTCTGGCCGGGTGGCCAGCTCTAGGAAGAGTCTTGGGGGTTCCAAACTTCTTCCATTTAAGAATGATGAAGGCCACTGTTTTCTTGGGGATCTTTAATGCTGCATAAATGTCTTGGTACACTTCCCCAGATCTGCTGTTCGACACCATCCTATCTCGGAGCTCTACGAACAATTTCTTCGACCTCATGACTTGGTTTTTGCTCTGACATGCACTGTCAACTGTGGGACCTTATATAGACAGGTGTGTGCCTTTCCAAATCATGTCCAATCAATTGAATTTACCACAGGTGGACTCAAGTTGTAGAAACATCTCAATGGAGACAGGATGCACCTGAGCTAAATTTTGAGACTCTCAGCAAAGGGTCTGAATACTTATGTAAGGAGTTTACAAAAAATTCAAAAAATCAGTTGTCACTTTGATTGATTGATGATGATTTTTTATTTATTTAATCCACTTTGCAGCATAAGGCTGCAAAGTAACAAAATGTGGAAAAAGTAAAGGAGTCTGAGTACTTTCCAAATTAACTATATATACAAAAGTATGTGGACACCCCTTCAAATTAGTGGATTTGGCTATTTGGCTAGCCCCACCTGTTGCTGACAGGTAAAATGGAGCACACAGCCAAGCAATCTCCATATACAAAAATTGGCAGTAGAACGGCCTTACTGTACAGCTCAGTGACTTTCAACATGGCACCGTCATTGGATGCCACCTTTCCAACAAGTCAGTTCATCAAATTTTGCCCTGCTAGAGCTGCCCCGGTCAACAGTAAGTGCTGTTATTGTGAAGTGAAACCTCTATATGCAAGAATGACTCAGGCGCAAAGTGGCAAGCCACACAAGTTCCCAGAACGGGACCGTTGAGTGCTGAAGTGTGTACAAATCATCTGTCCTCGGTTGCAACACTCACTACCGAGTTCCAAACTGCCTCTGGAAGCAACATCAGCAGAAGAACAGGTTCGTCCGGAGCTTCATGAAATGGGTTTCCATGGCTGAGCAGCCCCACATAAGCCCAAGATCACCATGCGCAATGCCAAGCGTTGGGTGGAGTGGTGTAAAGGTTGCCTCTGTTGGACTTTGGAGCAGTGCAAACGCATTCTCTGGAGTGATGAATTACGCTTCACCATCTGGCAGTTTGGTGGAGGAGGAATAATGGTCTGGAGCTGCTTTTCATGGTTCGAGCTAGGCCCCTTAGTTCTGGTGAAGTGAAATCTTAACGCTACAGCATACAATGACATTATAGACGATTCTGTGCTTCCAACTTTGTGGCAACCGTTGGGGAATGCCCTTACATGTTTCAGCATGACAATTCCTCCGTGCACAAAGTGAGGTCCATGCAGAAATGATTTGTTGACATCGGTGTGGAAGAACTTGACTGCCTGCACAGAGCCCTCACCTCAACCCCATCAAACGCCGTTGGGATGAATTGGAATGCCGACTGCAAGCCAGGCCGTATAGCCCAACATCAGTGCCCGACCTCTTGTGGCTGAATGGAAGCAAGTCCCCGCAGCAACGTTCCAACATCTAGTGGAAAGCCTTCCCAGACGAGTGGAGGCTGTTATAGAAGCAAAGGTGGACCAACTCCATATTAATGCCCATGATTTTGCAATGAGATGTTCGACGAGCAGGTATCCACATACTAATGGCCATGTAATGTATTGCAACTTTCAAGAGTAAGTTGAAAGCCGGGCTAAGTTC
The DNA here is from genome assembly GCF_029448725.1 of Salvelinus fontinalis. Lineage (NCBI taxonomy): Eukaryota > Metazoa > Chordata > Actinopteri > Salmoniformes > Salmonidae > Salvelinus > Salvelinus fontinalis. The sequence goes on along the minus strand of NC_074701.1, from coordinate 11,293,260 downwards.
CGCACCCCCCCCCCCCCCCCAACAAAGTGAACGTCCCAACAATGTTGTTACATAATAGTTTAGTAATTGCTCTGGGTCATTGGGTATCCCACCTGTCTCTTGTCTCCCTAGGAAACTCCTGGTCAAACTGTCCAAATTCTGAAGGTCTGACTAATATGTCACTTCAACATTGATGCCTGTTGGCTTTTCTATAACTTATCTATGAGACCTGCTTTACAAATACACCGTACAAAAGTGTTAGAAAAGACCAACGGAAAAAAACAAAACCAAAGCAAACCCTGTGACTAAGGAAATCGTTTAGAACCTATCAGGAGTCAGTGAGTCCTCTTCCTTCCCTGTGATGTGCATACATGGGAACATGTGAAGTAAAAACTGGGCAGCAGCACAAACAGTGGCCGGTTACCACAACACAAGACAGAAACACCTGTTTGTAAGGAGGCCATTCAGAATACTCCATTCACTTCCAAGACTTTCCTTTATCAGCTGAGTCTTTACACGTGCTAAACTTTGTTGACTTTTTCCGTGTAACATTGTGTTTGGATCAATGCTTGAATGTAATCCTGTCCATTTTCTAAAACTTTGCTGTTATATAGAGTGTTGTCATCTGGAATTTTTTGCGGATCTGGCTTTTTCACTGAGACTCAAAGAGATTCTCCTCCTAGTGGGGTTGGAAATCTGACTTAAGCATTCAGAAATGACCGGCATTCAGAAATGCTGATAGTGGCATTGAGAGCTTTCTCATTGCGGTGCGTAAAGCCCTGAAAATTCCTTCCACGTGTTCGGAGGAGTGTGCTGAATTGAACACTTTCGAACAGGACTTAGTGACAGACCTTTCTTTTAATTTGTTAGCTCATTGCTAATTTATGACAAAGCCCCCCCCCCCTCCCCCCATTGTACAGTTATTCTAATGACTGTGAGAGAGTTATTACATTTTATTACCGAGGACGAGAGGCCACCAACAACAACATACAGTAGGATTCACTTTTATAAGACAAGCATGAGATCTTACCTCTGCTTTACAGAGCCACAAACATTTGAATAATATTTACATCAATATTTTTTTCAACATTGAATAAAACCTGTGTTTTGAAAAGCATGTTACTACATTTTTACCTCATGTTTTGTTTGTGTGAAACTCTGTATCCTGTGACTCCACCTATGAGAGCGATTTTTATCATCATGGACAGAAACAATAACAGGTTATTTTTACAGGAATTAAGACATACTAGGTGCACTCACTTCACTGTGTGTCTCACCCTGGGAAAATATCAACTCACATTATTGTGCTGTTTTCCTTCACAACTTTATTAGTCGTGTGAGCAACATGCTACCAGAGTAAAGCACTGCGTTTGTGGCCTGCTGGAGGTCATTTTGCAGGGCTCTGGCAGTGCACCTCCTTGCACAAAGGCGGAGGTAGCGGTCCTGCTGCTGGGTTGTTGCCCTCCTACGGCCTCCTCCACGTCTCCTGATGTACTGGCCTGTCTCCTGGTAGCGCCTGCATGCTCTGGACACTACGCTGACAGACACAGCAAACCTTTTTGCCACAGTTCGCATTGATGTGCCATCCTGGATGAACTGCACTACCTGAGCTACTTGTGTGGGTTGTAGACTCCGTCTCATGCTACCACTAGAGTGAGAGCACCGCCAGCATTCAAAAGTGACCAAAACATCAGCCAGGAAGCATAGGAACTGAGAAGTGGTCTGTGGTCACCACCTGCAGAATCACTCCTGTTTTGGGGGGTGTCTTGCTAATTGCCTATAATTTCCACCTTTTGTCTATTCCATTTGCACAACAGCATGTGAAATGTATTGTCAATCAGTGTTGCTTCCTAAGTGGACAGTTTGATTTCACAGAAGTGTGATTGACTTGGAGTTACATTGTGTTGTTTAAGTGTTCCCTTTATTTTTTTGAGCAGTGTATATCTCTCTATTATGCATGGGAATACCTTGGAACAGATTTCGAAAATTTTAATAACTTGGAGCTGATTTGCTGGTATTTTTATGGTCTTTTATGTTCAACAATGAGAAATAAAATATATATATTTTTAAATTGCCCGGACATAGGGCATGATCTTTTGATGCATTAATTACTGTTTTTAATTGGTTTGTTATTCATGTGCATATGTATTGTTAAACATTTATTTTTAAATTACAGTTACTGCTTTGCCTTGTTTTTTAATTGTTACATTTTGTGTTTCCACAATATGCCACAATATATTGTGTGATTCATGCACTTTTGCCGTCTGACCTTCTTTTTCTAATTCCTTACTTTAAGTTGTTAAATTAGGACAAAAAAGATTGAGACTATTTTTTTATATATGAAAATTCTTCGATATCATTGCGTGGTGATTATTGTTGTTGTGTTGACTGAGTAATGGGAGAGAACTGGGTGCGCTTGTTTTTGTTGTCCTAGTGTTTGGGACAAAGTTAAGAAAATAAAAAAAACAGGACAAGCCATCTATAGGCGGGTGAAGAACACTGTGGTGCCATTTTGTCTGTCCCTTTCATCAAACGATTTACAACTTCCTGGTATTTGGTTTAGCTGTGTGAAAAAGAAGCATAGCTACATGAAAAGAAAAGGGAAAAGATATGCTGGATATGTTTAGTATCCAGTATCATTTCCAATCCAGTTTCACTCGCATGCAATGTTGATGTGCCAACCATTCGGGGAACAATTTCCGTGTACTTTCAGTTGCCCAATTAGCAGGTGTGTGTGCGTGTGTGCGTGTGTACGTGCATGTCAGGGGTGGTGGTTGGGATAAGCAACAAGGTCTTAGGCCACCAGGGTTGAGACCCACCGCAGGGTCACAGCTTAAGAATGGACTGTGATTAGAAACATTGTTTTGGTAATAACAACATTTAGATGGGTCACGCTGATGCACAAATCGTTTGGGAACCCATAACTTAGAAAATAAGGTACTTGTGGTAAAGCATCAATCATTGGGTCAGTAGCAGGTGATTGTTAGTAACACATGTGAAATGAACTTGGTGTAGTTTGAAAAATGGTCTGGAACAGTCACTTTTGTTGAAAGAGAGCCTTATGTGGTAAAGGTTACCTCATTTAACCTTCACTAAAAATACTGATTACAGTTTGCCTATTAATAGGCAAGAATGTATTCCTCTTTCACCGCTACTGCGTAGAGCATGACGATCATCCACAAATAGGACGTGAACAGGAAATTTGTCAGTTGTTCTCAAGGAATGTGTTTGTGTGAAGAAAGTATTTGTCCCGTAGTCTGCTTTAAGAGATTTGTGACATGTCACTGACATCACAGAGTCATACAGAGGAGCAATGAGGTGAAACTCACAGTAGACCAGGAGATAAATGGTGTTTTATTGTTACACTGTTTTTGCCCTCTGATCACATTCAATTGTTCTAGCTTCTCTGGAGCACATACGTACACCAAACGTTGATACACAGCAAATTGGCCAGTGTTACTAAGGCATCAATTCAATCAGATTGAGTGTTAACCCGCGTTGGCCGACATCCACATAGCAGATGTTTTGGCGCTGTTTGAGGTGTAACTGCAGTATGAGCTGAGCTGAGCTGACAAATCGTGAGCGGCTGCAGTTGGTAGTAGCTGTCTTACGGGCTCCTGACCACAGGTCGTAACCTTTTTTTGTATATAATGCCTTCACCATCATTTCCGATGACTAAAAACAGCTTCTGGTCATCAGAACATCGATCACTAACCTCAATATGGATGGAAATGTCTACTTCAACAAGTCGGCAACTCTGGACGTTCTGCTTATTCTGGTCCAGGCCCTAATCCCTGGGACTCGAAAGAGACAGAGATGCGGGATAGGTTGCATCCTGACGAGACTATGTTGTCGAGCAAATAGACCACCATTGCAATCTGTTCTATTGGTGAAAGTGCAGTCAGTGGAGAATAAACTGGATGAGCTCCATTCGAGACTATCCTTTCAACGGGACCTCAGAGTTGTGACTGAACGAGGACATGGAAAATATAAATTGCGCCTGTTTTTTGTATGCATCGTCAAGACCAGACCGCAGACTCTGGAAAGATGAAGGGAGGAGGGGTGTGTCGCTTTGTTAACAACAGCTGATGTGCGATCTCTAATGTTAAGGAAGTCTCAAGTTTTTGATCGCCTGAGTTTGAATATCTCATGAGCTGTAGACCATATTATTTACCAAGAGAATTTTCATATTTTTCCCGCCACAAACCGATGCTGGCACTAAGACCGCACTCAATGAGCTGTATAGGGCCATTAGCAAAAAAGAAAAAGGCTAATCAAAATAAAATGTTATTTGTAACATGCTTCGTGAACAACAGGTGTAGACTAACAGTACAATTATTACTTATATAGCGATACAGGGTGAGACCCAGATGCAAACACGGGAGGCAGATGGTTAGAGTTTCTGATATTTATTATAAAACAAGGGGCAGGCAAGAGACAGGTCATGGACAGGCAAAAGATCATAAACCAGGTCAGAGTCCAGGAGGTACAGAGTGGCAGGCAGGCTCGAGGTCAGGGCAGGCAAAGGTCAGAACTAGAAAAACAGAGACTTGAAAAAGTAGGAGCACGGAAACATGCTGGTTGACTTGACAAGACAAGACGAACTGGCAACAGACAAACAGAGAACCCAGGAATAAGTACCATGGGAATAATGGAGAAAACGGGTGACACCTGGAGGTGGGTGGAAACAATCACAAAAACAGGTGAAACAGATCAGGGTGTGACAGTACCCCCCTTTAGGGGCGCCACCTGGCGTCCTACCTGGGCCCATACCTGGTTGACCAGGGTGCCGGCGGTGAAAGTCTGCGATAAGGGCCAGTTCCAGGATGTCTTTAGCGGGAACCCAGCACCTCTCCTCTGGGCCATAACCCTCCCAGTCAACCAGGTATTGGAAACCCCTGCCCCGTGGTCGAACCCTCAGGAGGAATCTCACCATGTATGCTGGCTGGACATCAATGACATGTGGGGAGGGATGGGCCTAGAAACAGAAGACAAAGAGCTGTGAGACAAGGGCTTAATCCTGGACACATGAAAAGTAGGGTGTATACGGAGGGTACGGGGTAACAACAGGCGATCAGCAGTGGGACTAAGGACTCTAGAAACTGGGAAAGGACCAATGAAACGGGGGGAAAAGTTTGCGGGATTCCACTCGAAGGGGCAGGTCCCGTGTAGACAACCATACCCTCTGCCCGAGACGATAGCAGGGAGCCAAAGTCCGGTGGCGACGGTACCTGGAGGTAGTCGACCGAGCTCTTTTCCAGGTACGCCGACAGTGGCGGACGAACATCAGGGCTGAGGGTATGTTGACCTCTACTTCTTGCTCCGGGAAGAGCGGAGGCTGATTCCCCCTTTGAGTGCTCCATGGGGTGAGTCCAGTGGCCGAGCCGGGAGGAGTGTTCCTAGCATACTCCACCCAGACCAGTTGCTGGCTCCAGATGGTGAGGTTACTAGAGACGAGACATCGAAGTGTCATTTCCATGTCTTGATTGGCTCGCTCCGGCTGGCCATTGATTTGGGGATGAAACCCGGAGGACAGGCTGGCCGAGGATCCGATAAGGGTGCAGAACGCCTTCCAGAATCGGGACGAGAACTGATGACCCCGATCAGAGACAATGTCGACCGGGAGTCCATGGATTCGGAAGACGTGCTGCACCATGAGCTGGGCCGTTTCCTTGGCTGACGGTAACTTGGGGAGAGGGATGAAATGGAGAACCTATCCACCACTGTCAGGATGGTGGTGTTGCCATCTGACGGGGGAAACCCAGTGACAAAATCCAGGGAAATATGGGACCAGGGGCGATGAGGAACAGGGAGTGGCTGAAGGAGGCTAGACGGAGCTTGCCGCGGAGTCTTATTTTGAGCACACACTATGCATGCAGCGACAAAGGCCGAGACATCAGGAGTCATGGGGGGCCACCAGAAGCGTTGTTTGAGGAAAGCCAGGGTACAACGGGCACCAGGATGACAGGCAAGCCTGGAGGAGTGAGCCCATTCCAGGACCTGAGGCCGGGACGAACATCTGAGACTTGGAAAAAGCAGGCGCATGGAACACATGCTGGTTGACTTGACAAGACAAGATGAACTGGCAACAGACAAACAGAGACCCTGGGAATAATGGGGTGACACCTGGAGGTGGGTAGAGACAATCACAAAGACAGGTGAAACAGATCAGGGCGTGACAACTTATGGGTAATTTTCCAACAATGCAGATTTAAAGATAAAGATTACATTTTTTTTATAGAAATAGTGACATGAGGAATACACTAAGAGTACAAAACATTATAAACACCTGCTCTTTCCATGACATAGACTGACCAAGTGAATCCAGGTGAAAGCTTTGATCCTTTATTGATGTCACCTGTTAACCTTTAGACGTGTGAGTACCAAATATCTCTATCTATCTAACAACTATCTCTATCTATCTAATATCTAACGGTCGCCCCCCAGCGTGAGTTGTTTTATGCGCGGGATGTCAGAATGCACTCACTGTTCCAAGATGTGATTGTTACGTAACAGGACAGTTGCCTGATAATTATCTATAGGCTATCTTTAAACTTAGCGTTTTCACTTTATTTTCTAACAAGTTTTATTTTCTAACAACAGTTTGAATTGAGGTGTGTTCCACCTCCTCATTAATTAACATAGAAGTAGTCCATATCACTGTTGTGGACAATTTATGTTTGAGGAATAACAGATAAAGTGTGCAGACTTTTGCTCAGTCTTACACAAACCTTTTTCCGCCTGGCACATTTTCTGGCTGGCGCTCGCATTGCCTTCATTGTTATTTTCCTTACAAATAATACCTTTGGACATGTTTTGCATTCCTATCAAAGTAAGTGACTTATTTTCTGCATATCGCGTTGTTATTTCTACTGTAGCATACAGTGTGTACAGTGCATTTAGAAAATATTCAGTCCCCTTGACTTTTTCCACATTTTGCTACATTACAGTCTTATTCTAAAATGGATTCAATAGTTTTTTCCCCTCATCAATCTACACACAATACCACATAATGACAAAGCAAAAACAGGTTTTTAGAAATTGTATATAACAATTATATATAACATTTACATAAGTTTTCAGACCCTTTACTCTTTTCAACTTTGTTGAAGCACCTTTGGCAGTGATCACAGCCTTGAGTCTTCGTGGGTATGACGCACATGCTTGGCACACCTGTATTTGGGGAGTTTATCACATTCCTCTCTGCAGATCCTCTCAAGCTCTGTCAGGTTGGATGGGGAGTGTTGCTGCACAGGTATTTACAGGTCTCTCCAGGCTTTTCTCTTCCAGTGCTCCCTCATTTTCGAGCTGAAGCATTCTTCGTTCCCCTCGGACCACTCACGAGGATAGCGTACGTCATAACGCTGATGTCCGGGAGGGCACTCGCCTGGGCCACGGCGGTGTGGGAGCAACAGTCCGCCGTCTGCCTCAGTCTGGAGGAGTTTGTGGCGGAAGTTCTTACTCGCACCCCTTTCCATGCCATCCTGCTGTGGGGGAACCAGTCAAAATCTCTCCGGGTACTCATTGACGCCGATGAGAGTTTTTTGGACGCTACCCTGGCGTCCGAGCTGGGCATCCCGACTCAGCCCCTCTCCATTCCCATGGACGTTAGAGTGCTGGACGGGCGCTCTATAGGCTGGGTCACTCACAATGCCACCCCCATCAACCTATGAGTGTCAGGGAACCCCAGCGAGGCAATCCAATTCATGCTGATTAAGTCTCCTCTGGTTCCCGTGGTATTGGGATTCTCTTGGCGCCAGCGACACAATCCCATCATAGACTGGACTGCCGGTGCCATTATGGGCTGGAGCTCGTTCTGCCACGCCCATTGTCTGAAGTCAGTGCAGCCTGTCCTGGGAAGTCTTCCTGTGGGCTCGGAGGTTGTCCTGGACCTCTCCGTCAATCCCGCAGAGTACCAGGACCTCTCTGGTATCATTTGGACGGTAGCGTCCCACCGCAACAACAGCCATTGAAATTGCAGGGCGCCAAATTCAAAACAACAGAAATCCCATAATTACAATTTGTCAAACATACAAGTATTATACCTCATTTTAAAGATAAACTTCTTGTGTCCAACCACAGTGTCCAATTTCAAAAAGGCTTTACGTCGAAAGGACACCATGCGATTATGTTAGGTCAGCGCCTAGTCACAGAAAACCATACAGCCATTTTCCAGCCAAGTAGAGGGCTCACAAAAGTCAGAAATAGCGATTAAATTAATGACTAACCTTTGATGATCTTCATCAGATGGCACTCACATGACTTCATGTTACACAATACATGTGTGTTTTGTTCGATAAAGTTAATCTTTATGTACAAAAACCTCAGTTGAAATTGACGCTTTATGTTCAGTAATCATTGTCTCAAACAAACATTCGGTGAAATTTCAGAGAGCCACATCAAATTACAGAAATACTCATCATAAACATTGATGAAAAATACAAGTGTTATACATAGGATTAAAGATGAACGTCTTGGTAATCCAGCCGCTGTGTCAGATTTCAAAAAGGCTTTACGGCGAAAGCACACCATGCGATTATGTTAGGTCAGTGCCCAGCCACAGAAAACCATACAGCCATTTTCCAACCAAGGAGAGGTGTCACAAAAGTCAGAAATAGCGTTAAAATGAATCACTTACATTTGATGATCTTCATCTGGTGGCACTCCCAGGTCTCCATGTTAGACAATAAATGTTCGTTTTGTTCGATAATGTCCCTCTTTATGTCCAATAACCTCCGTTTTGTTGGTGCGTTTAGTTCAGTAATCCAAAGGCACAAAGCACGCTCTCAACATCCAGACGAAAGTAAAAAAAGTACAATAAAAGTTCGTAGAAACATATCAAGCGATGTTTAAAATCAATCCTCAGGTTGATTTTGTCATAAATAATCAATAATATTTCAACCGGAAAAAAAGCTTTGTCAATAGAAAAGGAGAAACAAGAAAGGTGCGCTCCCGATCATGCGCTGGACTCATGTCTGAAAATTTCCACCTTCCACTCAAAAGTCCTCAAAAGTTTCTACAGCTGCAACATCGAGAGCATCCTGACCGGTTGCATCACTGCCCTAGTATGGCAATTGCTCGGCCTCCGACCGCAAGGCACTTCAGAGGGTAGTGCGTACGGCCCAGTATATCACTGGGGCAAAGTTGCCTGCCATCCAGGACCTCTACACCAGGCGGTGTCACAGGAAGGCCCAAAAAATTGTCAAAGACCCCAGCCACCCCAGTCATAGACTGTTCTCTCTACTACCGCATGGCAAGCGGTACCGGAGTGCCAAGTCTAGGACAAAAAAGGCTTCTCAACAGTTTTTGCCATAAGACTCCTGAACAGGTAACCGACTGGTTACCCGGACTATTTGCATTGTGTGCCCCCCCAACCCCTCTTTTACGCTGCTGCTACTTTCTGTTTGTCTTATATGCATAGTCACTTTAACTATACATTCATGTACATACTACCTAAATTGGCCCGACCAACCAGTGCTCTCGCACATTGGCTAACCGGGCTATCTGCATTGTGTCCCACCACCCGCCAACCCCTCTTTTTACGCTTCTGCTACTCTCTGTTCATCATATATGCATAGTCGCTTTAACCTCTAACGCCTCACAAACCCGGATCCAGGGAGCACCCCCATCAAAAAAGCTGACTAGCATAGCCTAGCCTAAAGCCACAGGGATATCATATAATAAAATGTTCATGAAATCACAAGTCCAAGACACCAAACGAAAGATACACATCTTGTGAATCAAGCCATCATTTCTGATTTTTAAAATGTTTTACAGGGAAGACACAATATGTAAATCTATTAGCTAACCACGTTAGCAAAAGACACCACTTCTTTACTCCACCATTTTTTTACTCCATCAGTAGCTATCACAAATTCGACCAAATAAAGATATAAATAGCCACTAACCAAGAAACAACCTCATCAGATGACAGTCTGATAACATATTTATTGTATAGCATATGTTTTGTTAGAAAAATGTGCATATTTCAGGTATAAATCAGAGTTTACCATTGCAGCCACCATCACAACTCTCACCAAAGCGACTAGAATAACTACAGAGACCATCGTGTATTAGCTAATTACTCATCATAAAACATTTCTTAAAAATACACAGCGTACAGCAGATGAAAGACACAGATCTTGTGAATCCAGACAATATTTCAGATTTTCTAAGTGTTTTACAGCGAAAACACAATATAGCGTTATATTAGCTTACCACAATAGCAAACATCACAACATCATTGATTCAAGGCAAAAATAGCAATAACGTATAAACCACCAAAATATATACATTTTTTCACTAACCTTCTACGAATTCTTCAGATGACAGTCCTATAACATCATATTACACAATGCATATAGAGTTTGTTCGAAAATGTGCATATTTAGCGGCACAAATCGTGCTTATACAATGAGAATAGTGTCCAAAACCTCAAGCAATCTGTCCGGCGCAATCTTGGAGAGGCACCTATTCTTATCGAAAACTATTCATAAACTTGACTAAAAAAATACAGGTTGGACAGCAATTGAAAGACAAATTAGTTCTTAATGCAATCGCTGGGTTACATTTTTAAAATTAACGTTACTTCAAAATACAGCGTGCGATAAAGCAAGGCTACACTGCAAGTAATGGCCGCTTATGCATTTGACTTTTTTCAACAGAACAATGAATTATCAGCATAAATAGTTCTTACTTTTTGATGAACTCTCATCAGAATCTTGGGATAGGTGTCCTTTGTCCAAAAGAATCGTTGCTAGGTTGGAGAACGTCGTCTTCCACGTTGCAATTAGCAGTAAACAATAGCATGAGAGAGAGAGATACCCAACTTCCTACAACGCCAGAAAATAATATACCCGAAAATCGCAATATACTGGCATAAACTGATATAACTCGGTTTAAAATAACAACATTATGATGTCTTTAACACCTATATCGAATAAAAACAGAGCCGGATATATCTAGGAGCTAAAACAGGAGCTTCTAACACGACATGCCAAGATCCTCCCTGCGTCAGAGCGAAGAGTCAAAAGAGGGAACACCTCGTTTCCAAGCAATTTATAGACTTTCAGATCTGCCTAGAGACTCCATTTCAAGACCCTCTATTCGCTGACACCCAGGGGAAGGCGTATGCAGTGCATCTCAACCAATAGAGGACAGGCAAATTAATAAACTGTTCTGGGAACAGTGAGCAGATTTCAGCATTTTCAAATCCTCATAGAAAAATTGCTCTAAGTCCAGTTCTGTTTCACTCACAGACATAATTCAAACGGTTTTAGAAACTAGAGAGTGTTTTCTATCCAATAGTAATAATAATATGCATATTGTACGAGCAAGAATTGAGTACGAGGCAGTTTAATTTGGGAACGTCAAGATTACATAGTGCTAACAGCTCCCCCTATTGACAAGAAGTTAACGATACCTACATGTACATACTACCTCAATAAGCCTGACTAACAGGTGTCTGTATATAGCCTTGCTACTCTTTTTTTCAAATGTCTTTTTACTGTTGTTTTATTTCTTTACTTACCTACACACACACACACACACACACACACACACACATACCTTTTTCCCCGCACAATTGGTTAGAGCCTGTAAGTAAGCATTTCGGCGCACGTGACAAATAAACTTTGATTTGATTTGATTTGATCTCCCTTCTTTTTCAGAGTAAAAGCCTGAAACAATGCCTAAAGACTGGCCACATGTAGAAGAAGCCATTGAGATCGTGAACTGCGTCCTAAGTCTTTGTATGGTGGATAGGCTTTCAATGGGAAAACAGCCTTTCAAAATAATCGTACTTCCTGGATGGATTTTCCTCAGGTTTTCACCTGCCATATCAGTTCTGTTATACTCACTGACATTATTTTAACAGTTTTGGAAACTTTAGGGTGTTTTCTATCCAAATCTACCGATTATATGCATATCCTAGCTTCTGGGCCTGAGTAGCAGGCAGTTTAATTTGGGCGCGCTTTTCATCCAAAATTCCGAATGCTGCCCCCTACCCTAGTGAAGTTATGATCCACAGGTCCAATAGGCATGTAATGCCTGGCCACGCAGTCGTGGTTGAAAAGGAAGTACCGGAGGAGACTAAGCACACACCCCTGAGGGGCCCACATGTTGATGGTCAGCATGCCGGATGTGCTGGAACCAACATGACCCTGAACCCAAGCTACCCCCAAGCTATAAGACTGTAAAACGACTGCATGGCCGTGCATGACTCCATAAGACTATAAGCTTCTACCCCCAAGCTATAAGACTGCTAAACGACTGCATGGCCGTGCATGACTCCAACACCATCATCAAGTTTGCTGATGACACAACGTTGGTAGTACTGATCACCGACGACGATGAGGCAGCCTATAGGGAGGAGGTCAGAGACCTGGCAGTGTGTTGCCAGGACAACAACATCTCCCTCAAAGGCAAAAAGACAAATTTGCTAAATAGCTAATCAAATGGCTACCTGCATTGACCCTTTTTTGCTGAAACTCTCTTGTAATGACTGCACACACACTGGACTCTAACCACACACTCACAGATACTTACGCTGACACCCCAACACACACATACACACTCACACACACCCTACATACACCCACACACACATAACATGCGCACACATGCATACGGACGTCACACACTTTCACCACATAAGCTGCTGCTACTGTCTATTATCTATCCTGTTGCTTATTCAATTTACCCCTACCTATATGTGCATAGCTACCTCAATTACCTCGTACCCATGCACATCGACATTAAGTTGCCCCAATATTGAGTTGCCCTAAGAACAGCCTCAATTTGTCGGGGCTTGGACTCTACATGGTGTCGAAACCGTTCCAAAGAGATGCTGGCATATGTTGATTCCAAAGTTTCCCACAGTTGTTTGAAGTTGGCTGGATGTCCTTTGGGTGGTGGACCATTCTTCATACACATGGGAAACTGTTGAGTGTGAAAAACCTAGCAGCATTGCAGTTCTTGACACAAACTGGTGTGCCTGGCACCTACTACCATACCTCGTTCAAAGGCACTTAAATCTTTGTCTTGCCCATTCACCATCTGAATGGCACACATACACAATCCATGTCTCAATTGTCTCAAGGCTTAAAAATCCTTCTTTAATCTGTCTCCTCCCCTTCGTCTACACTGATTGAATTGGATTTAACATTTGACATCAATAAGGGATCATAGCTTTCAGCTGGATTCACCTGGTCAGTCCATGTCATGAAAATAGCAGGTGTCTTGAATGTTTTTGAGTAGTTGAACTTGTTACATTGCTGCATGATTTAAAACTCGGCTGTATGGGATTGGTCAGATATTATTTTGTGTGTGGTTTCGTTGCATCCAATGGCAGTGTCCTCAATAAGGTAATGCAAGGAGCCGCTTGTGGATTTGACAGCTCTAACACAGTTTAACCTCCGGCACCGTCAACACAACTGCTATGCGGATGTTGGCTAGTATTTTCAGTGTAACATTTCTAGAGTTGTAAGATGTTGATTCAAACGTTGATTAAAGATACCTATGTCCCACTCCAGAGTGTAAAATTCACTATTTACCAAGTGTTACATTTCCAGAGTTGAGTTAATTTCCATTAACTCTCTCAGAGTAAAAAAGACGTGAGGAACATTATCAAATTTCTCCGCATGCTCTGTTGCAGGTAGATTTTTTGGGGGAATTGTTTGTTTCCAATATCTATGTTTTTTTCTTATACTACACAAAGATGAATAAGATACATTTTTCTAAAATAATCTGATCTTTAAGTGGTAGGACTTATTGCATCTGTGTGGACCTATATACACTGTAGACTCTGGAAAAGTGTTACATTTAACACTCTCAGAATTTATTTAACACTGGAGAATTTGGTGTGTGGACATGGCCCTTAAATAGGATTAATAGAAAATATATAGTTTTAACAAACTTCCTCTATAGTTGTCAATTCTTGCTTTCATTTAAGGGAGAAAGTGGCTTGAGATTCATTTCTATCATACTTTTAAGCTCTCAAGTAACTTTTAAGAACTTTTCTTTTTTCGGACTCAAGGGCTTTTTGAGTGCTTTACAGATGTGGACGACTCAGCAGGTCATCCAAGTGTCACTATTTCAAGATGAAGATGCAGCGGGGAGTGACGAGAGCCAGCAAATACCTGTGCTCCAAACATACTGTTTCCATCTAGGACCCAAATTGAGTCACTCACATAATTTGTATCCTGGAAATCTTCCTCTGAGATGGGGATCATCATTAGCTCACCTGCATACTGTAGGCCTGCCTACCTGTGGGCAGAATGCAACACGTCATTACAGGGTTAGTTCCATACTCATCCTGACTCATGGAAAAATGTACCCAAGCCCAAAACCATTTCAACACACACTCATACCTTATGGTACCTCGGGCTCAGAGAAAGCTGGTGGGAGGAGCTATAGGAGGACAGGCTCATTGTAATTGCAGGAATGGTAGAAATGGAATCGTACCAAACATCAAACACACAGAAACAACGTGTTTAACTCCGTTCCATTGATTCATTCCAGACATTACAATGAGCCCTCCTATAGCTCCTCCCACCCAGGTCCACTGCTCAGGCTAGATCTTCCTTTGTTTGAAGTGATTTCAAGGAGTCATGTCATGTTAGATTATTCAAATCAAATGTTATTTGTCACATGCGCCGAATACAACGGTGAAATGCTAACTTACAAGCACTTAACCCTTATTTTTCTTAAAAATGCATTGTTGATTAATACCTCCCGGGTGGCGCAGTGGTCTAGGGCACTGCATCGCAGTGCTAGCTGCGCCACCAGAGTCTTTGGGTTCACGCCCAGGCTCTGTCGCAGCCGGCCGCAACCGGGAGGTCCATGGGGCGACGCACAATTGGCATAGCGTCGTCCGGGTTAGGGAGGGTTTGGCCGGTAGGGATATCCTTGTCTCAGTATGTAAATGTAATAAAAAATGTATGCACTCTACTGTAAGTCGCTCTGGATAAGAGCGTCTGCTAAATGACTAAAATGTAAAAATGTAAAATGATTAAGTAAAGTAATTGGATAGTAACAAATAACTAAAGAGCAGCAGTAAAATAACAATAGTGAGGCTATATACAGGGGTACCGGTACAGAGTCAGTGTGCGGGGCAATAGTTAGTCGAGGTAATTGAGGTAATATGTATGTATGTAAGTAGAGTTAAAGTGACTACGCATAGATAATAAACAGAGAGTAGCAGCAGCATGAAGGAGGGGGGAGGGTCCAATGCAAATAGTCTGGGTAGCTATTTGATTAGTTGTTCAGGAATCTTATGGCTTGGGGTAAGAAGCTGTTAAGATGACTTTTGGACCTAGACTTGGCGCTCCGGTACCCCTTGCCATGCGGTAGCAGAGAGAACAGTCTATGACTAGGGTGGCTATAGTTTTTGAAGATTTATTTTTATTTTTAGGGCCTTCCTATGACACCACCTGGTATCACCCCAGTGATGTACTGGGCCGTACGCACTACTCTCTGTAGTGCCTTGCGGTCGGAGGCCGAGCAGTTGCCATAGCAGCCATAGCAGGCAGTGATGCAACCAGTCAGGATGCTCTCGATGGAGCAGCTGTATAACTTTTCGAGGATCTGAGGACCCATGTCTTTTCTGTCTCCTGAGGGGGACTAGGCTTTGTCGTGCCCTCTCCCCGACTGTCTTGGTGTGTTTGGACCATGATAGTTTGTTGGTGATGTGGACACCAAGGAACTTGAAGCTCTCAACATGCTCCACTACAGCCCCATCAATGAGAATGGGGCGTGCTCGGTCTTCCTTTTCCTGTAGTCCAAAATCATCTCCTTTGTCTTGATCACGTTGAGGGAGAGGTTGTTGTCCTTGGCACCACACGGCCAGGTTGCTGACCTCCTCCCTATAGACTGTCTCATCGCTGTTGGTGATGAGGCCTACCACTGTTGTGTCATCGGCAAACTTAATGACAGTGTTGGAGGCGTGTCTGGCCATGCAGTCATGAGTGAACAGGGTGTACAGGAGGGGACTGAGCATGCACCCCTGAGGGGCCCCCGTGTTGAGGCTCGTGTGGTAGATGTGTTGTTACCTACCCTTACCACCTGGGGGCAGGTGGTAGATGTGTTGTTACCTACCCAAGTCCAGGATCCAGTTGCAGAGGGAGGTGTTTAGTCCCAGGGTCCTTAGCTTAGTGATAAGCTTTGCGGGCACTATGGTGTTGAATGCTGAGCTGTTGTCAATGAACAGCATTCTCACATAGGTGTTCCTTTTGTCCAGGTGGGAAAGGTCAGTGTGTAGTGTAATAGAGATTGCATCATCTGTGGATCTGTTGGGGCGGTATGCAAATTGGAGTGGGTCTAGGGTTTCTGGGATAGTGGTGTTGAAATGAGCCATGACCAGCCTTTCAAAGCACTTCATGGCTACAGACATGAGTGAGTAGTCATTTAGGCAGTAGTAACTTGGACACAGAGACTATGGTGGTCTGCTTGAAACATGTTGGTATTACAGACTCAGTCAGGGACAGGTTGAAAATGTCAGTGAAGACACTTGCCAGTGTCAGCGCAGGCTCGGAGTACACGTCCTGGTAATCCGTCTGGCCCTGCGGCCTTGTGAATGTTGACCTATTTAAAGGTCTTACTCACATCGGCTACAGAGAGCGTGATTACACAGTCGTCCAGAACAGCTGATGCTCTCATGCATGTTTCAGTGTTACTTTCCTCGAAGCGAGCATAGAAGTAATTTAGCTTGTTTGGTAGGCTCGTGTCACTGGGCAGCTCACGGCTGTCCTTCCCTTTGTAGTCTGTAATAGTTTGCAAGCCCTGCATCATCCGACGAGCATCTGAGCCGGTGTAGTACGATTCGATCTTAGTCCTGTGTTGACGTTTTGCCTGTTTGATGGTTCATCGGAGGGCATAGCGGGATTTCATATTAGCTTCCGGGTTAGAGTCCCACTTCTTGAAAGCGGCAGCTCTAGCCTTTAGCTCAGTGCGGATGTTGCCTGTAATCCATGGCTTCTGGTTGGGGTATGTACATACAGTCACTGTGGGGACGACGTCATCGATGCACTTATTGATGAAGCCAGTGACTGATGTGGTGTACTTCTCAATGCCATCGGAAGAATCCCGGAACATATTCCAGTCTGTATTAACAAAACAGTCCTGTAGCTAAGCATCTGCTTCATCTGATCACTTTTTTTTTTGACTAAGTCTCTGGTGCTTTCTGCTTTACTTTTTGCTTGTAAGCAGAAATCAGGAGGATAGAATTATGGTCAGATTTGCCAAATGGAGGGCGAGGAAGAGCTTTGTACGCGTCTCTGTGTGTGGAGTAAATGTGCTGTAGAGTTTTTTTCCTCCGGTTGCACATTTAACATGCTGGTAGAAATGAGGTCAAATGGATTTAAGTTTCCCTGCATTAAAGTCCCCGGACACTAGGAGTGCCACCTCTGGATGAGCGTTTTCTTGTTGGCTTATGGCCTAATACAGCTCGTTGAGTGCGGTCTTTGTGCCATTATCGGTTTGTGGTGGTAAATAGACTGCTACGAAGAATATAGATGAAAACTCTCTTAGTAAATAGTGTGGTCTACAGCTTATCATGAGATACTCTACCTCAGGAGAGCAAAACCTAGAAACTTCCTTAGATTTCGTCCACCAGCTGTTCTATCCTGCTGAAAAAGTGTAAAACCCGCCAGCTGTATGTTATTCATGTCGTCGTTCAGCCACGACTCTGTGAAACATAAGATATTACAGTTTTTAATGTCCCGTTGGTAAGATATACGTGCTTGTTGTTCGTCTATTTTATTATCCAGTGATTGTACGTTGGCAGATTAGATTACCCACTCACCGTCGGATCCTTACAAGGCACCCAGACCTACGTCCCCGATATCTCCTTCTCTTTCTCCTGCGAATGACGGGGATGAGGGCCTTGTCGGGTGTCTGGAGTTAATCCTTTGCACCCGACTCTTGCAGTATGGTGTGAATAATCGCTGTCCTGATATCGCAAAGCTCTTTTCGGTCATAAGAGACGGTGGCAAAAACATTATGTACAAAATAAGTTACAAATAACGTGAAAAAACACACACAATAGCACAATTGGTTAGGAGACCGTAAAACGGCAGCCATCTCCTCCGACGCCATTATACCATGACCTCACCACTCTCGAGATCTGCTCCTATTTTGTCTTCTATCATCACATTCAGGCTCTGCACACGTTGATTCCATACTTATTTCCATCGATTCCATACTTATTTCCAAGTAGTTTGCACTGTTATTATGTGCATTTCAAAATAACAAGGAAACACTTTCAACATATATTTGCAACAAAAAGGCATTCACATAATACATCTATCTACTGGTACTTCGGCTCACTCTATACTGTGACACATAGACACAGGTGTGATTGTTCTCCTCCAGAATCGTTCCACCACCGCCTGGTAAAGATAGAGGGCCTCTTTGTTTGACCTTCTGCTCGGTCATGCTGACAACAAAGGTTCCTTTGGGGACCTTCTATGGGTTGGAGGTCCTGTTCCCATCCGCTAGGTGAGATAAGGAGCAGTCAGGCTGTCTGCCTCATTACGGGTAATAACCATCTGTTGTCAGGCCTTATCAGGGTCCTTGGGGCCTGTCCGGGACTCTGAGCCATGAAAGAGCACCCCATGAGACCCCCCCCCCCCAAAGAGCCCCTGGGAAGTCCAGTTCAGTGGAATGTGTCTGCTTGAGATAACTGAGGGGCTCCCTATTCCTCTTGAACTGTCTCTCTCTCTCTTTCTCATATCTTTATATGCTGTGTAGTATAGTGTTGGGGTACCAAGGACATGCCTAATTGTATCACTCAGCCTCCATCTGAAAAGAAGAACCTGTGTCAATGGGGGCTTTTATTCGCTATTATATAACAGACTATTTTATTCATGTCATGATGTCAGAGCTTTCTCTCAGTTAATTCAGAGAGGCTCGAAGAAGTAGGCTACTTCGTCAGTAGTGATGTTTTATATTGAGCCATACTGTACTTGTAGCACCCTGGTAACTAAATCCAGTTGATCCCAATTATGTAATGTCATAAGCCTTGTAGTCACTCCCAGAAGGAGAATTCTTTGCAGACTTTTCCCACTCCCTGCAGTGTAAGGATACATGGAAAACTACCCCATGCATGGATCGCCACTCCTCCAACATCACAAATAATATGCACCAATGTGCATCATTACTGTACATGTGTAGTTGTCATGGACCAGCTCTTTCCAGCTATTCATTTGTGGTTTTGGTTGGGTTTTGTTGGGAGGTGTGTGTCCAGGGACTGGCCACGGAGTAATATAAGCTGCCAGTAATCATGCCTGACAACTAATGTACACTCCTTTCACTATATTGTGTGTTTACTGTTTGACTGCTGCTTGCCGCTTAGTGTTTGTGGGTTGTTATACTGTGTGTGTCCCACAGTCTATTGGTAGTACAGTAGTGACAGTTGGGTAAGTAGCTTGTATTACAGTGGCCGCGTCCAAATACCCATACTTGCGTCCTAAATAGTAGGATGTTTCAGTATGTGAAAAAAATTATGTTTTAGAGTTTGTGACATTTCGAAAATCGAGTATACTTTAAATACTCATTTTGGTTTTGAGAAAAGCTGATAAACAGCTGTCAATTACACTGAACAAAAATATAAATGCAACACACAACAATTTCTAAGATTATCCTGAGTTACTGTTCATATGAGGAAATCAGTCAACTGAAATAAATTCAGTAGGCCCTAACCTATGGATTTCACATGACTGGGAATACAACTTTTCATCTATTGGTCACAGATACCTTGAAAACAATGGGTCTCACAACGGGCTTCAGGATCTCGTCACAGTATTTCCGTGCATTCAAATTGCCATCGATTAAAATGCAATTGTGTTCGTTGTCCATAGCTTATGCCTGCTCATACCATAACCCCACTGTCACCATGGGGCACTCTGTTCACCACGTTGACATCAGCAAACCGCTTGCCCACACAACATCATACGCGTGGTTTGAGGTTGTGAGGCAGGTTAAATGTGCTGCCAAATACTCTAAAACAACGTTGGAGACGGCTCACGGTAGAAAAATGTACATAAAATTATCTGTCAACAGCTCTGGTGGACATACCTGCAGTCAGCATGCCAATTGCACGCTCCCTCAAAACTTGTGACATCTGTGGTATTGTGTTGTGTGAAGAAACGGCACATTTTAGAGTGGGCTTTTCTTGTCCCCACCACAAGGTGCACCTGTGTAATGATCATGCTGTTTAATCAGCTTATTGATATGCCACACCTGTCAGGTCTATGGATTATTTTGGCAAAGGGGAAACGCTCACTAACAGGGATGTAAACAAATTTGTGAAAAAAAATTGAGAGAAATACATTTTTTGTGCGTATGGAACATTTCTGGGATCTTTTATTTCAGCTTATGAAACATTGGAACAACACTTTACATGTAGGGGTTTATATTTTTGTTCAGTGTATTTTGCATGTATTTTAATTGTAGCTATTAATTTATTAATTTTCTACTGTTTTTGGTGAATTCCTTTTTTTAAACCCAAAGTTGGATTTCTGTTTTCTCATTGAAAACTATTTCTTGTTTGTAATAAACACTTTTATTTGATACCGGTACATCTACAGTGTGTACAAAACATTAGGAACACCTGGCATAAACTGACCAGGTGAATGCTATGATCCATTACTGATGGGACCTGTTAAAACCTGTCTCGTCCCCTTCATTGACCCTGATTTACATTGTTTTTGTCATTTAGCAGAAGCGCTTGTCCAGAGCAACTTACAGTAGTGAGTGCATACATTTTCGTACAGGTCCCCTGTGAGAATCAAACCCACAACTCTGACATTGCAAGATACATGCTCTACCAACTGAGCCACACGGGACCATGGTGGGGACACTTTCGACACCTTCTAGTCCATATGCCCCGACGAATTGAGGCTGTTCTGAGGGAAAAGGGGATGCAGCTCAATATTACAAGGTGTTCCTAATGTTTTGTACACTCAGTGTATGTTTCAAATGTATGCATAGATAGGCAAAAATACTTGATCGATATAGCTAGGCACATGTACTGTATTTGTATTGATGGCAACAAACTCTTCCCACAATCTCTGATTCATAGCCTGTTGTTACTACAGAGGTGGCATTGTAAGTCTGAAATAGATTTGTCATGTCATACCGGATCAACTTCCTCAATGCAATTAATAGTTCCATTTCCCTTCGTCGTAGTGGAGTAGCAGTGTTCTCTTGGGAAATATCCATGTGTCCGTTTGGGCCAAAAAGTGTAGAGACTGAAGGGCAACATACGCTGAGAGGAACTCAGCCTTATTGAGCTGCAGATCAGCAGTTCCGAACACTGCCAAAGACTAGGAATTCCAAATGGGTTGTGCGCGCAGGTTACACTAAATTAGAAGGGTTGACTCCAATGCTTCCCACAGTTGTGTCAAGTTGGCTGGTAGTGGATCTCTACTCCGAATAGTTCGTTCCATCTCATCCCACAGATCCTCAATTGGATTGAGGTCTGGTGTAAGCTGAATTCACTGTTGTCCGTGGAACCATTCCTGGACAATCCTTGTGGCACGGGGCATTATCCTCCTGAAGAAATACATTTGCAGATGGATACACTGCTGCCCTGAAGGGATGCGACCGATTGGCAATGATGTTCAGATATCCTGTGGCATTCAAACATTGCTCCACTTTTATCAAGAGGTCCAATGTGTGCTATGAAAACACGCCGCACACCATCACACCACCACCAGCAGCCTGCGATGTTGACATGCGACATTATGGATACATGTACTTGTGGTTTTCTCCATACCTTAGTCCTCCCATCAGCGTGAAACAGCAGGAGCTGGGATTCATTAGACCAGGCAATTGTTTTCCAATTCTCCAGTGTTCAGTGTTTTTGTTCCTTAGCCCACTGCAATTGCAGCTTCCTGTTTTTTGCTGAAAGAAGTGGAACTCTGTAAGGTATTCGGCTGCCATACCCCATTCGTGTCAAGGGACGACAAGTTATTTTATGGGTCGTCGGGCACCAATGTTGTACTGGACTGTCAGTTGATTAACTGTAGCCCGTCTGTTGCTCTGCACAATTTGTGTCAGCCTCCTTTGTCCTTTGTGTGGCGGACCTGTCTTGATACACACGGGAAACTGCTGAACGTGAAAAACCAAAGCAGCGTTGGAGTTCTTGACACACTCAAACCGGTGCGCCTGCTACCTACTACCATACCCCAGTCAAAGGCACTTAAATCTTTTGTCTTGCCCATTCACCCTCTGAATGGCACACATACACAATCCATGTCTCAATTGTCTCAAGGTTTATTAAAAATCTACACTGATTGAAGGGAATTTAACAGGTGGCATCAATAATGAATCATAGCTTTCACCTGGATTCACCTGGTCAGTCTGTGTCATGGAAAGAGAAGGTGTTCCTAATGTGTTCCTAAAGGAATTAAATACAGCTTACAAAATTGCAGCCTTTAACTGTAAGTCATATGTCAGAGGTACACTCTTAGAAAAAAAGTTGTCATCTGGAGCATAAAAGGGTTCTTCGGCTGTACCCATAGTAGAACCCTTTGAAGAACCCTTTTTGGTTCCAGGTAGAACCGTTTAGGTTGCAGGTAGAACCCTATTGGGTTCCATGTAGAAACCTTTCCACAGAGGGTTCTACATGGAACCCAAAAGGGTTCTACCTTCAACCAAAAAGGGTTCTCCTATGGGGATAGCTGAATAACCCTTTTTTCTAAGAGTGTAAGGATTGAGCGACGTCATAGTGGAGCCTCAGCTCTGAGCATGACTAGAGGAGTGACACACAGCATCCACATGGCATCACATCTGCTACACGTCAACATGAAGACCATCCATCTGGAGAACTCCTAAAACCACCACACTTGGCATTGGGCATGTCTCGAAACAGTCATTTCCTACTCTACTGAAGGAAAAAAAGATTGGATTGTAAAGTGATTGAACCACTGTACACGTGAAGTAGCCGTTCCATTTGTCCATTCATCCTCCACTCCCATATCCCAAGGATTTCTGCATTGAAGCGACTCGTACACATCTTGATCCAATCATAGAGTGTAAGCAATAGGGACTTTACTCGGTTTGTTTTCCAATCCTTGAGAGGAGTACCACTGTGAAAAAGAAATGTCTATTGTAATCTATTGTAATCATAGACGTAATCAACCCTTGACGGGGTACTTCAGTGGGGAGACTTATCTACACTCGGACAGAGAGAACGGAATGGCTCAAGATGGCCCCCGTATCTATGCTCTTGATAAACCAAGGGACCACACTCCCTTTTGCCCAGAAAGTTGCAGCGTATGTTGTTACCAGTCTACCACTAGTCCTTAAACTTTTGGATTTGCTTCGAAACCAAACAAAACCATGCAATAGTAAACATGACACCCCTCCCCCCCGCGAATGATGCATGACTTTAGGTCAAATGGGGTGAGGCAAATATCCTTTCAAAGTTGCCATTTTCAATCGCCTGTTATAGCGCCACTATATGGCCAATCAGTGTAATTTTGTAAATGCCGGATCTCTACGGCAAGACACATCATTCACCTTAAGTTTTGTCAAAATCAGTGCTGTCTGAGATATCGCGTGTGACGAATGTGCAAGCGTACTAAGAGACGGAGACAGATCCACAGTCCCCTCCCAATTTCATTGTGGGGACAACAAAATATGAATGACGTACAATCAATTCAATCAAATAAAATTGTATTTGTCACATGCTTCGTAAGCAGGTGTAGACTGACGGTGAAATGCTTACTTACAGGTCCTTCTTCCAACAATGCAGAGTTAAATACAGATAAAACGAAAAACAATTGTGACACCAGGAATAAATACACAGTGAGTAACAAATAACACTAATGAGTGAAGATAACATGGCTGTACAATATGTGACCCTTGACGCTCCGACCTTAGAGGAGCTCTTGACTTTGGAAGCCTGCTCCTCCATATCTGGATGTGTTTGGTTTTGAACGCTTTGTGTTGTTAGCGTGTCAATGAAGAGCATCAAAGGCTCTGAGACACACACCTCTTCCAGTCACCTGCCTGAGCCTGTCCAAACATTGGCCAGTCAGCTTGAAGAATTGGCCCCTTGGGGTGCTGCGGTTTGATCCAGCTCCTCTGGTGGTGTGACTGTCATCAAATTCAGGGGCCAAGAAGTAGTTCCATCTCAGGTGGTCAGAAGTAGATTAAGGCCTGGATTCAATGCATGTTGATAAAATATCCGAGATTTAAATTTAAAGCCGATGTTTCTAAGTTCGTGGAGACTGCATTCACGGTAAATGCTGCATATGTCGGCCCAATCTGAAAAGATCTTTACATTTAAATTGCTCTATAATGCGGAGCTTCTGCTAGAGGTTGAATCTAGCCCTTGCTTTAGGAAACCCATACCTCTTCTGTGAGTCAGTTCTGTGCAATTTAAACATTCTGCTTTAATGAGTTTACAGAAGCTATTTACTGGTGAGTTGTGTTATTTGCCCAACACAAACTGCCTTGGGAAAGTCCTCTTACTCAGGCAGTTTAGTGCAGCTGAGACAGTACACAACACTTACAGTTGAAGTCGGAAGTTTACATACACCTTAGCCAAATACATTTAAACTCAGTTTTTCACAATTCCTGACATTTAATCCGAGTAAAAAGTCCCTGTCTTAGGTCAGTTAGGATCACCACTTTATTTTAAGAATGTGAAATGTCATAATAATAGTAGAGAGAAGGATTTATTTCAGCTTTTATTTATTTCATCACATTCCCAGTGGGTCAGAAGTCTACATATACTCAATTAGTATTTGGTAGCATTGCCTTTAAATTGTTTACTTGGGTCAAACGTTTTGGGTAACCTTCCACAAGCTTCCCACAATAAGTTGGGTGAATTTTGGCCCATTCCTCCTGACAGAGCTGGTGTAATTGAGACAGGTTTGTAGGCATCCTTGCTCGCACATGCTTTTTCAGTTCTGCCCACAAATTTTCTATAGGATTGAGGTCAGGGCTTTGTGATGATGACTCCAATACCTTGACTTTGTTGTCCTTAAGCCATTTTGCCACAACTTTGAAATGTTGTATTTGTGTTTAGTGAGTCAGTCAGATCAGAGGCAGTAAGGATGGCCACGTGTTCTGTTGATAAGTTCGTGAATTTGACCATTTTCCTGTCCTGCTAAGCATTCAAAATGTAACGAGTACTTTTGGTTGACAGGGAAAAAGTATGGAGTAAAAAGTACTTTTTTTTCTTTAGGAATGTAGTTAAGTAAAAGTTGTCAAAAATATAAATAGTAAAGTACAGATACCCCAAAAAACGACTTATGTAGTACTTAAGAAGGATTTTTAAGCATTGAGAAACGGATTGTGTATGTGTTCCATTCATAGGATAAATGGGCAAAACAAAAAATGAAGTACCTTTGAATGGTAGTATGTGCAGGCACACCGATTTTTGTCAATAACTGTAACACTGCTAGGTTTTTCACGCTCAACAGTTTCCCGTGTGAATCAAGAATGGTCCACCACCAAGTTGGACATCCATCCAACTTGACACAACTGTGGGAAGCAGTTGTGACATCATTTCAAGTAGTGCAACAAGACCATTCATGGTCTGTAAGATGTGTTTTCACTGGGGATTTTCAAATAAATAATTTTCCATATTTTACTTATGTTTTTATAGAATTTTTCTTTTTTGAGGCAAAAATGTGTTTGTTTTGAATATCTGCTGACAACTCCATCATTGCCTTAAACACTTTTTTTAAGAGTTTGAAATTGGGATCCTTTGCTCCAAGCACAGACCGGACATGGAAATTAATAATATTGAAAGTATTTGGAAAATTCTAAAAGCAAACGTTTTCCCTATAAAATTCCACTAAATGTATATTTTAAACCCAAATAATGCAACAAAATCCATCCAAGTTTCCCTGCCGGAATGTCCCGACTTTCAAGAATCCTTGAGCTTAAGACATATGGCTTATGACACGTGTATATGCTATCTGGGGTGCCCGACCTCCGTGTGTGCTTCGCCAGTTACCTTTTCTCTATCAGTGATCTGAGTCTGGAAAAAGAGAGACAGATGTCCAGGTTTTATCTAAATGTTCTGGATAGGATGTGGTGTGTTACAGATGGAGTAGCATTATCAGTTTGGGAGACGGGAGTGCCCACTAGAGAGAAGAGATGGTGTGTGACTGTGCAGCCATAACCACCCACAGAGATAAAAGGGCAATGATAGTGTCTGTCTGCAAGCAGAGTAGATAAAGAAAACAGGCTCCATGACTCCTTTAGATGCCTGTAGTTTCTTAGCTCATTATGAAGTATTGGGAGAAGGTTTTTTTTTATTAGCGGGGAAATTCCATTTCATATTCATACATTCACACTTTATGCATATCCACTTAACAATCCTCTTCCTTCCATAGACTAACGATAACAACTCGGAGTTAATTTGGTAGTCTGTCATTTATACAACCATATTCCTCCTTCACATGCAACCTGCAGGCATTGTTTGTACTTCTAGATGAAAGTAGGCTAGTATTTCACACACCATTCCGCGATGTAAAGTTTATATTACTTTGTGTTTTAGCCCAAGGTAATTGACATAAGTGGAATTGTTACACAGAGCCAAACACGTGAGCTATGATTTCTGATTGGGTTAGGTATGGGGAGAGTATGCATCGCATTTTTGCGTGTGAACCTTTAGCACCTGTCCAGGTGTGAGAGCACGCAAAGCAAATAGGAACTGGTTACATAATGAGTAGGAATTTAATTGTATGTCTGTCTGTCTGTCTGTCTGTCTGTCTGTCTGTCTGTGTCTGTCTGTCTGTCTGTGTCTGTCTGTCTGTGTCTGTCTGTGTCTGTCTGTCTGTCTGTCTGTCTGTCTGTCTGTCTGTCTGTCTGAAAAAGAGGAAGAGAGAGGGGGGGGGGGGAAATGGGTGTTATCTACTGGTACTACAATGCTGCAATACATGTCTTGTTTAGATTGGAAACTTGCTACTGCCATACTGCAGGTAGGCTCTAGGACAGGGTTTCCCAACCTCAGTCCTTGGAACCCCAAGTGGTGAACTTCGTTTCTTCTCCCTAGCGCTTACACAGCTTATTCAAAAAAGTAAAAAAGTAAACGTTCACCCCTTGGGATCCCGAGGATCAAGTTTGGGAAATGCTGCTCTAGGCGGAGAGAAAACAGAGGAGAGGAATGTAGCTACAGTATCAGCCCAATAACCGATGCCAAAACTACAGGAAATAACACATATTTTGTGGGAGTCCTTGGTCTATCTGAGATGATGACTGCTGGCAATCTTTCTGTCACAGTTTCCCTAGGTCCGTCATGATTTGATGTGATTACATGTTGATAAAAACATGAAAGCTGTCATCTGGTGAGCATAATATAGACAAGTGGAAAAGTCCATCTGGGAAACCAACAATAGAAAATCCTTGGAATCACCTTAAAAGCTCAATTTAACATGTATTTTCCAACTGTGCCATTTAATAAAGCATTCTCTTTCTCAGGGTATCCCCCTAGGACAACCACCTTAATTCACCCTCCCATCGTGGCTGGAAAAATTGGCCAGTCAATCGCTGGCAGTCAATTGCTGGCTGGATGGAAACTTATATGGGGGTTCCCTTTTTTTATGGAGTGTTCTGTTTCATCATTGTTTCCCCTCCACTTGATGTGGTCTATTAGGGCAGCCCTGGTCTGCAGAAAGGGCAGATTACCAGTATTATGACACACTTGCTCCCTAAAATGTTTCAGTCACTTTCACCACTTCTTTCTTTAGCTCATGCCACATAAATGGTAGAAATTAGTAAAGGAAGACCCATAATGTCAAGTGTGGTTATCTGGGTTAAAATGGATTGCATTTAGACCTGTGTCTGCAATGAATACATTGTGTTAAGTGATGTTTTGCCACCTTCTAGTGGACAAAACGAAATATGTGTTTCTCTGAAAACCTACAGCTCCCATAATGCATTTATTTATTGACAACATTTCTGCGTTGAAGACATGCATTTACAGTACCTAGCTAGTAGCCTGCTTCAACTAATCAAAGCTTTACTAACATTTACTTTCTGTGTAACCTGTTGATATAAGTAGCTGCAATGGACTGTAATGTCAAGTACTCCAAGATGGCGTAGCAGTCAGGCGTCTTTGTCTTCATCCTGTCGTGTATATATCTTTTTTCTTCGCATATATTTCTTCGTTTTTTTAAAAATATATTTTTAACCTCAACTCCAACATACTCTCCTGCAACCCGCCTCACCCAATGTGGTATGGATCTGCTATTTTCTTTACTTTAGAACCGTAACCCCCAACAGAAGCTTGCCAGCTAACTAGCTACTAGCTAGTAGTCAGCTAGCCACTGCCAGCTTGCTAGCTGCTATCCGAGTTGCTACTCCTGGATAACGTCTCTGTCCCGAAGCAAGCACCAATTAGCCTGGAGCTAGCCTATGCTAGGCCCATCTCCCGGCTAGCTGAAGAGGTCCATCAGCCACTCCTTGGGCTACAATACCTATTTTGCCAATTGGCCTGGACCCCTTTTGTTGCCGATACGGAGCCCCACCGATCCTTCACGACTGGTCTACCGACGTAATCCGCCTGGGGGGGTTTTCAACAGGCTCCTCCGTCGCGACGTCCCCTGAATGCCCATCTGCTAGCCTGCTATCCACGGCCCGCTAGCTGTCTAGAGAATATCGGACTGTTAGC
Organism: Salvelinus fontinalis; assembly: GCF_029448725.1. Taxonomy (NCBI): domain Eukaryota; kingdom Metazoa; phylum Chordata; class Actinopteri; order Salmoniformes; family Salmonidae; genus Salvelinus; species Salvelinus fontinalis. The sequence continues at coordinate 11,264,645 of NC_074701.1, read as the reverse complement.
TAAAGAGGTCCATCAGTCAATTTTCTTGGGCTACAATACCTATTTTGCTAATTGGCATGGACCCTTTTACTACACGGCGCCCTGCCGATTCATCACGACTGGTCTGCCGACGTAACCGCCCGAGGGGGCTATAACTGACTCTTCTGTCGCGACGTCGCCCTAATGCCCTTCTGCTAGCCTGCTAGCCCCAGCCCGCTAGCTGTCTGAATCGCCGTGTCTCCAACCCGCCTAGCTACTCACTAGACCCCACGATCACTCGGCTACGCACGCCTCTCCCTAATGTCAATATGCCTTGTCCATTGCTGTTTTGGTTAGTGATTATTGTCTTATTTCACTGTAGAGCCTCCAGCCCTGCTCAATACGCCTTAGCTAACCCTTTTGTTCCACCTCCCACACATGCGGTGACCTCACCTGGTTTAAATGGTGTCTCTAGAGACAATACCTCTCTCATCGTCACTCAATGCCTAGGTTTACATTCACTGTATTCACATCCTACCATACCCTTGTCTGTACATTATGCCTTGAATATATTCTTCCGTGCACAGAAACCTGCTCCTTTTACTATCTGTTCCGAACGCACTAGACGACCAGTTCTTATAGCCTCTAGCCTTACCCTTTTCCTACTCCTCCTCTGTTCCTCTGGTGATGTAGAGGTTAATCCAGGCCCTGCAGTGCCTAGCTCCACTCCCAATCCCCAGGCGCTCTCATTTGTTGACTTCTGTAACCGTAAAAGCCTTGGTTTCATGCATGTTAACATTAGAAGCCTCCTCCCTAAGTTTGTTTTATTCACTGCTTTAGCACACTCTGCCAACCTGGATGTCCTAGCCATGTCTGAATCCTGGCTTAGGAAGGCCACCAAAGACCTTGAAATTTCCATCACTAACTGTAACATTTTCCAAAAAGGTAGAACTGCCAAAGGGGGGGCGGAGTTGCAATCTACTGCAGAGATAGCATGCAGAGTTCTGTCATACTATCCAGGTCTGTGCCCAAACAATTTGAGCTCCTACTTTTAAAAATCCACCTTTCCAGAAACAAGTCTCTCACCGTTGCCGCTTGCTATAGACCACCTTCAGCCTCCAGCTGTGCCCTGGACACCATATGTGAATTGATTGCCCCCCATCTAGCTTCAGAGCTCGTACTGTTAGGTGACCTAAACTGGGACATGCTTAACACCCCGGCCGTCCTACAATCTAAGCTAGATGCCCTCAATCTCACACAAATTATCAATGAACCTAACAGGTAAACCCCAAATCTGTAAACACAGGCACCCTCATAGATATCATCCTAACCAACCTGTTCTCCAAACACACCTCTGCTGTCTTAAACCAGGATCTCAGCGATCACTGCCTCATTGCCCGCATCCGTAATGGGTCTGCGGTCAAACGACCACCCCTCATCACTGTCAAACACTCCCTAAAACACTTCAGCGAGCAGGCCTTTCTAATTGACCTGGCCCGGGTACCCTGGAAGGATATTGACCTCATTCTGTCAGTAGAGGATGCCTGGTTATTCTTTAAAAGTGCTTTTCCTAACCATCTTAAATAAGCATACCCCATTTAAAAAATGTAGAACCAGGAACAGATATAGCCCTTGGTTCACTCCAAACCTGACTGCCCTTGACCAGCACAAAAACATCCTGTGGCGTACTGCATTAGCATCGAATAGCCCCCGCGATATGCAACTTTTCAGGGAAGTTAGGAATCAATATACACAGGCAGTTAGGAAAGCAAAGACTAGCTTTTTCAAACAAAAATTTGGATCCTGTAGCACAAACTCAAAAAAGTTCCAGGGCACTGTAAAGTCCATGGAGAATAAGAGCACCTCCTCCCAGCTGCCCACTGCACTGAGGCTAGGAAAACACTGTCACCACCGATAAACCCCCACAGCAACTTGCCCAAGCCTCCCCCATTTCTCCTTCCTTCTCCTTCTCCTCCCCCATTTCTCTTTCTGAAAGAGCTGCAGAATCTGGACCCCTACAAATCAGCCGGGCTAGACAATCTGGACCCTCTCTTTCTAAAATGATCCGCCGTAATTGTTGCAACCCCTATTACTAGCCTGTTCAACCTCTCTTTTGTATCGTCTGAGATCCCCAAAGATTGGAAAGCTGCCGCGGTCATTTCCCTTTTCAAAGGGGGAGACACTCTAGACCCAAACTGTTACTGACCTATATAGATCCTACCCTGCCTTTCTAAGGTCTTTGAAAGCCAAGTTAACAAACAGATTACCGACCATTTCGAATCCCACCGTACCTTCTCCACTATGCAATCTGGTTTCAGAGCTGGTCATGGGTGCACCTCAGCCACGCTCAAGGTCCTAAGGTCCTTTGAAATCTGACACAGCGGTTGCATTAAGGAGAAGTTTCTCTAAAGTTCCATGTATAATACTTGTATCTTTTATCAATGTTTATTATGAGTATTTCTGTAAATTGATGCGGCTCTCTGGAAAATCACCGGATGTTTTGAAGGAAAAACATTACTGAACATAACGCGCCAATGTAAACTAAGATTTTTGGATATAAATATGAACTTTATCGAACAAAACATACATGTATTGTGTAACATGAAGTCCTATGAGTGTCATCTGATGAAGATCATCAAGGGTTAGTGATTCATTTTCATCTCTATTTCTGCATTTTGTGACTCCTCTCTTTGGCTGGAAAAATGGCGGTGTTTTTCTGTGACTAGGTACTGACCTAACATAATCATTTGGTGTGCTTTCGTCGTAGAGCCTTTTTGAAATCGGACACTGTGGCTGGATTTACAACAAGTTTATCTTTAAAATTGTGTAAAATACTTGTATGTTTGAGGAATTTTAATTATGAGATTTCTGTTGTTTGAATTTGGCGCCCTGCACTTTCACTGGCTGTTGTCAAGTCAATCCCGTTAACGGGATCTCAGCTAGCTTGCTGGATTTTTCTTTATTGTAACTTGCCCTTTCTATGACTGATACGTTTGATGTTAGCTAGTCACTTAGCTAGCTAGCTAATTTTGATGATACCATATCACTGACCAGAACTGATTATTACAACACGCACACACAGTAAATAGTTTCAATGGATCAGTGTGTAAGTATATCGGTCTTAAATGACAATGAGGTACGTACAGAATCGAGTTTTACGATCAAATAGGAAATTACCAACATAATCTAAACCTACAAGTAAAAAGGGAACTGCGTAAACTATTGTAATGGAAATTTTAATGTTTGTGTTTTTCTTATAACTAATTTCTGTGTCCTATTCATGTGCTGTTCTAATAACACATTTATGTGTTCATGGAAGTGACTGATTTAACGAATCCTCAATTATCAGTATCTGTAATTTGGCAGTACGCCCAGACGAACTAAAGATATCTCAGTTTCAAGGTCTTGTGAGGTATTGGTCTGTGAGGTATTGGTCTGTCACATGTTATGTACCAGTATTGGTCGGTCACATGAACGAAACAAGATGGTAATGTTGAATTAATTATGCTAAATCATGCAAATATAACTTGTCTGTGTATAGCCGTATATAAAAAAACTTCTGGGACTGCCCAGGGAGAGCCCCTGATTGACATGTGAACTATGGTGCATTGAGTTGGTTGGAACCTCTCCAGCGCGCTGACAATAAACAAGGATTCATTTAAGATTGACTTTGAGTGTCCCTGAAATGAGAATTTCTACGACAATTTGGCGTCAATGAACAGCATGATTGATTCTGCCTGCGGAGCTTTCCAGTGGGGGTCTGCGAGGAAAACCGGTGGCACATTTTATGAAGCGTGAGGGAAATTCCCGTCTGACCACAACAGACCCTTACTGTGAGCTTCCTAGGAGGAGACATCTTCAACGAACAATTGAGGGACGGCAACTGATTTCAGTAAGTCAATTTAAATGAATCTGTATAAAAAAATATATATGAAATGAGAAAAAAGAAAATCAAGGCGAGTAACGCATAAAAAGGTAGCCATAGTCTTATAGAGAGAAGGCTATCCACTAGTTTTATGCAAAAAACTAGAGCGAGGGCGTAACAGTACCATGGAAATCCCTGCTGACCGCGGGCGTTTAGAAGAAATGTCTATGTGGTCTGCAGTCACTAACAAATAACACGTGGTAATGTACAGGGTGTTATTTATATGTATAGCAAGTAGCGGCAAGAGAACCGTTGACGATGCATATGGTGCATAGCAAGTAAAGACAAGAGAGAAGAGTTGACAATGCACGGGGTGATGAGGATATTACCGATTGTGTTTGGGAATAGTACTAAGTGAATGTGGATGTGAAAGTTGTGAGATATGGGATAATAAGCTGAAAGATTGCTATTTGGATAACAAATGGATTGAAATTATTACTATTAAGATTTGAATTTGGATAATAAGATTGAAATGTGGATAATAAGAGGATTGAATTTGAACCATTAAGTATTGAGTGAATGAGAGCTGTCAGGGAACTATCTCACGTGTGAAAGAGGTGAATGAATGCAACAACCAGTTCTGTGTGAGCTGATCTGTAACGTTGTCTAGGGGTCTGTCCAACACCGCCGTTGGATCTACAGGTAGAGGATAACATGTCTCGGGAAATCTCAAACGTAACGTGTCTCAGAGGATAACATGTCTCGTTGGTAAAGACGATAACATGCTTCGTTAATAACGAGGATAACATGTCTCATCAGTAACGAGGATAACATGTCTGAGGTTAACATGACTTTAGATTATATAAGGATAACATGTGGAGGATAACGTGAGAGTTTGATGTTTTAACGTTATTATGTATGGAGGTATGAAAGAAGATAACTATTTCCAAATATGCTGTTAAATAGAGCTAGTGTAAATATCTAAATCCCTGTATGAATAGAACACTAGTCTAGATGAGGAACTTGTGATGTAGCACAAATTCATAATGGGTTACTAGAGTTAAAGTAAAGTAATACTGAGTATAATGGGTTATTATGATCTGATGAAGTAAGAATAGAAAAATTATAATATACAACCTGCACACCCACATGTAAGACGTAACTGGTGAAAAATGTATTCTGTGGAATGTTCAGAGTGGTCCCTTTATGGATAATTTGAGGTATGATAAGGTTAAAGCATTGTACAGGACTTGACTTACCCCTAACCAATATAACTAATGAACTCTTAAAATATTTCCTCCACCCTGGTAATGCATTTTGAAATAAGCCCATACCCTGTTAAATAGAACCAATGAATGTTGAACATTACTTTTTGTTAACTAAACTTAAAAGGAAACAATTTATTGTACTCCCGATTGAGTTTTCGTTGATATTCCAAATGATAACATTCTAAACCAATTTGTGAGTAGGCAAAATGGAGACTGCATCTGTTTCCCTGTTGTCTCAGGTGCCAGACTTATTATGGACAGAGCTTGACATCTACTGGGGACTGAGACCGTCCCAACCCAGTTCATACATATTGATCCCTCCAAAGCATTACATATGAATCTTAAAATAATAGACATTTAAGAAATATTGAAGCAGAAAGTGAATATCCAACAGAGATTGGTAATAAAAATATAGAGTAACTTTTTGAAGGTATACTCAGATTAACATAATGCCTTCCAATATGGAGAAAGTTATCATGTTTGTTACATTTTAAATCTTGCAATAGGGGGAAAAGCAGAACATTGTTTGAGAGTGATCCGTGTGTACTAGGAGTAGTAATTGAGAATGTTCTTTTCTACTGGAAAGAGTAGAAGGGTTTTAGTTGAAGGAAACATATTATGGAGACTAGTGAAAGTATCAAAGTGAATGGTAATTGGCTTTCAGGTAGCAATCCAATAATGCAATATTTTAGTAATTTAAAGGAGTAAAACAGAGGGATTGAGCATTGGAATTGATATTAAATTAGAGGTTTCTCATTCTTCAAGGCTTGGTCCACTGCTCTCGTGTTTAAGTCATCTGTTGTTGGGTTAGAGATAACCTTCCTGCGGAACAATAGATAGCCGCCAGTCGACACTGAACTCAAACAGGCTGCAAGAGACACAGTGCGTAAGTTAGGGACAGTTTGTACAGAATTGTATGTCAATGCAACAGGTCAAAAAGATTACGATTACAAGAGAGTTGTTTACTTTAGAAGGTGCCCAATTCAGCTTTACGGGACACCGTATCATCTGATATGTCTGAAGTATAAATGTGTCTGAAGTATGATTCTGTATACGCATGGGCTTATTGAGACTTCCTGCCCAAGATGCAGTAAACTCGATTAATGATGAAAAAAAAAATGAGGACTGATTAAAATGTAGCATAGTGAAAACTTACTACATGTTTATTTTCTTTCTTTCAGGACTGATGGAATGTCCGCTACCAAGTTTTATTTTTTCATGTTTATCAATGATTCTGTATCTCTCCCTTTGAAAGGCTTCCTGAGGCAGGTGCCTTGGGAGAGCAGTTAAAAGTACCCGGATCCAGCTGCTAGGGACCTCCCAAGTTAAGCAAGGCCTGGCCATTTTGTTTGTGTTTACCCTACGATTTTTGCCACACACATGCCATCACCCACACACAACCCACCTGTTAATGAATATTTGTAAGTGGTTCATACTCTGTTTGATTTAGAAGTGTGGGGTATTTTTATTTTGTTTTAGTGGGTTTTTCATGGGTTAGAAAGGATGCTGTAGACAAATGAAAGATTCTATTGTCAGAGTTTTGGTTGCACACATGTACATTCTCTTGATTAGAATAAATATACTGGAAAAACCCAATGTAAACCTGATACACAAAATGTTTGAAATGTTTGAAATATCTTTAAATAATGTCTGTGGTACAGGAAAACAAAAACTCCCTTAATAGGGCTGACTGACCTCTGACCTCTGTTCTGACTTCCTGGTAAGGCCTGATCACAATCACTAGAAAGACAGCATATTTTTTTATGGACCATGTAAAAACAAATTTGAGTCTATTTTACCATTACCTTATGGGATACAATATGGGATACAATTATTTCCTTATGGAGTTATCAAGAGATAATTCGATTTGCTATTCTATTTTGTTTATTTTTGATTTAACAGGCAGTTTTTTGGGGGGGATGCGTGAATCACGATGTGAGTCATGTGTCCAAAGGGGGAATTACCAGTCCCCTGGGGCCCTTTGGTAAATATCCAAATAGATTTTCTTCACATGCATGCCTGTAAAAGAGAAAAAGAAATGTTCGTAATGGATGACAGTTACTCCAAAATAATTAGAAGTTTTCCCCCACCTCGAGTGATGTGTATTGCTGTTGTTGTTTTCTTTTCTTTACTTTGTTTTGTCCTGCTTCAATAACAAATCTCCCCAGATTGGGTCTGCTGGATGGTTGGGATTTCTCTCTAAGGATTAGCCCTCTGACTCCCCGGCCTGTAACTCTGCAGTGAGATCGCCTAGATGATAGGGGAGTATAAGACAATTTTATTTTCGGAGGGGGGGGGGGGGAATAGTTTCAACTTTGTGTTGTTATTCTCTAAGACATTTGTCTTAGAAGTCTGGATTTCCTGAATTACAAATGCCCTAAACTAAACTGTTGTTCTGGTCTGTCCTCTCTCGAGGTTATGGCAAAGGTGACCACAGATGGTATCTAGATGCATGGATGATAATTTGGCCGAGAACAGAACACTGTGAACCTCAACACCCCATCTAAACCGGCTGAAAATGGCATTCAAAATGGCGTTCAGACCTGAGTCCGAGCCAGCAACCTGTACACAGCATCCAGAAGCTATCAACTGCATTTTGTCTCATGCTTTTTCTCTCAGGAGTGCGACATGGGTCCATGCGGAGTGAGCATGGAGAGACATCCAGTCCAAACATCTCTCATGCTGCTGGTGTACTGGTAGGGAAATGGACAAAGACATAATGGACTGTAAGGTGGGAGACATTATCAAGGGCCATCCACTTTGAATATGTGCCATTAAAAGGACAAACTGAAACTATCTGAAGAAGAACACAAAGAAATGCCAGGAAAGGAAGGATGAGTGCCGAGGAGTATGGGCGAGTGGGTGTGTCGAAAGGAGTGGGTGTATGGAGTGGGTGTATGGAAAGCGAATCCGCTAATTGGGCAGGTTTGTTGCCATTCCGATTGGGCTGTACGACGAGTCGACCAGTGTTGTATCAATGTGCCTGCTGACTTGAAGTGCTTCCTACCGAGCAGAACAAAGCTGTAGCAGAGCCAGGAGCTGTGCGTGCCCAATTTGACTGGAGCGTGGAGCGAGATTTGGCCTTCCAATTTAGCTACTGTCATGGAGTTTGCTAAATATTTTCATAAAGAAACGGATAAAATACAAAGTGCAAAATCAAGGTGACTTACAAAGATGAAGACCAAGAGCAAGAGAGGGAGTGCGGTGATGTCCACACTAAAGAATCATTGTGAAATCTGAAAAGACACTTATCCAAAAAGCATGATGGTGTACTTACCATGTGCACATGCTAAAAGAAAGGAATGAGGTGGGTAGATAGCGAAGTGTATCATTGTAGCAAAGTATTTATAAACAAACATCTGATCCCTTAAAACATTTTGTTATATTATCTACAAAAGGCCATAATCAAGGCGCTTTCCATTTTGATTGGGTTATTTTGTCTAAAAACTTTCAGGCCTACCTATTGACAAAAAAAACGAAACAACTCTGCATCTCTGCCCAACCTGGCAAGAGTGGCCAAAAGGGTGCTTATCATTCCCAGTGGCTCTGAAAGTGTGGAGAGGATATTCTCCGCCGCTGGCCGGCACACCATCGCATTAGCCTGAAGCCATAGACTGGCCAAACTCCTGTTTCTAAAAATGAATTCAAAAGGCACCAGAAAGTCATTTTTTGTTAAATTTGAATTTAATTCTAAATAAGTCGCAGCCTATATATGCAATTTATAGACTATAATGATTTAATACAACAAAATGTTGTTTTAATGCTGAGTGCTTTATGTCTCTACCAGCCTAATGTGTTGCACTTGCAAATGCTTCACAATGTATTTCTTTGTAGGGTATAGCCTTGAAATAACATAGCCTGAATAATTAATGCGCCTTCCTTCTTAGGCTCCCTAAATGGCTCCTGACCTATTTAGAGTGTTTATATGCTGTTTAATATGACATGTAGACTATTTGAAATTATGTTCGCATCTTACATTCACCTTTTCATGTTTATTAAAATACTTTTCATTCAAATCCATATGGTTTAGTTTCAATATTTTACAACCAATTGGTACGTCCAGGTAGTCAGAAAAATAAATGGGTGTTGGTTAAATTGTGATTTTAAGGAATGGAGCGAATTTGGAGTGCCATTTTGCTTTTCTGTGACCGCAGAGTGCTTTTTAGTGGCGTGGTAGGAAAAGACGTGGAGGGTAGGAGCCTGATGAGCTTGATTTTCGACCACTCAATCGCCCCAATGCTCTGACTCCGACCCTCCCATGCTCCAATTTGCGTGCTCGGAGCACGGTAGTATTCATTTTTGAGAAACACCCACAGTATACTACTCAATGGGAAGGACATGAACTGCAACGACACCGTGACATAGTGCCCTTCGCTCCAGCTTGACAAGCACTACTGTCCAACAACAAAGTGGGGCTACCTAGCAGCCAATATCAGGGTGACAGTCACAGTAAGCACACCAGAGGAGACTGGTGGGAGGAGCTATAGGAGGACAGGCTCATTGCAAAGGCTGGAATGGAATTAATGGAACGGTATCAAACATGGAAACCAGGTTTGCCTCGGTTCCATTAATTCCATTCCAGCCATTACAATGAGCCCGTCCTATTATAGCTCTTCCCACCAGCCTCCACTGAAGCACACACATGCATACAATGCATGAAGCAACAATAAACCCACCATCAATACTTTTAATCCAAAATAAACAATTGTCAGTTATACCCAGACCAAACTCTCGTGGTGTGGTAGCTCAGAGTACGGTAGTTGCTAAGAAACGGAAGGAAAAAAAGGGTGAAATCAAAACCATCTAACCTTTCGACTGACAGTGGAGGCTGCTGAGGGAAGGATGGCTCACAATAATGGATGGAAGGGAGCAAATGGAATGGCATCAAACACATTGAAACCATGTGTTTCTTGTATTTGATACCATTCCACCAATTCCGCTCCAGCCATTACCACAAGCCCATCCTCCCCAATTAAGGTGCCATCAACCTCCTGTGATACACCCACTCCTTTCCACAACCGCACTACTTTCCTTTCAACAAACACACTCGCCCATACTCCGGTTGCCATATTGAGTACTACAGTATGAGTCATAATACCCATAAAACCTAGCGGTAAAACACAGAAAAGGATCCAATCGTTTTTATCACCATTCATTTTTCCATCTGTGATTTTAGAACAGCTTCATAAAAAGGTCTGTGTTTCATGTAGGGTTACCCTGGCGTGACGTTTTGATAACCATGCCCATCTCTCGGACAAGATCACTTTTAGCAATATATTATTTTGTAATTACCCAAACCACGAAAAGTGAAATGCTAATTGGCCGCTAATGTGGCTATCATACAGAACAACACATCTTGTCTCAAGCTGACGTCATCCCTCAAGGGGCATTTCTCCATGCAAACTCATTGACAAGTAACAAGTAACCTAGCAAGTATATAGTATAACCTTTTTAGGTTCTCCTGTAAATAATTGATATTGTGTATTACTTGTGTGTATTCTTGTTTTACCATTTTTCAAAATACCTAGCTACCTACCTTAGCATTAGCAGTTTGCTATCTGCTAACAACCTATTTTGGTTAGGTCAAAGATCTGTGGTTAGCTAGGTGCTTATGAAAATTAGCTAGATACACACCGACTGTAGTTAAGCGTACAACGCACATTACCTTCCTTAAAAGTTAAGTTCCTCGACGTACACATCACGGACAAACTGAAATGGTCCACCCACACAGACAGTGTGGTGAAGAAGGCACAACAGCGCCTCTTCAACCTCAGGAGGCTGAAGAAATTTGGCATGTCACCTAAAACCCCCACAAACTTTTACAGATGCACAATCGAGAGCATCCTGTCGGGCTGCATCACCGCCTGGTACGGCAACTGCACCGCCCACAACCGCAAGGCTCTCCAGAGGGTGGTGCGGTCTGCACAACGCATCACCGGGGGCAAACTACCTGCCCTCCAGGACACCTACAGCACACGATGTCACAGGAAGGCCAAAAAGATCATCAAGGACAACAACCACCCGAGCCACTGCCCTTTCACCCCGCTACCACCCAGAAGGCGAGGTCAGTACAGGTGCATCAAAGCTGGGAACGAGAGACTGAAAAACAGCTTCTATCAAGGCCATCAGACTGTTAAACAGCCATCACTAACACAGAGAGGCTGCAGCCTACATAAAGACTTGAAATCATTGGCAACTTTAAAAAATGGATCACTAGTCACTTTAATAATGCCACTTGAATAATGTTTACATATCTTGCATTACTCATCTCATATGTATATAGGGTATTTCATACAATCAATTGCATCTTGCCTATGCCGCTCTGTCATTGCTCATCCATATATTTATATGTATATATTCTTATTCCATTCCTTTACTTAGATTTGTGTGTATTGGGTAGTTGTTGTGGAATTGTTAGATTTCATGCTAGATATTGCTGCACTGTCGGAACTAGAAGCACAAGCATTTCGCTACACTCGCAATAACATCTGCTAACCATGTAACCAATAATAATGTGTATGTAACCAATAAAATTTGATTTGAAGTAAAAAGAAAACCAGCATAGGCTAACATAATGACTGTTGTGACCTTTTCACTGTTAGTTCTCCTCAGTGACCTCACGGCTGTCAGAATTACAGTCATATAGCTCCTCGTAATACTTCACCTATTTGGGCAAATATTCCAGACAATTCTTCCATCCTAGCAGAAATGTCCCATCAATATAGTAGGAATTTCAATGTGCAAATAGACCAATGTCCAGTCTATTTTACCATTACTATAGTCAAGTCTGTGGGTTATGGTATTTTAATATTGATGTTACTATTTTAGTAATAATTTTAGCTGGCAAAAAAAAGTTTTTTTTTGTCTTTCAGATGGGTGTACCGGAAATCCAGTGACAACACTCAGGCCTGTGGCTGCCATGGCAGAAGAATAAGATACAGTTGATTGGGAAACAAGAACGAACAATGAGGCATGAGGAGTGGGTGTTGAGGGACCACTTGTCACATTGTCCAAGGTGTTATGATAAACAATGCATTTTCTATCCAGATAAAGATGTTGATACAGCATTGAAAATGACCCAGCACTGACCAAATGTCTCTTTGTTTTCCAGTCCAACAAGAGTACATCCCTCAGACCATCTGATGCATGGATCTGTGGCAGTGTGGCAGTGTGATCCGAACACAAGCGTCCCGTTGTAGAGACTACAGCAGATCGAGCCTGTAGACTGACAGGTCAGTTACACAAATCTGATGCATCAATGAATTTGTAGATATATCTGTGCAGTGTTTGTATGGTTCTCATGACTTAAGATTGGGTGTCGACATCCTGTGCCAGTGTAAAGGACGTCACACTGCTTGCTTTGCAGGTACCACTTCCTCCCGATTCGGCCCATACCTGGCATAAACTCTGGACCTCTGCTTCACCAACACACTTGCATCTTAGGCAATCGCGAAACCTCAAAAGCTAGCTTGTGAGCAATGGTCCCTCTAAACTGTGCATGCGTGGCCGCACACCTCCTCCAGGACTGCCACGCGCAGCGTTCTAAGGCCCTGCATCTCAGTGCAAAAGGCGTCACTACAGTCCCTGGTTCGAATCCAGGCTGTATCTCATCTGGTCGTGATTGGGAGTCCAATAGGGCGGCGCACAATTGGCCCAGCGCCATTGTAAATAAGAATTTATTCTTAACTGACTTGCCTAGTTAAATAAAGGAAAAAAATATATACTTTTGGTTTATGTAAAGTGGTTTCTTGCATCATAAAACACAATGCAATTTACAGTCACCTATTTGGCCCGTGGTGTTACAGACCAAGTAAAAAATCATTAATTCATGTCAAGCCCTTCATAATGTAAAAACGGTTTTAAAAGTCTCATGCATTGTAGGCCTGCACCACATATAGGCTACTGTAGGCTACATCATAGAAATCAAAAGCTATTTCTATGTGAAAATGTTATGGGTTTTGCTCCCTGTTTTTTTTGTTAGGCCTACAGTGGGGAGAACAAGTATTTGATACACTGCCGATTTTGCAGGTTTTCCTACTTATAAAGCATGTAGAGGTCTGTAATTGTTATCATAGGTACATTTCAACTGTGAGAGACGGAATCTAAAACAAAACTCCAGAAAATCACATTGTATGATTTTTAAGTAATGAATTTGCATTTTATCGCATGACATAAGTATTTGATACATCAGAAAAGCAGAACTTAATATTTGGTACAGAAACCTTTGTTTGCAATTACAGAGGTCATACGTTTCCTGTAGTTCTTGACCAGGTTTGCGCACACTGCAGCAGGGATTTTGGCCCACTTCTCCATTCAGACCTTCTCCAGATCCTTCAGGTTTCGGGGCTGTCGCTGGGCAATACGGACTTTCAGCTCGCTCCAAAGATTTTCTATTGGGTTCAGGTCTGGAGACTGGCTAGGCCACTCCAGGACCTTGAGATGCTTCTTACGGAGCCACTCCTTAGTTGCCCTGGCTGTGTGTTTCAGGTCGTTGTCATGCTGGAAGACCCAGCCACGACCCATCTTCAATGCTCTTACTGAGGGAAGGAGGTTGTTGGCCAAGATCTCGCGATACATGGCCCCATCCATCCTCCCCTCAATACGGTGCAGTCGTCCTGTCCCCTTTGCAGAAAAGCATCCCCAAAGAATGATGTTTCCACCTCCATGCTTCACGGTTGGGATGGTGTTCTTAGGGTTGTACTCATCGTTCTTCTTCCTCTAAACACGGCGAGTGGAGTTTAGACCAAAAAGCTCTATTTTTGTCTCATAAGACCACATGACCTTCTCCCATTCCTCCTCTGGATCATCCAGATGGTCATTGGCAAACTTCAGACAGGCCTGGACATGCGCTGGCTTGAGCAGGGGAACCTTGTGTGCGCTGCAGGATTTTAATCCATGACGGCGTAGTGTGTTACTAATGGTTTTCTTTGAGACTGTGGTCCCAGCTCTCTTCAGGGAGACTGGCCTGTCTCCTGGTAGCGCCTCCATGCTCTGGACACTACGCTGACAGACACAGCAAACCTTTTTGCCACAGCTCGCATTGATGTGCCATCCTGGATGAACTGCACTACCTGAGCCACTTGTGTGGGTTGTAGACTCCGTCTCATGCTACCACTAGAGAGCACCGCCAGCATTCAAAAGTGACCAAAACATCAGCCAGGAAGCATAGGAACTGAGAAGTGGTCTGTGGTCACCACCTGCAGAATCACTCCTTTTTGGGGGGTGTCTTGCTAATTGCCTATAATTTCCACCTTTTGTCTATTCCATTTGCACAACAGCATGTGAAATTTATTGTCAATCAGTGTTGCTTCCTAATTGGACAGTTTGATTTCACAGAAGTGTGATTGACTTGGAGTTACATTGTGTTGTTTAAGTGTTCCCTTTATTTTTTTGAGCAGTGTAATATAACCTATTCTGGGAGCCTAGTGTGTGTGTATGAACTATGTGGAATATTTTTGGATGAGCAATATGAGTCTGCCAGAGGTCGTCACGCTGGATGGGGTTGGTGATGGAGGCTTTGGTGGTCTACACAACTAAGAATCAGGTGTCCCTTCCAGTGATGTGGCGCTGACCTTGGACCTGGTTCCAGTAAGAATGGTCTTCACGGAGGCTGTAAGACCCTCCCTCCTTGATATAGAAATCCTTTGACTTCACTGCCTCTTCAATGGTAAGGTCCCTTGCACCATAGGGACACTTGACCTCTACCACTGCTGTGGTGCCCAGCAGACGATCCGGTGAGGCACCCAGGATCCCAGACCCTGTGAGTCAAAAGCCCTGACTCCTGCACATCCATCCCTGTAGCCATTTTGAATGCCTTGATACCCTCCTCTTCATTATCTCTGCCCCACTTTACAGATTTGAGGACCCTTTTTAGCAGCGACGGAGTAACGGACTTGGCCCTAACCACTGCTCCAAAATTGTTGGCCGTCAACCTCACTCTCCCCATGGTGTGCCAGTTGGTGTTGGTGAGCTTTCCAACTGTTGCCTGCCGTATAGCCTCCTGCTGTTCCACCGACAGCGCCATGCCAGGCAGAAATGCCTGCATGCCCCAGGTGCCCGGGTACGGGTCCTCCACTGACTGCAACTGGTTGGGCACGGCTGGCTCCCTCCACTCGCATTCTATATCCGTACCGCTGATATTGTGAACCGCCAAAATAGGCTGCATGGCTGCACTTATGAGCTCCACGGAGGCCTTCACATGTGTTAGAGAGAATCCCCTGGTCCCCTATAGAGACCTGGCTAGAGGAAGGATGTTAAGTGTCACATGCCTTTCGATGCATGACTTTAAACACCTTGAAATGCATTTGTTGTAAGAAATGTGATATATAAATGAAGTTTGATTTGAATGATGCCATTACAGATGTAGAATATTTAAATACACTGGATATCTAAACAAAGGCTGGATATCTAAACAAAGTCAATTCTGAATGTCAACAGGTTTTTAGATTAATTCTCATCAATGACAACATTCCCGAACTGAGTTATCACTCATTATAAACTAGGTAGGTCGAGCCCTGAGTGCTGATTGGCTGACAGCCATGGTATATCAGACCGTATACCACGGGTATGATGAAACATTTCTTTTTACTGCTCTAATTACATTGGCAACCAGTTTATAATAGCAATAAGGCACCTTGGGAGTTTGTGGTATATTGCCAATATCCCACTTAGCAGTGGTATATTGGCCATACGACACCACCTTGGGCCTTATTGCTTAATCGAAGTCTGGTAGCCGGGGTAATCTGCTTAATGATTATATAATTGATTAAGTGGCTCTTTCCTTGTAGAATGTTGACAGCTGTATATAACTCATTGTATTGCTAAGATGCTGAAACTTAACTTAATAGCTACACTCACCGACACAGTATAAACTTTAACCCTCATGCTGGCCCTGACCAAACCACTATAGCTCCACTTTTCCACATGGCCAGACTTAAAGTGGTCGTCTCCCCCTTTTAATGTTCTTATGCTCATCCTTGAAAAATGCCATAAGAACTGAAATAGACACCAAAGTCGAAATACAGTACAAAGAATTATCTAGGCTAAGTAATACAAAATTATTTTTTGATCTACTGCTCTAACTAGCTAGCTAAAGTGTAGTCCGTGGCTAGCGAAGACAGAGAACGGGTACGGAAGAAGTTCAACACCATTCAATTCATTTCAATACAGGGCATGGATTCGTCATGGATTGGGCACGTTTCTGCTCGCGCAGGTAAACGGTTCTGTAGCTGACCGTGTCAACGAGAGATGACGTGCAGGCAGGAAGGAGCCTTGTAGTCTTCTTTGTTCCTAATTAGCATTTTGAATTTTGGAGAGTAGATCTAGGGGAATATATTGATAAAACCACGTTGTCCAAAAGAGAATTACACGTGTATCAAAACGTTATCAAAACGTCACGCCAAGGTAAACCTGTTGTGGTGACCTTATTACCGCAACACCGGCGGTCACGAGTCACGAAGGTAGTTAAATTTCTCAGGGTAATTGGGCTTCTCCAAGCTCTGATGCAGCTCATGGTCATTAGTAGCCTACCAAACTTGCTAACTGCCTGGCACTAAATTGTCCCTCTAATCACTCGGGCATCAATGCAAATAGTTTCAAACACTTCATGAGAGCCCATGAGGTCATGTTGCGCAACGTTTCTATAGGCTTCGCAATTGTGTGAGAAAACAGTGAGTAGATGGTATATAGTACAGTATATACATATGAGATGAGTAATGTAGGGTATATAAACATAAAGTGGCATAGTTTAAAGTGGCTAGTGATACATGTATTACATAAAGATGGCAAGATGCAGTAGATGATATAGAGTACAGTATATACATATACATATGAGATGAGTAATGTAGGGTATTGTGGGGTTTTTATAAGGTTTTTGACATGCTTAACTAACTATTCTTATGCATTAAAGTTTGAATTGCTGACTCTTGTGAACCTGCATTTTCCATTAGTCTCTACTCTTACCAGTGCTCTGTCTAACCATGAATATCAGCCTGAAATGTGTGTGTGTTAGAGAGAACGCTGTACTGTATGAAATATGTGTGTGTATGCAACAAATGTATCAGTAGTGTGGGCGCTGTACTATGTGGCCGAGACTGCTAATCTTAGAGAGACACAGGAGGGGGGTGAATCAGGAGACTGCTGAATAGACAATAACAGATAAACTACACACACGAAAAACATATGTGAGGTTCTGAGTTATGCACTATAACCCAATACTACAAACGTGATCAGCAACTATATTATATGTGATTGAATACTATAACAAATGTGATTTGATATTGATAAACTGTTTGGGCGCTTGGATGTCTGTATGTGTGTGCTGGAAGTGACAGTTAGCTCAGATAAGAAGCTGGGAAGCTGTAGTTAGCCTTGAGCGAGAACAGAGGACAATGCATACAGGTGCAGATATCTCAGACAATGTTATAAAACTGTCTGACCCCAGTCTTTGGGGTGAAGGAGCGTGATCTACACAGCAACAGCGTTGGGACATCATATGCGCTAAGGGGCCAGGACTGGCTTAAGGCGCCAACATCAACGATAGGCTGGGTGAGTCTAAACCACGCCCAGTCTCTACTCTGACAGGCCGGCTCGGAAGCGGGAAACAATCTCTGTCACGAGTATATAATATTATCTTTGTCAGAAACAAATCAGTTCTCTGTCTTATCCTGCGTGATGAAACATTGAACCCGTATATACGGAAATTGTATTTGCCATTTATTAACTTTTGAATTAAACAATTATTTTAACCAAGTTCAGGTGTTCCTATCTCAGTTGAACTTTCGCAACCCTAACAGTATGTAAACATTATATTAAGTGGCATTGTTTAAAGTGGCTAGTGATACATTTTTACATACATTTCCATCAATTCCCATTATTAAAGTGGCTGGAGTTGAGTCAGTATGTTGGCAGCAGCCACTAAATGTTAGTGGTGGCTGTTTAACAGTCTGATGGCCTTGAGATAAGCTGTTTTTCAGTCTCTCTCGGTCCCTGCTTTGATGCACCTGTCCTGTACTGACCTCGCCTTCTGGATGATAGTGGGGTGAACAGGCAGTGGCTCAGGTGGTTGTTGTCCTTGATGATCTTTATGGCCTTCCTGTGACATCGGGTGGTGTAGGTGTCCTGGAGGGCAGGTAGTTTGCCCCCGGTGATGCGTTGTGCAGATCGCACTACCCTCTGAAGAGCCTTACGGTTGTGGGCGGAGCAGTTGCCGTACCAGGCGGTGATACAGCCCGACAGGAAGCTCTCGATTGTGCATCTGTAGAAGTTTGTGAGTGCTTTTGGTGACAAGCCGAATTTCTTCAGCCTCCTGAGGTTGAAGAGGCGCTGCTGCGCCTTCCTCACAACGCTGTCTGTGTGGGTGGACCAATTCAGTTTGTTCGTGATGTGTACGCCGAGGAACTTAAAACTTACTACCCTCTCCACTACTGTCCCGTCGATGTGGATAGGGGGGGTGCTTCCTCTGCTGTTTCCTGAAGTCCACAATCATCTCCTTTGTTTTGTTGACGTTGAGTGTGAGGTTATTTTCCTGACACCACACTCCGACACCACATCTCGTCGTTGTTCTACCACATAGGAAGATCCCATCAGCTTTCTATAGGTTAGGCCTACTATATTTATTTCTCAACTTTCCTAATTTTTAGCACATTGCTTATCTTTACAACAGGAGTATAGCCAACCTGGCAGGCATGAAAAATCACTGGAAAAGTGTTCTCCATCTGCTATTTAAGTGCATAGATGACATGTATTTCCCCCCTGCCCCCGTTTCGAGACAGGTGTATGATAATGGTCCATTCTAAATCAAAACTAATTTCACACATATATTATTTAGTTTATGTAAAGACAAGATTAAATCAAGAATAGTCTGATGGGTGACAATATTAGCCTATCACTTGTGAAGGGGCAGCAGGTAGCCTAGTGGTTAGAGCATTGGGCCAGTAACCGAAAGGTTGCTAGATTGAATCCCCGAACTGACAAGATAAAAATCTGTCATTCTGCCCCTGAACAAAGCAGTTCCTAGGCCATCATTGTAAATAAGAATTTGGTTTTAATTGACTAGCCTGGTTAAATAAAAATAAATAAATTATATATTATCACTTGTGAATGATGCCCAGCATAAGAAACAGCCTTTTTAAAAATATTTATTTTGAATCATAGTCACACACCTCATGTAGCCGAGCCCATAGGTCTATATGTTTTTATAAGGTTTGTAATCACAACTAATGTGACCAGATAACTTATTAAAATTGAGCACATTAATCTGCTTTACAAGGGGTTTAGAGCCTAACTGGCATACACAAGCAGCGCAGCGCATGTTTCAAGTTTGGGGAAAATAATTTTTACCATAAAAATGCACCTTCATAATAAAAGCATTACATGCATAATTGCATTTGCTGTCACTTTTGATAATGGTGTTTTCCCGCTAATGGAATATTCCCGCTTATAGCCTACTGCCATGTGCGCATTGCTGTATTTATGTGAAGTGTCCCAGACTATGTTTGGAATATTTATTTCTCGCACAGAATAGGCCGACTTTTGTACTATGAGGGATAGAAGATTGACATAGGCTAGCGCGTTTGTTATGCCTACTCATCTTGTTGGCTGATGAAAAGTAAATGTGGACAGTTCTTCCAATATCTTCAATATGCACCTTGGAGTTGGATAAGGACACGCGCAGTTGTGTCCCGATATGTCTGTCTTCACTTGTAGCCTGTGAGAAATACCCGATCATGATGGAGAGCATGCAGCACTCAGGGAGAAGGGCACAACAAAAGCATGGATTTTTTTAGGGTGCATTACAGCCACAAAGGGGATGCCGTCATGAAATTCGAGGCATTATCAAGTGCTTGTCAAATTGTGAATGCGAGACTAATGACGTGTGTTCAGCCTGCACAAAAAACAAAGCAGGGGGCCTCCCGGGTGGCGCAGTGGTCTAAGGCACTGCATCGCAGTGGTAGCTGTGCCACCAGAGATTCTGGGTTTGAGCCCAGGCTGTTGCAGCCGGCCGCAACCGGGAGGTCCATGGGGCGACGCACGATTGGCCCAGCGTCGTCCGGGTTAGGGGGGGGGTTTGGCCTGCAGGGATATCCTTGTCTCATCGTGCACTAGCGACTCCTGTGACGGGCCAGGCGCAGTGCACGCTGACCAGGTCGCCAGGTGTACGGTGTTTCCTCCGACACATTGGTGCGGCTGGCTTCTGGGTTGGATGTGCGTTGTGTCAAGAAGCAGTGCGGATAGGTTTGGTTGTGTTTCGGAGGACGCATGGCTCTCGACCTTCGCCTCTCCCGAGTCCGTATGGGAGTTGCAGCGATGAGACAGAATAGTCCCATGTGCGCACTCCCTCAAATTGTTTGTAGAATTTATTTTATTCAGCTTTGATAAATTGTATTCTTCATACTATAAAGTAATATAAATAATGCCATGGAATTCTGAATGAACTAGTGTAGCCCACAGATGTTTGGCATAGCCACATTAGGACAACTCAGAGTATGCTATTCTGTTCTTCTGAAACAGACTACATTTTCTTCATATCATGCTTCTTTATAGCTGTCCAAAATAAATCATGGATTTATTGCAAAGGTGTAGGCTATATTACATGGATTTATTATACTGTAGATGTTCCAAAGGTATGCTTCAGTGGCTAGTAGGCTGTGTGGAAGACAGGAGATGCTAAATGTGTATGTTAACGGTCAATTACCTTGAGTGATTTGCTTGACAATCACTGGCTGACAATTTTGTGACCGCCACAGCCCAAGTCTGATGAAACCAAGTCTGAACTCTTTGGCCTGAATGCCAAGCGTCACATCTGGAGGAAACCAGGCACCGCTCATCACCTGGCCAATACCATCCCTACGGTGAAGCATGGTGGTGGTGGTAGCATCCTGCCGTGGGGATGTTCTTCAGGGGCAGGGAGACTTGTCCGGATCAAGGGAATGATGAACGGAGCAAAGTACAGAGTGATTCTTGAAAACCTGCTCCAGGTGCAGCGACGCTCCCCATCCAACCTGACAGAGCTTGCGAGGATCTGCAGAGAAGATGGATGGCTTCCCACCATTAGCTCTGACAAATTGAAAACCCTAGTCATTGGCGACTCCATTACCTGCAGTATTAGATTTAAAACGAATCATCCAGCGATCATACACTGTTTACCAGGGGACAGGGCTACCGACGTTAAGGCTAATCTGAAGATGGTGCTGGCTAAAGCTAAAACTGGCGAGTGTAGAGAGTATAGAGATATTGTTATCCACGTCGGCACCAACGATGTTAGGATGAAACAGTCAGAGGTCACCAAGCGCAACATAGCTTCAGCGTGTAAATCAGCTAGAAAGATGTGTCGGCATCGAGTAATTGTCTCTGGCCCCCTCCCAGTTAGGGGGAGTGATGAGCTCTACAGCAGAGTCTCACAACTCAATCGTTGGTTGAAAACTGTTTTCTGCCCCCCCCCACAAAAGATAGAGTTTGTAGATAATTGGCCCTCTTTCTGGGACTCACCCACAAACAGGACCAACCCTGGCCTGCTGAGGAGTGACGGACTCCATCCTAGCTGGAGGAGTGCTCTCATCGTATCTACCAACATAGACAGGGCTCTAACTCCTCTAGCTCCACAATGAAATAGGGTGCAGGCCAGGCAGCAGGCTGTTAGCCAGCCTGCCAGCTTAGTGGAGTCTGCCACTAGCACAGTCAGTGTAGTCAGCTCAGCTATCCCCATTGAGACTGTGTCTGTGCCTCGACCTAGGTTGGGCAAAACTAAACATGGCGGTGTTCGCCTTAGCAATCTCACTAGGTTAAAGACCTCCTCCATTCCTGCCATTATTGAAAGAGATCGTGATACCTCACATCTCAAAATAGGGCTACTTAATGTTAGATCCCTCACTTCAAAGGCAGTTATAGTCAATGAACTAATCACTGATCATAATCTTGATGTGATTGGCTTGACTGAAACATGGCTTAAGCCTGATGAATTTACTGTGTTAAATGAGGCCTCACCTCCTGGTTAGACTAGTGACCATATCCCCCGTGCATCCCGCAAAGGCGGAGGTGTTGCTAACATTTACGATAGCAAATTTCAATTTACAAAAAGCAAAATGACGTTTTCGTCTTTTGAGCTTCTAGTCATGAAATCTATGCAGCCTACTCAATCACTTTTTATAGCTGTTTACAGGCCTCCTGGGCCATAAACAGCATGCCTCACTGAGTTCCTATCGGACCTTGTAGTCATAGAAGATAATATTCAAATTTTTGGTGATTTTAATATCCACATGGAAAAGTCCACAGACCCACTCCAAAAGGCTTTCGGAGCCATCATCGACTCAGTGGGTTTTGTCCAACATGTCTCTGGACCTACTCACTGTCACAGTCATACTCTGGACCTAGTTTTGTCCCATGGAATAAATGTTGTGGATCTTAATGTTTTTCCTCATAATCCTGGACTATCGGACCACCATTTTATTACGTTTGCAATCGCAACAAATAATCTGCTCAGACCCCAACCAAGGAGCATCAAAAGTTCTCAGACAACACAAAGATTCCTTGATGCCCTTCCAGACTCCCTCTGCCTACCCAAGGACGTCAGAGGACAAAAATCAGTTAACCACCTAACTGAGGAACTCAATTTAACCTTGCGCAATACCCTAAATGCAGTTGCACCCCTAAAAACATTTGTCATAAGAAACTAGCTCCCTGGTATACAGAAAATACCCGAGCTCTGAAGCAAGCTTCCAGAAAATTGGAATGGAAATGACGCCACACCAAACTGGAAGTCTTCCGACTAGCTTGGAAAGACAGTACCGTGCAGTATCGAAGAGCCCTCACTGCTGCTCGATCATCCTACTTTTCCATCTTAATTGAGGAAAATAAGAACAATCCAAAATTTATTTTTGATACTGTCGCAAAGCTAACTAAAAAGCAGCATTCCCCAAGTGAGGATGGCTTTCACTTCAGCAGTAATAAATT
This sequence comes from Salvelinus fontinalis, assembly GCF_029448725.1. NCBI lineage: Eukaryota > Metazoa > Chordata > Actinopteri > Salmoniformes > Salmonidae > Salvelinus > Salvelinus fontinalis. Next base: position 11,241,605 of record NC_074701.1, on the reverse strand, counting down.
CATGAACTTCTTTGAGGAAAAGATCATGATCATTAGAAAGCAAATTACGGACTCCTCTTTAAATCTGCTTATTCCTCCAAAGCTCAGTTGTCCTGAGTCTGCACAACTCTGCCAGGACCTAGGATTAAGAGAGACACTGAAGTGTTTTAGTACTATATCTCTTGATACAATGATGAAAATAATCATGGCCTCTAAACCTTCAAGCTGCATACTGGACCCTATTCCAACTAAACTACTGAAAGAGCTGCTTCCTGTGCTTGGCCCTCCTATGTTGAACATAATAAACGGCTCTCTATCCACCGAATGTGTACCAAACTCACTAAAAGTGGCAGTAATAAAGCCTCTCTTGAAAAAGCCAAACCTTGACCCAGAAAATATAAAAAACTAATCGGCCTATATCGAATCTTCCATTCCTCTCCAATTTTTTTCAAAAAGTTATGCCGCAACTCACTGCCTTCCTGAAGACAAACAATGTATACGAAATGCTTCAGTCTGGTTTTAGACCCCATCATAGCACTGAGCCTGCACTTGTGGTAAATTACCTTTTAATGGCGTCAGACCGAGGCTCTGCATCTGTCCTCGTGCTCCTAGACCTTAGTGCTGCTTTTGATACCCTCGATCACCACATTCTTTTGGAGAGATTGGAAACCCAAATTGGTCTACACAGACAAGTTCTGGCCTGGTTTAGATCTTATCTGTCGGAAAGATATCAGTTTGTCTCTGTGAATGGTTTGTCCTCTGACAAATCAACTGTAAATTTCAGTGTTCCTCAAGGTTCCGTTTTAGGACCACTATTGTTTTCACTATATATTTTACCTCTTGGGGATGTCATTCGAAAACATAATGTTAACTTTCACTGCTATGCAGATGACACACAGCTGTACATTTCAATGAAACATGGTGAAGCCCCAAAATTGCCCTCGCTAGAAGCCTGTGTTTCAGACATAAGGAAGTGGATGGCTGCAAACTTTCTACTTTTAAACTCAGACAAAACAGAGATGCTTGTTCTTGGTCCCAAGAAACAAAGAGATCTTCTGTTGAATCTGACAATTAATATTGACGGTTGTACAGTCGTCTCAAATAAAACTGTGAAGAACCTCGGCGTTACTCTGGACCCTGATCTCTCTTTTGACGAACATATCAAGACTGTTTCAAGGACAGCTTTTTTCAATCTACGTAACATTGCAAAAATCTGAAACTTTCTGTCCAAAAATGATGCAGAAAAGTTTATCCTTGCTTTTGTTACTTCTAGGTTAGACTACTGCAATGCTCTACTTTCCGGCTACCCGGATAAAGCACTAAATAAACTTCAGTTAGTGCTAAATACGGCTGCTAGAATCCTGACTAGAACCAAACATTTTATCATATTACTCCAGTGCTAGCCTCCCTACACTGGCTTCCTGTTAAGGCAAGGGCTGATTTCAAGGTTTTACTGCTAACCTACAAAGCATTACATGGGCTTGCTCCTACCTATCTTTCTGATTTGATCCTGCCGTACATACAGTGGGGAGAACAAGTATTTGATACACTGCCGATTTTGCAGGTTTTCCTACTTACAAAGCATGTAGAGGTCTGTAATTTTTATCATATGTACACTTCAACTGTGAGAGACGGAATCTAAAACAAAAATTCAGAAAATCACATTGTAGGATTTTTAAGTAATTCATTTGCATTTTATTGCATGACATAAGTATTTGATCACCTACCGACCAGTAAGAATTCCGTCTCTCACAGACCTGTTAGTTTTTCTTTAAGAAGCCCTCTTGCTCTCCACTCATTACCTGTATTAACTGCACCTGTTTGAGCTTGTTACCTGTATAAAAGACACCTGTCCACACACTCAATCAAACAGACTCCAACCTCTCCACAATGGCCAAGACCAGGGAGCTGTGTAAGGACATCAGGAGTAAATTGTAGACCTGCACAAGGCTGGGATGGGCTACAGGACAATAGGCAAGCAGCTTGGTGAGAAGGCAACAACTGTTGGCGCAATTATTAGAAAATGGAAGAAGTTCAAGATGACGGTCAATCACCCTCGGTCTGGGGCTCCATGCAAGATCTCACCTCGTGGGGCATCAATGATCATGAGGAAGGTGAGGTATCAGCCCAGAACTACACAGCAGGACCTGGTCAATGACCTGAAGAGAGCTGGGACCACAGTCTCAAAGAAAACCATTAGTAACACACTACGCCGTTATGGATTAAAATCCTGCAGCGCACGCAAGGTCCCCCTGCTCAAGCCAGCGCATGTCCAGGCCCGTCTGAAGTTTGCCAATGACCATCTGGATGATCCAGAGGAGGAAGGGGAGAAGGTCATGTGGTCTGTTGAGACAAAAATTGAGATTTTTGGTCTAAACTCCACTCGCCGTGTTTGAAAGAAGAAGACGGATGAGTACAACCCCAAGAACACCATCCCAACCGTGAAGCATGGAGGTGGAAACATCATTCTTTGGGGATGCTTTTCTGCAAAGGGGACAGGACGACTGCACCGTATTGAGGGGAGAATGGATGGGGCCATGTATCGCGAGATCTTGGCCAACAACCTCCTTCCCTCAGTAAGAGCATTGAAGATGGGTCGTGGCTGGGTCTTCTAGCATGACCATGACCCGAAACACACAGCCAGGGCAACTAAGGAGTGGCTCCGTAAGAAGCATCTCAAGGTCCTAGAGTGGCCTAGCCAGTCTCCAGATCTGAACCCAATAGAAAATCTTTGGAGGGAGCTGAAAGTCCGTATTGCCCAGCGACAGCCCCGAAACCTGAAGGATCTAGAGAAGGTCTGTATGGAGGAGTGGGCCAAAATCCCTGCTGCAGTGTGTGCAAACCTGGTCAAGAACTACAGGAAACGTATGATCTCTGTAATTGCAAACAAAGGTTTCTGTACCAAATATTAAGTTCTGCTTTTCTGATGTATCAAATACTTATGTCATGCAATAATGCAAATTAATTACTTAAAAATCATACAATGTGATTTTCTGGATTTTTGTTTTAGATTCCGTCTCCCACAGTTGAAGTGTACCTATGATAACAATTACAGACCTCTACATGCTTTGTAAGTAGGAAAACCTGCAAAATCGGCAGTGTATCAAATACTTGTTCTCCCCACTGTACCTACACGTACACTACGGTCACAAGACGCAGGCCTCCTAATTGTCCCTAGAATTTCTAAGCAAACAGCTGGAGGCAGGGCTTTCTCCTGTAGAGCTCCATTTTTATGGAATGGTCTGCCTACCCATGTGAGACGCAGACTCGGTCTCAACCTTTAAGTCTTTACTGAAGACTCATCTCTTCAGTGGGGCATATGATTGAGTGTAGTATGGCCCAGGAGTGTGAAGGTGAACGGAAAGGCTCTGGAGCAACGAACCGCCCTTGCTGTCTCTGCCTTGCCGGTTCCCCTCTCTCCACTGGGATTCTCGGCCTCTAACCCTATTACAGGGGCTGAGTCACTGGCTTACTGGTGCTCTTTCATGCCGTCCCTAGGAGGGGTGCGTCACTTGAGTGGGTTGAGTCACTGACGTGATTTTCCTGTCTTGGTTGGCGCCCCCCCTTGGGTTGTGCCGTGGCAGAGATCTTTGTGGGCTATACTCGGCCTTGTCTCAGGATGGTAAGTTGGTGGCTGAAGATATCCCTCTAGTGGTGTGGGGGCTGTGCTTTGGCAAAGTGGGTGGGGTTATATCCTTCCTGTTTGGCCCTGTCCGGGGGTATCATCAGATGGGGCCACAGTGTCTCCTGACCCCTCCTGTCTCAGCCTCCAGTATTTATGCTGCAGTAGTTTGTGTCGGGGGGCTAGGGTCAGTTTGTTATATCTGGAGTACTTCTCCTCTCTTATCCGGTGTCCTGTCTGAATTTAGGTATGTTCTCTCTAATGCTCTCTTTCTTTATCTCGGAGGCCCTGAGCCCTAGGACCACGCCTCAGGACTACCTGGCATGATGACTCCTTGCTGTCCCCAGTCCACCTGGCCGTGCTGCTGCTCCAGTTTCAACTGTTCTGCCTGCGGCTATGGAACCCTGACCTGTTCACCGGACGTGCTACCTGTCCCAGACCTGCTGTTTTCAACTCTCTAGAGACAGCAGGAGCGGTAGAGATACTCTTAATGATCGGCTATGAAAAGCCAACTGACGTTTACTCCTGAGGTGCTGACTTGCTGCACCCTCGACAACTACTGTGATTATTATTTGACCATGCTGGTCATTTATCAACATTTGAACATATTGGCCATGTTCTGTTATAATCTCCACCTGGCACAGCCAGAAGAGGACTGGCCACCCCTCATAGCCTGGTTCCTCTAGATTTCGGCCTTTCTAGGGAGTTTTTCCTAGCCACTGTGCTTCTATACCTGCATTGCTTGCTGTTTGGGGTTTTAGGCTGGGTTTCTGTATAGCACTTTGAGATATCAGCTGATGTAAGAAGGGCTATATAAATTCATTTGATTGGGAGGAAACTCCCCAAATACAGGTGTGCCAAGCTTGTACCGTTATACCCAAGACTCAAGGCTGTAATCGCTGCCAAGGGTGCTTCAACAAAGTACTGAGTAAAGGGTCTGAATACCTATGTAAATGTGATTACATTTATTTGTAATACATTTGCAATTATTTATTTATACTTATTTTTCTTTGTTATTATGTGGTATTGTGTGTAGATTGGGGGGGGAAACAAATTTTAATCAATGTTGGAATAAGGCTTTAACGTTACAAAATGTGGAAATAGTCAACGGGTCTGAATACTTTCCGAATGCACTGTAAATGAAGATCGTTTCCAAAGGCCTGCATTAATGACATGGGTTTCTTGTAAAGGGAATTGTGAAAATTAAATCAACTGCTTTTCTTTCAACTTCAATGTGGGAGAAAGGGTGTAATAATTGTTTTACGTACCAAATGACGTGGCCTATTGCCTTGTTCATCGTCTACTCTTAATGTAGTCAAATGTATAATATATTTTATCTGTTGGGGGAGGTAGGTAGCAGCGGGCTGGTGGGAGGAGCGGCTCATTGTAAATGGCTGGAAAGGAATCAAACCCATGGAAACAACGCTTGGTTCCATTCACAATGAGCCTGTCCTCCTACAGCTCCTCCCACCAGCATCTTCTGGTACGTATAACAAAACAGGACATAAGAAGCCAAAGCCCTGTGCACAACATTGTCTCCTTCAAGGTGCTGGTTATGACAGGAACAACTTGAATGTGTATTGACTGTCATTCTGAAGAGTAAAGTGGAGTTAGTCTTTGACAAAACTCCTTTTATTACCTAGTAGTCACAATCGACTTTGTCTCATGCTCAATGTATTTTCTTAGAGGATTTCACTCTAAATACACAATATTGTTTTGTAAATCAGTATATGTTAGACAGTTACTGTACAATATCTTTGTAACTTCTGAATTTTTTTTGAAAATTCTATCCTTGACCCAATTCTCAATTTAGCCATAACTTATGATAGGTAGAGACCATTCTGGACAACAAGAGGGGAAACCTCTCGAGCACTCGGCCATTCTGATGATCAGTATGGCTTTGTAGTTCAGGTAATTATGTAAACTCCAGTAAGTTCTTTGCAATCATATTTTTCTACTTTTACATGTGACAGATTACATTTGGAGATAAGCCCTAATATCCGACCACTCCCAGTCACACACGGGAGAAGACAAACTTCCTGTGCACAATATAGCACTGTCTGTGGCTGGTGGGTAGACTGAACAAACTTCACATTGAATTCACTTCACGTCCAATTTGATTTTGATGTTCATCGCCGCCAGCTCGGCCACAAAGTAGCGGAAGACGTATGGCACAGACACCGTATCGATGGAGTCACTCTTGCCGCAGAGGAGGCAGACAGTCTTGCGGTGGCGTGTGGCCGACCAGTAGGGTGGTGGTTTCTCCAGTAGAGGGGACAGTAGGCTACCACAGTCCACACACACCTGTGCCACAGAGCGGTCAGAGCAGTTGAAGAGGCGGTCGTGGAGCAGGAAGGAGGTCCCGTGGGCCAGCAGGGCGTCGCGCTCCATCTCCCCGAAGCGGATGCCCCCCTGGATGTTCCTTCCGCCCACCGGCTGGTTGGTCACCTTGTCCCGCGCGCCAGTGGTCCTCACCTGGAACTTGTCGGAGACCATGTGACGCAGCCTCTGGTAGTAGACCACGCCGATGAAGATGTCCGCCTCTAGCTCCAGGCCGCTGAGGCCGCTGTAGAGGCGCTCGGTGCCGTAGTGGTTGTAGCCGGCAGCGCGCAACATGTCCCCAAAATGCTCCAGTGCCGAGTTCTCCTCGGAGAAAGAGAAGGGAGTGGCGTCGTGGCACAGGCCGTGGAGGGCGCCCGACTTGCCGGCCATGCTCTCGATGAGCATGCCGATGGTCATGCGGGAGGGGAAGCCGTGAGGGTTAAACAGAATGTCGGGGGTCATGCCGCTCTCTGTGAAGGGCATGTCCTCGGCAGGCCACAAGCGGCTCAGGATGCCCTTCTGCCCGTGGCGGCTGGCGAACTTGTCCCCGATGGTGGGGTTACGGGGCACTCGCATGGTGATGCAGACGCGCTTGAAGCGGCCCGAGCCAACGTCGTTGCTGCACACCTTGATGTTGTCTACTACACAGCTTTCTTGACTCCTACGCCAGCGAGGGAAAGAGAGCAGGTTATACAATTGCATTAGCCGCTACATCTGGCCAACTCAGAGAGTAGAGAAATAGTCAACACTATGGTATGACAATGGAAAGAACATTTGGCCAAACTGGGTAACTCACTTGTAAAAGTTGACAAAGCTCTGCCCGGTGTTGAGGTTGATGTAGCTGTAGAAGGGGTCTCCATGTTTTAGCACTGCGCCGATGGAGGGCAGACCATCAGTGTCCAGTTTGTCCATTACCTTGGGGTCATCGGGTTTGACCCCAAACACCAGGTTGTCCTCGCCCTTTACCTTCAGTGCCAGGTCCACCAGCTCAGTCTTGTAAACACAGCCATGACCAAAGCCCCTCTCCCATGACGACTTGTTCAGGATCTAGGCGCAAACAGAACACATATATATATATATATACACACACACACACACCTTATACATGTATTCTACACACACCCGGTACCCGATGGGTAAATAAAAAGTGAATTTATGTACAGCTAGCTGTCTCACCATGGCGTCCTCCATGTCGTAGCCAGTGTAGGAGATCACAGCGACAATGGCGTTGGTGCCGATGGGGTAGTTGTCCATGTTGTAGTGGTCGTACATGACAGGCCTGACCAGGGGGCTCTGGGGGGTCTGAAGGCGGTACAGCTTGTTGTCCGAGCGGTCCTGGAACGAGTGGAGGGGGAAGCCCATGGTCTGTTTACCTGTGAAGGAGAAGATGAGTTACACCAACATCTACGGGATCATTTTTAAAAAGTCAGGCATTCTAGAAGAATAAAGCACATTTTTTCACATGTAGTGTTCTCCGTATAGGAATTAGCTAAAAACACTCACAAATAAAAAAGGTATCTAAGGGTAACTGAACTCAGAAAACACCAGAGATGCCTGCTTCTGAAAACGTGGTGCACCCTTACCCATCTGGCACTGGTACATGTTCCTGGGACTCTGGTTGTGGTCCGAGTAAGGGATGAAGTTAGCCACCACGCTCAGCATGCTGTGGAGGAAGAGCTCCTGGTGGGTGGTCACACCCGGCTCGATCTCATCCTCACTGATGCCCACGTTGATGTAGAGCTGTCAAACAGGAGAGAGAAGCTTTATTCACAAATGTTTCCTTGTACTCAAACAGAATAAGGTACTGTCTCTAACTGTCCACACAAGAAGCAAACATCACAGCATACTGTAGATTTGGGTGCATAAATGGGATTATAAACTGGGTAGGTCGAGCCCTGAATGCTGATTGGCTGAACACTGAGGTACATCAGACCGTATACCACAGGTATGCCAAAACGTTTCTTTAAAATGCTCGAATTACATTTGTAACCAGCTTATAATAGCAATAAGGCACCTCGGGGTTTGTGGTATATTGCCAATATCCCACAGATAAGTGCTGTATCCAGGCTCTCCGCATTGCGTCCTGCATAAGGACAGCCCTTAGCCATGGTATATTGGCCATACCACACCACCTTGGGCCTTATTGCTTAAAATAATTAAGTCGGAAGGAGCGGCCACACCATACCACAGGCCTCTAAGGAATTAGGACTAATTAGGACATGCTTTACGGTGGGAACCACACACGCGGAGATCATCCGTTCACCTACTCTGCGTTTCTCAAAAGACATTGCGGTTGGAACCAAAAATCTCAAATTTGTACTAATCAGACCAAAGGACAGATTTCCACTGGTCTAATGTCCATAGCACGTGTTTCTTAGCCCAGTCAAGTCTCTTTTTCTTATTGGTGTCCTTTAATAGCGGTTTCTTTGCAGCAATTTGACCATAAAGGCTTGATTCACGCAGTCTCCTCTGAACAGTTGAATTTGAGATGGGTCTGTTACTTGAATTCTGTAAAGCATTTTTGGGGGTCGCAATCTGAGGTGCAGTTAACTCCAATTTTTGGGGATTGACTGACCTTCATGTCTTAAAGTTATGATGGACTGTTGTTTCTCTTTGCTTATTTGTGCTGTTCTTGCCATAATATGGACTTGGGATTTTATCAAATAGGGCTATCTTCTGTATACCACCCCTACCTTGTCACAACACAATTGATTGGCTCAAAACGCATTAAGGAAAGAAATTCCACAAATGACCTTTTAACAAGGCACACCTGTTAATTGAAATAAATTCCAGGTGACTACCTCATGAAGCAGGTTGAGAGAACGCCAAGAGTGTGCAAAGCTGTCATCAAGGCAAAGTGTGGCTACTTTGAAGAATCTCATGAAATATATTTTGATTTGTTTAACACTTTTTGGGTTACTACATCATTCTATACGAGTTATTTCATAGTTTTGATTTCTTCACTATTATTCTACAATGTGAAAAAAAAAAAAAAAGTAAAAGTAAAGAAAAACCCTTGAAGGAGTTGGTGTGTACAAACTTGACAGGTACTGTAAGTATTCAGACCCCTTGCTATGAGAATCGAAATTGAGCTCAGGTGCCTCCTGTTTCCATTCATCATCCTTTCTACAACTTCATCGGAGTCCACCTGTGGTAAATTAAATTGACTGGACATGATTTGGAAAGGCACACACCTGTCTATATAAGGTCCCACAGTTGACAGTACCTGTCAGAGCAAAAACCAAGCCATGTGGTCGAAGGAAAGATGAACGGAGTAAAGTACAGAGAAATCCTTGATGAAAACCTGCTCCAGAGCGCTCAGGACCTCAGACTGGGGTGAAGGCTCACCTTCCAACAGGACAACGACCCTAAGCACACAGTCAAGACAATGCAGGAGTGGCTTCGGGACAAGTCTCAATGTCCTTGAGTGGCCCAGCCAGAGCCTGGACTTTAACCCAATCAAACATCTCTGGAGAGACCTGAACATAGCTGTGCAGCAATGCTCCCCATTCAACCCGCTAGAGCAGGGCTGCCCAACCCTCTTCCTGGAGATCTACTGTCCTTTGGGTTTTCAGTCCAACCCTAATTTAACACACCTGATTCTACTTATTAGCTGCTCAACAAGACCTTAACTCGCTGAATCAGATATGCTAAACTAGGGTAGTAATGAAAACCTACAGGACAGTATATCTCCAGGAAGAGGGTTGGGCAGCCCTGTGACAGAGCTTGAGATGATCTGCAGAGAAGAATGGGAGAAACTCCCCAAATTCAGGTGTGCCAAGCTTGTAGCATCATACCCAAGAAGACTCGAGGCTGTCGTCGCTGCCAAAGGTGCTTCAACAAAAGTAGAGTAAAGGGTCTGAACACTTATGTAAATTGATTTCATTTTTCAAAAATATAAATGAGCAAACATTTCTAAAAACCAGTTTTTGCTTAGTCATTATGGGATATTGTATGTAGATACAGGGGGGGGGGAGACAATCCATTTTAGAATAAGGCTTTAACGAAACATGGAAAATGTCAAGGGGTCTGAATAGCACTGTATTAAAAAAAAAAAAAAAAAAAGCAGACACTGAATATGAGCATAGTTTAGTTATTATTTACACTTTGGATGGTGTATCAATACACCCAGTCCCTACAAAGAAACAGGCCTCCTTCCTAACTCAGCTGCCGGTGAGGAAGGAACCCATTCCGGGATTTCACCACGAGGCCAATGGTTACCGTAAAACAGAGTTTAATGACTGTGGTAGGAGAAAACTGAGGATGGATCAACATTATTGTTACTCCACAATACTAACCTAAATGACAAGAGTGAAAAGATGGAAGCCTGTACAGAATAAACATATTCCAAAACATGCATCATGTTTGCAATAAGGCACTAAAGTAAGAGTGCAAAACAATTGGTAAAGAAATGTACTTAATGTCCTACATACAAAGCATTATGTTTCGGGGCAAATCTAACACAACACATCACTAAGTACCACCTAATATTTTTAAGCATGGTGGTGGCTGCATCATGTTATCGGTATGCTTGTCATCGGCAAGGACTAGGGAGTTTTTTTTAGGATAAAAAGAAACGGACTAGAGCTAAGCACAGGCAAACTCCTATAGGAAAACCTGGTTGTCTGCTTTCCAACAAACACTGGGAGACAAATTCACCTTTCAGCAGGACAATAACCTAAAACACAAGGCCAAATATACACTGGAGTTGCTTACCAAGACAACATTAATGTTCCTGAGTGGACTAGTTATAGTTTTGACTTAAATCTGTTTGAAAATCTTTGGCAAGATTTGAAAATGTCTGTCTAAAAATGACCAACCACCAACTCCATAGAGATTGAAGAATTTAAAAAATAACAAATATTGTACAATCCAGGTGTGCAAAGCTCTAAGAGAGACTTACCCAGAAAGCTGACTCAATAAATGTTAGGTGATTCTAACATGCATTGACTCAGGGGTGTGAATACTTATGTAAATGTGATATTTCTGTATTTCATTTAATATATTTGCAAACATTAATAACATTTTTTTTTTCACTTTGTCATTGTGGGTTATTGTATGTAGATGGGTGAGATTCTTTTTTTATTACAACAAAAGGTGCAATAAGTCGAGTGGTATGAATACTTTCTGAAGGCACGGTCAGCCTAACCAAGTAACTAGGTACTGACATGACACTACAAACCAAACTCAAGAAACAACTTCCAACAATCACTGTAATGACTGTCCTAGAGTTGACAAAACAAAGAATCACTGACAAGACCCTCAGCTTGAAAACTAGTTTGATCTAGCATCCCTCCTTGTCCCAGAGGCTACGATTAGTAACTAGGGGGTTTACTAAGGATGCCGAGGAATTGAGACATTTTAAGCAGCTTGCGACTGTAGTACCTGTTCAAAGGTGCCGATCAGTTCCTGCTGGCCCAGGGCCAGGTTGCGGACAGGCCGCACCATGCGGCAGGGGGTAGTGAAGAGGTACAGGCCTGGGTACATGCTGGCCTTGCTGGTCTGGGGAACCAGAACTATCTCAGTCCAGGGAGGGATCTTCTTCTCCTTCAACACCTGCAAGAGAGTGGCATGAACAAGAATGAGTAAGAGGCAGAAAAACATAACTAGCTGCCACTATTCATGTGTGATGAATTATCTATTACATAAGTGAGTGATGATCAAACCCATGTTATAACTGCAGATGGTTGGGAGATGCCCTGCCTTACCTTGAACCTGCGGAGGGAGTCTGCGAGGAAGGGGGCCAGCTCAGTCTCTACCCAACCCAGCATGGCACCATCCAGGAGCACAGGATAGCAGTCAGCGTAGGCCCTGCCAGGAGAACCATCCACAGGAGTCACACCTGGAGGAGAACGATGGGACAACACAATCGCATATAAATGACTGAGCATTTTCACACATCGACACACAGTATGTACGAATAAACCTTAGGACCCAATAGGTTCCAGCTGCATGCCAATCACAGTGAGTGACATAACCTTGGATATCCTGTCACGTTGAATCCTAGGCCTTTGTGTTTCACTTTGGACACATGTTCAGTGTGTGTCATGTACAACTACCCCATTGGAACCAACAGCATCGTCTCTGACCTCCAACTCGGGCTACGACATGGAGGACGCCATAGTGAGGCAGTTAGCTATACATTCACAATTCCCAGGTTTGTCTGTACTCACCGAGGGAGCAGAGCAGGGCAGGGAGGGTGGTGGTGGGCAGGGCCGGGGCTATGATTTCACAGTGGGCCGTCATGTGGTTCATGAGGCCGCAGGGCTCTCCGTCGGGGGTGTGCACGGGGCACAGGAAGCCCCAGGACTCGGGCAGCAGACGACGTACGGAGGTGGTCCTCATCTTGGCAAAGGCTGCCCCTCTGTGCACGCAGCGGAAGTGGGACAGGTAGCGGATGAAGTTGAGCTTGTCGGCCACCACACACAGTCCCGTCTTCTGGATCATGCCCAGACCTGACGGCAGGAGGGAAGAGGAACAGAATCTCAGGACCAGCATGCGTTTCTAGGTAACTTACACGTCATGTATATCTGCATAACTCCAAGTAAAAACACTGGGAGAAAAATAGAACAGTGGATACGTTGTAATGACAACTAAGTAGAATGTTTTGTATCACAGCATACCCGTCTTTGAAGTGAGATTCCCAGTGGCTAGCAGATACTCAAAGGGATGGGTAACATCAGAGCCCGTGTTAAAGATCTTCACCAGATTATCAGAGCTCACCCCACCAGTCAGCCTATGGGCCCTCTTTTCCATAGAGAGTTTCACAGACACCATCCAGGCAGCCATCCTCTCCTATCATCACATTGGAAATTGTTAAAACACATCCTACAGAGTAATTATATGACCTGGAGGAGAACTAGAGTGTGATTTTAATACCAAGGCCTTACAGTCAAGGTTTCACTGCTAGCATTCTGGCCTGAAAATGTTGTGGTGTTTTTACATTACACATGACAACTTCTGTTCCCCACAGTGTCGAAGTATCTTCACAATAAATCGCTTTTGAGTCACCAATATGTTGGATCCAGAACTGCTCATCATTTGTCAGTAGTCCAGTGCAGAGCTGTCCTGATGTCTGAACTGACCTTGAGAAACATTAGGTAGAGCCGTCCTGGCGTGAGCACCTCCTGACACATCAGACTGTCCGGGTTCTCCTCCATGCACTCCTGCTTGGCAAACGTGAATAGCTTCCGCGTCATCAGACACAGCAGGTAGAACTTCTCCACAGCCGACTTCAGGTGGATACAGATGCACTGGCTGAACAGAGAGAACACAACACATTCCATAAAGAATGTGTGTGTTGGTAGGGCATGGTGCTTGCAACATCAGGATAGTTGGTTAGATTCCAAGGACCACCCATACAGCAAAAAAATGTAATATATCCACTCATGACTAAGTCATCATAATAAGTGTCTGCTATAGGCATTCACTACATGGCCAAAAGTACGTGGACACCCCTTCAAATTAGTGTATTCGGCTATTTCAGCTACACCAGTGGCGGACAGGTGTATAAAAATCGAGCACACAGCCATGCAATCGCCATAGACCAACATTGGCAGTAGAATGGCCCGTACTGAAGAGCTCAGTGACTTTCAACGTGGCACCGTCATAGGATGGCACCTTTCACAACAATTCAGTTCACCAAATGTCTGCCCTGCTAGAGCTGACCCGGTCAATGTCTTTAGAAATGTGGACAACTCAATTAAAAATGAAAAGCTGAAATGTCTCGATTCAATAAGTAATCAACTCCTTTGTTATGGCAAGCCTAAATAAGTTCAGGAGTAAACATTTGCCTAACAAGTCACATAATAAGTTGCATGGACTGCATTACTTTTTGAATGACTACCTCATCTCTGTACCCCACACATACAGATAATTGTAAGGTCCCTCAGTCGAGCCGTGAATTTCAAACACAGATTCAACTGTAAAGACCAGGGAGGTTTTCCAATGCCTCGCAAAGAAGGGCACCTATTGGTAGATGGGTCAAAAAAAAAAGCAGACATTGAATATCACTTTGAGCATGGTGAAGTTATTAATAACACACACAAACACTTACTCGAGCAGGTAGTTGGCACACTGTTCATGGGTGTACCACTCTGGCAGGTTCATCTTGACCCGGAAGCGCTCGCCCAGGTAGTTGAGCACCTTGCCACGGGTGATGCAGCCCTCCTCCATGACGAGTCGCAGCATCTCAGACACACAGCTCTTGTAGAAGGAGTTCGCCTCGCGACCTTTGATCAGCTCCTGGTAAATCTGGAAGTCTGTGAAGTCCACTAGAGCCTGGCCAAAACAGAAAGGCAATGTGGTTAAAATGTTAAATATATACCAAAATCTCATACAGTATAGGCCATATGGCCCAATTCTCATAACATTCTTATGTGTCGCATGCATAAAAACCGAGTGGACACAGACTTTAATGTCACATGCAAGTTCCTATTACAAATATCACTGCTCCATCTCACCTTTAGTGCAAAGCCCAGGGGGAGGAAGAAGAGCTCTTTCTGGTATATGAAGTTGAGCATCACAGTCCCGTTGTCCAGGTAATGCAGGTTCATATTGATAGCGGTGTGCTCCTCCTTCACACAGTGCATTGAGATACCTGTTGGATACAGACAAGGAATAGCTTTAGCTTTTGTCTGCGATAATCAATTTTAGGCTACTTATAGTAGGCCATGGGTCTCAACTGCTCCAACAATGCAATGTTCGGCTTGTACATTAACACCCTCCACATTAACTGCCTTGCGTACCATACTGAGTGTATCCCTGGCCTCTGTTCTTCCACTTCGGCCTTGACATAGCGATAGGGTAGTTCCTCCTTGGCATGATCAGCATGCGAATAACCTTCTCGTTCCCATTCACAATAAAATAACCACCCATTTCCTGTTTCAAATGAGGATGGAGAGAAAGAGAGATTGAATCTAAAGAAATGTAAAGACGTATGCAAACTGTAAAATGTAAGTGTAAAAGCATGAAAATGTGCCTTGATTTTTGCTTTCGAAGCATAAATGATCAGATTGATTGGTTCCCACAGATCAGGGTTTTCCGTTATGAAAATGTGGCGCAGGACATTTGACCGGCAGCATTTTAATTTACCGGACATATATGCATTGGGTACATAACCTGATTAGGGTGGCCACCCAGAGAGCGTGAAGTTAAAGTTTGGGGAAGGAAATTCACCATAAAAAAGCACCTTTAAATAAAGCATTCCATGTATCATCGCATTTGCAGGCCTTCTAATCATAAGGTGATAACTAGACGGAATAGTCATAATTTAGGCTAATAATGTAACTCAGCTTTGTTTGGACGAAAAAAACAGTGGCACTGACCCAACAATGTTAACGAGTGAATATGCTCAGTGCAGTGAGCACTCACCAAGGACATGGCTGATCATTTTGATAACTAAAAGAGATTAGTCTTTTGTCTTCTCTTTACAGCTTCCCCTAGTTTTTTTTTTTTTTTTTTTTTTTTAAAGCTAGGGGAAGCTAATAATCCTCTGTGGCCAAATCATGCTTTAGTAACCTATTTTGAATGATTTTATTTAGTAGGCTAATTAGGCTATATCATTTTGTCAATTTACTTAGGGAAAGCTTCACCTAGCCTTTAGAATGTGCAGCCTATGTTAATCTACTATCCCCATCGAAGAAAAGTTTACATATTCTATTGGTCAGCTTGTCTAGAAAGAAATAGCCCAAACAGACTCCGGGACGATATATCAGATTCACACAACCAGTAGGCCTAGGCTACATGAAAAACTAAAACGTTAAAAAGCAATACATCTGATGCATCAGATCAGAACGTTTAGTTTAAAAATGTTGATAAACTATTAATTTCTTAACATTAGCAGCGCAGTAATGCATTTGGCTACTGGTCAATGAAAGATCGTTGAAAACCAATAGAAAATGAGAATTAGGCTACTGGTTTAAATGGCATATGGAAGTCTTTATGAAATAACTGCCTTCACGGATTTTGTCAGATTTTCCCCTAGGACACTTTAAAGCAAGGTAAAACACGCCTCATAATATGGACTAAAACATTAACGTTTCAAACAATTAAGTAGTTAGAGGTTTTCAAAATGCATACTGCCTCCAGCTCATTGCGAAGTGGTACGTGACGCGCGGATGAAGCTTGCCTTCTGTTGACTATGCATTTGAATGGCGAATGGAGAGGCCGCTTCAATTACCAGTTGACAAATACAAATATTAGCTATTTTTAAACACACGAGTGCATTTAGAATCGTGCCGCCTGACAGACTTTCCGTTCAAAGGCTCTATATCTGTATGCCGTGCCCATGTGATAAGATAAATAACTCATATGCACACGTAGCAATTTAATTCCGCGGATTTATGCAAATTAACCCAGAGACCGACAAGCATGACCGGTCAAACGTATTTACATAAACTGGTATTTCTATCAATGAATAGGCTAAAAAGCCTTATTTCGCAATGGGATTTTTTTTCTTTCTCCCCGACAATTGGCCGATGGCAATTTTATTTAACGCCTTTATTTTTTTACGCCCAAAAGCCAGCTAATACCGGCTAAAGGAAACCCTGCCATTCTCCTACCTCAGCCTCCTCATGGTGCTCAATGAGCTTTTTGGGAGGGAGCCCATGCAGGTTACACAGCCTAGACTTCACCATGATGGGCAACTGGCCCAGCGACTGCTTGATGATGCCTTTGGGAACCCCATTCACGGACCAGCTGACATCTGCCTGTGAAGAATCACAGCACAAAACTTAAATTCATCACAATGGGCAAGTCTTGTGATAGATTGTAGAAAGACCTTGTCTTGACCGTCATATACAGTACAATCCATATGGTACAGGTGTTGGGTTTACAGGCAAGCTTACCACAAGCTTTCCCCGGTAGGAGCAGCGTCTCCCTCTGCACTCTGCTGGGAACACCCTTAGGTCCCGGCAGATGCTTCCTTTGCCCACCACTGGTTTAAAGATGGTGGCCTCCACAAATGCCAGGCTGATCCTGTCATTTTTAAACATAAACTCCAAGGGATGGATGGCCTGAAAAGGAGAAATGGAACAAACATTTTCACATGAACTCTCCAAACCCATGGTTTTGCATGACAGATACCAACTACAACCAGATAGCTGCATACTTACAGATTGTTACACCAGATAATGTGAGTTAACCAAAAAATGTTTGGTATCCATTACTGTGAGTTACAGGTTAGGTACTGTTGTATAACACATCATTTTCAACCAACCTTAACCATGTCAATTTTAAATCTCTCATTGAGACAGGTGGGTCGGCCCCAAGGTGCCGCATGTCATGACACCCTGTCTTAATCAATGACAAGATTTGAAATAGACAAGATGGCGGCGTACAAATTGTTGGATTAACAAAATGGCGGCGGAAGAAATGCCAACAGTTTTAAGGGCGCCCTACCAATTGTGCTATTATGTGTTTTTTTCGCGTTATTTGTAACTTATTTTGTACATAATGTTTCTGCAACCGTATCTTACAGCAAAAAAGAGGTTCTGGATATCTGGACAGCGATCACTCACCTCGGATTAGACAAAGATTATTTCTACAACAAGACATTCTCCAAACACCCCACGGGACCGACATCCCCGTTATTTGCAAGAGGAAGCGACGCAGGTACAGAGGACAAAGAGCCGGATGCCAAAGAGCCGGATGCCTGGTCAGGACCCGGCGAAGGCGACTGGGAAAGCTGCCGTTACCGTCGATACTACTTGCCAACGTGCAATCATTGGACAATAAACTAGACGAGGTACAAATCACGAATATCCTACCAACGGGACATCAAACACTGTAATATCCTATGTTTCACGGAATCGTGGCTGAATGACGACATGGATATTCAGCTAGAGGGATATACGCTGCACTGGCAAGATAGAACAGCAAACTCAGGTAAGACGAGGGGGGGGGGGGGGGGGGGGGCGGTCTGTGCATATTTGTAAACAACAGCTGGTGCACGAAATCCAAGGAAGTCTGTAGATTTTTCTCACCTGAAGTAGAGTATATTGTGATAAATTACAGGCCACACTACTTGCCTAGAGAGTTTTCAGCTATACTTTTCGTGGCTGTTTATTTACTACCACAGACAGATGCTGGCCCTAAGACCGCACTCAGTGAGCTGTATAAGGAAATAAGCAAACAGGAAACCACTCACCCAGAGGCGGCGCTCCTAGTGGCCGGAGACTTTAATGCAGGGAAACTTAAATCAGTTCTACCAAATTTCTATCAACATGTTAAATGTGCAACCAAAGGGGGAAAAATTATAGATCACCTGTACTCCACACACAGAGACGCGTACAGAGCTCTCATTTCCCCCCCCCCCCCCATTTGGTAAATCCGACCACAACTCTATCCTCCTGATTCCGGCTTACAAGCAAAAATTAAAGCAGGAAGCGCCAGTGACTCGGTCTATAAAAAAGTGGTCAGTGGAAGCAGATGCTAAACTACAGGACTGTTTTGCTATCACAGACTGGAACATGTTCCGGGATTCTTCCGATGGCATTGAGGAGTACACCACATCAGTCACTGACTTAATCAATAAGTGCATCGAGGGCATCGTCCCCAAAGTGACTGTATGCACATACCCCAACCAGAAGCCATGGATTACAAGCAACATTCGCACTGAGCTAAAGGGTAGAGCTCCCGCTTTCAAGGTGAGGGTCTCTAACCAGGACGCTTACAAGAAATCCTGCTATGCTCTGCGACGAACCATCAAACAGGCAAAGCGTCAATACAAGGCTAAGATGGAATCATACTACACCGGCTCCGACGCTCGTCTTATGTGGCAGGGCTTGCAAACTATTACAGACTGCAAAGGGAAGCACAGCTGCGAGCTGCCCAGTGACACGAGCCGACCAGACAAGCTAAATCACTTCTATGCTCACACTGAGGCATGCATGAGAGCATCAGCTGTTCCGGACGACTGTGTGATCACGCTCTCCGTAGCCGACGTGAGTAAGACCTTTAAACAGGTCAACATACACAAGGCTGCGGGGCCAGACGGATTACCAGGACGTGTGCTCCGGGCATGTGCTGACCAACTGGCAGGGGTCGTCACTGACATTTTCAACATGTCCCTGATTGAGTCTGTAATACATACAGGTTGAGAGCTAGAAGTTCCTCGGTGTCCACATCAACAAACTAGAATGGTCCAAACACACCAAGACAGTCATGAAGAGGGCACGACACAGCCTATTCCCCCTCAGGAAAAAATAATAATAATTGGCATGGGGCCTCAGATCTTCGAAAGGTTCTACAGCTGCAACATCGAGAGCGTCCTGACTGGTTGCATCACTGCCTGGTACAGCAATTGCTCAGCCTCTCACCGCAAGGCACTACAGAGGGTAGTGTGTATGGCCCAGTACATCACTGGGGCTAAGCTGCCTGCCATCCAGGACCTCTACACCAGGCAGTGTCAGAGGAAGGCCCCAAAAAATTGTCAAAGACCCCAGCCACAGACTGCACATTGGCTAACCGGGCTATCTGCATTGTGTCCCACCCACCAACCCCTCTTTTACGCTACTGCTACTCTCTGTTCATCATATTTGCATAGTCACTTTAACCATATGTACATACTACCTCAATCAGCCTGACTAACCGGTGTCCGTATGTAGCCTTGCTACTGTATTTAGCATGACTTTTTACTGTTTTATTTCTTTACCTACCTATTGTTCACCTAATACCTTTTTTTTCACTATTGGTTAGAGCCTGTAAGTAAGCATTTCACTGTAAGGTCTACACTTGTAATCGGCGCACGTGAAAAATAAACTTTGATTTGATTAGTTCAAGGAGCAAAATATTGATTTATTTTTATAATGGAGCATTTTCAAAATCCTAAACTGCAAGTGGACACAGACATTTAAAAATATATATGTTTGGCCAACATTGTGGCTTGGGGAGGCACGGCTGACACAGCACTGACTGTCCCACGTGAAAGTTCCCCTACCTGTACAGCACGACACAGTCCATCTGAAACTGCTTGGTCAAACGACTCAATATGAGCCTTCGTTAGGTCCTGAACAGCGGCATGTTGTTTTTCCTTCGGTATGCCGTAGCCTGCTTCTGTTAAATGTTTAAGGCTTGGACTTGTCAGTAAACTACTCCACTTACTCGCAAAATCCATGCTTATTCTTGTTTACCACATGCGCATAGTTACACGGGAAGTACAATCGTTGTAATAGGAAGTGAGTGAAAGGTCAATTCCTTTAAAGGGACAGCATCCAATTTTCAGAGCTATCAAACAA
Source organism: Salvelinus fontinalis (assembly GCF_029448725.1). Taxonomy (NCBI): domain Eukaryota; kingdom Metazoa; phylum Chordata; class Actinopteri; order Salmoniformes; family Salmonidae; genus Salvelinus; species Salvelinus fontinalis. Next base: position 11,221,445 of record NC_074701.1, on the reverse strand, counting down.
AATCAAAACCGTATTTTTGAAAGTGATTGTATTAGTTTGGTTGACTATTCATAGAAGTGAGAAAAAGAAGGAATTACCAAACAGCATCTAAAGTGTAATGCTGTGTCTAAATAATTTTCAGCATCAAAGATCATGTCCACTGTAACCAAACAGCTAAAGGTCTATACAGATATCAGATCTCAGTTGCTCTATGTAGATTATGGCCGTGTTAGAGCGCATCAAAACCGTGATAAATGGGTAAATTGACTGACAACGGGCGTGTTTCTCTGCCCAGCCATCGCCTGCCAGATCTTATAATGCCTGGATAGGTATTTTACATATAAGCCAACCACATATGTTATAGCAATCTGTCAGTCTGACGTGGCACACAACCATTGCATGACCAACATGTCTGTCATTAACTGACAGATTGCTAACATTTGTGGTTAGCTGATACTTAAAATACCTATCCAGGCATTGTAAGATTTGGCAAAGGAACGCACCAACAGAGTAGGTATTTACAATGCAAGGACATTTGTAGATCTGTCAATCTCGACTCGCCTTTAAAGTCGGCTGCAATGTCGAACTCGCCCTTTGTGTTGGTCTATTGCAGAGTCATCATGACTGACATTCGTTTGGATAAAGTCAATGCTGTCAATCATTTACAACAGCTATATGACTTTCTTTCATGTCATATCTAGTGTAAATCCCTGGGTCTTATATCAGTTTACGCCACAAAGGAAGTCAGGAGACTCAGATCAACGATACATTACATTTTATTCTCCATGATAATGTGACAGTTTTCATGCAAAAGTTTGATAAACAGCTAAAAGAAACATAGGCATTCATCTGACTAAACACAGTACAGTTAAATCATGTTGACTGGAGGAGAGGTTTTTAACATTTCAATGTGCCAATGTTGCTGTTGTGTCAACCGATTGATTTATTCTTGGCTGCCTTGGTTTAATGAAAATGTTTGATAATGATTGATTTAAAGTTGCTATCTATAACTTCTTTGTCTCCCATGGCCATGATACACACTCAAAGGAAGTTACAGATTGCACTTTAAAAGGACTTGAAATACCTAAGAACCCACAGATTTCATAGCTGGGGAAGTAATACTGAGGGGGGATTGATTTTAACATACAAAAACGTTTTCATTGATAAGAATTCATAACCTACCAAGCAGGTAATTAAAAATGGGAAACGTTCAGTGCAAAGAAACTCTGCATGAGGACAACCAGACATTACAAAAGACTGAACAAACACAAAAGATTGAACAATTAAAACAGTCACATATGCCAAATAGCAATAGGCAAATTCACATCTTTACAATCAAACAAATGAAAAGGTGCATTTATATGCAGGAAGTCTATTGCTTCTTCCAATCAAGAGGCAATTCCCACTAAGGCACCCCTTCCCTTTGATGGAAAGACATTTCCCCAATTTGTATAATAATACTGATCATTTCCTTTGGTTGTTTTCCCAAGCAATGTGTTGAATAATACAGTTGAGGTCTTTTTTATTTTGCAAAACAATCTAGAAACACCTTTTTTTTTGCCCCTCTGATATACAAACTAACCGAACGTTTAACCACAAATAGATTATAATTCTAAAACATTGTATGCTTTGACCGTGTGCATATCAAACAGATACTATTCAAGCAGTCATTCACACCATACTTCATAGCAATCTTTAAAACAGAAAAAAAAAAGACAGTGATTAAATGACTCAATGTTGTCCCTTAAGTAGTGTTTCACTCAAAACATGTTGAAGCATTACCTCAACTAAAAAGTGTGATAATGAAGATAAGAGTTGGTGGTTAATAAGGGACTAACTCATAGTTAAAACAATGTTTAACATAGGACAAGGTCACTTAATCGATGGGATAACTGTGGGTGATAATGCTGCAAAGCATCTGTAAACTGAACGGGGTCAGGTGTTCTACATTGAATATCACAGTGTAAACACAGAAACAGACAAAGGGCAGGGAAAACAACTTTCTAGCAAGCAGGTATCACAACTCCACCTAACGTCATGGAAGCTGTGTTAAAAACCTAAAACGACAATGTTGGTAGTCTAAAACTACTTAAACAATTAAATACACTTAAAGCTGAGATCCGCCCCAAGCGCATTTGTTATTGTTTTGAAGAAAGGAGCATCCAGCATCGTGGTAAAAAAAAAAAATTTTTTTTTTTTTTTAAATCACAGTACTGCTGTTCTATCGCGCATGCAATGATGTCCGAGGGGTAAAAAACAGTGCTCGTTGTTTGAAGTAACGTCTGTTGTTGTAAGATCGCAAATGGACGTGGCAGTTTCACTAAGTCAATTCTGGGGTTGAAGCTACTACGTTTAATTCAAGTTCACTACATGTTTTAAGTAAGCAAGCAAAAACTAACAAGAAACACATTTTCTTTGAGCTAGCATCACTAATACACGCACTAAACAAACATTTATGCAAAAGTAATTGGTGCAGAACTAGGCAAATCTATTTCAAAACATCCGGTGTCAAAATGCAATGCAGTTCTTGACAAACAGGTGTGTCTTGTGGACCTATTGGGAAGGTAATCAAAAAGGTACGAAAGAGACCATTTTAAAGGAAGTGCTTGGCTAAGAACTCTCAGTATTAGAGGCAAAAGGGGAGAGTAGGCCTACTTGCATTAGGACATAAGACACTGTAACGTGCATCCACACCAACATGCGGTCCCTCTTAAAATGACAAACAAACTGATCTACAGCTGTAGCGGAGATCCCCTGTTGCGTAACTGTGTACGTGGATTCGTAAATTCCTTGTCGATATATTCCATCTGTATATGTTCATCGTCTATATTCTGTTTGTTGATTCGGTTGACTGTGGCAGCTCCATTTCACCAAATCAAATTCCAAGTAGGCCTATATGTAAATGTACCTGGGAGAATAAAGGTGACTGATTCTAATTCTAACAGTTTTACTGGCTTTTACTGAACCATAGTTTTACTGAACCATAGAAGGTTCAAAATAGTTTGCAATGTTAGAAAGTTGCAAATCTAGTCTCAGATGGACAGGGAAGGTTTTATCTCTAGTCATTCAACAAATGCTCTTTGTTGACAGAGAAAAAAATAAGTCATCTGTCTACGAATCTTCTCTTATACAAGGGGTGAATTAACAACACTGACTAAATTAACTTGAAAAAAAAAAAAGGTCTCATAAATCAAAGACCTAAAACTACACGGCATGCGCAGAATAATAGCTATCAAATAGCTATAATACAATTTACATAGCAATAAAATAGAAACTATTTTCTGCTTTAATACTTTAAAAAAAATGCAGTACACAAAACTCTCCGGGGCTTTGTGAATAACCATGATATGAAACAAAGATGTAGGAATGCTAACTTTTGTGGATAAATCAAAAGATCTCCAAACCCAGAGAGAAAAAATAAATATAAAGTCGACACCGCGCATACACACACACTTGCCTGACCGACAATACACTGGCTCACGTAACACACACAGTAGCAGAAATGCTATGCTAAATCGTCAGGTTGCATCTTTAAGTGGGTATGGGTGGCGATGTAAGGCACTAAAGTCTGTATAATAAGTAAAGCATCCCCTCCATCTTCAGAGGTCGTCCGTACACAGTCTAGGGGAGCCTCAGTGGCAGCACTGGAACACAAAGGCTTCTCTCATTGCTCTGGGACCCCCAAACCTGTCATCAGTCTGTCGCCCATTCATCATCACTCAAACATTCACCAAGTCTCCACATTCATATTCTACATGTCTGCCCAGGCTTTCCTCTGAAATGCCCTTCCACTGTGGTGTATGAGAGAGGAACATCTGGTAGCACATACGAGAAGGTCCCACATTCAATCGTCAGTCAATCACAAGGGCAAACCACTTTGAGACTTGCCAAACACGAACCAATGAGGTGGCAAGCTTCCTGACCTGTGGGACCTCTCATAAAAGTCTAGAAGTGAGGAGCAGAGGGTGGAACTTCTGAAGCAGAGGAGGGGGGGGGGGGGGGGGGGGGGGACTTACAATCGGGTGAATGGGCCCACGTGGAGAGGTCCTCTCAGTTTCGGAGAGGAACAGGAGGATGAGGTGAGAGTAGAAAATGAGGGGGAGGAGGAGTAGGGAGCAGGGGAGGAGGAAGATGATCGTGGTTCGGAATCGTTGTTCAGTGTGAAGACACTGGAGATGGCCACGTCCACGATACCTTGGCATAGCTCCGGGTAGAGTTTCCTAGAGGAGGGAGAGTTAACAGCGCAATTAATAAAACGCCATGACAGTTAAATCAGACTGAGATTATATAGGGATGAATTAATGATCAAGAGTCCAGAAACTTTATCTAGCATGGAAAATCATTTCAAAGGACAATTTTACACTCCAGCACATTTAGATTCACCAGGAAGTCAGAGATCTTAAAATAAAAACATTAATTAAATCCTAACATGAAACGTTATTAAAGCCCTCTAAGCCTTGAACAATGGAACAAACATTTTCAAAGGCATTAACATTTCAGCCCAAACCTCTTGGCGTGAATGAACAAACAACTACCGGTCAGTCTGAGTAGAGCACACGTCTCAAATCATTTAAATCACATTGTCTCACACTGTCATTTGGGAGTGAGGCCCTTGACTCTAAATTCTAGATTAAATCGGAAAGTAACAAAAAGGGGAGGTGAGATGTAGACCCTTTGGTGAAAATAACAGAGTTCAACAAAGATTCGATGAATAAAATGTAATGAATAACAATATAACAGACGTAAAGACAGGATGAACCAACCAAGTGCAGACAAGAGGAAGGGAATAAACAGGAAGATAAGAGACAGTTTTATAGCCTATTACTACCTGCTACGTTTATGACCACTGGGAGAAGAATATAAAATAGGACTGACTGTGCGCAGGCCGGAGCTCCATTGATCTCTATCAGCCACACCTTGAAGCTCTCGTCCACCATGAAGTCAAAGCCGAAGAGCTGGAAGCTCTGATAGGACAAGTGCTTAGTGCTGATGGCAGGCTCAATGCATGTCAGACAGCTCCTATGAGACCAGACAGAACAAACATTGTCGAAGTAGAGTATAGCCTAGTTGTGAAGCAAATACCTATAAATAACTATTTGTAGAACTACGCAATGTTAAGGGAAAGGCCATGTTTTCAAGGTCATTGAACAAAAAACGGTATTCTTCCATCTCCTTCAACGAAGTAAACACAAACAGCACAGCACCAGAGGAGAAATAGCTACCTTATAATCTGCTTTATCTGAGGTAAAATGTTGGTCTCCAGCACTATGTTGTAGGTGCTCAGCAGGTACTGCCGGAACTCGTCGAAGAACATCTCGTTGCCCTCCTCGTAGCGGCCGTAGTTCTGGGAGTGCTCTTTCTGGATGCAGTGGTTGGTCAGGTGGCTGGTCACGTCCTGGAAGTTGGAGCTGTCGTAGGGCTCCGAGGCCGTCCGCAGCACACCCTCCCGGTAAAGGTAGATGTTGTACTGATGGTCCACGAGCACCCAGCTCCTAAGAACACAACAGCAAACCCGCAGAGTCAGAGATTACTGGGGAAAACACAAGTGATAACATTTCTTATTTGGCTGTTCCTCAGACAGCCTGAATTGTGTATTATAAGCCTATATGGTCTTTGTTGGTAATAAACACACTAGATGTACTATCACTCAAAGGTATTAGTATCAGCTGCTTACCTGATGTCAAATTTACGGTTGCCAGGTTGCAACAGTAGTGGTCTTTCTAGGTACTTCTGAATGACATGAACCTGCCCTTGATTATCAATGAACTCCAGCAATTGATTTGCATCGTGGGATATCAAAATTCCAGCACCTGGAACAAGAAAACCAACCCAGGCCTCAACTTTGTATACAATCCTTGGCATAGATATTTTGCCAACAAAGTGTTTGTGTTTCCCTGGGCAGTCAAAGGAAACTTCCAAAAACATGAGGCATGCATTATCTTAAAAAGACAGCTTCTTTAGGCAGCAATACTATAACCCCCCCCCCCCCCCCCCCCTTTAGACATGACTGTTTTGTACCTTTTGCTCCAGCAGATGACTTGGCGATCCACACTGTTCCCTCTCCGCTTTCCTTCCTTGAGTGATAAGAGGCCAGGAAAACTTCTCTTTCATCCGTCTTGGGGTTACTTTTCAGGTGGCTTATGCCATTCTTTGCAGGCGCAATGGGAGTGTTGAGGTTAGTAGGATAGATGATGTACGATTCAGGCAACCAGTTGCCGGGATCTGGAAGCTCCGGGCTAGTCTTGATTAACCTGCACAATGTAAAGAGGATATTGATGATATTTACAGTATCAGCATGATTTAGTGAAAATTACAGTATCAGAGTGAAAATGATTACACTGGAACCTTTTCAACTCGTCAAGGTTTGAAAATGCCTACTTGACTAAAGATGCTTTGCGGCACAACTTGTCTGCTCCTCTGTAATAATTCACCAGTTGCATCAGTCCAGGCTCATGACCTGTGGAGGATAAACAAACGCATGCAGAAAAAAGGGATGAAAAAGGGATTACAATAGGGCGGTGTAAACACAATAAATCATTTAGCAATCACTTAGGTCCTTCTCCCTCTCAGAGGTCAAACACGGCATTTCAGTGTGTCCAATATAGTCTACTTGTGGCATCTTCTCACTTATCCACAGAGGATATGATTCAGTGACCAAGGATGCATGTGGATACAGTGCTATCACCAAAATATGGTTATAATTTTGTAACAAAGTAGCAGTAGGCTCCAGGATAGTCAAGGCCAAACTCTTGATCATAAACTGAGACAGGGGTGGACCACAAACGAATAATTCTGGAAAATGATCAGTGGTATAAGGGAGTAACTTTCTTTTTACTTTTGCATAAGGTAGATGTCCTGGTTTGACTCCCAGGGAGACTGGGCGCATTGCAGTGAGTGCCAGATTAGTACTTCTGATGTGTATCAGCCTATGGGCCTCCATCAGAGGTCTACATCAGCTGTTTCATGCGACACAATTCATGGGTTTAGCTTGAGGGTGAGAACAAGAATACTGACACTGTAACAAAAGGAATTCAATGCAATGTAAGACCATTTACTGCGTATGCCAAAAGTGTTACTCTTACCAAGACGTCCAAATGGCAGTCTGTTCCGTTCGCCTAACATCAAATTGAATCGGGGATTATCCTTTTTCAGTCTCTTCCATTGTCCAGTAGCGACGAGAATTTTGGAAACTTCAGCATAAATAGTACTGTTGTCGTCTCGTGCGACAAATGTATACATGGGTGAATTCATAATACCACAATATTATATGTGCAACAAAAAAAAACGATTTGTTTTCAAGCTCCGATGTAGCTAGTTGATTTAGCAGACTGGCTGGCAAGCGCTATCTCGCTGACGGCTGTGGCTGTAGCATGATGATGAGGCAGCCATGTCCAGATTCTGAAAAAAGCCAATGTCTTTCACGATGACAAAAGTCCTACTACATGCTGCATTACTCTGGTCTACATTTCACTCATGTTTCCCCAGATTAGGGTGTGACTACTTGGTCACACGTCTGGTCGAGATCCTCTCTGGCTTGCTAACTAGCTAGCTTAGCTGTCAAAGCAGTAAATTGCTGTCGATTACTCTGGTAGCTGGATATTTTTCTTCAGCATTTTTTGTTTGACTGGTTAACTATGTAAACTGCTACTTTGCTAAGATTTTGTCTGCTTAATTTGAGGACAAATCGACCAAAGAGAAGAAATCCAAGATGTTCTGTTGCAGATCAACGGTTCTTTTATTCTTTGCCCACGGCTGTCATCCATCATCTATCGTCACATGGAACGTTGATAAACATGACCTGCAATGGATTGTGGTTATTGTAGTCTTTCTATTCTGGTACCTCACTTGAGGTTATCAGATTAAATACCTTATGCAGAGCAAAAAGCAATAAGGTAAATGTTAATTTCTATTTCACTTTGAGTATAACGGAAATATTGATGTACTGTATATCACAGAAAGAATATCATATATTTTAAAGGATAAGGGCAGAGATTTAAGGGTCCGAGGTTTTGGTAGAGAAACATTTATTTTTGGTCAAAGAGAAACCTCTATTTGATTGTTTGAAATTGATACAGATGTAACCCCTGAACAAATGTCCAGATTGAATGTATCTCGTTCACTTGAGAGCATGGGCCTAATAATGGTCAGTTGAACTTGCCTCCTATTCAAAACCCAGCAGATTATATTAATTAAATAATGAGACATAACATTATAAAGTTAAATGCAATGCAGAGCAATGTCCGGGGTCCAACCCTGTTTTGACATACAGTACCAGTCAAAAGTTTAGACACACCTACTCATTCAAGGGTTTTTCTTTATTTTTACTATTTTCTACATTGTAGAATAATAGTGAAGACATCCAAACTATGAAATAACACATGGATTCATGTAGTAGCCAAAAAAGTGTTAAACAAATCAAAATATACCCACCCTTTGCCTTGATGACAGCTTTGCACACTCTTGGCATTCTCTCTACCAGCTTCAGGAATGTTTTTCCAACAGTCTTGAAGGAATTCCCACATATGCTGAACACTTGTTGGCTGCTTTTCCTTCACTCTGCAGTCCAACTCATCCCAAACCATCTCAATTAGATTGAGGTCGGGTGATTGTGGAGGCCAGGTCATCTGATGCGACACCATCACTCTCCTTCTAGGTCAAATAGCCCTTACATGGCCTGGAGGTGTGTTGTGGGTCATTGTCCTGTTGAAAAACAAATGATAGTCCTACTAAGCGCAAACCAGATGGGATAGTGTATCGCTGCAGAATGTTGTGTTAGCCATGGTTAAGTGTGCCTTGAATTCTAAATAAATCACTGACAGTGTCACCAACAAAGCACCCCCACACTATCACATCCTCCATGCTTCACAGTGGGAACCACACCTACTACTGTATGCGTCTCTTAAAGACACAGCGGAACCAAACATTTCTAATTTGGACACATCAGACCAAAGGACAGATTTCCACCGGTCTAATGTCCTACTACTGTGTGCTCGTGTTTCTTGGCCCAAGCGAGTCTCTTCCTCTTATCGGTGTCCTTTAGTAGTGGTTTCTTTGCAGCAATTCGACCATGAAGGCTGCAATTTCTGAAGCTGGTAACTCTAATGAATTTATCCTCTGCAGCAGAGGTAACTGGGTCTTCCTTTCTTGTGGCGGTCCTCATGAGAGCCAGTTTCATCATAGCGCTTGATGGTTTTTGCGACTGCACTTGAAGAAACTTTCAAAGTTCTTAAAATGTTACGCCTTGACTGACCTTCATTTCTTAAAGTAATGATGGACTGTCATTTGTCTTTGCTTATTTGAGCTGTTCTTGCCATAATATGGACTTGGTCTTTTACCAAATAGGGCTGTCTTCTGTATACCACCCCTACCTTGTCACAACACAACTGATTGGCTCAGACGCATTAAGAAGGAAAGAAATTCCACAAATTAACTTTTAAGAAGGCACACCTGTTAATTGAAATGCATTCCAGGTGACTACCTCATGAAGCTGGTTGAGAGAATCCCAAGAGTTTGCATAGCTGTCATCAAGGCAAAGGGTGGCTACTCTGAAGAACCTCAAATATATTTTGATTTGATTAACACCTTTTTGCTTACTACATGATTCCACTTGTGTTATTTCATAGTTTTGATGTCTTCACTATTATTCTACAATGTAGTAAAAATAAAGAAAACCCTTGAATGAGTAGGTGTGTCCAAACTTTTGACTGGTACTGTATATAGACTTGACTGACTAGACTGGACTGGAGTATACTTGACTGGACTTGAACTGAACTTTTAGGACTGGATTTTCTGGACTGGCCAAAACTATCCCTAATTTAACTGAACATATTTTCATTCCCATAGTACAGTAGCAGTTTTCTGGTATTAGCTATATCTTCACCACCAGATGGCATCATGCACTTGCATTGAGAGGGGAGGGCTCAAGGTTAGGCCCAGTTCAAATTGTACCCTAGACTATAGTGCCTTACCTCTCCTACACAAGTGTTCACAGGAGGAGTAAAGATAAGTCCCATCTAACCCTCCGCATAGCTACATAGATCTACAAATCCCTGCTTGGTTGAGAAACGAGCGTTGCGTGGGAGTGACGTCACCTGACATTTGCCAAGCTTATGGTTATGTTGCAGCAATTCGAACCAGCGACCTTTAAGTTACTGGCCCAACACTCTTAACCGCTAGGCTACCTGCCTCAGCAGGAACAAATCACAGAGAATAGATGTGTTGGTGGCAGCTGCAGAGATGTACTTTAGTGTAGAAGATTTTACTGCAGAAGAGTTACAAGCTGTGTTGAGTGATAGTGTCAGGTCCTCCCAGGCTGCCGGCCTGGTGTAGGATCAGTTAGGGCCAAGTAGTGGAATAGTGGTGAGGTTTTTAATGGGTGTAGGGTTAGTTGGTAGGGCTATGTTTTTACGAAGTGTAATGAACTCACAGTCCAGAAGAGTAGCTGGAAACACACTGCTATGGCAGTGGATGATGCCCAATAGTCTGTGTATGTCCGTCAGTTGAGAGATCCTGAAATACTAATCGTGAAGAAAGTTGATTTTGTTGCGTTTATTGCTCAGGTGATTAATTGTACAGGACAAATTAACAAAAAAATCGAAGAAACTGGAAATCATTGTGAAAGTGGCTAAAAGGTTCTTTGATCTCCAAGATTTCACAGCTGAAACATTGCAGAGAATACTGTCTTTTTTATTTGATTTATTTCACCATTATTTTACCAGGTAGGCTAGTTGAGAACAAGTTCTCATTTACAACTGCGACCTGGCCAATATAAAGCAAAGCAGTTCGACACATACAACAACACAGAGTTACACATGGAATAAACAAACATACAGTCAATAATACAGTAGGGGGAAAAGTATGTATATATACACTGTGTGCAAATGAGGTAAGATAAGGGAGGTAAGGCAATAAAATAGGCCATAGTGGCGAGGTAATTATGATATAGCAATTAAACACTGGAGTGATAGATGTGCAGAAGATGAATGTGGAAGTAGAGATACTGGGGTGCAAAGGAGCAAAATAAATAAATAAATACAGTATGGGGATGAGGTAGTTGGATGGGCTATTTACAGATGGGCTATGTACAGGTGTAATGATCTGTGAGCTGCTCTGACAGCTGGTGCTTGAAGCTAGTGAGGGAGGTAAGACTCTCCAGCTTCAGCGATTTTTGCAGTTCGTTCCAGTCATTGGCAGCAGAGAACTGGAAGGAAAGGCGACCAAAGGAGGAATTGGCTTTGGGGTTGACCAGTAAAATATACCTGCTGGAGCGCATGCTGCGGGTGGGTGCTGCTATGGTGACCAGTGAACTGAGATAAGGCGGGGCTTTACCTAGCAGAGACTTGTAGATGACCTGGAGCCAGTGGGTTTGGCGACGAGTATGAAGCAAAGGCCAGCCAGCGAGAGCATACAGTTCGCAGTGGTGGGTAGTATATGGGGCTTTGGTGACAAAACAGACGACACTGTGATAGGCTGCATCCAATTTGTTGAGTAGAGTGTTGGAGGCTATTTTGTAAATGACATCGCTAAAGTCGAGGATCGGTAGGATAGTCAGTTTTACGAGGGTATGTTTGGCAGCATGAGTGAAGGTTGCTTTGTTGTGAAATAGGAAGCCAATTCCAGATGTAATTTTCTGAAGATGCTTCCCCGTCTCAGGCCCCAGAGCCTGTTTAGGGATCTGAGTACATTTTACTAAGTGAAAGAGTACATTGACTTTTGTTTAGTTTTATTTATTCATTATCATTATTTTTATGTTTTTATTTTCGTTAAAGTATTTTACCCCACCCAGTAGGTGGTGGCAATACACCTTTTGGGATGTAGTCTGCCAATAAAACCATGTAAAACCAAGTTTTATTTCATATTTAACTAGGCAAGTCAGTTAAGAACAAATTATTATTTACAATGACGGCCTACACCGGTCAAACCCGGACGACGCTGGGCCAATTGTGTGCCGCCCTATCGGACTCCCAATCACGGCCGGTTGTGATACAGCCTGGATTCAAACCAGGGCATCTGTAGTGACACCTCTAGCACTGAGATGCAGTGCCTTAGACTGCTGCGCCACTCAGGAGCCCCAAGGTATATTGGGGGGAGTCATCACTGGGGTTCCAATATCTATGTCCATAGATGATGTTAAAGAAAATGTGAAGGGAGGCAGAGTGATTGAGGCCCAAAGGTTGATCAGTAGGAAAGAGGGTCAAATAAGTGAAAGCTTATCAGGGATGCTGAGGTTTGAGGAAGTTTTCCTGGAAAAGTGCAGACAGGATTCCTTAGTTTCAATGTTAGAGAATTTGTCCCATATGCACTGCAATGTTTTAGATGCCAAAGAATGGAACATGTAGCTGCTCATTGTAAAGGAAAGAAAAGATGTGCCAAGTGTGGAGGTGAACATGATTACGGTGAATGTTGAAGCAATGTGAAGGTTAAGTGCTGTAATTGTGGGGGAGAACTCAGTGTAGCATTTGGTGGATGACAGGTGCAGAGAGACGCTAGAGAGGCTCAGAGATATAGGATCAGTCAGAGGCTGTAAGACAGATTGGTAGAACTACAGCGCGGACTGATGGAGCTTATAAGGATGTTCCTGTAGTAAGTGGATTTACTGTTGTGGCTGGTGCTTCTGATGGTCCTGGCATGGTTTCGAGGATGGGTTCAGAAATCTTGCTCTCATGAATGTGTGGTGTCAAAGGACCCTTTGATAATGAATAAAGTTGACCTCATAGCTTTTATTGGTAAGGTTATCAATAAGATTTGGGTTGTGGAAAGCAGAAATGCCAGGTTGAAGGTTGTTGTGGAGACGGCAAAAAGGATATTGGGGGTAACAGATGTTACTTTTGATATGGTTGTTGACATGCTGAACAAGGGTGGAGTTTAATAGATCAAGTTTAATGGGGTTAGGGGGTTGGGGAGTTGGAAGGGATTTATTTGGTTTAGAAATGTATTTTCATGGCAGTGTGTGTGGCACAGCGGTCTAAGGCAAGAGGCAAGAGTGCAAGAGGTGTCACTACAGTCCCTGGTTTGAATCCAGGCTGTATCATATCCGGCTATGATTGGGAGTCCAATAGGGCGGCGCACAATTGGCCCAGCGTTGTCTGGGTTTGGCTGGGGTAGGCCGTAATTGTAAATAAAACATTTTTTAACTGACTTCCCTAGTTAAATAAAGGTTAAATAAAAATATATATTTAAAAAAAATAGTATAGAATTGGGCAGAATACACTCCAGCACAGTAGGTGGCAGCATGCACATTAAAGTTTGTTTGCGGTCCGCCATGATATCATTGAAGAAGAAGACCATAAAAAAAAAAAAAATATGAAGAAGAAGAAGAAAGGTCACCTGACGTACCCAAAAATAACATAGGGGTGAGTTCAAAGAGTTGGCGCGGGAATTATTTTTGTTCTTCCAGCTGCGAATATGATATTGATATAACCACTTTTCATGGTGCAAAAAAAGTTATGCTCTCTGTTTTCCAAACTACAACTGTTTGTTACTTATCTGTGGTAAGTCAAGATATGTCTAACACGACAGTTACAGTAGGTTAGTAGTTAAGTCAACTAGCTAACTTGGCTCTTGCTATCTTAGCCGGTACTACAGTAGTTAGCTAAAAGGTCTAGGAACAGTGAGCTAACGTTAGCTAACAATGGAACCCCGTTCCCATGGCATTGGCATTTTTAAATCAGCGCCAAATTCGAGCTAGCTCTATGTTTTTTTTCGAGCTAGATCTTATTTTGCTGGTTCGGGGGAAACCCGGGCTAGCGCATCCCTCTTCCCCGAGAAAATGAGCATCCTAAGTGTAAATTGTGTTCCAAGTCGTTTTGTTTCAGTCGCGCAGCATTTATCCTGGCGGCGTCGCGTTGTGAAAATATGCGCAGCGCGAGTGAAAAATGACAACCTGGAACACAAATGACAACAGTAATTTAGGGGACACATAGCTAGCTTCTGCCACAGGCTAGAGGGGTACATATTTGACACTACGTTATTTTTCACTTATCGGTATATTCATAATCCCAATATGTCATAGCTGGCTATGTAATTTTAGATACTTGTAAGTCTAGACATGACTTACATTGAATAAGTGAAGTTATAATGTGGTGATCCATTCAACACCAAAATTTTTTTTAAGGCTCATGGAATTTATAAGAGTGTTATTTTTGCTTGGCTGCTTCTTGGGTCATGCATTTTTAATAACTCCTGTCCCCCATTCCTCAAACAGGCGGGAGCACGCCAGGCATGAGTGGTGCACACCTGGGCGAGTGGCAGAGGAGGTCCTTTGACATTTCATCTGGCACCTGCACACCTGAACAGACGGCAGACGCCTATCGGGTGCACATCCTTGCCATACAATATGCATGGGCGAGCGCCCAGCTCTCTCAGGCCGGCACAGGCAGCCTGCTCAGGACCTACTCGGAGCGCTATGCTGCAGTGCTGGACTCGGAAGAACCTCGCACGGGGCTTAACAACTATGCAGAGAGAGTACTGCACCTGGCCCGCAGTCAGAGGAACCACAGCGACAAATGGGAATCGTCCCTGACAACTGCAGGTGTGCTGGAGCTGCCGTGCGTGCGGAAGATGCTTCGGGCTGGGACAGGGGGTGGAAAGTCCCTTGTTGCACCTGCAGATGTTAACATCTTCGTTGGACAAGAGAGAGGAGGCAGCTGCCTGTCTCTTCCTTCCACTGGACTCGACGCTGCGGAGACTCCATTCAAAGCATCGGGGCCGCCATCATGGCCCAAGCCTGAGGGCAACAGCACTTTCAGCATTTTACATAGTGCTACAGCAGAAAGACCAAGAGGCGCTCAGGGAGTCCCCAGCTACCCCCATTCCTCCGCTGGCCCCTCGGCACGGGCCCAGTCTCTGTTTTGCCAGCACTCCTCAGCTCCACCACAACCAAAACCAGCCCCTGCAGGTCACCAGTCTGTCTTAAACTCTATCACCTCCAAGAGGAAGACGTTTTACAACTCTGGTGGAGAGAATGGCAGAGGGGGGGCATCTGGAGGACAGGCAAGGCAAGACCCATGCTGTGGTGGCACAAACTTCAAAACGGCAAGGGAGCAGTTTATTGTTGATCAGCAGAAAAAACACCCACACCAGTCCCAGAGAGCCCAGCAGCCCCCTGCGATGGCAGCTACCGTCTGGGGTGCCACAAAGAAGTCACTGGGGGCCAACAGGCCACGGGGGACATTTTCCAAATTTGTGTCCCCCATGTCGAGGCCGGAGGACATAGAGAGTGGTGTCGGTAGCAGCAATGCTCAGGAGACTCAGCCAGTCGACGAGCGTCTGAAAAACTTTGAGCCCAAGATCATCGAGCTGATCATCAGTGAAATTATGGACGATGGTCCGCCCGTAGCCTGGGACGACATCGCTGGCCTGGAGTTTGCAAAGGCCACGATTAAGGAGATTGTGGTGTGGCCTATGCTCCGGCCTGACATCTTCACTGGCCTCCGTGGTCCACCCAAAGGCATCCTCCTATTCGGGCCCCCGGGCACAGGAAAAACTCTGATCGGGAAGTGCATCGCTTGCCAGTCAGGGGCCACCTTCTTCAGCATCAGTGCCTCGTCTCTCACCTCGAAGTGGGTGGGGGAGGGAGAGAAAATGGTTAGAGCACTCTTTGCCATCGCCCGCTGCCATCAGCCAGCTGTTATCTTCATCGATGAGATCGACTCTCTTCTGTCCCAGCGTATGGACGGGGAGCACGACTCATCCCGACGGATAAAGACAGAGTTCCTGGTTCAGCTGGACGGGGCGGCCACCTCAGCCGACGACCGCGTCCTGGTGGTGGGGGCCACCAACCGCCCTCAGGAGATAGACGAAGCGGCCCGGCGCCGCCTTGCCAAGCGCCTCTACATCCCCCTCCCCGAGGCAGCTGCCCGACGGCAGATAGTCTCTCACCTCATGGCCCGCGAGAAGAGCCAGCTGGGAGAGGACGAGCTGGAGACAGTGGTCACAGGGACGGAGGGCTTTTCTGGGGCTGATATGACGGGGCTGTGTCGGGAGGCAGCGCTTGGCCCCATCCGGAGCATCCAGCTCCGTGACATTGCCACCATCACCCCCGACCAGGTGCGGCCCATCCTCCACTGTGACTTCCAGGAGGCCCTGAGGACAGTAAGGCCCAGCGTCTCAGCCAAAGACCTGGAGCTCTATGAGGAGTGGAACAAGACTTTTGGTTGTGGTCGTTGATCTGGGCAGCAGTATAGACTCAGATTACAAATATCAGCCTATATTTAACATTTACTGCTGTTGGTGATATATTTAATTTGTTTTGTTCAGTAAATGACCTAGCGTTTAAATGTTAGTTTTCCTGCGACAGACTACCATAAGATTTTAATATTCTTTCTGAATGTTAACTTGATTTTTCACTTACTGATCATTGGCACAGTGTATTTATTCACAAATATAGGTTATTTGTTTTTCTACACTTGGATTCACTAAGTAAGATGTTGGTGTAAGTAATATGTTCTTTAATAAAGTTGCTGAATGTTTTCTATGGTATTGCATTGCAAACAGGTTTTCCTTTGTACACAGAGAAGAAATGTGGCAAAGTGTTTTTCTGAGGATGGGTTATGGGGCCATGTGGCAATATGTTCCCTTTTCACTCCATTCGCTACCTGTTTATCCAAAGTAGATGAATATAGGCCTACATCAGCTATCAGTTTCTCATCAACTCGGTTTGTTAAAGGTCCAATGCAGCTGTTTTTCTCTATCAAATAATTTCTGGGTAAAAATGAAGTACCTCACTGTGATTTGTTTTCAATTAAAATGGTAAAAAATAAATAAAAATAGCTTATCAAATAGCAATTTGTAAAGTAATTATTTAGGTAGGACTGTCAGGGAGTGGTCTGAGTGGGGAGGGGAGAACTAGCTGTTATTGGCAGAGAGGTTTGAAACTCTTATTGGTCTATTTACTGTGTTATATATATATATATATATATCCACACGAAGGGGTTGTAGTAATACTGTGAAAATGATGAAAATTGCCCTTTTAGTGTAAAGGCTGTTTGAGAAGACCGCCTGAAATTTGAGCCTGGTTTGGTGGAGTTTTGGCCTGCCTGCCGACATCACCAGGCGGTATAAGATAAAGGTGCACTATGCAGAAATCGCCTCGCCATTTGCTGGTTGTAAAAATTCTAATACTTCGCCTATTTTCAGTTCGTGACAGAACAAGCAAGTATAGTGTAGAGAATTGTTGTACCATCTAAACCGCTGTGACAATATTTTTGGTATTGGATTTTTTTTTTTTTCAGCTGTTTAAAGCTGGTGTACAAAACCGAAAGTAAAAGACGCAGAAACGAAACTAAAGAATGAGAGGCATAGAAATGGAACACATAGAACATATCTACTGCTTCTTAGACTTGCTTTCAACGAGAATGACATATCTATAACGCATATTTCTATGTTAATCTGGTCGGTCGCCCAAAAAGTTACATATTGCAGCTTTAATAGACCAATAACAAAGAGTGTTTCAAACCTCTCTACCAATAGCAGCTAGTTTTCAGGTTATCCGATCCCTCCCATTAGGCTCATGCAATTAGACAACTCAGACAACTCCCAGACAGACCTAGCTAAATTCTTGCTTAAGAATTAAGAAATTGGTCTTTGCTAAGAAGCATTTTTTTCCCCTTTTTTGACCATTCTCATTGTAAAAAAATAAAAATAACAGTGAGGTAGTGGCTGCAAGGGGCCTTTAAGTGATGGATGTGCCAACCATGGCTGGGGAAGTTGGTTAATGCTGAGAGTATCCTGGTCTCATGTTAAGGCTTGCCCACAGATCTGCCTTGTATTGCCTCTCTTCCTGCCACAATGACCATGTGCTATTAAGCTGGTACTTGACAAAACAGGAAAACTGTTATTTAATATTTGTGTAAGAACCCATATTTGAATCATCCCAAAACAAGTACTTTAGGTATCCTGCTGACCTTTCAAAGCTATTTAGTCAGGTTTCACCAAATGCAAGACTGTCCTCTCCTTAAAGCCACAACTTTTTTCCTTCTCTGCCAATTCTTGGTCCTCCAGATGCATAAGGAGTCAACAGAGATTTTGAATGTAGTTGATCTCCTTTTAAGTTGATCGCCTTTCTGGACATAGACTGCCGCTGGTCGAGAAGTAGACGATTATAGATTGTGCACACATGAAATGAAATTGTAATGTAATTTTCATGAAACAATCTCTGAAAAACTGGAAGACCATGAAAAAAGTATTTCATGTATTTTTCATCTTTTTGTCAAGTCGCTGATTAATATTTCAGAGTTCTGGGGTTGGCTTCAGTATTGAAACTTTGTAAAATTAGCCAGCAATGCAAGTACTGAGCATATCCCAGAGGGCTGGTGGAAGCTTGTTAGAACAGCGGGGCTCCCCGCAGCTGGACCGGGCCAGATGCACAGAATTCCTCTGGTGCATGCAGATCCAGCCACTTGACACCAAGAATAATGTCATCTTCTACCGTCTTGTATCTTTAACACCTTATGTTATATGTCTAGGAATGTTGGGTTGAGTTTTGGATTTGAATTGAAGTTGAACAGTACTAGGCTACAAAGGAAAATGACCCCTGTCAAGAGGATATAAGATGATACACTGGAGATAAATATTTCCTATGTATTATTTTAGTTGCTGACTGCCAAATAGGCCCATACATCCATGTTTCGCAGTTTTATGCCCTATCATTTGTCCCAGTCGAGCTATGATCAGGGTCGCCCACGGTCTGCGCATGTAATCTAAACCTGTGAGGACCAGTATGACATTTGCAGTCCATGGATAAACGCCTTTCCAACAATTCCTAAGATTAACAGATATGATTTGTGGGCATGTTAAATTGTGATGCTTTTTTTTCATTATCTTTTTCTCTGGACATAATCTGGCATGGTCAAATAGGATCCTCCCTAATGGAATAGTTCACTGATTCTTAAATGGTAGAGTAGGCCTATTTCAGTAAACTGTCCGAAAGGGGAAGTGACATTTGGGATTCTGGCAGGGGGAGAGTGGGTTGGCCAGATTATCCTTTTATGCAAATGTCCTCCCTCCCCTGTTAGGTCCCAGTGAAGCGTGGAGGGAGCCTCGGTGCTGCCCACAGCTGCTTCCCATTTCTGCAGAATCACATAGTAGCCATCTGGAAGGACACCGTTGTCGCTGCACAGCCCTGATGAGCTCCTCTGCTGGGCCTCGCCGCTCTCTCCAGGAAGCTAGGCCTGGTCCTCTGAGCCCTGGCCCTAGCCTCATGCTCCACTGCCTCATCCTCAGTGTGCTAGCTAGCTAGTTGTCCACTCTCTTGTTCTGTATCCCCCTGGCAATTTATTTCACTCTTCTAGGTTATCTCTGTGCTATATGTAGCATTCACCCACATCTTCTCTCTGGCCTGGCATTCCTTTCTCGGGTCCTCTGTGTGTTAGCACCCCCTCCCCCCCGGCAGTCATTCTGTCTGGTTCTGTGTGTAAGCACTGTTTTCTCTCAGGTTATCATGGACCTCTGTTGTCCAGTATTCAGTGCCCTGCCTTGTAGTTATTTTCCTGAATTCTGAGCCTTACTCCTCTATTGCTAGATCTTTTGAACTATAGTAAATGACCTAATCAAATCCTCTGTCCTTCAAGCCTTAGTGTACCACTGCTTGGTGATCATGTGGTTTCATTATATCATTCATCTATTTATATTTTATATTTTAACCTGATAGGACTCTTTAGCAAACCCATGTTGGAGTTAAAAGTCATGAAAAGTATCTTATGCGTAGTTTAAATACAATAAGCATTCATTTATTCAGCATTAATTAAGTTGGCTGCAATGTTTTTACGTTGAAAAAAAAATAATATATATATTCACCAGGAATATGACTGTCAATCATTCAGTCTGTTTTTCCTTGACAAGTAGCGGCTACATTTTGAATGACTGGCACATTGTGAACTTACCGATTTAGGTACGTTTGAGAAAGTGCAATTACATTTCATATTTCTCTAAATGTATTTATCCATTTGGTTATCATGGCAGTACGGTTTGGTAATGAAAGTATTGAGAGGGTTGCTCTCTCAAATGTTTCGGGTCATGTACTGTACATCTAGTTTTGCCTATAGGCTATTCTCAATGAGTGACATGTACAGCGCAAACACAGTTCTCTATTCCACGGTATATTGTCAGATCAATAGTATTTGTTTTAAATGTATAAATGTGCCAGATGTTACACCCTGATGATTCTGAATTGCTTTTAATAACTACAATTAATTTTCATTCAAATATCCATGTGTAGAAATGGAATAGTGTGAAAAGTTTGCTATGGACATGGGTCCAGTGGGAAAATACAGTGCATCCTCTATTTACCAGCCACTGGTGAATCTTACTATGAAAAAATACCAAATATCAGTATTATTTTTGTGTATGTAAAATATCCTTTATTGATATTTGCAAGCATGATATATGAGTAAAGTTACTTTAAAAGTTTAGTTCAAATTGAGAGTAACATTTTATCTGCCACCGAGGTAAAAAGCTGGGACAAAACTGAATACCATCCATACTTTATATAAAACAAAAATATATTTCAGTAAATAACACTCGAGTTCAGTCATTCATTTATTCAACTCAAATCCATCTATCACATTTGATTAATGGTAGGGAATGTTTGAACTGAACAAATCAAACATAGGAAACCCTAACACCAACTAATAAATTACAAAAAGAAACACATGCATGCGTACACAGCATAAATAATGTATAAAAAACTTTATACCATGGAATTGTTGAATTCTCATTTCTGACTGGCTTGAAGGGCATTCTAGAGCGTGCATTATTTAAGCAATAAGGCCAGAGGGGGTGTGGTACAGTATATGGCCAATATACCACGGCTAAGGGCTGTTCCTAACCACGACGCAACACGGGGTGCCTGGATACAGCCCTTAGCCGTGGTACAGTATATTGGCCATATATCACAAAAGTAATGAGAGCAGTAAATATAAATGTTTTGTCATACCCATGGTATACAGACTGATATACCACAGCTGTCAGCCAATCAACATTCGAACCACCCAGTTTATAATTACCTTTATAAACTGGGGGGTTCGAGCCCTGAATGCTCATTGACTGAAAGCCGTGGTACATCACGGGTATGACCAAATAATTATTGTTACTGTTCTAATTACGTTGGTAACCAGTTTATAATAGCAATAAGGCACCTCGGGGGTTGTGGTATATTGGCCATATATAACACCCTCTCAGGTGTGTTTCTTTTGTTATTGGTTAAATAATGCACGGTATATTGCTTAGTTCATTCTATAGCTCATTCTTGCATGTTTTGTTTGAGCTCATTTTGAAAGCAAAAGTCAAATTGAAAACAATATTGGTATTGTTGAATCCGATTTTCATAATAGCAAGCTAGGACTGATGGTTTGGTTAGCTTTACAAGCATGGGCTCCCGAGTGGTGCAGCGGTCTAAGGCACTGCATCTCAGTGCTAGAGGCGTTATTACAGACACCCTGGTTCGAATCCAGGCTGTATCACAACCGGCCGTGATTGGGAGTCCCATAGGGTGGTGCACAATTGGCCCAGTGTAGTTTGGGTTTGGTCGGTGTAGGCCATCATTGTAAATAAGAGTTGGTTCTTAACTGACTTGCCTGGTTAAATTTAAAAAGTCTGTTTGTTTAGTTACCACAGCAACTACTGTAGTTGTAGTAAACTCTACAGTGAATGTTGAACACATTTCTACCTGCAAAGTAACACATTTCTTGTGGCAAATGTGCTAAATTATAGCCATGGTATAAAAGAGATATTCAACTTGGTGCTCTATACGTTCTCTGGATAATAATGCAACTCAGTGGAAGGTTTAGTTCCACTCCTCTACCGCATTGTGGAACACACCTTCCACAACATTCATTATTTTCCATAGAACGCATAGCCCCTTGTTGATTATCCCTTACATAAATGTCAAGCAATACCTTGCCATTTAAAAGCCAACTTTATTGGATGACTGTATTCTTTAGAATAAAGTATACAGATATTTCTCCAGGTAGGCTATCAGATATTCCTCCAGGTAGGCTATCAGAAAACAGACATTTATTTCATGTATACAGACGTCAAAGGCTAGATCAATGACTTAAAACTATACAGTATGTGACACACAATACTTACTGCTGAGGCACAATCATTTCTAAAGTTGTTTGTTTTGTTCACTGAACAGTTATTTTAACACCTTTTGTTTTCTAAAAAGCAGATGGAGGAATCGTTCCCCTTTTTCTCCTGAACACGTGAAATGAACATAAACTAGTCTTGTTCTTTGTTTTTCAAACATGCAATTTCTTGACAACGTATAAAAATCGCCCCTTTCATAGAGCATGTGTGTGTGTGGGTGTATGTCTGTGTGTGCGTGTGTGTGTTCATGTGGTAGTGTGTGTTCAGTGGGCCACTCAGTAGCAATGCTCCCCTCGGGTCATGTGTGAGGAAAACTCGTAACGGTCCTGACTGCGGTGGCCACAGAGGTTACACTCGAAGGGGTCTCGGAAGCCGTGGCAGCCCATGTGGATGGTGTACATCACGTGGTCTAGGAAGAGGATGCGGCAGTGTTCACAGCAATATGCCCTCAACTGCTCCCCCTCTCCACTCAGCACCTTGAACCCCTCTGAGGCCATCTCGATGCTGGCCCGCATGGCCTCGTACTGCCGCTGCTGCTCCTCCTTCGCCAGGGGCAGCACGCCATTACGTACCGCAGGCGTGATGTGGTTGTTCAGGTAGATGAGGCCCGATGCCCCGCCACCTGCCCTCTCTTCATTGTTGCTCTCCGTGTCAGTGGAATCCTGGCCACTGTGGTTGGGGGAGCCGTCCCTCTCGCTGGAGGCTGATTTGGACTTGGCGAGCAGCAGCAAGTTCTCAGCTGCGCTGTCCTTGGCTGACAGGCTGTGGCCGCCCGCCCCATGGCCCTCTACAGGCGGCTTGTGGAGGGGGTACATGGAGCCAATGACCCCCACGTCAGAGGAGGTTGGGGAGGTCTGGATGAGAGGTCGCAGAGACTCGGCACCCAGGTAGCTGATGGCGCTGTTGATGGCCTGGTCGATGACATGAGGCTGCATCAGTTCCCCGGGGTTGCCCTCGAAGGAGAGTTCGGAGAGACGCTTCCCACCTGAGGATTAGAAAGGGAAAACAGATGAATTACCAATGTTACAATTCAAATATAAAACCCCTCATATCAAACACTAATGTTTCTCTGTAGTTCTACAATTTTTTTGCATTATTTAACTAAGCAAGTCAGTTTAGAACAAATTCTTATTTTCAATGACGGCCTAGGAACAGTGGGTTAACTGCCTTGTTCAGGGTCAGAACGACAGATTTTTACCTTGTCAGCTCAGGGATTCGATCTTGCAACCTTTCGGTTAATAGTCCAATTCTCTAACCACTAAGCTACCTGCCACCCCAAAATGTAGTGGTCACAATTTTACTGATATTGATTGGTGATTCTCCTTATTTCGAGTATTCCATTCTTTACATTGTTCTCCTTAGTGTCTCATGGCTGATTACTTTGTTTTATTTGTTGTAATTCTTTACATGTTTTGTCAATATATTCTTATTAATATATTTAATTAATTTAATTTAAGTGAGAGTCATCTTCAAATAAATGTATAATACACAAAGCCTTAGAATCAAGTTGAATTCAATGGAAATATTATGTTTGATCCATTTAAATAAAGCTCAAACATTGTTATAATGATAACAGATTCCAGGCACAAGGGTGATCATACTGAATGTGTGTTGTTTTATTAAATAGCATATTCTGCAGGGCAATCGTGGCAAATCAGAATGCATCAAACTGAAATACGCAATTCTCACGTTTGGAACCTAAGTCGTGTGCTTTGCAGTTAAAGCAATGTTTGTTGGTATACAAAGGAAGCAGACTTTATCCCTTACCTACAAACTTCTGTGGCATAGTGCTCTTACGTTTGGCTACATTATTAGCTAGTCTTTCTAGCACCAAGACTCTCTCAGATCCCGTCTGGCTTAAGTCTTCCCTCTGCTCATTCTGGTTGCTTTCTTCCTTTACTACTGGAAAGCAAGATAGAAAAGTAGGTTTCAGAATCAAAGTAGTAAAATCTGTCCCGATCAAATGTAGGATTATTGTATAACAGGATCTTGCTAATATTGGCTTAAGCATCCCTGAAAGTAGATTTCTTACAGGATGCTTTTATTGAGAGACTTGGAATGCAGTGCCTTCAGAAAGTATCTATCCCCCTTGACTTATTCAAACATTTTGTTGTGTTACAGCCTGAATTCAAAATTGATTATATCGAATTTTTTTTTATCTCACCCATCTACACAGAATAACCCATAATGACAAAGTGAATTTCTTGCAAACGTATTGAAAATTAAATACAGAAATATCAAATTTACATACAGTTGAAGTTGGAAGTTTACATACACTTAGGTTGGAGCAATTAAAACTCGTTTTTCAACCACTCCACACATTCCTTGTTAACAAACTATAGTTTTGGCAAGTCGGTTAGGACATCTACTTTGTGCATGACACAAGTAATTTTCTCAACAATTGTTTACAGACAGATTATTTCACTTATAATTCACTGTATCACAATTCCAGTGGGTCAGAAATTCACATACACTAAGTTAAGTTGACTGTGCCTTTAAACAGCTTAAATTCCAGAAAATTATGTCATGGCTTTAGAAGCTTCTGATAGGCTAATTGACATCATTTGAGTCAATTGGAGGTGTACCTGTGGATGTATTTCAAGGCCTACCTTCAACCTCAGTACCTCTTTGCTTGACATCATGGGAAAATCCAAATAAATCAGCTAAAACCTCATTAAAAAAATTGTAGACCTCCAAAGGTCAGGTTCATCCTTGGGAGCAATTTCTAAATGCCTGAAGGGACCACGTTCATCTGTACAAACAATAGTACGCAAGTATAAACACCATGGGACCACGCAGCCGTCATACCGCTCAGGAAGGAGACGCGTTTTGTCTCCTAGAGATGAAGGTACTTCGGTGCGAAAAGTTCAAATCAATCCCAGAACAACAGAAAAGGACCTTGTGAAGATGCTGGAGGAAACAGGTACAAAAGTATCTATATCCACAGTAAAACGAGTCCTATATCGACATAACCTGAAAGGCCGCTCAGCAAGGAAGAAGCCACAGCTCCAAAACCGCCATAAAAAAGCCAGACTACGGTTTGCATCTGCACAAGGGGACAAAGATGGTACTTTTTGGAGAAATGTCCTCTGGTCTGCTGAAACAAAAATAGAACTGTTTGGCCATAATAACGATTGTTATGTTTGGAGGAAAAAGGGGGACGCTTGCAAGCCGAAGAACACCATCCCAACCGTGAAGCACGGGGGTGACAGCATCAAGTTGTGGGGGTGCTTTGCTGCAGGAGGGACTGATGCACTTCACAAAATAGATGGCATCATGAGGCAGGAAAATGATGTGGATGTATTGATGCAACATCTCAAGAAATCAGTCAGGAAGTTAAAGCTTGGTCACAAATGGGTCTTCCAAATGGACAATGACCCCGAGCATACTTCCAAAGTTGTGGCAAAATAGCTTAAGGACAACAAGGTATTGGTGTGGCCATCACAAAGCCCTGACCTCAATCCTATAGAAAATGTGTGGGCAGGACTGAAAAAGCGTGTACGAGCAAGGAGGCCTACAAACCTGATTCAGTTACACCAGCTCTGTCGGGAGGAATGGGACAAAATTCACCCAACTTATTGTGGGAAGCTTGTGGAAGTTTACCCAAAACGTTTGACCCAAGTTAAACCATTTAAAGGCAATGCTACCAAATACTAATTGAGTGTATGTAAACTTCTGACCCACTGGGAATATGATGAAAGAAATAAAAGCTTAAATAAATCATTCTCTCTACTATTATTCGGACATTTCACATTCTTAAAATAAAGTGGTGATCCTTACTGACCTAAGACAGGGAGTTTTTCTAGGATTAAGTTTCAGGAATTGTGAAAAACTGAGTTTAAATGTATTTGGCTAAGGTGTATGTAAACTTCCGACTTCAACTGTAAGTATTCACACCCTTGAGTCAACACATGTTAGAATCACATTTGGCAGCAATTACAGCTTTGAGTCTTTCTGGGTCAGTCTCTAAGAGCTTTACACACCTGGTTCCTACAATATTTACAACTTATAAAAATTCTTAAAGCTCTGTCAAGTTGGTTGTTGATCATTGCTAGACAGACATTTTCAAGTCTTGCTGTGGATTTTCAAGCCGATTTCAGTCAAAAATGTAACTAGGTCACTCAGGAACATTCATTGTCACCTTGGTAAACAACTCCAGTGTATATTTGGCCATGCGTTTTAGGTTATTGTCCTGCTGAAAGGTGAATTTGTCTCCCAGTGTCTGTTGGAAAGCAGACTAATCCAGGTTTTCCTATGGGATTTTGCCTTACCTCCCTTGCAGATGACAAGCATACCCATAACCTGATGCAGCCACCACAATGTTTGAACATTTGAAGAGTGGTACTCAGTGATATAATGTGTTGGATTTGCCCCAAACATAAAGCTTTGTATATTTAGGACATAAAGTTGATTTATTTGCCACATTTTTTTGTTTTACTTTAATGCCTTATTGCAAACAGAATGCATGTTTTGGAATATTTGTATTTTGTACAGGCTTCCATCTTTTCACTCTGTCATTTAGGTTAGTATTGTGGCATAACTACAATGTTGTTAGTCCATCCTCTGTTTTCTCCTATCAAATCTAATTTTATTGGTCGCATACACATACATTTTTTACATTTTACATTTAAGTCATTTAGCAGACGCTCTTATCCAGAGCGACTTACAAATTGGTGCATTCACCTTATGACATCTCTAGCAGATGTTATTTCGGGGGTTAGCAAAATGCTTGTGTTCATAGATCCAATAGTTCAGTAATATCTAATACACAAACATACACACAAATCTAAAAAGTAAGAGTATAAATATATATACAGTACCAGTCAAAAGTTTGGATACACCTACTCATTCCAGGGTTGAGCTGTTCTTGCCATAATATGGTCTTGGTCATTTACCAAATATGGCTATCTTCTGTATACCACCCCTACCTTGTCACAACACAACTGATAAAACGCATTAAGAAGAAATTAAATTCCACAAATTAACTTTTAACAAAGCACACCTGTTAATTGAAATGCATTCCAGGTGACTACCTCATGAAGCTGTTTGAGAAAATGCCAAGAGTGTGCAAAGCTGTGTGCAAAGGGTGGCTACTTTGAAGAATATAAAATCTAAAATATATTTAGGTTTGTTTAACAGTTTTTTGGTTACTACATGTTTCCATATGTGTCATTTCATAGTTTTGATGTCTTCACTATTATTCTACAATGTATAAAATAGTAAAAATAAAGAAAAACCCCGGAATGAGTAGGTGTGTCCAAACTTTTGACTGGTACTGTATATACTGTATATAAATATTGCATTCGGAAAGTATTCAGACCTCTACTCTTCCCACATTTTGTTATGTTACAGCTTCATCGAAAATTGATTAAATAAAAAAATGTCCTCATCAATCTACACACAATACCCCATAATGACAGAGCAAATACCCCATAATAAAAAACTGAAATATCACATTTACATAAGTATTCAGAACCTTTACTCAGTACTTTGTTGAAGCACCTTTGGCAGCGATTACAACCTGAGTTTTCTTCGTTATGACGCTACAAGCTAGGCACCCCTGTATTTGTCTCTGTACTGGCACCCCCTGTATATATTGTTATTTTTACTGCTCCTCTTCAATTACTTGTTACTTTTATCTCTTATTCTTATCCGTATTTTTTGAAACTGCACTGTCAGTTAGGGGCTCGTAAGTAAGCATTTCACTGTTGTATTCGGCGCATGTGACTAATACAATTTGATTTGATTTGGGGAGTTTCACCCATTCTTCTCTGCAGATCCTCTCAAGCTCTGTCAGGTTGGATGGGGAGCGTTGCTGCCTAGCTATTTTCAGGTCTCAGGTCAGAGATGTTCGATTGGGTTCGAGTCCGGGCTCTGGCTGGGCCGCTCAAGGACATTCAGAGACTTGTCCCAAAGCAACTCCTGCGTTGTCTTGGCTGTGCGCTTAGGGTTGTTGTCCTGTTGGAAGAGGAACCTTCGCCCCAGTCTGAGGTCCTGAGCGCTCTGGAACAGGTTTTCATCAAGGATCTCACTGTACTTTGTTCTGTTCATCTTTCCCTCGATCCTGACTAGTCTCCCAGTCCCTTCCGCTGAAAAACATCCCCACAGCATGATGCTGCCACCACCATGCTTCACCGTGGGGATGGTGCCAAGTTTACTCCAGATATGACGCTTGGCATTCAGGTCAAAGAGTTCAATCTTGGTTTCATCAGGCCAGAGAATCTTGTTTCTCATGGTCTGGGAGTCCTTTAGGTGCTTTTTGGGAAACTCCAAACAGACTGTCATGTGCCTTTTACTGAGGAGTGGCTCCTATCTGGCCAATCTACCATAAAGGCCTGATTGGTGGAGTGCTGCAGAGATGGTTGTCCTTCTGGAAGGTTCTCCCTTCTCCACAAAGGAACTCTGGAGCTCTGTCAGAGTGACCATCAGGTTCTTGGTCAACTCCCCGACCAAGGCCCTTCTCCCCCTATTGCTCAGTTTCCATTTAAGAATCATGGAGGCCACTGTGTTCTTGGGACCTTCAATACTGCAGACATTTTTTGGTACCCTTCCCTAGATCTGTGACTCGACACAATCCTGTCTCAGAGCTCTACGGACAATTCCTTCGAACCCCATGGCTTGGTTTTTGTTCTTACATGCATTGTCAAATGTGGGACCTTATATAGACAGGTGTGTGTGCCTTTCCAAATCGTGTCCAATCAATTGAATTGACCACAAATGGACTCCAATCAAGTTGTAGAAATATCTCAAGGATGATCAATGGAAGTAGGATGCACCTGAGCTCAATTTTGAAGTCTCATAGCAAAGGGTTTGAATACTTATGTAAATAAGGTATTTCTCTTTTTTATTTTTAATACATTTACAAAAATGTTTTTTTTTTTATTTAAAAAAAGTTTTCACTTTGTCATTATGGGGTACTGTTTGTAGATTGATGAGGAAAAACATTAATTTAATCAATTTTAGAATAAAAAATAAAAAAGTTAAGGGGTCTGAATATTTTACGAATGCATTGTATATGTGTGTGTGATGGGATGTATAGATAATATGGACAGTATCTGTATAGAATATGTCGAACTGTATATCTGAAGAATAGTATATCACAGCCATTAAACTCTGTAACTGTTTCAAAGTCACCATTGGCCCTGAGCGGTTTCCTTCTTCTCCGGCAACTGAGTTAGGAAGGATGCCTGTATCTTTGTAGCGACTGGGTGTATTGATACACCTTCCAAATGATTGACTCAAGACATTTCAGCTTCTCATTCTTTATTTGTAAACATTTCTAAAATGTCCACTTTGACATTATGGGTAATGTGTGTAGGCCAGTGACACAAAATCTCAATTTAATCCATTTTAAATTCAGGCTGTAAAACAACAAAATGTGAAAAAATTCAAGGAGTGTGAATACTTTCTGAAGGCACGCACTGACTAAGCAAAGGAGAGTGATCAACCTGTCTCATCATTTCCTCTTATAATAATACAAACCTCTGCTCTCTCGGCCCACTTCCTAATGGTGTCAGATCAGTAGGTTACATTTACATCCACCTTCAATGGATCATTTGTTTAAGAGGTATTTTAACGTGAGCAAAAGCCACATTATCTTACTATATTTAACTTTAAGCCGTGTTCCACATTCAGGAAATTATTATTAGATTTAAGCAGAACTGTCCATTCATTTTTTAAGAAACATGAACTGAAAAGATTACAAGGGAAAAGACGTCAGACTCTTATTTATGGTTCGTTGATTCACACAATGAAGTAGTAAAACGTAAAGAATTATCCGGCATCCAAGAAAATAAGCTTCCTCTCTATTTTACCACATTTCTTTACAGAATAAAGTGTTTTCCCCCTTTAGAATAACTGGGTATGAGTCAGCCAGAAACAGCCAAAAGCCCTTGTCCAATACATCGTGGAAGCCTTACTGATAGAGATACAGCATTTATTGTGCAGATAAATGTCATAAAATGTTGTCCTGACCTGTTGCGAGTATTGTTGTAATTGCAACATTGTTGGTTCATTAATGTTGCTACCAGAGAGAGTCCTGAGTAAACTACAGTGCACAGTAGGTCAAGCAGTGTGGGTGGAGGTGAGAAACAGACACTAACCTGTATAGATGCTGTTCTGCAGCCCCATACACTGGAGATAGTTGTGACACCGCTCCTTGTGTTCCTCCAGAGAGCTACGCTGCTTGTAGCTCCGCCCACAGTAGGCACATTTGTGGGGTTTTCCAACTGTAAGATGTGACATTGCTAGAGCGGTGAGCACTGACAGCAATTACATCGAGAGCGGATATTCAAGTGCATGTGAGCGGTCCATAGTACTGTCCATATTGTGAGTGGTGTATACTGTATGTTGTATTTTGCAAAATATAATGGGATTGTTTTTCATTCTCCAATAGACCCAGTCACATGTTTCATTCACATGATAAATGTAATGGTTTTACAATAATTTCTTTGCAGTTGACAGATATGGCTCCCACTCCACAACAAGACAAGATATCCATCTCACAGAGTACACTGTAGGTGTTCCCTCACAATTCCACCTGGTAATTACCATGGTCGTGTTAATTTGGCCCCAAACGGAAGAAAACTGACTGAAACAGGGAGGGACTACATTGACTTGTCCAATAAGAGAAATTCATTTTCATTTTCTGTTGCAAAATGGTTTTAAAAATGCATGCCCTAATGAACACAGCCGATTTCCACAGCACACTGACCACTACTCCTGCCCTTCTAACTCACCGGAGTGGGTGCGCAGGTGACCGCTGAGGGCGTCTCTCCTGCGACAGGCGTAGTTGCACAGGTGACACTTGAAGGGCTTCTCTCCTGAGTGGAGCTTGATGTGGCGCAGTAGGTTGCCTTTCTGGGTGAAAGAAGCACCACACTGGCTGCACTGGAACGGACGTTCTCCTGAGGACAAGAAACACCACACCAGCACGCTGTGAGGGCCATCACACGGGTACAGCTGCCACTCATCTACAGTATCAACGCTTTAAATGTAATTGGCAGATTGCAAATGAGTGTTTGGATATTTTTCCCTCGCAAGCACACTTTTGTAATCTCACAAACACACACCTGGAGTATAGGCATCCATAAGTTATGTAGATACTATCATGTAGACGTTAACATTAAATAGGAACATTTTCAGCAAAATCTTGTGTTGTGAGCTCAGACACAAAATTACAATAAGATAGCAAATTAGTGTTTTATTTGTAAGAGTAGACCTATGTGAATGGAATGATATATGTTTTAGATAAACGAGGGTTAATGCAGAGTGTTGACAGTGTGTGGGGAATGTATGAATGGGATTTCTTTTTTGTCATCCTACAGCAGGAGATGGACCAATTTGTAGTTCGTATCAGTTTATCAACCATTGGGAGTTTCTAGTTTGCTTTGAGATACACCAATGTCAGCTCAGCTCAACGAGAACAGCCTCTCCTCAGACAATAATAGGCTAGGTATAAAGCCATTGTCTGAATGTTGCTATGTGGATGCAGGAACTAAAGCATCCCAAATAGAGCCACTGTGGATGTGAATTCGGGGTCACTGTACTAAAAGACTCCCAAGTACTTGAACACAGTGGATGATGGAGGGACTCGGAGCACAACCCAATCAACCAGCCTAGGAGGGTTTGAAAGCGGAGTGACACTCCATTTCTCCGTGCTCTCCCTGGCCCTGCACCTCAGAGCCGACTACCACTCTGATCGAACAAGAGCCTTTCAGACTAAGGCTGCCAGTTTCGTAATGCACCAGTGCCTGGGTCAATTTGATCTGAAAATCTAATTTTTTCCCCTCTTCTTTGGCTCTAAAATAAGAGCGGCCCATCACAATGCAAATTCAAGCTAATTTGAATAAAGCGAAGGAAACACTTTGTGTTGAGAGCCAGTCTTCCTGATCAGTGGTTCTGGAATAAACCAATATCCATCCTCTCCGCGTGTTGTGGCATTCTGTGAGAAGGTTTTAATATGGCTTTTTTTTATTTTCTTCAAAAGGCCCCATAAAATAAGACTCACCAGTGAAGCAGCAAAAATATAGAAAAAAGGAAACTCATTAAAAATGCATTTCAGGAGCAGACTCAACACAGAATATTTTCTATTTAAATAGGAGGCACTTCATTATATATTTTATTATACGTTCTTTTGCATTTACATTTGGTCTAGTGTTCCTTTCTTCCATTTTGGGTTTCATTAGTTTCTAAAGCTTGGCATTTAAGTGCCTTTTTAAAAAGTGTTCCCCCCCACTGGTTTGGGTTCATTTCAATAGAATATCAATTTTGAATTTTGAAAAAGTTGTAATACTTGGATAATTGCCATTTTGTGGAGATTCCTTTTAATTGCTGCTGATATCCTGTTTTTCAACTGTGATTTAAGGTCATGTTTAGGGACTAAGTTCATTTAACTTTTTTTATTTTATCACACAACCAATAGACCACAAGCATTTTCTCTCTTGTAATAATTTAAAAGGACACTCAGAGAATGAGTTACCCAAAAGTCACCCATACAGAATATCTAGATACTACACATGACACATGACATACTTGACTAATACTTCCATATTTGACTCTAAAACTCCTGTTTACAACATTACAGACCAATATATTGACTGTAGCACAGTAACTATGTGAAAATACACCTCCGAAACCCATTTGACCACTACAAACCAAAGAAAGCTCTATATTATCCACATCAACTAAATGGAATGGATCTCCTCATGTTAAGCTCTTCCATCATCAATTAACTCCTATTGGTAAAGCAATAACTTCTACAAAACAAGTATTCAACTGCTTCATTGCACCTCACTTACTGAGAAAGTGCATGGTAACAGTTATCCCCTCCTGGTGCTTTTCTTACAGAATTCAACACAATTGGTGGATACCTAGCACTGTACCATGGTATCCTACTTAGTGGTGCTTAGTTCGCCAATATACAAAAACATACTTATTAAGTGATAAGCATGTAATTCATTTCTGTAAAATAGTGTCAAAACCCAATTGCTTGTGTTGTAGCTTATGCTTTGTGGACAACTTTGGAATAAAACATTTGAACAAAGATTTACCCTAACTGTGCTCTGTCTACTGCTCTCAGTGTCTGAAGTGAAGATAAAGACACTGACAGAATCCATCTCAGCTTCTCCTCTCCACATACACATGACCTCTCTGTAAGGCTACCTACCAGTGAGCGTGGGTGCAAAGTAAGGGCGATGGGTATCGCAGATGGCTTACCAGTGTGGCTTCGCTTGTGCACCATCAGCACATTGGGGCCAATGCAAACTATCCCACAGATATCACACTTGAGCTTCCCGTTGGGCAGGCGAATACCCCCGGCCGAGGAGTAGGGGCCCTTGCTGCCGGGGCCGCCTGCATGGGAGCCGTTCACTTTGGCCCCCGAGGAATCGAGCACGCGCAAGTCTTCCGCACACTCCTCCTCCTCCTCGCCATTCATCATCATGTCAAAGGCGAGCCCATTCTCCTCGTCACTGCGAGCCTCAACTTTAATGTTACAGGCTGGAAAAGAGGGCAGTGGGCCACTGTTTAGAATAGGAGCATGTTTCTGGGGGACTATAGCCTACAATACTGTGTAGAAATATGAGTACATTACTATGTTACTATTTGAGTACATGTAAATCTTTGACTGTCTATGGGTCAATATGTGACTATTAGTTTAAGGGCATGTGTCTGTTTCTCCCTCTACTTGAATGGTTGTTTTAGTCTTTGAATATGTATCGGTGATGGTATGCCTCACCCCCAATGAACGTACTGATAGCAAAAGTTCATTGCAGAGTGAGAGCATGTAAATCAACACTTTCTGTGCAGCTATCCTCAATTCAACTTGATTGGCTGAGCACACTAGGACAAAACTTTGAAACAAATTTGGTGAACTCATGCAGTGGGTTCTTGTGATCAGTGCTCCAGATCAAACATAACAGATGGATTTTTTTTTTTTTTTTTACTTTTCGCTAAAGGAAATAGGGAAACTCATACTGCATCTCTCATCATCACACTTCTGTGAAAATGACAGCAAGATAAACAGGAAACAGAGACACAGGAAGCTGTGTGAAACAAGGGACGGCAGCGGTGTAAACCAGTCCAACAAACTACGGTAAACAAACACACACACACTAACACTCGCACACCAAACAAGTAAGGGAGAAATAATTCATGTAAAAAATGTAAACGATAATCCAAAAACGCTTGCATTCTAGGTGTAACACAATGAATGTTTGATTTATAGATATAACCCACTGGTAACATCTAGTTTTGATTTACATTTGGTTTAATTGTCAACTAACATGAATTCAACGTGAAATCAACAAAGAAATTCACCATGTCATTGGATTTAGGTGAAAAGTTGGGTGAAAAAAAGATTAAACGCCCTTACGTTGCTAACTTTTTGCAAATTCAATTAGTTTTCCACATTGATTCAATATCCTCACATTCAATTTTTGGTTGAAACGATGTGGAAACAACGTTGATTCGACCAGTTTTTTGTCCAGTGGGAACTGTTGTTTTCACTAACTTTGGAACCAGACTATGGCATGACAATCCATTTGCACAAATATTTTGTTCAACCTTAATTGAATCAACATCTACCATCTCAAGAAGCACAACTATAAAAAAGTATCGGATGTAAAGGAAATGTGACGACAGGCATCTGATTGAGTATTGGAGGGATATCAGGTCAAGTGACTGGTTCCTCAATTTGTTGGACTTTACTTTTAACCACTCAAAACCTTGACAATCCCTCAACCATTAGCCTGTGATTTGCATGTCATGTCGGTTGATTTCCTCATGTGTCTAACTTGTTTGTACACCCGAAGAGGAAGGAGCGGCAATAATGAAATGTAGGAATCTATAGGGAAAAAGGAGAAGCTTCAGAAACATGGTCTACCTAACCGAAATACCAATCGTTATGGAGAAGTGACAGAAAGGGAAGCACAGACGAGGAATTGTAAAACAGTGTAAAACTGAAACAGTCTTTTGTGGGACGCTTGTTTTCACTGACACTCCTAGGGAACAAGCTCCCATAATGCATGATTCATCCAGTGAGATAGGAAAGGCAACTTGTGTGAACTCTTTTTGACTTTTTGTTGCTCTCAGATGAAACTTCAGTATTAACTGAATACCATCTTGGTGATACTGGATCAAATCAGCCTTTGGTATACAGCACTATGCTAACTACTAAAATAATACAATTAAGCATCACCTTGGTGATAGTGGACAGATCAAAGACCAAATAACGTTAGAATTAGTTATGTTATGCTAACTGCTGAAATACTGTAAATCCATGGCAGCCTTGTAAAGAAAACTGCTCCTCCCTCACCATACAACATGCCTGTTGTTACTTGTCTTTGCAAGTGGACACATAGACCACTACATGTCTTTCCGCTGAGCAGGCGAGATGAGGGAAACACAAACCATATGCTTATAGAAATCGCACACCCGGCACAAAGGAAGTTAGCTAGATGAAAGCAGAAAGGCACAGATTACTACTGACATAGAGAGAACACCCCGGGCACTGATAACCTTAAAGAGCATATTATCACTAACCACAGATGCTGAGTTAAGGCTTGCATCTCCCCAAGCATGTTAGGCCTACTGGTCAGGCAGAATCATAGACCTGAGGTTTACTGGGTTGTTGGCTACAACATGAACACAGCCATTTTCTTTTTAAACGTCTATGTGATTACGGTAATGAGAGAAGAAAGATTTCACTTACAGAAAGTGCTCTTGTCGCAATGGTGTTACCCTTTAGCATCCCACTGAGACTTTCTGTTGCTTTTTGGCTCTATGTTATTCATAGTAAAATATGTATTGTTCATTTGACTTAAATGTCTGGTGTTGAAATTGAGAGTCGGATCTAGTGATTCACTGTTGTTGGTTTATTGCACTATCTCTTTGTTTGTCCTTTCCTGTGAGATTTGACACTTGCTTCCCAAAACTAGTAAATCAGGATGTGTGCCAAGCATTATACAAAGTAAAAGCCCTTCTTCCCATCCCCAATTTAGTCACAACTTCCCCATATATCCCTGAGAAGCTGCAGCACAGCAGTAGTAGTTCCCTCGGCCTTGTCAATGTCAATGCTGTCTAGCTCAGCTATGAGCCTGTGGGTTAGAGGGGCCAGAATGACAACATGAGGGTTGGTGTAGACCACTGAAACTGAAGTATCATTCCAGAGACCTTCCGTGACAAAACCCTAGGCTTATTTACTTTGCTTGGAAGTTAAAATAAAACTAAAGACATTATTTTCAACATTGTAGACTATCATATACTTAGTAACAGCTCCAGTGTCATTGATTTGATTCACTGGTACAAAAGAGATCACACACTGAAACTCACAATCTACTCTGACAGAACTAGCAAAAAATAGGAAACACAGGTAACTGATAACAAGCCATTGATGATGGCTCAGTTAAGTCGTGTGGAAGTTAAAAAGAGCCTGCTGGAGGTTCCTGCAACGGGGCTGCTTTTCTCAGTGTCTGATGAAAAGAGCCCAGTGTGTGCTAACTCCGCTGTGGAACCAACCACATGTGTGTAAAACCACATAGACGCCATATTGATACACAATTCCATTGGGTGTGTCAGTTACGATAAGGAGCACCAAAAACAAAGTGTACTATTCCCCACTCTTGCGAAATTATAACCGAGTATTTTCGGGAACTCAAAAGCTTACCACTTCAGTCTGAAATAGACAGGATTGTAGTGAAGACTGGATAGCCCTAATTATTCATACATACTGAAAGAGAAATTTTGTCACCGGACAGGCATACCCGTGACATGTCATTTGAGACCCGATTCAGGAAACTAGGCGTCTGTGTGACTGTAATGACAAAAAATATTTTCAGACAATTTAATTCAGTAAGGCAACCTTTTGTGACAATGTGTCTTGTCCTTCCCATCCTTTGGGTCTTTTTGAATCGTATGGGGAAGGCTGTGTAGGATGAAACTAGAGAAGCTGTGTAGGACAAACCTACAGTATGTTAGCATTGGAAAGTGAATGGAAAACTGCAACAAACAGCCTGGCTTTGAGGTCTTGAGCTTCCGTTATACTTGCAGCCTCCTTGTCTCAGTTACACAGTCCTGCTTGCGCCCTGCACTTCAGGCCAATAGCCTTTGTACCACATGATCCTAACAGATAATAATAACTCCCTGATGCATTTGGGGTTTATCAGAGAGCCAGCAATGCATTGCATAGATACAGTATAACAGTCACTTCCTCTCACAGTGGTGATTAGATCTTTAAGGAGTGCAGAGCAACACATACCTAAAAACACTCACACACACACACTCAGAGACAAACACTTACAAACACACACACGCGCACACACACACACACACACGTGCACGCACACACACACGCACACACACACACACACACACACACACACACACACACACACACACACACACACACACACACACACACACACACACATGCACGCGCACACACACACACACACACACACACACACACACACACACACACACACACACACACGCACGCGCACACACACACACACACACACACACACACGCGCACACACACACACACACACACACACACACACACACACACACACACACACACACACACACACGCACGCGCACACACACACACACACACACACACGCACGCGCACACACACACACACACACAGTGTTGTCTATGTTTCTGCAGACCTCTCTCCTGATTCAGGACCTCTTCCTGTGTTTCAAAATACTATAAGACTAGATAAAGAGGTCAGGAATCATACAACACATCCTTAAAAAACGAACTCGCCAAAGAAGACACGATCACATTTTATTTCTGATGTAATATGGGAATAATGTCTGTAACAACATTCCCAAATTGATTGACAGTTGTCATTCATTTTTCTTAGGTATGTAAAAAAAATGTTACTGTCTGACTGAAATCCCTATGGCATGGTCTCCATTGTGCATCAGTGAATATTTTAGTCATTTGAGCAGTTTTCCCTTAATTATGTCAAATCCGGCAAGTGAAGTGACTAATCATAGGCTCAACCACAAAGACAGTCAATATGGAGAAAGAACAGCTTGACTGGACTGAACCTGTGGCCTCCTCTTCCAGCGCTAGCTCAACTGCAAACTGGCACACAAAAAAAGGAGCATTTATGATAAACAAAATAAGTATAGTCCATGTAATGCTTCAGAAAGTCAATCAATTGGTGGCTGATGGATAAACATTGGAACTGCAGCTGCTGGAGGTGAAAGCCTCAAGATATTTGACGACGATTTCACCTCAATGCTGACAGACGTTTTCACGTTGACTAAGGGACTTTTGATGAAGATAAATGTGTACTTCATGGTTAGTAGGGCAGTTACAATAAATTCCTGGTGCATGCCGTAAACTACGGCACGCTGGCGAGGGTTGGAGTCCCTTATGTGTGCTGCTGAGCTAAAAGCTTGACAGTTGAAGTGAAAGCGGTGAGTGCGTTTTGCAGGTGCGCTGGCTGTGTGGTGGTGCGATGCGCTGGCGATGTGCAATGCTGATCTCCGATCTTGGCTCTGCTCCTGAAGACTTTATCTCCTGGAGTGTTGAAACTGCCTGATGGCAAGTACTTCTTAGGAAACTCTTGCACATCCTATTTCAGTTTCCTCTGCTCCGACATGTTGTTTCTGACTAAATGCAGCCTCGAAGTACAAGGGTGAAACTACACCACACAGCTATCTGGAGCTAATACGAAAGGACGTTCCATTTTTACACCACAAATTATAGTAACACTTAATTGTGTATCCCAGTTATCACAATCACTAACACGTCCCCTAAACCTACCGTAGATATTGGTTGTATGAGATACTGTACTTTTACGTGTACAGCATGATATGGTTAACCTTATACACAGGTAGTGCAGCACTGGGGGCGGGGGGTTCACAGATGTTCTCATGAAGCAAAAAAAATCTAATTCCAAAACTTCTTCTGGTAAATGCTGCCTGGAGTCCCCTGACATGCCAGTCATGTCCTGAGTTTCAATTAACTTGAAGATCAGCGAATGGTATTCCCTGGCTTAATTTAGTTACATCCTCATATCAAGGCCACATTAGCCATTCCTTAAGGTTTTGCACATCATGTGACGGATGAGAGAAATGTCCAACCGTTCCTGCCAATGACCTAAATGCATCAAGACTGCATGTTCAAAAGAACTAAGCTTGATTAAGCGCTAGATTGCAACTAATGAGTGGAACTAAGGGATTTGTTGTTCATGTGGTAACTACTGGTCGGGATAGCGTTACAATTTTTTTTATTTTACTAACTCAAAATAGTTAAGTTACCGACACATTTGTTTTTATGAAATGTAGTTTTGGTTTCTTTTACTGTTGAAAAAATAAGGGGGTGGAACTTTTGCTGTTGTATCTAGTGCAGGCAGGTGTAACAAGCATGTATTATTATGCATGTATTCATCACATGACATTTATTAATATATTATGATAATTGCACTTTTTAAATCATATTATTTTCATTATAAGTAGTGTGAACAATACTACTACTTTTGTCCCTGTGAAGGTATACATATTTCTGAAGTTGCTATGGAAACTGCTCGGTTTTGGGGCACACAGGTGAAGGTTTGATGGCTATACTGGTCTAGGTGTAATAACTGGTTATAGGCCTACTGATGTGGGAGTGGTACATTTCAACATATGTGGCACAGACTTATATGAACTGTCACTCACCCATGCCTCCTTTGTCACCCCTATTGTTGTGTTGCAAATTGGAGCTGGCAGACAGGTCCTCTGGGACGAGCATGGCCTCATCTTGGTCTTCAGACACATCATTGGGAGGGGGGCTGTCCCTGCCTGCATGGGTAAACACCAGAAAACACCCATTAGTCACCAGAACATGGTTCATTATTGCTCATATGGTAGAACCATAATCATCTATAATCCATTTTCATGTGCTGTGACTGTGCCACTCAGCTTGGGCTCTGTACAACTCACACTCTGAGGTCTGAAAACAGAGGCTCTTACCTGGCATCTGAGACATGTCCTGTGCCTCCTCCATCTCCATTCGGTGCAGGTACTCTAATGGGAGCGAGAGAGACAGAGATGTAGATGTGTTTAAATTGTATCAACGGCACAGCAGGGCTGAAAGAAAAACATTATAAAAAGCCACAACGGACTAAAGCTATGACCTCTCTCTGTACAACTGTCACCCTGGCAACATCCCTTTTGTCACACCGAAAGACACACCGCTGTCCCATTACATTACAAAGAATTACAGACATTTTCATTACATGTCTGACAGAGAGGATGGGCTGGGAGAGTGGCTTGGCGCTGCATGATGGGCTATGGTGATGAGGGGCTTTCAGACCACATTTGTTATTTATTGTTAATTTCCTGCCACCTAATCATCCAAAAACGCATACTGACTGCCGCAAAATTAAGCAGAAAATTCCGTGGCCCTAGGTCACTGAGGATACGGCTGTTTGTCGTGGCCCAGCTGATCGACGCTCGTGTTCACTCTAATTTACTGAGCATGCACCGCTGAGCGCGCCACTACCCGAGCAAAGACGTGTGCGAGAGGCGCCGCAATCAGAAACAAAGAGAGAGGAGAGAGAGAAAGATAATAAAGAGAGGGATCCCGAGAGAGCGATAGAGACAGAGATGGAGGGGGGGGATACAGAGATAGAGAGGGGAGGGAACCAA
Organism: Salvelinus fontinalis; assembly: GCF_029448725.1. Taxonomy (NCBI): domain Eukaryota; kingdom Metazoa; phylum Chordata; class Actinopteri; order Salmoniformes; family Salmonidae; genus Salvelinus; species Salvelinus fontinalis. The sequence goes on along the minus strand of NC_074701.1, from coordinate 11,180,726 downwards.
GACAGACAGGGAGTGTATCAGAGAGCGAAAGTAAAGAGAGAGAACCAGGGGACATAGAGAGAGATAGAGGAAGGAGAAGGCCAAGGGGCACCAAAGTAAGTTTCTCTCGCACAAGAGGAGGGGAATTTAGTGAAGAAGAGCACATCCCCTGGCCAGGGGCCTGCTGCATATCTGAGGAGTCACCAGTGCGCGTGGCCCCATTAATAATGCATCCGCCTCAAGCCTGCAGCAGATGGGCACAACAGCCTCAGCCTCGGCTCCGCCACTTCAAGAAGGCCCTTGGTGGAGCCGCTTTCCCGGCCCAGCCAGCCACACAGGGAGAAGTGAAGCTCCCTAAAATAGCGAAGCGAGCCCGAGGGAGAAGGGGAACCTAGGCCTTCCTGTTTTACTGACAGATGGCTCCACACATTTGGAACAAATAGTGGGAAGCCACCAAGCAGCCCCTGCTGGGGTCGCAAGGCACCATGTTCAGCGGACAGGCGAGTCAAGTCAGAGGTTCGACAACCCACAAACACCCAGGACCCAAGTGGGGGAGGTGGTGGTGGGTTGGGGAGGGGGTAGGAAGGGCAGAGGTCATTGGTGCAGAAGATGCTGACGCAGCGAGCACAGTGGGTGTTGCATGCTGGTGTGTCGATACAGGACTAGGAGGCCCTGCCGGCACCATCATTCTTTAGCATCTGGAGTTTGGAGGTCGGAAGGGTGTGGTATTCTCATGTGCCTTTTTTTCTGGGCAATGGTGCGAAGGGAAATACTGATCGTGTTGGTGGGGGACTTTCACAGAAGTGAGAAATGTATTCCCATGTTTAACCACAGCACAGTTGTTAGGGCATTCAGGAAGATGTATATTCACCCAAAGTAACACTGTTATTACTTTTAGTTATGCTAGATTACATTTTTATTTTTTTATTTTTTTATCATCGTTTTGTTTCCTGGTTCATTATAAACCACAGATGTTTGTGACAAAACCCAATTAGTTGGATATCTTAATGATATGTTATGTTGTAGTTTATTTCTTGTTGACAATTCTCAATATATTTTGTGTTTTGTGGATGGTTTCATTCAGACAATATTTCAGAATGACACCACCTTAGTCAAATATGACAAAACGAGGCTCTAAGGGCAACACCTGCTTTCTGAAAGTGCCTCACAAAGGGCAGGAAGAGTCATGGCAGTGGGTCTGAGTGCACTCAGTAAGGGGAGGAGAGGCAGGAAGAGGGTTGTGGGTTCACAACACCCCCAGTCCTAACTCAAGGGAGTGCGTGTGCGTGTGTGTGTGTGTGAGGGATGGATGGCGGGTGGGGTGGAAGGGCTGTACAGAGCAGGGTGCGAACACACGACAGGGAGCAGGGTGGAGACTGAAACAGCCAAACCGTTAAACAGCCAACGTGTACAACAACAGCAAACTTTGGATACTGGGAGGAAGTAAAAACCGACATACAGGATTTTATAATGTAAACTATAATTTGGCAACAGATATTTATCCTTAAATGTCAGGAATATCAACATAAAACATAGGTGAAAAATATGGGGCCTATATGAATGAATAAAACAGTCATATGAAAATCAATACAATCTGAGGGGTGATACAGAACATTAGGCTAAGTTTCTAATAACTTTTTTAAAGAAAAGTCCAACAAGAATTATATCATATCAGGTATTATTATTGAAATGTTTTTTCCCCCCCTCAAACTATTACAAGTATATGCTGCTTCTGTGAGAAGTGTGATTCAAGACTGTACCTGTAAATTTGTTTCTCGAGAAAATCATTCATTTGGACAACAAATTAAGAACAGTGACTGTTGCTGCTAATTTATCCCCCCAAAAATAATGTCATCAGCTTGATTCATTTCATATATTTTGATACTGAGATGTAAAAATGAATATTCATTACTTTTTGTGTATTGAGACCCACCTCATTCATTCCCGTGTTACACAAAACAGTATTTGTGCAACAACTCACTCGTGCCTTAGCAACGACCCACCTGTGGGTCACAAACCACCATTTGGGGAACCATGCCCTACTACATTACTACATGCCCTACTACATTATATAATGAACACTCTAAACAGTCATCTTTTTCATTTTTTTTCAAATCTGAAAATTATAGAGAGAATACTCATTAGCAATTAATGAAACGTGCAGCCATAATTTGAAAGATGATAATCTTACTAAGCTGATGTTTTGGCACCTATTGTGGGTTAGAGGGGCTACAGTATAGGGGCATTGAAAGGAGTGTCCTTATTGTTCTCATTTGCATCTGACACACTTCATTACACCGGTATTCAGTGAGAATCATTTAAATAACTGCCTATCTTTCTCTGTCTCCTTCCTCAGTATGCTAATAATAAGGAAGCTGATGTGTCCACAAACATGTATCTGCAGCATTCCAACCCTCCTCAATAGGAATAAGCAGATAAATCAAATGTCATTGTGCTATGGGGTGGGTTGCAATTCATTGCTTGATTTACTAATAGTCATTTAAATATACCATGTTTTTTTTTTCTTGAGGGTGAGTCTATTTGTACAGGTTGCTGTGTTTTTAATTTTGGATTCGTTTTTAGAATAAACATTTTATTCAAAAAAATGATTCAGCAAATTCCTACCGTAATAAGGCTATCGCCCAAGTTTTCACATTATTATCGCATATTTTCAGAAGAACAGAAACCTTTGAGGTGGCAGTGGTTTGCTTGAAAATAGAGAAAATGATACCCTAGGCCTGCTATCAAATTGAAATGCAAGTGTTTGGCTGCCCTAAAAAAAAGTGAGTAGCCTAACCTTGTATAATGTTAATAGTGAATGAGGAGGTAGGCTATGCTGCCCTATAAAGGCAAAACGCAGTAACTACGAATTTTGTCAAAAATGTTGATGTGTTCTAGCGGCCAAAGGTGTTTTCTGATTCATGTGGTATATAGTTTCCTGACACAAGAACAAGCCAGTTGATTAGAATATATCATGGAATATCAGAAATTGCTGTCTGTCTAGACATAAAAAGATTTTGAAATCAGATTTGCAGTAAAAAAAAGCAAATAAACATATTTACTGCGTTTGGCATTTGTAGGGCAGTTTGGACTGTCAACAAAATGGAAATACTACTGTTAACAACAAATGAAAAAGCAAGTTAAAACAAGATCAACATTGCTTTTGAAGTTTTGTGAGGACAATCTAGACAACGCAGTGATGAAAATATGATATCTTATTACTCCATATTAACCAAATTAATTAGCCGACTTGAGTAGGATTTTTCATTGTTTATGGTTATAGTTCTACATAACAAGAATCAATAAATATATTCCGTGTTGAAGCTTGTAAAATGTTGTCCCAGCGCACAAATGTGTGAGGAAAGTATTGTGGCGTTGTTTCCCCATTATTTCTCTTAAAATGAATATTCTATGGTGTTCTTGTTGAATGTCAGTTTCACAACATGTTAACAGTAGGCTATACTTGAGCCCTGCCCACCAATACTATCAACACACATGTCGCTTGGATCAGACCAACCAATAATTCAGACCTTCTTGGGCATCTTGAAAAGGAATTTTGAAGTGTGTGTCTTTTTCATGTTACTTTGAAAAGGGCATAGAAACAGATTACGTTTTTCATACTGTCGGCAACGCAGTTATAGCCTATTTCTTTTCGCTCTCATTGAGGACTGTTCAGATCAATTTTATACATGTTATTTAAATTGACTTGGTTTCATTTGTAATAATGGAAAGTGGACTTCTGAAAGAAGAACTCCAGCTTGAATGACATGATGTAAAATGGTTTGTAGTCTTCAGATATTCATTCTGGGTGCGCACAGTTGCAACAGGTGGCAATCTGGCAAGAAAAGTGAAACGAGTCTATAGAAAACTTTGAAATCAAGGAAATGTCTGTTTTTGTTTGTATGTTTAGCCTAATTCTAATAGGCTTAATTGTCAATGGCAAGACATATAGCCTACTGCTTCGATATGGTTAAGATAATTGTGAGCAATTCCTGTGATCTCCTAAAATTTGCTTGGGAAAGGAGGAAAATATTCCATTATTCCATTATTTTCCAGAGAAAATACATTCGATATTAATTATAATGCGTATCAAAATTGTATAACATTCATGTAACATTAACATTTTCCGTGACTTAGTCAACTCCGTTACATTCACCACTCGCGTCACAGGATTTCAGACGCTCACGCTCACGCACCTGCCCCAGACGTCAGGACAATGTTTTCCAATCTGTTACATAGTTCATTTTGAAAGAGTAACGATCTTTAATTTCGTACTATTTAGAAATACGAATAAACACTTTAAATGACACTGAACTTAACACGCATCGTGAAAGTTACTCTACCTGCTATTCCTTGAGTTTGCAATATGAAGTTCTTCCAACTCTCCCCCGCTCCATGTGCAGAAGTTCGAAGCGCCGCGGCAGCCCCATGGAACTCTGCCCTCGGTCCCTCCCCTCTCCACTGTACTTCCTCTTTCCAGCCTAACATTTCTATGTTTCTGTGCTCGACTGGGGCATTTTGCTTGCTTTTATCCAGAGGCCGAGTCTGCTCGGGGAGTCGATGCAGCAGCCCTTGGCACTTGCTTTGTGTCGTGCAAATAAAAGCTGACACCCAGTAGACCATTACTGGCAGCCATGCATGAGATGGGATGAGGCGCACCAGACTGGGCGCACAGGAGACTGGACGATTCATTGTTTATTTATTTATTTCGTAGGGAAGGATGGGGACTCCTCACTTCCATTGGCAGCGCCCCTTTCAGTCACCTGTTCTGGCATGCTATAATGGTCACAGTGCAATTAAAATAACAAACTGTGTTGGTATCCGATTACATTTGAACAACTATTGTGACCGCTTACATTGACAACAACCAACAATCATTGTAGAAAGCTGCATCCTTCCTTGTGTTTATGTATCAACATATGCATATAGTCTCATATACTGACCTATATTTATCTACTATTTCAACACTTGTTTCATTATTTCAAAAATGTATAAGTTAATGACATTTCGGGAATGTAGGCAAATAGGCCTATAGGCCTATGTGCCTAAAAAGGCTATCACCCAAGCTTTCACGTTGTTTACATCCTTTCAGTAGGACAGATACATTTCAGGTGGCACTAGTTTGCCTGAAAAGAGAGAAAGGGAGATCTGTCTCGATCAGGTGATGAGTTTGAGGATAACGATCTGGTCTAGAAGTGTCATTTGACATGATTTATTCCAAGCAGCACTGCCATTGGAATAACGGGGAGAAAAGTAACGTGTGAAAAGACCTAATTACAATTTGAACAGACTCTTAAAGACAAGCATCCCATTGATGCAATGATGCTGTGTTTCTGTAAATCAGCTGCTTCCTTGTTTAGGGATACCTCAGCATGTCCCTCCATAGGCAGACTGTGCACAAGGGTGGTTGGATCTGCCTTTCTCTTCGCTATATAATTGCATTTCTTTCTAGTGCATTGAATTCAAATTCTGCCAACATAGTAGAAACATTTCAGCCAACACATTTCAGGCCCATGAACTTTTCTTATTTTTCTCAGAATTCACAGTCGTTTGTCAAATGTATATTTAAAAAACGAACATGTGCAGAACATTGGTTTATTACAGTATTGAATGCACAAATAGGATATTGCCTCAAATGACTCAAAGCAAAATCATTTGTGGATTAATAATTATGGAAATTGTCAATAAATCATGAGTAATATACCTCTTATTGTATTCAAACAAGTGGGCTCATCTCTCTGCCATGTTTTGTCATTATAATACCTTAAATGACGTTTCGGGTACAGGGAATCTTTGCTGCAAGTATGCTATTAGAAAAGTGACAGCTGTTCCCCATCGTCCCATTATTCTCTAACCTTTCTGAGTGGTATTATCTGTGGAGATGCAGCGTGTTCTGGATAGCTGAGTCACCTACAGTGGAAGGCAGCCCTTATCTACAAAATAGCATAACATTCACAGGCAGTTGGTCTGGTCATGGTGCAAAAGAGGAACTTTTCGCAGGAGTGTGTTTTTGGTCTGCCGTTTCCACATGTCAGTATGGATTACAACAGTCTCCAAAGAGTTCTCTTGATCCAGCCTCTATAAAGGTATCTCCAGCTACAGTACAGCTCAAGTAAGGAACTTACTGTGAGTGAGAAGCCAATATGAATAGTTGTGTCATGGCGTTAAAAAAACCCCGTAGCCCAACTCCTGACCTGAGGCCAGCCAGAGGGAATCCTGGAGCAGAGGCGTGACTCATGACAACGCACGCTCCAATCATAACCAGCAGAGGAGCATGGTCTTCCCAGCCGTAGAGATACCACCCTATCCCAGTGACACAGCAGATCTTCTCACTCAACTTGTGTGGGGCTACACCAGCACGCAAGGACAGTCAAGTTTAAAGAGGGGTTGAATCCAACCTTATGTTATGTCACAATGTTTGCAGGTGGTGCAGTTTTGTTTTCGAACACCACTATTTTGAAACTTTCAGTTACATTAATAAAGCCAACAGGTATAATGCATCATGATGGGGTTATAATGCATTGTAAGACTTTTAATAAGCATAGGTATTTCAAAAGAAATATTGACCCTGGCTGGATAAAAGCCCTTTTCAGTCAGTTAAAAATGTTCTACACCAAATGATTTTTTCGTGAGCTGATGGTCAGTGGCCTGGAACATAATTACAAAAAGAATTTAGACTGCTATTTGACCGCAAGAAGCCCAAACAGATATGTTTTACTAAAACACAATCACTACAAACCTTGCTTACATTTGTATACGATCACATACACAACATCTCTCTATTATCCATGGGAAAATATTTACAAATGAAAATCACTTGGAGCTGATATGTTGGTGTACAACGATGTATTGGGGGGCCAAATAAAATCACCCACGGGCCAAATTTGGACCATGGGCTGCCAAATGGGAAACCCTGATTTATAACAATGTTTTATCTCACACAGTGGCTTTCATTAACATACATGATCATCATAGACCAGACGACATACACCAAACACAATCCTACACTGCTTTAGGTTCTTCAACGTTTCGTAAAGCATTTTGCTGTGATGAAATATCACTACCTGGATCGCCTCATAATAACAGCATCTCTATGTAGCCAATAGACTAATGAACAAAATAGTCCGCCTGTTTCTTATTTCCTGGATCTTTAAGCGGTGTTCGCAGTTTATAATCTGGAAGCACAAAAAGCATGTAGCCCTTAATTGGTTTCAACACCTTAATAAGTCAAAGACGTTCAAGACCGGTAATCAAATTCAATAGTCACACGTATCTAAAACGTCAATTGGAAAGTGAAAAACTCTTTATTTCAGAGTAAATTAAATTCCCCTCTGCACACTAAAAGCATCACTTTCCTTTTGGTAATTATCTGCTGGAATGGATGTGTCACTAGAAGGAGTCAGGCAAGCTTGACATTTAGCCTCTGTAGAGAGAAATGAAGACAAAAAAAAAATGTACACGAGGGAGAGAAATGAATCTCCTGGCTAGGCAGGAGATCCTGAATGATAGTGGGTGATTCAGTCATTGTGTTTGTTAACCCTGTTTTTAAAAGGGGGCTAGTAATGAGATTCAGTCCATTGGCAACCTTGTGGGAAAGGGTGTTTTTATATCTAAAGCACAAATATCAATATGCTCCTTGGCAAAGAAGAGGCATGTTGATCTTTTTTTTTTTTAAATCTCAATTTTGGAGGGCTTTTATTATCTCAGTACCCAGCCTCTCGAGCATGCCTGGGTATATGAAGCCTTAGGGAAGTTGTAGAGTCTGCTGCTAAACTGCTACTCTGGCGGTTGGTAACAAACTGCACAGTAACAAAATTGGGGATGAAAACAGAGTCTAAACTCATTTAAACTTTTGATTTAAAAACGTTACATTTCTCAGTGTGAAATTGTGATTGGCAAGCAGTTCTATGAAATACAAGTAAGGCAGACTGATACTTGTGACGTTGAGCTATGTTGATTAGTCAAAGACGCCTGGTCCCAGGTCTGTTTGTGACAATGACCATAAGAGTTGGCAAGACAAACAGATCTGGGACCAGGCTAGTCAGAGACATCTGATTCCCTTAGTCAAAGACAGGAACAGAGCAGAACCCTGCAGTTGAACGGTGGTTAACACATGTCAATTACTGTCCAGCAGACAGGCCCACACCCAGAGTGGCACAGCTATTTGTCACACCCTGACCTTAGTTTTCTATATTTTCTGTATTATTTTGGTCAGGTCAGGGTGTGACGAGGTTGGGTATGTGTGTTTTTGTCTTGTCTAGAGTTTTTGTTTATCTATGGGGATTGTGTATATCTCGGTAATGTAGGTTAATGGTGGCCTGAATTGGTTCCCAATCAGAGGCAGCTGTTTATCGTTGTCTCTGATTGGGGATCCTATTTAGGTTGCCATTTACCATTTAGGTTTTGTGGGTAGTTGTCTATGTGGAGTTGCATGTCAGCCCTCTGTTATTATAGCTTCACGTTCGTTTTGTTACTTTTGTTAGTTTGTTTAAGTGTTCTTCTTTTTATTAAAGAAGTATGTATTCCCATCACGCTGCGCCTTGGTCTCCTCACTACGACGAACGTGACACTATTAACTAACATCAAGCACAGAAGACTGCACAGAGGTAGACTTTTGCTTTCGCCGTCTCAGTAATCTCTGGTGGACTAGGTAAACATTCTGGTACCTTAATCGAGCATCTGACCAAATTCCGCAAGATCTTAGTTCTGGGTTAACCAAGATTAGGGTCTCAGTAACAAGTATACACAAGGGTGAATGGGGAATGTTGAATGAAAAGTCTATACAGGAAAAAAAAGTGCTTGAGCTTAGTCAAGCGGTTAAGGCCCCACCAGTCTTCACACTAAGATACATGGTCTACCTCAGTGTGAGCATGATATAGACCAGTGTTTCCCGACCCTGATCCTCGAATACACCCAACAGTACACATTTTTATTGTAACCCTGGACAAGCACACCTGATTCAACATGTCAACTAATCATCAAGCCCTCAATGAGTTGAATGAGGGGTGTTTGTCAAGGGCTACAACAAAACGGTGTACTTTTGGGGGTGCTCGAGGACCAGGGTTTGGAAACACTATCTCAGTGAGAATGAAAGTCTTTCCTGGTTGAGGGTTGAGGAGAAATGGACTACTTTCCCTGGAATATATATTATATATATATATATATTTTTTTTTAAACAATTGTGTGTTGAAAATTCCTAACCACTTGTATAATCTATTTGCATACAATTCAAACAGACGTACCAATCAGACATGACTGTAACGGGTGTCCTCCTCCTCTTCAGACGAAGAGGAGGAGTAGGGATTTGACCAAAACGCAGCGTTGTGATACGACATGAATATTTATTAAACAAAACGAAGACGAAACACGAAAACCACTTGAATAAACTACAAAACAAATAAACGATGTAGACAGACCTGACTTGAGAACTTACAATAGACGAAGAACGCACGAACAGGAAACAGACTACATACATGAACGAACAAACCGAAACAGTCCCGTGTGGTGCAACATACACAGACACGGAAGACAATCACCCACAAACAAACAGCGTGAACAGCCAACCTATATATGGTTCTCAATCAGAGGACAACGTCAAACACCTGTCCCTGATTGAGAACCATATAAGGCTAATTACAAGTGACCTAAACATAGAAACACAAAACATAGAATGCCCACCCCAACTCATGCCCTGTCACGAATCCTGTTTCCTGAGTCGTTTTTTGCCTGTGTTCTGTCCTGGAGTGTTTTTTCCGGCGTCCTGGAACGCACCCTGTCTGGTTGCCGGGCAATGTAGCCAGTTGGGAGTTCTGATTACCCGCACCTGTATCCCATCAGCTATCTGCACACCTGGTCCTGATCATCATCTCTCCTCTTCATAAGCCCGGACCTGACATCCATTCCATGCCGGATCGTTAGCCATGAACAGTATGTTGTGCCATAGTATCAGCCTCAAGTTGGATAGAATTTGTTTTGTTGTTTTTTACGTATTGCTTGCCTTAAACTTACCTCCGTTTGTTTTGTCTTCAGTTACTCACCCGGATCATTTACCCCATTCCTGCCTGGTCGACGGAGGATTCCGCTACCCCATTGGATTCACCTATTTACTCCCATCAACTCACCACCGCTGCCCGCTACGCCACCTGGATATATCTACCCATTCACATTCACTTGTAAATAAATACTCACCTTCTTCCTACGCTCCTTGTCCTGGTCTGCTTCTGGGTTCGATTTTGAAAGAACGTGACATGCCCTGACCAACTAAACACATACAAAAATAACATAAAACAGTTCAGGAATGTGACAGAACACCCCACCAACCATGGATCAAGCAGCGTGTGAGGAACCGGCAAGAGGGGGGGAAAAACAGGACTCGTGGACATGGGAGGATGTTTTGGACGGAAAGGGTTGCTACACATGGGAGGAGATCCTGGCTGGAAGAGATCGCCTCCCATGGGAACAGCTGGAGGCAATTAGGAGAGCAGAGGCAACCGGAGAGAGGAACCGGAGTTATGAGGGTACGCGACTAGCAAGGAAGCCTGTAAGTAAACCCCAAAAATGTCTTGGGTGGGGGCTAGAAGGGAGAGTGGCGAAGTCAGGTAGGAGACCTGCGCCTACTCCCTGTACTTACCGTGGAGAGCGAGAGTACGGGCAGACACCGTGTTACGCAGTAGAGCGCAGGGTGTCTCCTGTATGTGTGCATAGCCCGGTGTGGTACATACCAGCTCCTCGTATCGGCCGGGCTAGATTGAGCGTTGAGCCGGATGTCATGAAGCCGGCCCAACGCATCTGGCCACCAGTGCGTCTCCTCGGGCCGGCTTACATGGCACCAGCCTTACGCATGGTGTCCTCGGTTCGCCTACATAGCCCGGTGCGGGTTATTTCACCTCCCCGCACTGGTCGGGCGATGGGGAGTATACAACCAGGTAAGGTTGGGCAGGCTCAGTGCTCAAGGGAGCCAGTACGCCTGCACGGTCCGGTATTTCCGGCGCCACCTCCACGCTCCAGCCCAGTACCACCAGTGCCTACACCACGCACCAGGCTTCCAGTGCGTCTCCAGAGCCCTGTTCCTCCTCCACGCACTCTCCCTGTGGTGCGTGTATACAGCCCAGTGCCTCCAGTTCCGGCACCACGCATCAAGCCTCCTGTGCGTCTCCAGAGCCCTGTACGCACTGTTCCTTCTCCCCGTACTCGCCCTGATGTGCGTGCCCTCAGCCCGGTACCACCAGTGCCGGTACCACGCACCAGGCCTATAGTACGCTTTGAGAGTCCAGTGTGCCCTGTTGTTGTTCCCCGCACTAGCCTGAAGGTGCGTGTCTTTAGCCTGTTACCTCCAGTTCCGGTACCACGCACCAGGCCTACAGTGCGTCTCAGCCGGCCAGAATCTGCCGTCTGCCCAGCGGCGCCTGAACGGCCCGTCTGCCCAGCGGCGCTTGAACTGCCCGTCTGCCAAGCGGCGCTTGAACATGCCCGTCTGCCCAACGGCGCCTGAACTGCCCGTCTGCCCAACGCCGTCTGAACTGCCCGTCTGCCCAACGCCGTCAAAGCCGCCCGTCTGCTATGAGCCTGCAAAGCCGCCCGTCTGCCATGAGCCTTCAGAGCCGTCCGCCAGACAGGAGCCGCTAGAGCCTTCCGCCAGACAGGAGCCGCTAGAGCCTTCCGCCAGACAGGAGCAGCCAGAGCCTTCCGCCAGACAGGATCAGCCAGAGCCTTCCGCCAGACAGGATCAGCCAGAGCCTTCCGCCAGACAGGATCAGCCAGAGCCAACCGCCAGACAGGATCAGCCAGAGCCTTCCGCCAGCCATGACCAGCCAGAGCCGTCAGCGAGCCATGACCAGCCAGAGCCGTCAGCGAGCCATGACCAGCCAGAGCCGTCATCCAGCCATGACCAGCCAGAGCCGTCATCCAGCCATGACCAGCCAGAGCCGTCATCCAGCCATGACCAGCCAGAGCCGTCATCCAGCCATGACCAGCCAGGGCCGTCATCCAGCCATGACCAGCCAGAGCCGTCATCCAGCATTGAGCCGTCATCCGGCCAGGATCCGCCAGAGCCAGCCAGCCAGGATCCGCCAGCCAGCCAGGATCCGCCCCTCAGTCCGGAGCTGCCCCTTAGTCCGGAGCTGCCCCTTAGTCCGGTACTGCCCCTTAGTCCTGTGCTGCCCCTTAGTCCGGTGGGGTTACCAAAGCGGGTATTGACAATGGTGGAGTGGGGGCCACGTCCCGCACCCGAGCCCCCGCCATGATGGGGCCCACCCCGTACCCTCCCCTTTCTATTTCAGGTTGTGCGGTCGGAGTCCGCACCTTTTTCGGGGGGGGGGGGGGGGTACTGTCACGCCCTGGCCTTAGTATTCTTTGTTTTCTTTATGTTTTTTTAGTTAGGTCAGGGTGTGACATGGGGAATGTATGTGTTTTGTAGTGTCTAGGGGTGTTATATGTGTATGGGGCAGAGAAGAGTAATGTTGTCTAGTTATGTCTATGGCTGCCTGGATTGGTTCTCAATCAGAGACAGCTGTCATTCATTGTCTCTGATTGGGAGCCATATTTAAGGCAGCCATAGGCAGCAGGCTTTTGTGGGGTGTTGTCTATGTGGAACGTTTGTTGCTTGTCTGTGCACTTATGTTATTTAGCTTCACGGTCGTTTGTTGTTTTGTTTAGTTTGTATTCAGTGTTCGTTTCGTGTTTTTCCTTTCTCTCAATAAAAGAGAAATGTATTTTGCACACGCTGCGCCTTGGTCCTCTCTCTCTCACGAAGACGATCGTGACAATGACATCATGGAATGCTCGGCCACCAGAGGTTACTCAGGCAAAAAGGAAGTTTATCTTTTTTATAAAACACAACACTTGTATCACAACACCTCTCCTCTTTCTAAACATCTAATACTGTATGAATATGTTTATATGAATAATGTATAAGACATTTGTTGTTGTTCTGTCTTGATGCCTATACAGTACACTGAGTATACCAAACATCGGGGAATGGACTCTACAAGGTGTCGAAAGCGCTCCACAGGGATGCTGGCCCATGTTTACTCCAATGCTTCCCACAGTTGGGTCAAGTTGGCTGGATATCCTTTGGGTGGTGGACCCTTCTTAATACACACGGGAAACTGTGTGCGTTGCAGCAGCGTTGCAGTTCTTGTCACACTCAAACCGGTGCGCCTGGCACCTACTACCATACCCAGTTGAAAGGCACTTAAATCTTAAGTCAGAAACTCGGGCATCATCCTAAAGCCACAACTTCTCCGACCTGAAGTACACCGATGTCAAGATTTTTCCCAGTCTGAGCTCGTTTGTTTCCGTTTCGGCTGTGGCATACTGCATACTTTTTAAACATTACGTGCTAAATAGTACGTAGTACAATTAGTACACAGTATGCAGTTTAAGTAAGTAGTAGGCAAGCCAGATTTCGGACACAGCCTGTATGTCACTATGATGAAGGGAAACAGAACAGTTAATTGCATTGAGGAAGTTGGTCCGGTATGACATGACCAATCAATTTCAGACTTACAATGCCACCTCTGTAGTAGCAACAGGCTATGAATCAGAGATTGTGAGAAGAGTTTATAGCCATGGCGGACCATTCAAATCACATTTTTATTTGTCACATGCGCCGATTACAACAGGTAGACCTTACAGTGAAATGCTTACTTACAAGCCCTTAACCAACAATGCAGTTTTAAGAAAAATAAGTGTAAGAAAGTATTTACTAACATAAACTGAAGTAATAAATAAAATATAAAATAAAAAACAAGAAAGTACAAAAATATAAAATAATTAAAGAGCAACAATAAAATAACAGTAGCGAGGCTAAATGCAGGGGGTACCGGTACAGAGTCATTGTACGGGGGCACAGGTTAGTCGAGGTAATTGAGGTAATATGTACATGTAGATAGAGGTCAAGTGACTATGCATACATAATAAACAGAGAGTAGCAGCAGCGTAAAAATGGAGGTGGGGGTGGGGGGGGTCAATAAAAATAGTACGTGTAGCCATTTGATTAGCTGTTCAGGAGTCTTATGGCTTGGTGGTAGAATCTGTTAAGAAGCCTTTTGGACCTAGACTTGGTGCTTTGGTATCACTTGGCGTGCTAACTAGGGTGGCTAGTCCTTGGCAGTTTTTAGGGGGTTCCTCTGACACCGCCTGGTACAGAGGTCCTGGATGGCAGGAAGCTTGGCCCAAGTGATGTACTGGGCTGTATGCACTACCCTCTGTAGTGACTTGCATTTGGAGGCCGAGCAGTCGCTATACCATGTGGTGATGCAACCAGCCATGATGGTGCAGCTGTAGAACTTTTTGAGGATCTGAGGACCCATGCCAAATCTTTTCAGTCTCCTGAGGGGGAATAGGCATTGCCGTGCCCCCTTCACAACTGTCATGGTGTATTTGGACCATGATATTTCGTTGTTGATGTGGACACCAAGGAACTTGAAGTTCTCAACCTGCTCCACTACAGCCCCGTAGATGAGAAAGGGGGGGATGTAGTCCACAATCATCTCCTATGTATTGATCAAGTTGAGGGAGAGATTGGTGTCCTTGCACCACACGGTCAAGTCTCTGAATTCCTCCCTATAGGCTGTCTTATCGTTGCCGGTGATCAGGCCTACCACTGTTTTGTCGTCGGCAAACTTAATAATGGTGTTGGAGTTGTGTTTGGCCATGCAGTCATGGGTGAACAGGGAGAACAGGAGGGGACTGAGCATGCACCCCTGAGGGGCCCCCGTGTTGAGGATCAGCGTGGCAGATGTGTTACCTACCCTTACCACCTTCGGGGTCGGCCAGTCAGGAAGTCCAGGATCCAGTTGCAGAGGGAGGTGTTTAGTCACAGGGCCCTTAGCTTAGTGGTGAGCTTTGAGGGCACTATGGTGCTGAACGCTGAGCTGTAGTCAATGAATAGCATTCTCACGTAGGTTTTCCTTTTGTACAGGTGGGAAAGGGCAGTGTGGAGGGAGATTGCGTCATCTGTGGATCTGTTGGGGCGGTATGCAAATTGGAGTGGGTCGAGAGTTTCTGGGATAGTGGTGTTGATGTGAGCCATGACCAACCTTTCAAAACACTTCATGGCTACAGACGTGAGTGCTAGAGGTCGGTAGTAATTTAGGCAGGTTACCTTGGTGTTCTTTGGCACAGGGACTATGGTGATCTGCTTGAAATATGTTGGTATTACAGACTCAATCAGGGACAGGTTGAAAATGTCAGTGAAGACACTTGCCAGTTGGTCAGCGCATCCTCGGAGTACACGTCCTGGTAATCCGTCTGGTCCTGCTGCCTTGTGAATGTTGACCTGTTTAAAGGTCTTACTCACATCGGCTGCGGAGCGCGTGATCTCACATTCGTCCGGAAGAGCTGGTGCTCTCAGGCATGCTTCAGTGTTACTTACCTCGAAGTGAGCCAGAAGTAATTTAGCTCGTCTGGTAGGCTCGTGTCCCTGGGCAGCTCGCGGCTGTGCTTCCCTTTGTAGTCTGTAATAGTTTACAATCCCTGCCACATCCGACGAGTGTCTGTGTGTAATACGATTAAATCTTAGTCCTGTATTTATCAAGGCACAAGGCAAGACCCAAATGCAGACACAGGAGGCAGATGGTTGGAGTCTTAAAATGTTTATTAATCCAAAGGGGTAGGCTCATGTGGCTCCGTGTGGCTCAGTTGGTAGAGCATGGCGCTTGCTACGCCAGGTTTGTGGGTTCGATTCCCACGGGGGGCCAGTATGAAGTATGAATGTATGTACTTGTAAGTCGCTCTGGATAAGAGCGTCTGCTAAATGACTTAAATGTAAATGTAAAATGTCAGTGACTGATGTTTTGTACTCCTCAATACCATCGGAAGAATCCTGGAACATATTCCAGTCTGTGCTAGCAAAGCAGTCCTGTAGCTTAGCATCTGCGTCATCTGACCACTTCCCTATTGACCGAGTCACTGGTACTTCCTGCTTTAGTTTTTGCTTATAAGCAGGAATTTGGGGGATAGAGTTCTGGTCAGGGGGCGAGGGAGAGCTTTGTACGCGTCTCTGTGTGTGGAGTAAAGGGGGTCTAGAGTTGTTTTTCCTCTGGTTGCACATATAACATGTTGGAAGAAAACAGTTATAACGGATATAAATTTCCCTTTATTAAAGTCCCCGAACACTAGGAGCGCCGCCTATGGATCAGCATTTTTTTGTTTGCTTATGGCCTATACAGTTTGTTGAGTGCGGTCCTAGTGCCAGCATCAGTTTGTGGTGGTAAATAGACAGCACTGAAAAATATAGAAGAAAACTCTCTTGGTAAATAGTGTGGTCTACAGCTTATCATGAGATACTCTACCTCAGGCGAGCAAAACCTTGAGACTTCCTTAACATTAGATTTCGTGCACCAGCAGTTATTTACAAATAGACACAGACCGCCAAACCTTGTCTTAACGGAGGCAGCTGTTCTATCTTACCGATGCACGGAAAACCCAGCCAGCTGTATGTTATCCATGTCATCGTACAGCCACGACTTCGTGAAACAAAAGATATTACAGTTTTTAATGTCCCGTTGGTAGGTTAGTCTTGATCGGAGCTTATCCATTTTAATATCCAGTGATTGCACGTTGGCTAATAGGACTGATGGTAGAGGTGGATTACCCACTCGCCGTCAGATCCTTACAAGGCACCCCGACCTACGTCCCCGGTATCTCCGTCTCTTCTTCATGCGAATGACGGAGATTTGGGCCTTGTCCGGTGTCTGAAGTAAATCCTTTGTGTCCGACTCGTTAAAGAAAAAATCTTCATCCAGTACGAGGTGAGTAATCGCTGTCCTGATATCCAGAAGCTCTTTTCGGTCATAAGAGACGGTGCAGAAAATGATGTACAAATAACGCTAAAAAACACAGAATAGCACAATTGGTTAGGAGTCCGTAAAACGGCAGCCATCTCCTCCGGCGCCATTCTTGATACACAAACTGTTGTGACATCAATAAGGGATAATGGGTTTCACCTGGATTCACCTGGTCAGTCTGTGTCATGAAAAGAGCAGGGGTTCCTATTGTTTTGTACAATCAATGTATGAATCTTTTATCATATTTAAATGTTTTATTTAATATAATGTTATTTTATGTTGTTCTTGTCTATATCTATTTTACTCTGTCATGTATTTTATGTTTTGTGTGGACACCAGGAAGAGTAGCTGCTGCATGTACAACAGCTAATGGGGATCCTAAACTAAACTAAATCAAAAACTATTCTTGTGTACTGTTTGATTATTGAATTGAAATATATTGATATATTATGGTGCATAACCAGGGGTGGTATTGAGGCAGAACATGTGGAAACTGAGTAAAATCATTTTGACATGTAAAAGTGTGTTCTTTTCTACGGTGAGTTCTATAATTTTATATGAGTGCGTTCCCAGTGATTTCCTTCAAAACCTTCCTACAATTTCTTCTACCCCTGTGCAACAGACTACTTTGGATGATTTGTACTACTTTGGAGACGTAACAACATGCACATTCAGGTCAATCTCACTAAGTCAAATCCTGGCAAGACGATTTTAAACGCAGAAACATACGGTAGACAATGGAGAAGAGACAGGAAAGCAGCACATCCCAGTTTCCTGTCAACACATGAACCTGCACCAGCACTGTCTCTTTTTCATCTTACTGCCTGATCTAAGCACGCACTTCAAAAATAACCCATATCTTTGTATCACTCTTAACCGAATAAGTGGTATGCCTGCATGATATACCTACAGTACAAGACATCACTTTTGGGGATGTTTACGATGACTGCACACAGATATACAATGACTACACACTTCCTAAAGACCTGAGTCTTGGTTAGTGCTCTCACTCTATATCTATATCAAGCGGTGTGAAAGACTCCAGCTACCCAAGCCATTCTTTCTGCTTCCGCACTGCAAGCGGTACCGGTGCATCAAATCTGACACCAACAGACTCCTGAACAGTTTTCATCCCCAAGCCATAAGACTGCTAAATAGCTAACAAAATGGCTATACGGACTATCTGAATTGAATTCTCTTGCATTTCAAAGATAATAAAAAAAAATAAACGCATGTTTTTTCCTTTGTATTATCTTTTAACAAGATCTAATGTGTTATATTCTCCTACAATACTTTTACTTTTCCATAAACTTCAAAGTGTTTCCTTTCAAATGGTATCAAGAATATGCATATCCTTGCTTCAGGTCCTGAGCTACAGGCAGTTAGATTTGGGTATGTCATTTTAGGCGAAGATTTTTTTTTAAACGGTCAATTCCTTATTACGATGAGGGAGGAATATCATTTTTTTTAATGAACATAGCCTTATTTCTATTACAGCATATTGGATGACTGTCATTCATATTCCATACACACAGCTCAATGTAATATTGATAGGTTTAGGCTACTACCATTTTCCCTGTACCCATTATGAGGTTGCTACAACCTAGCCTATGAATGAAAGTTTACAACGTAGGCGCACAGGTCAAGAGAATTTTGAGTAATCAAGGTGACAGACAGTGACACATTCAGTACCGCCTTGCACACTCTTGCCTGCATCTAGCTGATCTAGAGTGTAATCATTAGTCCAACAGTTGCAAGCGAAAGTTTCTATTGGAAAAATTCAGGTATTTTTTATCCCTGTTTCGATCCGTTTGTTTCCGTTTAAGAAACATTTTTCAAACAGAATCGGTGCAACGAATACACCCCCGATCACACGTAGCTGCATCCAATGGTAGATAAGTAGGAGAAAGTGAAAATAAATATACTACGAAATAGGAATCTCTCTCTCTTTCTCAACATGCAAAAGCTCTGATAAGTTGAAGGATGTCCTCCGGAAGTTGTCATAATTACTGTGTGAGTTTATGGAAGGGGGTGTGAACCATCAGACTCCAAGGTTTTGTATTGAAGTCAATGTACCCAGAGGAGAACAGAAGCTAACTCTCCTCCGGCTACACCATGGTGCTACCTTACAGAGTGCTGCTGAGAATACTGTAGAATTTCATTGCAAAACAATTATTTGGTGACATTAATATATTTAGTATGCTTTTATCTAAAAAGGATAAATATTTCACTATTTGTATTTTTATGAAATTCACTGAGGAGGATGGTCCTCCCCTTCCTCTGAGGAGGAGCCTCCACTGATATCCACAGTTTCCCTGCACATTGTACATATGGTATTGGAACTGATCCTGTATGGAGCTTCTTACTTTTTAGTGTTCTTCTTATTTCTTATTTTTAGTTATTGTGTGTGTTTGTTCTACCTTCTTACCTTATGCTATTTTTAATGCTACATTGATATTTATTACTGCGCTGTTGAGTTAAGAGCTTGCAAGAAAGGCATTTCACTGTACTTGTGCACGTGACATTAAAACTTGAAAAACTTGGAAGTGTTTTCCAATTCTGAGTGGCTGTGTGACTGTATTCTCTGGATGCCTCTTCCCTGATAGCTAAACAATCGCACCTTCTGCGCGTGTGAAAGTTAAGCTGCCCAGAAGTGGAACAGGCTACCATGGCGAATTTCAATGAGGTGTTAATCAATGATTCAGTGTTGTATGATCATTGAGAAGAGAAACAACAGTTGCATGTCATTTATGGTAAAAACGCAGATTGTTTTGCCCAAAGGCAACGTGTAGACATGGCTAGGCTACATATTACATGTGATGCTGTCATGATGTAGGTTAAATGCCTTTGGTTTCACCCCACAATTAGGGTAAGGAAATTGCAACAACAACAAAAAAATCTTCCTATTTCTCTCTCCCTCGCTCTTATTTTTCAGACAGGCAGACAGACAGACACACGCATGCACATACGCATTCACACACATACGCATTCACGCAAGCATTCACGCACACACACACACACACACACACACACACACACACACACACACACACACACACACACACACACACACACACACACACACACACACACACACACACACACACACACACACACACACACACACACACACACACACACACACACACACACACACACACACACAGGCGCACACTGGAATTTAAGAGGACAATGATAGCAAAAAGCTCACAGCCCTGAACTCACAAAACCACTCATCTAAATCAGGGATATTATGCCAATGAGGCCTCCCATTATTCTCCAACTCAGCCAGAATCAGTCATTTACATCACATCATTATAGATCTATTCACACATACAGATTGGATGGCATAAAAGAGACGCTGACACCATCCAAACTTTTTCATATGCTTTGTTTAATACTTCTCATGTGTTCTTGAGGAGGCATTAGATAGGAAACACTGGTTGCGTGGGGTGCAGAAATGGGTTTCGTGGAGGCACAGTGGTCACCATTCTGGACAGGGGTGCAGTGCGAGCATGAGCGGGAGGATTCCGTGGTCCTGTGAAACACATCAACACTGAGGCAGTTAGTTTTAGAGCATAAATAATATTAACAGCAGAATGCTAACATACTCCAGTAACTGTGACTCTTTCTGACCATGTAGTTTTCATTACTGCATGTATGTTTTGTGAAGGCAACTACTGTACATTTTGAAAATGCATCTACTGTTTTGCAAAAAGCCACAGTGTTCTGTGTTTTGAATACACTCTTTTGAAAATTGACTACATTGTTCACTTGTACACAATTGAGCAAAACTGTAACAGTAATTGGAGGGAAAAAGCACATCAGAACAACATAATAGGCCAGAGTCCAGAGGCCTCTTAATGTTGGCGTTGATAATCAGTCATCTGATAACTTTTTGTGGGAAAAAGATGGGAGGCCAGCTTAATCAGTAGAGGAAACAGATCTCACAGGATGTCGGGCACCAGGAAAATGGATCTGGGCTGTGAAAAACCACCATTACCACGAGCTGCTCTGGATTCAACCATCTGGAGAGAGGTGCTCCAAAAGCCGGTAAAATTCGCTCAACTGGGGCCCAACTAGGAAACAGGTTTTACATCCTCGACAACACACACAAGACTCCCTGACTTTGGGGGATGGTTTTCCTCTGCTTATTTGTAATTGTAGCCTATAGTGTGCAATACATGTTCCATTTGATACTTCTATATAGGTTCCAATTCTAATCATTATTTGTGTACAGGCCTTCTTCTTTTGTCATTTGAGTACAGTTTAAGCGTGTGTTCCTGAGTTTCATATTGACTTCCACATACAAGGAAGTAGTACATGCGTACATGTTTTTGGTCACTATGAAATAAGTTTGAATGTATGTATAAGTATTAAAAACGCTTAAACGTTTAAAAGACTTGGATACGTTTGGCAGTATGATGAATGGTTCTTTCTTCCTGATTTTTCTCCCAGACTTCCTTCTTTTCGTGGTGTGGTTCTGCTCCCTCTGTGCCAATGTCAACCATTGTTTTTCCTGTGTCACAACTGTCGTTGTTAGTCTTTTAGGTGACACTGTCATGTGCTAGCCACCAACCGTATTTCCAAAAGCGACACAAATGCTGACAAGTGTTAACTTATACAGTTGATCTAACAGAAACATGGGAAGCAAAACTTCACATGGAGTTCATCTGAACAATGGACTATGAATTTTCCTGAAAGACTAATATAGTCATTTGAGGAAGCCACTTTGTTTAGGAAATGTTGCAATAGTAGGTTTGCAAAACTCCCGGTAATTGACCAAAGTTACAGGAACTGTCAGAAATTATGATAATTAGCAGACTATTTTGTAAATCTATGGGAATATATAGGCTACATCATTTTTCTAGATCCTTGATATCCTTTGGTATATTATGGACTGCCAATAAAAAACACAGGTTTTCAATGGGGTTCAAGTCTGAAGAAGGCAAAATTGCCAGTGCAAATTTCGATCTTGTGGTCAAATAAAAAAATTGTGATCTTGTGGTCAATTAACCATTTCGTTGTGGATTTTGATGTGTGCATGGGGTTATTGTCTTGCTGGATGATTCACTTGCGGCCAAGCTTCAGCCTCCTGGCAAACACAACCAAGATTTTGGCTAAAATGTCCTGGTAATGGGTAAAGTTCACCAGTGGAAACAAAATAGCCCCAAAACATCAAGCTCCACCACCATATTTTACAGTAGGTATGGGGTTATTTTCTGTATATGATTCCTCATTTCGACGCCAAACCCACTACTGGTGAGCTCTACAGAGCTCTACAGTGCCTTGCAAAAGTATTCATCCCCCTTGGCATTTTTCCTATTTTGTTGCATTACAACCTGTAATTTAAATTGATTTTTATTTGGATTTCATGTAATGGATATACACAAAAGTCCATATTGGTGAAGTGAAATGAAAAAATAACTTGTTTCAAAAAACGTTTACAAAACCCCCCCGGAAAAATGGTTTCTATAGGTATATTGGGGACACATTAAATGGATAGTGCAAGATTCTTGCAATTAAGCCATTTTTCTGCATACCCAGAGTCAGATGAACTTGTGCATACAATTTGTATCTCTCTGCGTGCAGTTTGAAGAAAGTTGGAGGTAGTTTCGATCGGCAATGCTAACTAGCGTAAGCACAATGACTGGAAGTCTATGGGTACCGCTAGCATGCTCTGGATAAGTAGAACAATGGCTTGATTGACAGAATCTCGCACTATCCCTTAAACCACGTGTCAAACTCATTCCACGGAGAGCCGAGTGTCGGAGTGTTTTTGCTCGTTCCTTGTACTTGATTGATGAACTAAGGTCACTAATTACTAAATAACTCCTCTCACCTGGTTGTCCAGGTCTTAAATGAAAGGAAAAAACTAAAATACGCAGAGACTAGGCCCTAAAAACATCCAGATTGTGTTCTGGCAACATTACTGTGAAAGCTATAAAAACACCATGAGAACCTTTGGAAAAACTTTTATAACATTCTGAAATCCAAACTCTGCTTTGTGCTTATTGCTATGGTATGATGAGCCAATATAGGAATTCTCCATTAGATAAAGAAGTATCAGTGTAGAATCCAGTCTTGTGGATTCCAAAAACTGTGTGATACGATTGGCAGCTAGCTGCTTAGATCCAGTGGCGTATATTCATGGATGCCAAGAGAAACATAATTCATAATAATAATGTATTTTTCGTCTCTCTCTCTCTGTTTCATCATTTATCTTCAAGTCGCAAGAAGTTGAATGTATCACAAGAGAAAGCATCCGAGAGAGCGAAACAGCGCCCCTCTGTCTCCCAACTGTACCTGTAGGCCATCTATCTGATGCTGTCTGGTCCAAACGAGTAAGACATTGTTGCCACCCATAGCATTGAAGACAAAGTAAGCCAGCAAGCATCTGGCCTCCATTAACAAAACAAGGATAAGAAATGTGCCAATCAGCGCTGAGCTGATTGGTCCTGGCACACAAAAAAAAGTGTCAAGGGAAGCCAGCTCAGATTTGGCGTCACTCCTATCAAATCCCATTGAGAGCATACGTCAGTGACAGAAACAGTTGAATTGTTGCATCTCGTTGTCCTGTTGTCCTCCGGTGGTTAGCTAGCCAGCTAGCTAAAATTGTCCCTTTCCTAAATTAGCCATGGATGGAGATAGGGATTTGGACTTGTGGTTTGACTGAATTCTCCGTACTGGCAAATGATTATAACAATGATTCTGATCCCACCATTAATTCATACATTGTTGTATCCCTGGCCTGAGAGGATGGAAGTTCAATATGTAGCTAGATGTAGAGGGATAATGTTAAATAGCTAACGTGCCCATGAATGGGAGTTAGGCTAGCAAGCAAGCATTTTAGCCAGGTAGCCTAGGACAACAAAAGAATTAAAGCGTGTACTGTATGACGGAGTGATAGACCATTTCGTTGACATGAAAAACATGAAAGAGAGGAGGATGGCATTGGTGTTTCTCTACAAGTAGGGTGAGTCAACATGTTTTCTACTTTCCTGAACGCTCACACACACACACACACACACACACACACACACACACACACACACACACACACACACACACACACACACACACACACACACACACACACACACACACACACACACACACACACACACACAGAAATCAGACCCATGGAGAGCCACATCATATTTAGCTTGTTAATAATGGTATCTTTTAGTTGTCACTGTTGTTGAAATGTTGAAGTTGAAATGGTACTGGAATAGTGGAGGCAGCTACTGTCTGTTACTGTACATGCAATATCCTTTGCTGGACAGAGGTCGCTATCCGGTTTAGTGCTGAAACAAAGGTGTGGTTGAATTTATTCTGCTACTGTATCTTCTTATTGTCTCGGCCTTTAGGCCTATATATATCACAGTTGCAAGGCATATGAATTAACAAGTTATAGAGCAAACAATGAAATTATCACAACACACAGGTTGTAATATTACTTTTTCAGGTTTAAAGGAAGGCAGTAAACTCTATTTGAGACATCATTTCACAGTTCACTAACAAACATAAATGTAACTTATTTTCGTTTCACGTTTGTTGTTTCTAATATGGAACTATTTTGGAATCACACCTGTCAGAATAACCTACGGCAGTTATTAATTTATTTCAAGTAGAAAATGTATTTATTTTTTGCAGGATCATTATTGAAATAAAAACACAATTTTCTGCTACTTGCTGTGGCTCTGAACTGATATAGCTCAAGGGTAAAACACAATATACATTTTTGCAATAAATGTACCATAGGTCCCTCACATGCTGGTTGTACACTCCTAAAAACGTTCATTTTGGAATTGTCAGTGCAATCCCGAGCAAGTCCATGGATGCCTTGGGGTTTACAGTCATAGTCATAGCCTGAGGCACATTATGTTATTGAGTTTAGGATGCCCTCTAATGGATTCTAGTGGTAAGCCTTGTCCAATGTGAATTGGGAAGAAATACACTTGTTTCACATACACTGATTATACCAAACATTAGAAACACTTTCCTAATACTTGAGTTGCACTCTCCTCTACAAGGTGTTGAAAGTTGACCCATGTTGCAGTTCTTGACACAAACCGGTGCGCCTGGTACCTACTAACATACCCCAGTCAAAGGCACTTCAATCTTTTGTCTTGCCCATCCACCCTCTGAATGGCGCACATACACAATCCATGTCTCAATTGTCTCAAGGGATGGTGGGGCGGCTGGGACAGAAATGTTAGAGAATCAAGTTTTGTACATTTGCACATTATTCATGTATCGCATGTAGGTGTATGCACCTGTACATAGCTCATCTGTAAATAGCCCATCCAATCTGCCTCATCCCCATAATGTATTTATTTATTTATCTTGCTCCTTTGCACCCCATTATCTCAACTTGCACATTCATCTTCTGCACATCCTACCATTCCAGTATTTAATTGCTATATTGTAATTACTTTGCCACCATGGCCTATTTATTGCCTTACCTCTCTTAACCTACCTCATTTGCACATGCTGTATATAGATTTTTCTACTGTATTATTGATTGTATGTTTGTTTATTCCATGTGTAACTCTGTATTGTTGTATGTGTCGAACTGCTTTGCCTTATCTTGGTCAGGTCGCAGTTGCAAATGAGAACTTGTTCTCAACTAGCCTACCTGGTTGAATAAAGGTGAAATAAAGAATATTTGGCAGTGTGGTGTATAATGATCAGTGAAGGTACATCATGAAGATACATGATGCTGTGCTGTGGGAGTGTACGGGGGCTAGGAGGTCTGGTGCATAGCCAGGGGAAGTCATGTCCTGTGTTATCTGTGCTGTACATGTTCTTGGAACCCGTCTCACCACAGCAATGAAGTAAAGAGGACCCACACCAAAGCAAGTCCAGTCACACTAAGAGACACATTCTATATTCCATAGACGACGCACTGATTTAGCCTACACATGAACCTAAAAACAAACTGAAAATTATATACACTACCGTTCAACATTTTGGGGTCACTTAGAAATGTCCTTGTTTTTGAAAGAAAAGCAATTTTTCTTGTCCGTTAAAATAACATCAAATTGATCAGAAATACAGTGTAGACATTGTTAATGTTGGAAAGAACTATTGTAGCTGGAAACGGCAGATTTCTTATGGAATATCTACATAGGCATACAGAGGCCCATTATCAGCAACCATCACTCCTGTGTTCCAATGGCACGTTGTGTTAGCTAATTGTAACGGTACTCGTCCTCGTCTGATGACGAGTATGAAAGATCGGACCAATGTGCAGCGTGGTAAGTGTCCATTTTAATGAAATCCGACTGAACATGAACACTGAATGACAAAACAACAAAAGAGAATGAACGAGACTGAAACAGTTCTGTATGGGAAAAACACAGACACAGAAAACACCTACCCACAACCCATAGTGGGAAAACAGGCTACCTAAGTATGATTCTCAATCAGAGACAACGATCGACAGCTGCCTCTGATTGAGAACCATACCAGGCCAAACACAGAAATACAAAACCTAGACTACAAAACATAGAATGCCCACCCCAACTCACGCCCTGACCAAACTAAAATAAAGACATAAAAAAGGAACTAAGGTCAGAACGTGACACTAATCCAAGTTTATCATTTTAAAAGGCTAATTGATCATTAGAAAACCCTTTTTCAATTATGTTAGCACAGCTGAAAATGGTTGTTCTGATTAAAGAAGCAATAAAACTGGCCTTCTTTAGACTAGTTGAGTATCTGGAGTGTCAGCATTTGTGGGTTCGATTACAGGCTCAAAATGGCCGAAACTCGTCAGTCTATTCTTGTTCTGAGAAATGAAGGCTATTCCATGCAAGAAATTACCAAGAAACTGAAGATCTCGTACAGCGCTGTGTACTACTCCCTTCACAGAACAGGACAAACTGGCTCTATCCAGAATAGAAAGAGGAGTGGGAGGCCCCGGTGCACAACTGAGCAAGAGGACAAGTACATTACAGTGTCTAGTTTCAGAAACAGACGCCTCACAAGTCCTCAACTGACAGCTTCATTAAATAGTATCTGCACTGACCCTTTTTGCACAAACTTTTTTTTATATATCACATACGCTGCTGCTACTGTTTATTATCTATCCTGTTTCAGTTTCATTTTATTCCTAGTTACACTCACCAGGCAGTTAATTAGGTACACCACACCGTTCCATGAAAATAGATCGCTCCTACAGACGTAGCCGTGGCATGCTACATAAAGCAGGCAGACAGGCATCGAGGCATTCAGATACTGTTTGATTGAACGTTAGAATGTCAAAATGAGAGACCTAAACAACTTCGAGCGTGGTATGATCGTCGGTGTCATGCGCGTCGGTGTGATGCGCGTCGGATCCAGTATCGAAGAAACGTCCGCCCTCCTGGGCTTTTCACACACAACAGTGTCTAAGGTTTACTGAGAATGGTTTGACAAACAAAAAACATCCAGTGAGCGGCAGTCCTGTGGGCGAAAACAGTTTATTGATGAGCGAAGTCTAAGGAGAATGGCAAGAATTGTGCAAGCTAACAGGCGGACCACAAACAGACAAATAACAGCGTAGTACAACAGTGGTGTGCAAAACGGCATCTCGGAACGCACAACTCGTCAACCCTTGTCACGGATGGGCTATTGCATACTAAATGGTGTGTCTCAGAATAAAATGAAATGCTTTGAGACCAGGTTGCATAGCGACATCATAGGCTATTAAAGTGTTAGGAACTGTAAGCCTATTTTTATTTATTTATTTTTATTTTACCGTTATTTTACCAGGTAAGTTGACTGAGAACACGTTCTCATTTGCAGCAACGACCTGGGGAATAGTTACAGGGGAGAGGAGGGGGATTAATGAGCCAATTGTAAACTGGGGATTATTAGGTGACCATGATGGTTTGAGGGCCAGATTGGGAATTTAGCATAAGCTACAGTAAAATGTTGAATGTATATAGAATAAAATCTTAATACAAAAATAAATAAATGAGAGAAATCCTATGGGTAGGCTTATGTGTAGGTAATTACCAGCCTTATAAATGTACTTCACATTCAGCCTTAAATTTCTTTAAATTCAAATTTTATGTCCAAGACTGGCCCGAAGAGCTTCGTCTGTCATTCTCCTTGAGTTCCATGTGTTGTTTTCTGACAGGTCGCATGTCCCTATGATGTCCTGACTGGGGGTGTCTGGGTCCTTTCTCTGGAACCGGGGGCGACCCATAATATAAGGGATATCTATAAATCAATGTCTTCCTTAAGTTGCCAAATCCACCTCAGCCCCGTGCACATCAGCCCAATTTTTTCCAATAATTGGTCTTTTGATCAGCAATCACATCAGATCTTTTCACATTAGATCTTTTTCAGAGCTGATCTGATTGGTCAGATTTGTGAGAGAAATTAAAGATCAGAGTTGGGCAGCCTTAGATGCCCAGCGCATGAATCAATCAGCAAGCCCTCATCTCGTAAAGGTGCCAAAGGAGCATTGTCGGCAGGTGGATGGGCCAGTGGGTTGAATTTTGGGAATGTACTGCCCGGTTTTTCTAGTAAGCTGTTAAAGTCATATCGTCCCACCGGGGACAAGTTCCTTTGCCTGTGCATCCATCTCGCACCAGCTTAGTTCACATTTGATCGCACAAGTCTGATCTGGTGCGAGGCCGCAGAGGATGGCGCAGATGGAACACACACTCCAGGCATCGTTCAAGTCAGACACCGAGTGACAAACCTACAGAAAACATTAATTAGTCCCACTTTCGCTTGAGTCACAGAGCCTTTGTTGGTTAACTATGACAAAGTCTAGGCAGGTATGACTCTTCTGCTTCTCTTGTTTCCTGGAGACTAGTATTGTTGGTTGCTGGGGTCAAATTACTGACTTGGAAGGATGAGCAGCCTTTCAAGTATTTAATGAAGTCAAGGATTTAAAAAAATATATATATATATATTTAACCTTAATTTAATTTAACTAGGCAAGTCAGTTAAGAACAAATTCTTATTTACAATGACTGCCTACTGGGAAACAGTGGGTTAACTGCCTTGTTCAGGGGCAGAACGACATATTTTTACCTTGTCAGCTCAGGGATTCAATCCAGCAACCTTTCGGTAACTGACCCAACTCTCTAACCACTAGGCTACCTGATTTAATCAGAGAGAGATAATAATAAGATACAATTTTTTTAAATTGTGTATAGTGTAGCTATAAAACACTTCAAGTGAATTTATAGGTATGGTTTTTAGGCCTACAGCGTATTGGCCTTCAGTGCTGGTTCGAGTGGTGTGTGACATTGAACAAAATATGCCAAGGAAGGGGAATTGGGAGAAAAGACCTCCCCTGTAATTTGTAGGAAATTCTAAATAAGAAAATATGTTCAAAACAAGGCCTGTACTAAATGTGATCACATCAGTATGTCTGCACACTGCACAGTGGGCCATCTTCTTGAATTATCTTTGACTTTGTGCATTATGTTCAGCAATACTTAGAAATGATCACTAGATGGAGTCAGGAGCCTGACAGTACATGTAGGCCTACAATTAGGACTTGTGGACATGTGATACTACCAAAGCCCTTTTCTTGGACAAAACAACTACGGATGGGGACAATAATATAATACAGTTGAACTTGTTGCATGTTGAATATTCAATCAAAGATAGTGCTGACAGTCTGACACAAGAGACTATATATGGAATAGCTGACTTTTCATTTGAAGAAAGAAAATGATGTCAGTTGGATACACAAGGACAGCTCATTTGTGAAGGACTTGATCAGGGGATGTTGTGTGCAGTGGAGCAAAAATACATCGGATACGTCACATACCATTTCAAATGTAAATGTTTGTGTAAATATATTGAAACTCTTCCATATTAAATAGTATCTTATAAATGATCTGGTCATCTCAATCACTATTGTTTACTGTGGCTAAATGTAGGCCTATTTATGCTCTGACGTTGCGAGATAATTCATTGTGATCTAGGCTGTCATAGTGATGATGGATGGTTTCTACTCAGGCTGGATTTAGCTAACGTAAATACCCCAAGAGCAGTACATGTTAAAAGTGCTGTGATAAAAAAATAGCCTCATTAGAGTTATTCTGATAACCGGTGCTGTGAAAATGACACTGCCTGTCTCTAACAGTATGGTTCACTCAAGAGTGTCAAAAATAGCCTCATTAGAGTTATTCTGATAACCGGTGCTGTGAAAATGACACTGCCTGTCTCTAACAGTGTGGTTCACTCAAGGATGTCTCAAATGACACTTGTGACTTAAAAAATACTGAATAGGCCTACCTTAATAATACGAAAACCATTTCCCAAGTTGATATACATAGTAGTATGTCTTTAAAGGGAAATCTGGAATTGCTACATACATTTCAGGAATTTATTTTTTGTTGTTGGTATAATGGGTATGATGACATAAACCCAATGCAACTTAGAAATGCCTCATGTGCCTCATGTACTTAGTTCAACAGTCGTACTCCATCAGAACCCAAAATGTAAGCTTGTTTTACTCCTATTGTTTGTAAACAATGCAAACATAAACAAACACTGTATAGACCAAAACATGGTTAAAACTATAATTGTGATATCATGGATGGTCAGTCCTTTCATTCATAGATCTGTCTACGAATTTGAGAGTGATTACAATTCTCCAGTCCCACTCCTCAGCTGTTTAATCAAAACGGCGGGGTGTCTTTTGATTCGCAGAGTGCCCCTTTAAGGTCAGGTACATTATATTTGCCCTGGCATAGAATAATATTGAAGATAAGTTCAATGTCCATTCCTTCCGAGGTCAAATAATTAATTCCACCCACAGGCCTATTTATAACTTCACATTCAACATTTCTCTTACATGTTATTCCATCATTTATTTCAATTTAATATATTTTTTATTGCAGTTTTGGAGCAAAAAAAAGCTAGTAATGAATTGAAACCCTCCCCCTGCCACAGGAGTAAAGTCCTTTTGATAGGGACATGGGTATTTCTGGAGTGAGAAATAGTTTCCTTTGGAGCAGTCCATGTTACAGAGTCCTATGTTATTAGTCAGCTTGTCTGCCTCTCTCTCTCCTCCTCTGCAGTCTCGCAAATTATTTAAATCTCACATCTATCTCATGGCGCCGGGCCTAACACTACCACGCCACATTGACTATTCTGAACAGGCTGCATTCATCTGGAAGGAAATACAGCTTTGGAATTTGGAGATGTTATGATGCAGAGGGTCATTAAAACAAAGTCATGATTTCAGGGTTTTTGTGGGGTTGATTCTCCTCCTGGGCAGGGATTATTTTAAGCAAGCAGACAACTGGCTGAAGACTGAAGTTGACACAGAATGACATCTACAGATCAGGCAATCTTGAGGGGAGAAAGAGAGACAGATACTTGGGTGGACTCCTAGTCATGGCCAGTTGTGACACAGTCTGGGATCGAACTCCAGGCTGTAGTGACGCCACAACACTGAGATGCAGGCCTTAGACGCTGCGCCACTCAGGAGGCCCAAGCTCAGTGACTTTCAACGTGGCACTGTCATAGGATGCCATCTTATCAACAAGTCAGTTCGTAAAATTTCTACCCTGCTAAAGTTGCCCCGGTCAATGGTAAGTGCCATTATTGTGAAGTGGAAGCGTCCAATAGCAACAACAGCTCAGCTGCGAAGTGGTAGGCTACGCAACCTCACAGAACGCGACCGCCGAGTCTGTCCTTGGTTGAAACACTCAATACCGAGTTCCATACTGCCTCTGGAAGCAACATCAGCACAAGAACTGTTCATCAGGAGCTTCATGAAATGGTTTTCCAAGGCCAAGTATCAGCTGGAGTGGTGTAAATTGGACTTTACAGCTGCCATTGGACTTTGGAGTACTAGAAATGCGTTCTCTGGATTGATGAATCACGCTTCACCATCTGGCAGTCCGACAGACGAATTTGGGTTTGTTGGAAGCCAGGAGAAGGCTACCTGCCCCAATGCATAGTGCCAACTGTAAAGTTTGGTGGAGGAGGAACAATGTTCTGCGGCTGTTTTCCATGGTTTGGGCTCGGCCCCTTAGTTCCAGTGAAGGGAAATCTTAACTCTACAACATACAATAACATTCTAGGCAATTCTGTGCTTCCATCTGTGTGGCAACAGTTTGGGGATGGCCCTTTCCTGTTTCAGCATGACAATTCCCCCGTGCACAAAGCAAGGTCCATACAGAAATTATTTGTCGAGATCAGTTTGGAAGAACTTGCCTGGTCTGCACAGAGCCCTGACCACAACCCCATTGAACACCTATGAGATTAATTGGAACGACTGCTGGCCTAATCAACCAAATCAGTGCCCGACCTCACTAATGCTCTTGTGGCTGAATGGAAGCAAGTCCCCGCAGCAATGTTCCAACATCTAGTGGAAATTCTTCCCAGAAGAGTGAAGGCTGTTATAGCAGCAAAGGGGGGACCTTGGAGATGTTCGACGAGCAGGTGTCCACATACTCTTGATCATGTACATAGTGTACATAGGGGTAACTTAGCCAGATCATTTTAAAAAGCTGATAACCAAAAGGAAAAA
Source organism: Salvelinus fontinalis (assembly GCF_029448725.1). Classification (NCBI taxonomy): domain Eukaryota; kingdom Metazoa; phylum Chordata; class Actinopteri; order Salmoniformes; family Salmonidae; genus Salvelinus; species Salvelinus fontinalis. Next base: position 11,148,452 of record NC_074701.1, on the reverse strand, counting down.
AGGAAATAGTGGAGGAAAAGTTAATTCCAGAAGAAGATCTTGGGTCTCCTGATGGCCTGAAGGAGAAATTGAATCTACTATATAGCGGTCCTTATCTTAAGATAGTTTACTCTTATGCATGAGGTACATGCACCATCATTTAGGCTAGAACTAAAGAGACTTAAACACTGTCCATATATGGTGTTTTTTGTACTGCTTGCTTGGAGTACAGTATGTCCACATGTCTTTCTAAACTCATGAAAATACATTATATGGCCATGTATTTATAGGCTTGTGCTGTAGGTCATAGCTCTTGGACTGTATCCATCATACTGTGAAGAGGCCATGTACACTACCGGTCAAAAGTTTTAGAACACCTACTCATTCAAGGGTTTTTCTTTATTTCACTATTTTCTACATTGTAGAAAAATGATGAAGACATCAAAACGATGAAATAACACATATGGAATCATGTAGTAACCAAAAAAGTGTTAAACAAATATTTGAGATTCTTCAAATAGCTACACTCTTCCTTGATTACATCTTTGCACACTCTTGGCATTCTCTCAACCAGCTTCACCTGGAATGCTTTTCCAACAGCCTTGAAAGAGTTCCCATATATGCTCAGCACTTGGCTTCTTTTCCTTCACTCTGCGGTCCAACTCAACCCAAACCATCTCAATTTGGTTGAGGTCAGGGGATTGTGGAGGCCAGGTCATCTGATGCAGCACTCCATCACTCTCCTTCTTGGTAAAATAGACCTTACACAGCCTGGAGGTGTGTTGGGTCACTGTCCTGTTGAAAAACAAATGATAATCCCACTAAGCCCAAACCAGATGGGATGGCGTATCACTGCAGAATAATGTGGTAGTCATGCTGGTTAAGAGTGCCTTGAATTCTAAATAAATCACAGACAGTGTCACCAGAAAAGCACCCCCACACCATAACGCCTCCTCCATGCTTTACGGTGGGAGATAGACATGCGGAGATCATCCGTTCACCAACACCACATCTCACAAAGACGCGGCGGTTGGAATCAAAAATCTACAATTTGGACTCCAGACCAAAGGACAAATTTCCACCAGACGAATGCCCATTGCTCGTGTTTCTTGGCCCAAGCAACTCTCTTCTTCTTATTGGTGTCCTTTAGTAGTGGTTTCTTTGCAGCAATTCGACCATGAAGGCTTGATTCACGCAGTCTCCTCTGAACAGCTGATGTTGAGATGTGTCTATTACTTGAACTCTGTGAGGCATTTGTTTGGGCTGCAATTTCTGAAGCTGGTAACTCTAATGAACTTATCCTCTGCAGCAGAGGTAACTCTGGGTCTTCCATTCCTGTGGTGGTCCTCATGAGAGCCAGTTTCATCATAGAGCTTGATGGTTTTTGCGACTGCTCTTGAAGAAATTTTCAAAGTTCTTGAAATGTTCAGGATTGACTGACCTTCATGTCTTAAAGTAATGATGGACTGTCATTTCTCTTTGCTTATTTGAGCTGTTCTTGCCATAATATGGACTTGGTCTTTTACCAAACAGGGCTATCTTCTGTAAACCCCCCCCCCCCCCCCCCTTGTCACAACACAACCGATTGGCTCAAACGCATTAAGACGGAAAGAAATTCCACAAATGAACTTTTAAGAAGACACACCTGTTAATTGAAAATCATTCCAGGTGACTACCTAGAACTTTTGGACAGTCTTTTGGAAATCTTTTCAGCCTCCTGAGGGGGAAGAGGCATTGTCCTCTTCACAACTGTGTTGGTGTGTGTGGACCATGATAGATCCTTAGTGATGTGGACACCAAGGAACTTGAAGCTCTCGACCCACTCCACTACAGCTCCGTCCATGTGAATGGGAGCGTGCACGGCTCTCCATTTCCTGGGAGGAAAAGCAGCCAACATGTGCTCAGCATATGTGGGAACTCCTTCAAGACTTTTGGAAAAGCATTCAAGGTGAAGCTGGTTGAGAGGATGCCAAGAGTGTGCAAAGCTGTCATCAAGGCAAAAGGTGGCTACTTTGAAGAATCACAAATATTAAATATATTTTGATTTGTTTCACGCTTTTTTGGTTACTTCATGATTCCATATGTGTTATTTCCTAGTTTTGAAGTTTTCACTATTATTCTACATTGTAGAAAATAGTAAAAATAAAGAAAATCCCTTCAATGAGTAGGTGTTCTAAAAAATTGGACCGGTAGTGTATTAGCGTTGACTCAGGCTAACGTGGATGTAGCAGATTATGTCTCATGCTGTGTACAGTACCTCTAACCGTTTGGAAAAATCCTAACAGAATGCTGAGATGAAAACTCCCATGAGCACCAGGGGCAGTCATGTCCTCTGAGAGTGGCCAAGGGCGTTTTCCTGCTCTATACTTGTCACACTTAGTTAGTTCAATGAAGTCATGAATATGCCTCTGTACATTATAATTTGGAGATTTTTCATCCCCCCACCTCCTACATGAAAAAATGTTTAATGTAGGAGGTGGGGGATGAAAAATCTCCAAATTATAATGATTTGAATTCAGAACTTTTCACACACACTCTTTCCCCGAAACCACCCTCTAAGGCTCTATGATGACGCTGCATGAGCATGATGGTTAATGTCCACATTCCCCAAGGCTGAATATTATTGAAAATCATCATATAGCAATGTCACACTCGGTGAAGCTGTCATTGACTAGAAAACATACAGCACATACAGATGAGGAATTCATGAGTAGTTAGAAGTCATGATAGCCCCCTTTTCAAACACAGTTAGAAAAGTCAGTAACCTACCTACCCAAACATAGGTGAACCTTGCTGGAGAAAATTGATGAGTAACCTCATGAAGTTTCTCCGGTTCATTCTCATCACTAATTCAGTCTTCACTAAACACACTGCTAATTAAAGCTTGTTGTGGGTGTCCAATATAACCTGGATCATGCAACTGAAGCATGTTGCTACTAAGAATAATGCACATATACTGTACATAAGCACTGTTCAAATTCATCAGCAGAAAATCCAACATATTGGTTGATGTTGATGCACTGTTTAAGTAATAGAACAGCAATGACTGCATATGTATAACTGTTTAGGTCAATGGTCTATGACTGAAAAATGTAATTACATTTTTGGCAAGCGCCTGATATTTACACCCATTTGAACTTAAATAAAATTCCTTTTTTAATATCTAGACCATGACCCAGCACTACAAGGCTTCAGAACATATTATGCAGAAATTATTCCTCGGAAACAAACTGCATTCAGTTGGTTTCTCATAGGAAGCAATAGGAAACAATATGAAACAATCTACCCAAAGGAATTTCAGATCTGATTTCCTGGTATATTATTTTCAGAGTAGTCTTTTCCAGAGGTGAGGCAGCTGAAAGAAACAACTCTGGGTGTGGCTATGCTCTCCATCTGTGTGCAATAATACAGCTCTGATTTTGAATTAAGCGAGTAAGAGTTTGAACTGAGGGTAATGGACTTTCTCTGCCGCTCAGAGAAACAGGCTTGTCTCCAGAGTCCTCTGTTTCCATTATTAAACCACCACTATTGCATAGCCAAGCTGTTTTCATTCCCACTGAACAAAGTGGAATTACCAGCTTTTGAAACTTAAAGGGTCGACTGCCCCTAAAAAGCAACTAATTCCTTTGAAATTGGCCTATGTGGCAATGATATGAGTCAGAAACATTTATTGACTACAAAGTGTAAGTAGGATAATTTTGGTCGTAAAGTCAGTCTAGTCTAAAACGGAGTTTGGAACATCAGTGAACTAGCCAAGTTAAGTTTGGAATTGGACACTAATGTCCACAAATCATGCCCACTTGTCCCAAGCTCCTCTTGCAAATCGCCCCTCCACCCACTTCGCTTAAATGGGGCTCTTTTGTTTTATCGCCCCCAACGCGTTCAAATGATCACGTGCACTATACAGATTGACCGTGCCGCCACAGCCAACATTCTACGGTTTGCATGCCCTGCCGTATGACCCTAGTATGCTGTTGAAATAAGTGCTTTGAGTTAATCAGTCCACAAGTCTGCACCAGTAACACTAGCTTTTGTGCAACAACCGGTGGTGGTGAGTATAACCAGAGATACTGGAATATTTATCCATTATTTTACCAGGTAAATTGACTGAGAACACATTCTCATTTACAGCAACAACCTGGGGAATAGTTACAGGGGAGAGGAGGGGGATGAATGAGCCAATCGTAAACTGAGGATTATTAGGGGATGGTTTGAGGGACAGATGGGGAATTTAGCCAGGACACCAGGGTTAACACCCCTACTCTTACAATAAGTGCCATGGGATCTTTAATGACCTCAGAGAGTCAGGACACCTGTTTAACATCTCAACCGAAAGACAGCACCCTACACAGGGCCCTTATATATATTTTTTGACCAGAGGAAAGAGTGCCTCCTACTGGCCCTCCAACACCACTTCCAGCAGGATTTGGTCTCCCATCCAGGGAGTGACCAGGACCAACCCTACTTAGCTTCAGAAGCAGTATGCAGGGTGGTATGCTGCTGGCAATATAAGTACCTTTCTGGTATAACTTAGATCGCCATATTTTGATAAAGCGAGGCTGGCTAGCTAATGTTAGCTAGCAAGGCAGGCTAGCTAAAGTTTTAGCTAACAGTAGCATAGCAAGCTAGCTACCTCATTACAACTAAGTTAGGTCGTAGCTCATTCAAGATTATTTTGTATTGTCTATGGCAAAACGAAATAATGGATGCAGCTATCTCATGTCTGAGTAATACAGTGAACGAGGAGCAACAAACTGTAACGGCATCACTGACCTGACCCTAATCAAGTCTGGAGCTACAGTCAGTCCACATCTGTAAGGGTTACCACAGCCATGTGTCAATTAGCTATAGCCTAAAAATGAATGAAAATAAAATAAGCTTTTTGGTCTTAATTTAAGATTAGAGTTAGGCATAAGGTTAAATAGTTGTGGTTAAGGTTAGGTTTAAAATCAAATTTGAAAAAGCGAAACTGTAGAAATAGACAGCCTTTGTGACTTTGTGGCTGTAGTAACTAGTGACGATTTACAAATAGCTTGACCCGACAACGGTAATGTCACGTTCCTGACCTGTTTTCCCTTGTTTTGTATTTATTTAGTTGGTCAGGGCGTGAGTTGGGTGGGTTGTCTATGTGTGATTTTCTATGTTGGGATTTTGTGTTCGGCCTGGTATGATTCTCAATCAGAGGCAGCTGTCAATCGTTGTCCCTGATTGAGAATCATACTTAGGCAGCCTGGGTTTCAGGTGTGTTTTGTGGGTGTTTGTTTTTCGTGTCAGAAGTTGTGCCACACGGGACTGTTTGGGGGTTAGATTCTCTTTTGTAATTTTGTTTCGTGTTCAGTTTATTTGATAATAAAACATGGACACTTTCCACTCTGCGTCTTGGTCCGATCCCGATCTTCAGACGAAGAGGAGGAAATCAGCCGTAACAGGTAATGTGTGTTTGTTTTGTGAATAGCTGGATTGAAAAATAGCCGGTTTGATAAACTAGTAGGTTAATTACCCAGCCAAGCAGATAGAAGTAGTAGTCCTTTTGGTTGTGAAATGTATTTTCAAAAAACTTTGTCTTTACTTTATTACAAAATGCAATTTACCACACGGCTGTCTATTGTATCAGCATGTCAGTCAACACCACCTCATAAGATTAGGAAGTATATGGTTTATGAGGATTGCCTGCTGCAGTTTGAGAGATGCCTAGTTTGCATCCGAACATGCAGCATAGAGAACCAGCAAGGGGACACTCAGCATCACGCAGACATGCCCTCGCTGTGAGTTCCTATAAATGGAACAGGGAGGACACTTGAATTGAAGGTCAAAAAAGTTGAGTTTTGTCAATTCATACCAGACTGATCGCTGCATTTACCATTTTATTTCAGTTCACATATCTGAAGTGAGATAGAAAGGTGAATGCAGTAATCAGGTTGGTCCCACCATGCTAATCATAACCACCATTGATAATGTAATCAGTGCTCTGTGTGTGTTTGTGTGTGACCAACTAGTATCTTTGATGAGGGGCCAGAAGCTGATCTACGCTGCCATGCCCATCTTTGGGGCGCTGGCAAAACCTTTACCTCTAGCCTCACCTCTTGCCTGCTCACCAACGGTCATCGATGGGGAGACCAGAATTTGGTACGTTAGGTCTGACCTGTTAACTTCCACATAGCATGTATTTGTTTGTAAAATATCAAACACACTGCCATTGGTAATAGAACAATACCTGTGTAATTGTTCACAGACGCATCTATGGAGTCAGCACTTGGAGACTTGCAAGATAATGTGATCAGTGGCGACCTGTAATTCAAGGGCAGAGTCCCACCTGTTCATGGATAAAAAAAAAATACAGTATAGAAAAAAGTGTTGCTTTTTTGCATGTTATTTTGGCATTAATACGTGTCACATGTCAGTTTCCAAACAATGTAAAAATATAAATAATCATTGAGTTAATAAAGCCGTATGCCTTTTTTGCTTTTTTTGAGTAAGGCAGATCCAAAATGCAGGTGTTTCAGCCTAGTTCAGTGCTTTCTGTGGTGGTGGGGCAGCCAGCGGAAAATACAGAGCCTAAGTTGGAAATCGCAATTTCAACAATGCAACTGTTGCAAAGCAATCACTAGCCTGCTATTCAGTTGAGAGGGTGTTTGGTCCAAGTCTGGGTTTAAGACTCTCTTTTCCAAGCTTAAATGGATAAACACTCACATGCAACACAATGGGCCATAAGGTTGAATGCATTGGCCATGCTGTCAATCCAGCATGACTTATGCCTCATTCAAAACAACTAAAAAACTCGGTACTGGGAAATCTCAGACTTCAGTGAGTTCAAGACAACTAGGAACTCCACAAGAAAGACAGCCACTCCCACCTTCCTGATCAAGTGAGAACAGCACAAGGTGAGTCTAAAAATGTATTTTCTGCTGCATAAATTATGTAATATGCCAGGGAGATATGTATACTGTAGCTAAGAACGTAATGCTAAGTGCATGTTGTGTAGTAAGCTGTTAGTAGCCAATGACCCTCACTCTAATAATTTAGTCCCGTTCCTCCTCATACTGTTCTGACTTGGTGCACATGTAGCCTATAGCCTGTTTTAGAGAAATGTCATCATCGAATATTGTAAGAGCTTTCATTGTCTGCTTATATGTTCCCTTTATTTATCCTACGGTTCTGACTTGGTGTACAGGGAGAATACTGTAAGAATGGCCCATGTTCTGAATTCTGACACTGTACTTTTCCCTCTACTTTTCACTGAACAAATAGTTATATTGACTACGTCTCTTAGCTCGCTCATTAATGTATTAATCGAAATTACAGATTGCATCTCATCCCCTCATCGTTATCTTATGCCTTAGTTTGTACATCTCAATTGTCAGTAGAAAGCACATTTGTTTAAGCAAGTGAGTTAAATCAGCTATGTTTTTTTAAAGGCAGTAAAAGAGGCTGAATGAATTGTTTTGCTGCCAGACAAGGCTCTGTTGAGAGCCAGGTGTAGCAGTGGTAAGGTGTTGAGACTGCTGTTGGGACAGCTTTATGTAGACCCTAACAGTTTGTGGGCACCGTTTGTCACTGTTATAGTGCAAATCATGTATTGTTTAGTGCTGTGTTGTGTAGTGGCTTTGCTGGCATGCGTCAATATTTTGAGGGGAGTTTGCGCCACCAAGATTTACATGGTAAAATCTCCACTGGATGTGATGAAGTCCAGGCTATCAGATGGGCTTGATACTGATGTCTCTAAATGGAGAGACCTGGTACTTGGCATACATTTTTTTTTTTTATTAAATTGAGTGGTATCAGTTAATATGGGGAGGGAGAAACCCTGTGTTCTGCCCCAGGATCAGGGAACTCCTGTTGAATACGGGACACAGGAAGGTGTGACCACTCTGACAAAATGTCGATAGGCACAGTATCTGTATCGGCTGGGAATGACAATGAAATGTGAAAGGTGCATATTGTTAATATTAGCAGAACACTGTTTCTATGGTATTATGTAAAGGGTTGTTTATTCTACATGGACCTGTGTTACTTATATGTGAAAAGACACACGTGAAAAAATCACATGTAAAAAAAAAATATATATATATATAAAAAATCCCAGGTGGTTTTCCCGTGGTTTTCGGATACATGTGACGTTTCACATCCATTTTTTCACATGTGAATAAATGTCACCTGTGAAGTCTCACATGGATTTTTCAAATGACTCAGACACATAGTAGTTTCCCGAAGGGGTGGCAGGGTAGCCTAGTGGTTAGAGCGTTGGACTAGAAACCAGAAGGTTGCAAGTTCAAATCCCTGAGCTGACAAGGTACAAATCTGTCATTCTGCCCCTGAACAGGCAGTTAACCCACTGTTCCTAGGCTGTCATTGAAAATAAGAATTTGTTCTTAACTAACTTGCCTAGTTAAATAAAGGTAAAAAAAAAAAAAAAAGTTATGCATTTCTCATGTGCTTTTGTAACTGCTGGGATTCGAACCCTGGTCTCCCATGGGAGAAGCCAACATCTTGACAATTTGACCAAGAGTGCCAATATTACTTTTTAAGTAGCAGGCGGGGCTACTTCATCACCGAGTCATGTCCACTACACTGTCATTTGTGCATTTTCACATTTTAAGGTCAACAAGGGCTGTCAAAAAAATTACTCAAATGGAGCTGTAATTTCAGAATATTAATGGTTAGCAAACTCAGGTAAAGTGATAAACACACTTTCTTTAACATGTAAATATTAGCCCTGTAAGAGTTAATCAGTTAACCAAAGTAAAAAAAAAAATGCATTGTTTAAAAGTGTTTAAAATACACAAAAATGACATCTATGCAGCTAAAAACAACCATGTGATGTCAAAACAAATTGACTGGGAGGTTAAACAGGAGAAATAAGGAGACACGGATAACTAGCTTCTCTGTTCTTTTCACTGGGCTTTGTCCAATGGTCACTCACCAATGGAAGAAGAAGAGAGGGGTATTCCTGCAGTAGTAACACTCCAAACGGATGGCTCAGAAATAATCAAATAAGAAAAAAAAATGTACGCACTTGAATTATTATACTCAGCACAGGAGGTTAGTGGCATCTTAATTAGGGAGAATGGGCTCATGTTAATGGCTGAAGTGGAATAAGAGGAATGGTATCAAATACATCAAACACATTGTTTCTAGGTGTTCGATGCCATTCCATTTGCTCCGTTCCAGCCATTATTATGAGCCGTCCTCCCCTCAGCAGCCTCCGGTGATACTCAGATAGGCTAAGTTTCTTTTTTACAGAAGTTGCAATTCCATATGTGGAAACATTGCTACGCAACATTTTCACATGGAGTTTTCTTACATGTGAAACTGCAATTACATTTTCACATTTGAATGGTTTTCACACAAAGTTAGATATCCACATGTGGACTATTCTTAAATGTGACCTGCAAAATAGATTTTCACGCGGTTGATTCTCACATGTGAACTTGCATTTACACATGTGAACGTGTGATTTTCACATGAGAAAGTTTTTCACATGTGAAACTGCATATCCAATATTCACACGTGAATTTGCAATGTGAAGTGAAAACATGTTTTTAATCTCACATGTGAAAAGGTGGCGTGAACACGTGAACACTCAATTTAATATGGCCTCCTGTGAAACTTAAGCTCAACATGTGAAAATAGCTATTTCACATGTGAAAATGCTATGTGTTTTTTGTTGTTGTAAGGGCACTCTCTGAACCCATAATTGCTGTCAGGTATCTGGATGCTTGATATGCTTTAGGATAGACTCAGTTAATGTGTCAAGAGTTTTGTTTTTCATTCTGACACACCCGTGTTGTTCACAACCTGGGAGCCCGTGGGAGGCGACAACAGAATACGGGCCATTGATTCTACTATAGGCCAAGTAATATATGCACTGTCTGCACTGACAGTGCATATCAAGTGTTAGATTATGAATTACAATACGGGGGCCATATAAAAGGGAAAATCCCCTAGATGAATGGCGTGTTGCAAATACAAACACTTGGTATTCGGTCGAGCAAAGAGAAGGGCTGCTTTCTTTACGATAACACCAGGCTCCCTACCGTCTGACCGTCTGACAGCTAGTTATGCATATGTGCCTATCAAAACAATGCTCTCCATAATTCAACCCCCTGGAAAGCATCCAGTAATCAGGTTACACCGGAGTTAGCTACCTCTCTCTGGAGGAGATCATGTTGTCTTTCGTAGACGTTTAGTCCCTATCTTATCCTTTACCCATCTGGACTGAAAACAAGCCATGATGGAGAGAGTTAGATTGAATCCCCGATATCCATTAGGCAGGTACTTTTGGGAGAAGGGGAGACAGCGTGCTCATTAGCGATTGATGTTAATGTGGGTGAGGTAAAGCATTGCCTGTTTCTGGGACCACAGCTTACAACTGGACCCTTTTCAACCAAACACGGGGACTGTGATTCCACGATATGAGAAATAACCTATCTAACTCTTATCTCAGCTATGGTAGGTAGGGTATGTTACTGAGACGTTGGCTTTAAAAAAAAACAATTCACCCCTGTGACTGTGTCCACCTCATCTTAAGGTAACCCCAGCCACAAATGTGACATTGAAAATGTGAACTTGTGGCTGATAGCAGAAGACGAGATATAAAACCGAATCTATAAAGGACAATTTCAGGCCAGTCAGACTCTCTTGAGCTCAGCATTCAATCATGAAATGATTCACTTAAATTGATCAAGGAGGACCACAATCACAAGGGAATGTTACTGTACGTGTTCTGTGATTGTGTTGCTGCAGGACCAGCGTGGAATTTGTAGAGCTGGATTTAATGGATTTGAACTGATCTGGTTGTCTGTCTGGTGAAATGAATGTACAGTGGGCTATACTGCAGAGTTCCTTCGAAAAAATAAAGTGAAGAACACGAGTGACAAACGCAAAGACACAATAGCTGTTCTATCTTTACATAAAGCTGAACTGACTGAATCACTGCAACTTTAGTCTTGAAGTCTGTGTTTATCGCGTAATGAATCAAAGTATGGTTAATGACAGGCACAAATGACAGAAAACAGCACACCTCAATGGACTCACCAACAACCCACATTCATTTGATTCAGACTGAAATGGTATCAAGGTAGATTTGTTTGGTGGAAGTGAACTCAGCCAGAAGCAGAAATCCTATCAAATGGCTGGCCTATACATGACAACATGAAAGAGTGCCCTCCAGCTCCCATGCAAGGTACAGGTCACGATTCAATAAAGATGGAAAATGGTCAACAATATTGCTTTCAATGTCATACATAGAAAGAAAGGAGACTCGTAGAATGATCTCCTAAAACAAAAGAGTAAAAAAAAAAGGTCAACACAAACATTTCTTTACAAATATCTGCTGCGAGCACATTCAGAATGCACCAATGTTACATCCTATTCTCTGGGAACTGACAAGCTGCATGAGACGCACTCCTAACATATTAGCCGACAAAATACTTAAACTCTTCTTGGCACACGCAGGCAGCAGCAAGGACATGCACTAGCCTACGTCTGGGCTGTTTTCAAACCTCCAGTACAGTAGTAAGCTTAACTGGATTTCTTCCCTGATTTATCCACTGGGGGCAATGATGAATAAAATATAAAACAATTGTATTGGTCGCGTACACATGTTTTTCAGATGTTATGAATAACATGACCAGGGAGAATGTGTCTGCAAAAACAAATCATATCTGGCTAGACCTATGTTAGATATCATACCTAATTCAAACACACATTGCCATATTTATGCTGCACATAGGTTGTGCGGTTGTACATGTGACCCATATCAGAATTTGTGCATGCACCCTGATGTGGCCTCTGAAGTAACACACACATGCAATGCTCATTTCCTGCTATTGTTCCTTAAAAAGGCATGTCATGTGCAAAAAAAACAAAACATTTCAGAGCAAAAAAAATCGGATCTGAGTGTCCAGCCAGAGGTCACATATGGAGGATCGGGTTTGTATCAGGAATGAGATCAACATGTGGAGGTGGTATATATCGGAAGTCAAAAGAACAGATTCCATGTGGTTTTTGTTGTTGTTGCTGTTTACACATTCGGGAAAAGATCAGATAAGTTTCAGATGTGCAAATAATTGACAAAAGATCTGAATTGGGCTGCCTGTGCAAACGCAGCCTATCATCTCTTACATTTTTGAGGAGCTCACAGGCCCAATTCTAATCAATTATTGGCAAAAGAGCTAATTTGACTGGTTAAAAGACCAATTAGTGGAAAAATAATCAGAATTGGGCAGCCGGTATGAATGCAGCCTTTGAATGCTGACTTGTACCTTTGATATAGATTAGCTACATTGGCACCCACATGTAAATGGTATTCATCACGACTTGTTTATTCCACACCCGCATGGATATTGTAATTAATTTCCAGACGTAGGATCTTAATTTGATCACCCCGTCGACAGGAGAGCGAATTCCTGCAAGGCAGCACATTTTAAACGTGTAGTGTATTTGAGGTTTTAAAAAAACATTCTGAAGCTTGTAATTTCCACTTTGAAATGTCCGAATTTCAACCCCTACAAAAATGTCCATTCATTATAACCCACAGAACAATTGACATTTCCTCTTCCTGCAGGATTATTATCCTGCTGTAGCATACAGGCTCAAAGATCCTACATCTGTAGGTAGACATTGTTAACACATTATTATTAGATAGCCCAGCAACGTCATTCTAATCAAATGGAAATAATGCCAGGTGCTAGTCTCAGATGGTATACTGTCATTGTCTTATGTCAGGTGGTGGCACTCCTAGGCGCCTCTCGTCCCGCTGGCGAATATTTGCTCTATCTGACATAAGAGAATGGGTATAGTGTCTCAGATACTGGTAAACTACTTATGATGTCGTCATGATATGAACACTTGACTACACAAATGGTCCTTCAACCCTTGCAGGCACTCTTTTCAAGTCCATGGTTGATTGCCGTAAATTAATAATGAATTGCATCACTTAATAGGAACAAAGGCAGGCTCACTGATATGAACATTGTCCGGAACTATGGGGATTAATTGCCGAGAGGACCAGGATAATCTCTTGTGTTTTTCCCAGACATATGTCTCCAATTAATGTGTTCTTTTTGAAGGCAGACTCGGAGGTCTGTAAGCACAATACTTTGGGAATTTCATTTCAAAGTAGATGACTAATTTAGTCTCTCTTGAAGTATGTAGACGTTAGAGATGGTTTTAATCATGTTGTTCAATTTAAAACTTCATGTCAGACACAACTTTGAATCAACTTTGACATTTTGAATAGATAACTGGTGGAAAAAGGACTGTTTCTAAAAAGCAATATTTCACAAATAATCTATCCACCATCATCAGAGATAGAATATAAAGTCTCTGCACACATTCATTACTTTCGGAGCGGACACACAGCAGGCTTCTCCTCTGTTTTGGGAATTAGTCTTTTTGGAGCAAATCTTGTATTTTTCTCCATTGCTAACTGAGAGATTGAGAGAGAGGGGGGAAGATGTACTTAGCAGGAGTCCCTTTGAGACCAAGTTCTCCTTTGCAAGGGAGTCCTGCATCTTACTGTTACACAACAAATGACACATACACTCTTAAAAAGAAAAAGTTCCTGGTGTATTCAAATTTTCAAATTGAAACTGAACTGTGGGGGAACCCCTTTTAATGGATCCTCGAAGAACCTTTTGGGGTAAATATTTTAATTACCCCCCCCATTATAATAGTAATTATTATTAGTGATAATAATATGCATAACAATAACAAAAATAACACAATTTTTTAGATCTTTGTGTTTATTATGATTTTAGTGGCAAAGCAGAATAAAATAATCTAATTTGAGGTAAACTCCCAGCAGAGCCCCAAGTCCAAAGGATATATCCTCTGGCATGTTGATGTTCTCCGTTATCCATAGCCAGAATGATTTTGCAGTACATGGTGATCAAACAGGTTTCCTGTTATATTCATCAGAGGTGTAAGGGAGCATGAAGTCTGTGAATCCCCAAAAATGTCATTATAAACACACAACAGTATTCATACCTTGGTTTTTGAGGTGAATGTGAATGAAAAAACCTGTTTTGATAATAGTTTTCATACACATACCATGTCCATAATGTAGAGGATAGACGGTACCATCATAAAACAATATACATTTAGATCATACAAGGCACAAACCTTAACTTAAATTGAGATCTTTAAATGTTTCAGTTAAGTGCCTTCACCTGCTGTCCTTTCAAATTCAAATCCAAATGTTCAGTTGAGCAGTTAGGTTCCTGCAAGAACACCCACCAACTAAGGAGGTTCCACAATGAACCCCACCTCCTATGGGGTTCGTGGAAGAACCTTTTGGGGCCATTTTCAGTACCAAGAACCCTAAGGTTCTTCAAAGAACTTCGAGGATCTTAGAAGAACCCTTGTTAAACCCCTGATTTTTAGAGAGTAGGAAATGCACCAGAACATTTTAAATGAACATACTGTACAAAGAGAATACAAACATACAAAACACACTCATGACAAACAATCACATTCCTCAATCAACACTCTGAACTACCTGAAAGACACCAACACATCCAGTTGCAGGGATGTGAATGTAGACTGGAGTATGCCCAGTGCACACCAGTAAGTGTCTTGCATACGGGAAAAGAAAAAAGGGGGAAAGAAGGAGCCTTTTATCCGAGCATGTTGTAAATCCATATATCTTGAGGAAATTGGTATTGAGACTGGAAGTGAGCGGAACTCTCAACCCATTGAAAAGACAGAGAGAGAGCGTGAGAGTGAGTGAGAGTGAGAGTGAGAGTGAGAGTGAGAGATGTAAATCAAACGTATACTGGAGTATGCACAGTGCACACCAGCAAGTGTAACCGACCGTATACGAGCAAAGAACAAGAGGGAAAGAAGAAGCATTAATTTCACACAAGCACATTCCCAATACATCTTGAGTGAACTGAGAATTGATTGGAAGGGAGCGGAAGTGTATAGGAATAAGGGAAGATGACTAGAGACGGAAGCTGATGTTTGCTCCCCTGCTGCTTGAGTGGCGCTCGTCATGTATATGCACATATTTGGGGTTATTTACCTCAATCCTTCAGGCTGGCTCACAGGCACATCTCACTGCTGGAGGCACACTGCCGTTGTCTGGCAACCCTGGATCAAAGAGCACTGCTGTGTGGCTCGCACATTAGGGACCGGGTCCCTGAGAACCAAGCTGCAGAGCCGACAGAGACCCTCTCCAAAGAAAACAACCCCACATCTGTCCTTGTGCTTCCTTTGTATCATGCACTGTTCTGTACTGTTACCCTGTAAAACCATAATGGGATTAGGCTATTATTCTTTCCCCAGTATTGAAGAGGGGTAATTTGTATGAAGTCCAGAACATACGTGGTAGTATGTATACATGTATAACAGATAACACTGTGAGCGAGAATGGCTTAGTACAAGAATACAGCTGAACACAACATCCACCATTGCAGATTGTGTCTCCAAGCACCCCTGGAGCTGGTTTGAGTATAATACTCATTGCACTCTCTCTCTTCGTCCTTAGCCTACCTGTATGATTAAAGACAACCTTTTCTCTCTTTCCTAAATAGGACTTCCGACGGACATACTCCCAGTCAGCTGCCCTTTCACGGCTGGGAAACGAGCAGAAAATGGGGATCAATGAAATTGGATCCCCGTCTCCTCCTTATTAATTCAGTTGAAAATAACTTGCTTCCAGCTTTTGTCCTTTGGCAGATTTGATGGAAATTCAGGATTCTCAGTTACCGTTGTATCTCTATTGTAAGAGCAGACAGCTGTTGCATATTCATTGGCATAATAGTCTCATAATTTCATCTATGTATCTATGACTGTCTATGAAATATTACCCATTAGCTCTTGCACCAAGCATTTAAAATGGTCTCGTGAGACGTAAAAACAAAACATCTGCATGAATCGATATGATATGTCCTATGAAATTTTAAAACTGTATTTGGTTTGTATTTGTATTTATTATGGATCCCCATTAGCTGCTGCCAAGGCTGCCAAGGCAGCAGCTACTCTTCCTGGGGTCTAGCAAAATTAAGGCAGTTATACCATTTTAAAAACATTACAACACATTCACAACAGATTTCTCAACACATTAAGTGTGTGCCCTCGGGCCCTTACTCCACTACCACATATCTACAACGCAAAACCATGTGTACGTGTATGTATAGCGCGTATATTGTCATGTTTGTGTATGCATGTGTCTGTGCCTATGTTTGTGTTACTTCACAGTCCCCGCTCTTCCATAAGGTGTATTTGTACCTGCTTTTTAAAAACAAGAGAGGTATAGTCAGGTGAAATGATCACTTTATTTCTATTGCCAATTGTTACACCCAAGTTCTCAACTGAGTCATTTAAGAAATTGTTAAATGTTGGGGCTATTTTAGCTTGGTTGATAAGACCAATAAAAACGTTGGCTTTAGGCTTTCGAAACTTGTTTAGAACTTTATTGCACCGATCCTTAAAAATCCTCATGGCAGTACTTAGATCTGTTTTCAGAGCAGTTTTGAGGACAAAGTATCTATGCTTCATGAGACTCCATAACTGCTCATAGAACCAGGCTAAGTAACTTTTTTTTCAGCCATTCACAGTTTTCTTCATGAATTTGTCCTTTACACCAGTAATTGTAACAATAACGTTTAAATTATTATTCTAAATCTTCAGTGGCCAGCAAGTCACTCCAGTTTGTTTGTTTCAATTCTTCCTCAAACTTAGCCAGATACTTCTTAGGTATTCTGTAGGAGACTTGCTTTTTGTCTTGTCTGTACATTATTCTGTTTTTGGTTAGCTTCCTGGTAATCAGAGTCTGGTTATGATCTGATATTCGTGTAATAAATGTAAATGATTTTGTAATCCTTTCTGGTTTGTTGCTGAAAATAAGATCAATCTGAGTTTTTGAAGAATGTGTGATTCTAGTTCGTCCATTTTTCATCTGGGCAAAGTCACATTGACTAGTGATTTCCTTTAGCTTTTTTGTCATTCATTTTATCAGCCCAGTTAAAGTTAAAATCACCAAATACAATTATTTATTTTCCACTGGTGTCAAGTTGTTTTAGTATTGCTTTAAAATATTCATAGAAGATGTTGTTTGATAATGGTTGGCGGTATATGCCAACAACAGTGAATTACATTTGTAGTGACAGTGTTATTGTTACTGCAATACATTCCATTTCCATTGTGCGGGTGAATTCAAGTTGGGTGCATTTAATGCAGCCCCGCGTCACGCTCATTTGGATTTTTTTTCAGCATAACATAAGCAACCTCAGGTGATTTTTCGGATAACCATGTTTCAGATAAACAAAGGAAATCCAAATTTGAATAAGTTCAACCTTTTTCAATCTGATCAGTTGTTTAGGTGATGCTTCTGATGTTCAAATGACCCCCGAGCAATCCTTTTGGTTTCGCCCCAGGTTCCCAGAGAACTTTTGCATGGTTCATCGTTTGAAAGAGGGTGGGATCACCTTTTTCATGCTGGAACTCCCAGTGATATTTTGTTTGTTTAACGAGTTTATATGGATGGTGCTTAGTGTGTCTGATATATAGGGGATGAAGTTTGCGTGTCTGATGCAATATGGATATTACCAGAGGTGTGGACTCAAGTCACATGACTTGGACTCGAGTCAGACTGTAGTCACAAATATGATGACTTGTAACTCGACTTTGACTTCAACACCAATGACTCATAACTTGGACTTGAGCCTTTTGACTCGAACTGACTTGATATCCTCCCCAAGCCCAAATATTTAAAATATTATGCTATTAAAAAAAGTGTGCAGCGCATAAACTCTTCATTTAACAGATTATAGTTTGAATCGGACAGCAGCCAATCAAATTGTGCCAGCTGAGAAAAAGTTTCACGTGGCAGTGCAGAGGAATGCCGGTGGGTGATTTCAGTCTGAGCCCTTGGAAAGATGACACCCCAAATTATTATTTTTGGATATAAAGACTACGCTGTATCAACAAAAAATGGATTGCAACTTGCAAAACATGCGGGAAGAAAATGACAGACGGAGGCGCAACAACTTCCATCATTTCCATCAACTTCCATCATTTCCAACTTTGTTCGACATTTGAAGCTGCACAAAGAACGGTAAGTCGTGGCTAATATAGCCGACAGCTATATATAACTTTGCTTCTGTAGCATGTAGGCTAACGTAACTTTAAGTCAATGAGCCTCCACACAGTCAGTAAGAGTGGGAACTTGATCACTGCACCCAAGATTGAGCTACAACTGGCTAGGCAGTTGGTAGCCTAAATCCTGCCTGATGTTATTGCTGTTCCTAAAACCATTGACATAAGTTAGCCTACTGTAACCACACACAGAGAGGGTGTGTGTGTGTGTGTGTGTGTGTGTGTGTGTGTGTGTGTGTGTGTGTGTGTGTGTGTGTGTGTGTGTGTGTGTGTAGGTAGGTAGGTAGGTAGGTAGGTAGGTAGGTAGGTAGGTAGGTAGGCCGATGTGTACAAGCCTACATCGGCCGATTGCACCCCATACTCATGGCTACCCATGTATTTCCATGTAAATATGTTTAATTGTATAGTAATAAATATATATATATATATATTAACGCATTCATGATTTGCATAAATGTAATATACTAACTATTACTCTTGATAAAAATATGAAATTGTATTACATTTGGTGAAGAGCACATTATGACTTGTTTAGGACTCGAAACTCAAAATTTAGGACTTGAGACTTGACTCGGACTTGCCTGTCTTGATTTGGGACTTGACTTGAGTGCTAAGACTTGAGACTTACTTGTGACTGGATAGTGACTGGATATTACGCTGGGGTAACACCCCCACCGTTGACAGTAGTCCCACTGGTAGATGATTACCTTGACCGGCGGTGAGAACGCCCGGGGAGGAGTGTCCGTCTGTGGGGCCTAGATTCATCTAGACATCCCCAGCGAGCAGTAGTATTGTCATCAGGTAAGTGAGTAGATGTCTGTAGGGCCGGACTGTGCTTGTACATTTGGTCAGTGCGTTGGCTCGGGCGTTGTTTGGAAAAGATGAATAAATAACTTATTGGCTAGATGAATTTGGAGTAATGCATTGACTGGACTTATGTTCCGGACTCCAACAGCAAACACTGATACAATCAGCAATGCAAACACATAGGTTGTAAAAAAGTATTTTTAGGCAAAAATCATCATGATACAGTTGAAGTCGGAAGTTTACATACACTTAAGCCAAATACATTTAAACTCAGTTTTTTACAATTCCTGACATTTAATCCCAGTAAAAATTCCCTGTTTTAGGTCAGTTAGGATCATCACTTCATTTTAAGAATGTGAAATGTCAGAATAATAGTAGAGAGAATTATTTATTTCAGCTTTTATTTAGTTCATCACATTCCCAGTGGGTCAGAAGTTTACATGCACTCAATTAGTATTTGGTAGCATTGCCTTTAAATAGTTTAACTTGGGTCAAACGTTTCGAGTGGCCTTCCACAAGCTTCCCACAATAAGTTGGGTGAATTTTGGCCCATTCCTCCTGACAGAGCTGGTGTAACTGAGTCAGGTTTGTAGGCCTTCTTACTCGCACACAATTTTTCAGTTCTGCCCACAAATGTTCTATAGGTTTGAGGTCAGCGCTTTGTGATGGCCACTCCAATACCTTGACTTTGTTGTCCTGAAGCCATTCTGTCACAACTTTTTGAAATATGCTTGAAGTCATTTTCCATTTGGAAGACCCATTTGCAACCAAGCTTAAACTTCCTGACTGATGTCTTGAAATGTTTCTTTAATATATCCACATAATTTTCCACCCTCATGATGCCATCTATTTTGTGAAGTGCACCAGTCCCTCCTGCAGCAAAGCACCCCCACAACATGATGCTGCCACACCCGTGCTTCACGGTTGGGATGGTGTTCTTCTGCTGGCAAGCCTCCCCCTTTTTCCCCCAAACAAAACGATGGCCATTATGGCCAAACAGTTCCATTTTTGTTTCATCAGACCAGAGGACATTTCTCCAAAAAGTACGATCTTTGTCTCCATGTGCAGTTGCAAAACGTAGTCTGGCTTTTTTTATGGCGGTTTTGGAGCAGTGGCTTCTTCCTTGCTGAGCGGCCTTTCAGGTTATGTCGATATAGGACTTGTTTTACTGTGGATATAGATACTTGTGTACCTGTTTCCTCCGGCATCTTCACAAGGTCCTTTGCTGTTCTGGGATTGATTTGCACTTTTTGCACCAAAGTTTGTTCATCTCTAGGAGACAGAACGTGTCTCCTTCCTGAGCGGTATGTCGGCTGTGTGGTCCCATGGTGTTTATACTTGCGTACTATTGTTTGTATAGATGAACGTGGTACCTTCAGGCGTTCGGAAATTGCTTCCAAGGATGAACCAGACTTGTGGAGGTCTACACTTTGTTTTCTGAGGTCTTGGCTGATTTATTTTAATTTTCCCATGATGTCAAGCAAAGAGGCACTGAGTTTGAAGGTAGGCCTTGAAATACATCCACAGGTACACCTCCAATTGACTCAAATGATGTCAATTAGCCTACCAGAAGCTTCTAAAGCCATGACATCATTTTCTGGAATTTTCCAAGCTGTTTAAAGGCAGTCAACTTAGTCTATGTAAACTTCTGACCCACTGGAATTGTGATACAGTGAATTATAAGTGAAATAATCTGTCTGTAAACAATTGTTGGGAAAATGACTTGTGTAATGCACAAAGTAGATGTACTAACTAACTTGCCAAAACTATAGTTTGTTTACAAGAAATGTGTGGAGTGGTTGAAAAACGAGTTTTGCATTTTGTTAAGTTTGCAAAATGTCAAACTTCTCGCCATAAAGAGCTCGACTTAGACCTTGATTTCAGCTGCTACACATGTTCATTAAGAAATGCTAGCAGCCTACAGGCTGTCACCAATTTATGATAGTTGTTGTCCTCTTTTTATTGTATGTATTTTTTGTTTCACCTTGATTTAACCAGGTAGGTCAGTTGAGAACAAGTTCTCATAAACAACAACACAGAGTTACACATAAACAAACGTACAGTCAATAACACAATAGAAAAATCTATGTACAGTGTGCGCAATCGTAGAATAGTAGGGAGGTAAGGCAATAAATAGGCCATAGAGGCAAAATAATTGCAATTTAGCATTAACACTGGAGTGATAGATGTGCAGATGATGACGTGCAAGTAGAGATACTGGGGTGCAAAAGAGCAAGAGGATAAATAACAATATGGGGATGAGGTAGTTGGGTGTGCTATTTACAGATTGGCTCCTAATCTGAGCCAAGACACAACTTCATATGCAGATCGATGTCTCCCATCTATGGACTTCACATGACTGGGCAGAGGTGGAGGCATGGGAGGGCCCACTGGGGAGCCAGGCCCAGCCAATCAGAATGTGTTTTTCCACACAAAATGGATTTAATACAGACAGAAATACTCCTCCACTTTACATGTTGGGTTTATATTTTTGTTCAGTGTAGTGGCAAATAAACCTGGTAAATATCTTGCAGCTCTCATAAAATGAGTACATGCTAAACCAGTTATAATTTAAGAAGATAAAGATAAAAAAGTGGTAATTAGAAACAACGCGATTAATGACCATTTTAAAAGCTTCTATGAAATGTATATAAATTAGAACTAAACAACATTTAGTTGTCCTATAGCCTTCTTAGATTCCATAACTCTGAAGCAATTATCAGTAGACAAAAAGTAATCACTAAAAACAGAGATCAACTAAGAATAGATATTAGATACCGTTAAAATATTCACACGGAGAAAAGCACCAGGAATCGATGGCCAACCATAGAATTCTATTCAACATTTTGGCACAAAGTAGCCCCCCTATTTAGACATGTCACTCAATTCAGTCCTTCCTAGTTTCATGCATCAAACAGTTATTTCAGTTATATTAAAACCAGGAAAATCTGGAGAGTCCCCTGCGGATTATAGACACATAAGTTTAATAAATTGTGACAATAAAATAAAAACAAAGCATAATTTGTAAGTCGCTCTGGATAACAGCGTCTGCTAAATGACTTAAATGTAAATGTAAATATAAGAAATAGAATGGCAAATGTCTTACCAGACTTCATACAAATCAATCAAACAAGGTTTATAAAAAACTAACACTTACAAACAAATACAAGAACATGTTTCAGTTTATTACAATACACAAAAAATTAAGATAAAGATTTATCAACAGTTTCTGTTGATGCCAAAAAAGGCTCTTGACCGTATTGACAGGGCTTTTCTATTCAAAACTTTGGAATATTTCAACTTTCCAGCTAAAATAATACATTTAATAAAATAATTATATAAATGTTCTAAAGCAAACATATACACAAATATTACATTATCTGATGAAATTGCTTTAGAAAGGAGCACAAGACATGGATGTCCCCTCTCCCCCCTTCTGTTCGCACTGGCAATTGAACCGCTTGCAGAAAGAATTAGACAGAACACAAACATAACAGGTATTAGCATTGGTAAACACCAATAAAGAACAAAACGTATTTGCTGATGATCTCCTGATATACCTGACCAATTTTGTAAACTCAATGCCCCCTTTGATAAAAATTATATTTTCTGAATACTCAAATATCTCAGGATACAAAATGAATGGCAATAGGAAAAAGAAAAATAATAACTCACGAGCTACAGTAATCCTTTAAGTGGACCACAAAAAAAAAATGAAATACTTAGGATGCTTAATAAGTGCCAACAAACAACAAATATGTAAAGATAACTTTATTCCATTACTCAACAATATGAAAGCAGATCTAATTAAATTGAATAATCTTCCCATAAATCTTACAGGTAGAATAAACCTCTTTAGAATGGCATGGCTGCCCAAGTTTTTGTATATATTTTCGCTAACACCGAAGACATTCTTTTAAAAAGTATACCCGGTCATAACAGACTTTATATGGGCATATAAAATTCATAGAATAAAAATGAAAGTTTTACATCTTCCTATGTCTGAGGGTGGTTTTACCCTTCCAGACTCGGAATTGTATCAACTCGCTACACAAGGCTTTTACTTACGACATATGGGTTAAATGCACTAAAGAGGAACAATGGGTTCATATTTAAGCTGCACATGCTCATCCCCAGAATCTTTCTACGTGACTATTTTCAAAGGATAAAGCTAAGAACATTAACTTCATAGTTAAGAACACGATAACAATTTGGCAGAAAATGAAACGTATTCTACAAGAACCAATATCACGCCCTAAAAACACAACCTTATGGAAAAATCCTTGGATTCAGAATTCACAGATAAATTGGTCCACATGGAAAACGTAAATATAAAGGCATAGAAACTGAAAATTACTTGGTAACAGAAAATACATTTATTTCCATGACAGAATTAAAAAGTAATTTTGGACTAACCAATGGAGACAGTTTCGAATACATACTTAAAAGTTACATATCACAAAATATATTTTAGACATCGGAGCAACCTTGAGGGAATCCTATTTGAGTCAGAAAAGGATGTTCATGTGATAGGGAAGATATACAAAACCTTGCAGAGAGCCTATCCAACTGACAATCTCTTAGAAAAATGTTTAAACTATTGGAACCAAGACTTAAAAAGAACTGATGTTGGCACAAGAAGGATGGAAAGTTGGAGCATAACTAACAGAATTACAGTTAACAAAAATGTGTGCTTAATCCAGTATAAAATAATATATTGAATTTATTATACAAGAAAATAAATTAGCAAATTCTACAACACAACGGCAGATTCATGTCTTAAGTGTAAAACTAATAACGACTCAATAATCTCAATTCTGGGAACGTTATAAAGTTCAGAAGTTGTGGGCGGAACTAGAAAGTTGGTTGTCAGAAAAATGACAATCTAAACTTACTTTTAATCCATCTGTCTGCATATTTCAAGACATGGTGTAGTGAGATACCCAATGGACTGGAGGATTCTCTTCTCATCGCTCATCTTGAAAAAACGAACTAAAAACTTGGAAATCAATCTATCCGCCATCATTAACATAATGGCAAAATCCAAATATGTATTATTGAAACATTGGAATAGCATGGGCGACCGAGAAAAATAAATTCGTACAATTTAAGGCCAAGTGGCAAACAATAATGCAGGCACTAGGGATGGGGGTGTGAGCATGTGGGTCTGGGCAGATGAGATGTAGTCATCATGTGTGTGTGTCTGTAAGTTGTTGTTCGTATGTATAAGTTTGTATCTGGAGTTGGGCAAAAAAAAATTACAATTGAAAAAATATATATATTATACTTTTTTTTAATGTATTTGGTTCAAGAAATTGATTGATATTATCATTCAAGCACCTACAGCGCACAGGTTGCTGTTTATTTTAAACATGAATACATAATACAAAGAGAACTGCTTACAAAAAGCACATAAAATCAAAACACATTGAAATTGCAAAACTCATATAACCAAATCACAAAACAGTCATGTCATTTCTTACATTTCTTCACTAAGTTATTTTCAAAATTACGTACAATTTTCAAATTGAAACCTTACAAGTTTTACCCATTGTTTTACTTCAGGTGGTGCATCGTGTAAGAATGACACCCCCTGTCAGTAGGCTATGGTTTCTACCTCCATGAAACACAGACAGTAAGGATTCTATACATTCCATTATGTTTATTTGACCTCTAACCCCAATACATTGCAGTTTAATAAAATGCAGTGGCTGTAAAAAAATATGTTTTGGCTAGTTTTTCTCCATAAATAATTCAGTACATAGATAAATAGATATTCTGTATATGGATTCAAACTCTTCATATAAAGCTTGATTTAATAATACATGTGATTGTAAATGCAGAAATCATACGGTCTGGGGGATGACCCTGATGTCTGGTATAGACTGGGTGAAGGCTGCGTTCAGTTAGCCAGGTTAAACTAGACTGAACGCTGCACTCATTTGTTTGCGCTCACCAGCGGTCAGTCTGGTTTAATCAGGCTAGCGTTGAGTTGCGTGCTGGCTGACATGGACACGGCGGGAGCACCTATGGCCCCATAGCCCCTGCCCCCATACCCACTGTCAGGGCCAGTCTCTAGCTCACCTGGCAATCGTTCTTGCTGCAGGTAGCCTGATGCTCGATCTGCCACGTGCCCACTTCATAGGTGCAGTAGCAGATTGTACACTCATCAATCTTCACCTCGCGCCCAGCTGGGATCACTTGTGTGTCTGCATAACAGTTTGGACCTGGCAAAAGAAGAATCAAGGTAACTGTTAAAGTGGTCTCAGACAATCTCAATGATCTTGTATACAGTCAATCCAAGAGCTGGTCTACCCTGAAAAATAGCTTAGTGGGATTGTGGATGGAGTGGATGTGCTGGCAAAAGCCGTCAGCATGCTTTGGTTCGGCTGGCGCCTAGCCAAACTCGGCTGGGCAAACCGAACAAGTGTGCTCGCATACTCCCTTAAAATACCTTTGTTGAAAAATGAGAAAAAAAGCTTCAGTAGTACTGTTTGTCCATCTTGAAATCCCGTAGACAGTATACGCGTCCTCAAAATAGTAATAGATAACTCAATAAATATTTTATTAATTTTGACGTTTTTTGCTGAGCAGATCTTAGTTGCGCAATTTTACATATAACTAAGCTGTTTGGTGCAGTATTTCTCAGGTGAAAAAAAAATAATAATGAAAACAAGTTGTCTCTCGTTGAATGACACAAACACTTCATTGAAGAATCGCTACTGTTGCCGATTTTGGCTTGCTCACTGAAAAAACGTATGAACAACCAAAAAAAAAACTTGCTGAAGACCAAAACGAACAAAAAACGTCACCAAATGTCATCATTATACAGAGTTCCAGTCAAAAGTTTGGACACACCTACTCATTCAAGGGTTTTTCTTTGTTTGGACTATTTTCTACATTGCAGAATAATATTGAAGACATCAAAACTATCGCTACTGTTTAACAATCACGCCAATACAAATCGGTAAGAACACTGGATAGTTGAGATGCCGACACCCAGCTGTGTTAGAATTCCACCCACTCCAACAACAGTCTCACTGAGCTGTTTCTCATGGTGCCGAACCCCTGAACAGGTGGTAAAAGGGAAGACATGCCCAAATTCATTACCCTTCATTGGATTGTCTCTCTGATGAAAAATAATGTTACGAATGCACATATGATCAAAACCATTTCAACATCATGTTTAAATCAGACATACAACTTTGTAAAACATCAGTATTCAATTAATAAATGCAGTTGCACTGAAATGTAAAATCTCGGTTCATCAATTTTTAGTTACATGTAACCTACATTTATAACCTACTTAGCTCTGGTTCCCAGTGTGAAACGGTGGCCATTGTCTCAAGAAGCTCCATTTTTCTTCCACAACTGGCTAAAAATATATTCACATAAATCATCCCTTATCGTTCAAGCAGCATGGACCCAAATACCCATTCCTGGAGCTGCAGCCACAACATGACATACAGCTGCAGGCAATGGTTTCTCCTTAAAAAAGAAAACATGAGCTCGAGCAACACTATTCTGGTATTAAGATGCTGCTCCCACTGATAAGTTGTGCGTCTTTCAGCTGAAGCAAAGGAATCTTCACTGGACAGAAGCACTGAGGAGAGGCCTGCCGGCGCATCAATCTATAGTGAACAGTTTGCTGGGGCTGTCAAAAGGGGAGCACTCGCACATTTATAACTCTAGGTGAAGACTGAAGAAACCCTCCCTGAATAACAACTCAGCGCATGTCCCGTCTTCTGTCGCAATTGAGTCATTAATAACATTAAGCAAAATATTTCCTCGAGTATAGTCTTATCAAAATGATTGAGACAAACTGGTAAATAATGTGTGACGTGTGATGCTCTAAAGAGGTATACCTCACCCCAATACAAACCAGGAGAAATGTTGCTATGGAGCCAAGACTTGAGCGACAGACAGACAGAGCCTGTCATCCATTTGTGGACAGAATGATTAGCATGACACTCAATCCTATTAATGTATGCACCCATTATGTGCCTCTCTGCTGTGCTTACTCACGGCTGTCCCCCTTTTCTTTCTGCTTATCACACGAATGCCCATCTTTTAGTCGCCACGGCTTCATTAACACAACATCGCTCTTCTCTCTGACAATAGAAAGTGTTTTGATCCGAAAACATTCAAATGGGCCTCAACAGAGCATTATCCACCGTTAATAACCTCAAGCATCAGACTATATCAGAAAACCCAAATGGACAGTCCAAGATGTGATCGTGTAATAGGTACTGAAAACTGAGCAGGTGGGCTGAATGTGAAAGAAACAGCCATTAGCACCTGTGGCTCAACGCTACTGGTGGTAGACGAGAGATATAAATAAATCAGGGCCACATCCTTATACTGTACACATTCTTAATGCTCCACTTTACTGGCTCTGAGAGTTAAGGTAAGGGAAATAGCAGAATAGTGAGAAATCACTTCCCGTAATGTAGTTCTTTAGGACGTATGCATTATGAATGCAGCAAAATGCCTTGGCTTTGTGAAAATGGTCATCGAAATTGTTTGGGTGTGAGAAGCCTTCAGAGCAGTGATTTTCTCTGCTGTGAATCATTTACTTCCCAACATGTTGCACTAGAATGAGTGTGCCGTCTTGAATATATGCTGCCACATTATTCTGGAACAGTCAATGGTGTAAGACAGTGCCAGGTTTTACCTTCTGTGAAGCAGCACACCTTCTATGTTACGTTTTAGTGTTTATCTAGTATTAGAGCATTTTCCATTCATGTTTATCTCACAAGCTGTCATTGTCTGTGTTTCCATGGCTTTCTTATCCCAATCCATTATATCATCAGGCACAGTAAAACAAATAAGCTAAAGCAAAGGCGCCTTGTAATAAACCTACAAAATATTTCCATCGTAATAGTCTTGCAAATAGTCTAATAGAGTCTGCGGGGAGCATTATTGAAATCAAAAGAGCAAAATGTTGCACAGTTGAATGGTTATGGACATCTGAGCTTTTGCATTTAATGAGTAGGAGTAATAGCTTTGAGAATGGAAACCATTGCTTTCCTTCATAATCAAGGGTGGTCGAGAGCTGCTTCGAAAGTGGGAAATCAATGCAGTCTAATATCCCCACCACCATATGTCTCCCACCCCTGCCATTTTGAAAGTGCTCTTAAATATATTTTCACAGCATCTCCAAACCTCTTCAATGAATATTTTTACCAATACCTCCCTCATTTTAAATGAGAGTTGCTCTTCCCCCTAGCGACCAGGCTTCTTCCTCTTGTGTTTTGCCGTTTTTGAAAGGGTTTTGGCTACGGTTTCGACTGTTTATCACAACCTCCTCAGATGAGTGTCGACCCCAATGTCTGAGCCTTTGAGAGCACCACTTGTTTCCTTAAGTGTTGCCAAGGCAATGGTCTGCACGAGCAAAACTCGAGACGGAGGGGCTACCAGTACCACCACTGACGCATTGAGGACAGAGGGATTTAGAGTCAGTAAAGTCAACTACTGGATTCTTGGAAGCAGCAGGAAACTTACAGAAGGGATGCTGAATTTCCTTAGCATACTTTTAATCCATTGTGTAGACGGGTATAATTGAATTTGTGCACAAAACATGTGCATGGAATCTTTAGAAGTATTGAGAAAGGTTGTTTGTGTCTTTCTTCCACAATTCAGTTGACTGCACCTGTGCATGCATTCTGCCATCTGTATTTTACTTGTTATGTGAAACCAAATATGATGTGATGATTCTATCTTCATGATAGATTACCCTGGTTCAATGAGCAGGTAAAAACCTCATGTGAACCTGTTTGAATCTCACAAAGCTGCAATGCCACAGATGTTCTTTGATATTCATGAACAACTGCCTGGGTTGGATGCTAGCGATATCTCTCACTTTCATCTGTCCCCCTGGGTCTTCCTCAAGTGTCTCTTTGCGTACAGCGTGAACAACACACCTGAGACACGTTGCTCTCGCTGACGATCACAAATGATTTTGCATGCCTGAAAAGGACAAAATGATGTCTCTGCATAATAGATGAAGGTATTAAACTTCCCAACACGTAGGTTTTTTACAATGTTAATACAATGCCTACTATCATAATTCATTATAGTAATGTAATGTATGTGAAAATGAGATAAAAGAATGACAGTCTTACAGCTATGACTTGTTAATTGGCCAACTTCTATTTCTCAGATGTTCTTCTTGAAACATAATTTATATTGAAGTAAGGACATCTACTGTAATCTACTGACCCAAGTACAAGGTATTTTCCACAACTAGGCATTCTGTTTTTGTGAGTCTCCCATCCTGTCTGTGACATGATGGCCATTAGCAATGAGAGGTGCTTTGATGTCATACTTCAGATGCATGGAGCGCTCAGGAGGTTGCAACAGCTGTTTCCCCCTTAGACAACATCTGTATGTGAGCCTGGCACTCCTACGATACAGTGAAAAACTTAAGAGACTACCTGAGTCAAACTTATTGGAGAATGGGTAAGCTGTTTAAGTTTGGTAGATCTATAATCAACATTGAAGTGGACAGGGACATAAAGATCACTGTAAGCAAAACTCATAGCAAAAGTTGTGTTGTCTACCTACACGTTAACATACAAGGACACATAATGTAAGAAATGTGAATGAGGTGGCAAATCAATGGGCACACACTGTTTAATCAAAGTTGTTTCTCTCTCCTCCTTGTTCACTTGACTTTAAAGGAAATAATTTGTATAAGAATTAGGGTGGAAACTCCCTCTACCCAATTCCTCCACCAATCCAATGCTTTGAGCTCTGTGGGAAGTAGTGAATGAGTGTACACTTTAGAAGAAAGGAGATCATTATTGGGACGCACCACATGTTTTTTTTTTTTGCATAGTCCCTTAAAGCAGCTGGTTGCGCAACATTAACAGAGACGTATGAGAAAAAGGTTAACTTCTCAGCTTGATTCAGATATAAGTGGCCTTTACAAGGGCTGACAATTGCCCTCTTACAGACTCCAGAAAACGAGTAACATTTACTTTTGTTACAAGACCGTGTAAATGTAGCCTAGACTATGAAACACAATGAAACAATGAAGACACCTAAACCCACGTTGAGACCCATGTAAAAATCTACTGACCCAAGTACTTCTCAGTGGTATCACACCCTGATCTGTTTCACCTGTGTGCTTGTCTCCACCCCCTCCAGGTGTCGCCCATCTTCCCCATTATCCCTTGTGTATTTATACCTGTGTTCTCTGTTTGTCTGTTACCAGTTCGTTTGGTTCTTTCATACCTACCAGCATTTTTCCCTGCTCTTGCCTGTTTTCCTGCTCCTGTTTCTAGTCCTTCCTGGGTTTTGACCGTTCTGCCTGCCCTGACCCTGAGACTGCCTGCCATTCTGGACCATTTATACCTTCTCTGGATTATTGACCCCTGCCTGCCTTAACCTGTTGATTGCCTGCCCCTGTTGTCAGGAATAAACTTTTGTTTCTTCAACGCTGTCTGCATCTGGGTCTTACCTCCAACGTGATAAATGGAGCCATGACAAAATGTGTGTTATGTACAGTCAAGTACCACTTTACATTTTTACAGTGCTACTCTAAAACGGGGGGAAATTGAAATGTGGTAATCTTGTGGCAATAGAGGGACTTATGGTACCCGCAGTATTAGACTTAAAACGAATCATCCAGCGATCATACACTGTTTACCAGGGGGCAGGGCTACCGATGTTAAGGCTAATCTGAAGATGGTGCTGGCTAAAGCTAAAACTGGCGAGTATAGAGATATTGTTATCCACGTCGGCACCAACGATGTTAGGATGAAACAGTCAGAGGTCACCAAGCGCAACATAGCTTCAGCGTGTAAATCAGCTAGAAAGATGTGTCGGCATCGAATAATTGTCTCTGGCCCCCTCCCAGTTAAGGGGTGATGAGCTCTACAGCAGTCTCACAAGTCAATTGCTGATTGAAAACTGTTTTCTGCCCCTCAGAAAAGATAGAATTTGTAGATAATTGGCCCTCTTTCTGGGACTCACCCACAAACAGGACCAAGCCTGGCCTGTTAAAGAGTGACGGACTCCATCCTAGCTGGAGGGGTGCTCTCATCTTATCTACCAACATAGACAGGGCTCTAACTCCTCTAGCTCCACAATGAAATAGGGTGCAGGCCAGGCTGTTAGCCAGCCTGCCAGCTTAGTGGAGTCTGCCACTAGCACAGTCAGTGTAGTCAGCTCAGCTATCCCCATTGAGACCATGTCTGTGCCTCGACCTAGGTTGGGCAAAACTAAACATGGCGGTGTTCGCCTTAGCAATCTCACTAGGATAAAGATCTCCTCCATTCCTGCCATTATTGAAAGAGATCGTGATACCTCACATCTCAAAATAGGGCTACTTAATGTTAGATCCCTCACTTCAAAGGCAGTTATAGTCAATGAACTAATCACTGATCATAATGATTGGCCTGACTGAAACATGGCTTAAGCCTGATGAATTTACTGTGTTAAATGAGACCTCACCTCCTGGTTACACTAGTGACCATATCCCCCGTGCATCCCGCAAAGGCGGAGGTGTTGCTAACATTTATGATAGCAAATTTCAATTTACAAAACAAAAATGACGTTTTCGTCTTTTGAGCTTATAGTCATGAAATCTATGCAGCCTACTCAATCACTTTTTATAGCTACTGTTTACAGGCCTCCTGGGCCATATACAGCGTTCTTCATTGAGTTCCCTGAATTCCTATCGGATCTTGTAGTCATTGCAGATAATATTCAAATTTGGTGATTTTAATATTCACATGGAAAAGTCCACAGACCCACTCCAAAATGCTTTCGGAGCCATCATCGACTCAGTGGGTTTTGTCCAACTTGTCTCCGGACCTACTCACTGCCACAGTCATACTCTGGACCTAGTTTTGTCCCATGGAATAAATGTTGTGGATCTTAATGTTTTTCCTTATAATCCTGGACTATCGGACCACCATTTTATTACATTTGCAATCGCAACAAATAATCTGCTCAGACCCCAACCAAGGAGCATCAAAATTCTCGTGCTATAAATTATAAATTATCAGACAACACAAAGATTCCTTGATGCCATTCCAGACTCCCTCTGCCTACCCAAGGACGTCAGAGGACAAAAATCAGTTAACCACCTAACTGAGGAACTCAATTTAACCTTGCGCAATACCCTAGATGCAGTTGCACCCCTAAAAACATTTGTCATAAGAAACTAGCTCCCTGGTATACAGAAAATACCCGAGCTCTGAAGCAAGCTTCCAGAAAATTGGAACTGAAATGGCGCCACACCAAACTGGAAGTCTTCCGACTAGCTTAGAAAGACAGTACCGTGCAGTATCGAAGAGCCCTCACTGCTGCTCGATCATCCTATTTTTCCAACTTGAGGAAAATAAGAACAATCCGAAATGTATTTTTGATACTGTCGCAAAGCTAACTAAAAAGCAGCATTCCCCAAGTGAGGATGGCTTTCACCTCAGCCGTAATAAATTAAATCAAATCAAATTTTATTTGTCACATACGCATGGTTAGCAGATGTTAATGCGAGTGTAACGAAATGCTTGTGCTTCTAGTTCCGACAATGCAGTAATAACCAACAAGTAATCTAACCTAACAATTCCACAACTACTACCTTATACATACAAGTGTAAAGGGATAAAGAATATGTACATAAAGATATATGAATGAGTGATGGTACAGAACGGCATAGGCAAGATGCAGTAGATGGTATAGTGTACAGTCTATACATATGAGATGAGTAATGTAGGGTATGTAAACATAAAGTGGCATAGTTTAAAGTGGCTAGTGATATATGTATTACATAAAGATGGCAAGATGCAGTAGATGATATAGAGTACAGTATATACATATACATATGAGATGAGTAATGTAGGATATGTAAACATTATATTAAGTGGCATTGTTTAAAGTGGCTAGTGATACATTTTTACATAATTTCCATCAATTCCCATTATTAAAGTGGCTGGAGTTGAGTCAGTATGTTGGCAGCGGCCACTAAATGTTAGTGGTGGCTGTTTAACAGTCTGATGGCCTTGAGATAGAAGCTGTTTTTCAGTCTCTCGGTCCCCGCTTTGATGCACCTGTACTGACCTCACCTTCTGGATGATAGCGGGGTGAACAGGCAGTGGCTCGGGTGGTTGTTGTCCTTGATGATCTTTATGGCCTTCCTGTGACATCGGGTGGTGTAGTTGTCCTGGAGGGCAGGTAGTTTGCCCCCGGTGATGCGTTGTGCACTACCCTCTGGAGAGCCTTACGGTTGTGGGCGGAGCAGTTGCCGTACCAGGCGGTGATACAGCCCGACAGGATGCTCTTGATTGTACATCTGTAGAAGTTTGTGAGTGCTTTTGGTGACAAGCTGACTTTCTTCAGCCTCCTGAGGTTGAAGAGGCTGCTGCGCCTTCTTCACAACGCTGTCTGTGTGGGTGGTCCAATTCAGTGTGTCCGTGATGTGTACACCGATGAACTTAAAACTTTCCACCTTCTCCACTACTGTCCCGTCGATGTGGATAGGGTGGTGCTCCCTCTGCTGTTTCCTGAAGTCCACAATCATCTCCTTTGTTTTGTTGACGTTGAGTGTGAGGTTATTTGCCTGACACCACACTCCGAGGGCCCTCACCTCCTCCCTGTAGGCCGTCTCGTCGTTGTTGGTAATCAAGCCTACTACTGTAGCGTCGTCCGCAAACTTGATGATTGAGTTGGAGGCGTGCATGGCCACGCAGTCGTGGGTGAACAGGGAGTACAGGAGAGGGCTCAGAACGCACCCTTGTGGGGCCCCAGTGTTGAGGATCTGCGGGGTGGAGATGTTGTTACCTACCCTCACCACCTGGGGGAGGCCCGTCAGGAAGTCCAGGACCCAGTTGCACAGGGCGGGGTCGAGACCCAGGGTCTCGTGTTTGATGACGAGTTTGGAGGGTACTATGGTGTTAAATGCTGAGCTGTAGTCGATGAACAGCATTCTCACATAGGTATTCCTCTTGTCCAGATGGGTTAGGGCAGTGTGCAGTGTGGTTGCGATTGCGTCGTCTGTGGACCTATTGGGTCGGTAAGCAAATTGGAGTGGGTCTAGGGTGTCAGGTAGGGTGGAGGTGATATGGTCCTTGACTAGTCTCTCAAAGCACTTCATGATGACGGAAGTGAGTGCTACGGGGCGGTAGTCGTTTAGCTCAGTTACCTTAGCTTTCTTGGGAACAGGAACAATGGTGGCCCTCTTGAAGCATGTGGGAACAGCAGACTGGGATAAGGATTGATTGAAAATGTCCTTAAACACACCAGCCAGCTGGTTTGCGCATGCTCTGAGGACGCGGCTGGGAATGCCGTGTGGGCCTGCAGCCTTGCGAGGGTTAACACGTTTAAATGTTTTACTCACCTCGGCTGCAGTGAAGGAGAGCCCGCAGGTTTTGGTAGCGGGCCGTGTCAATGGCACTGTATTGTCCTCAAAGCGAGCAAAAAAGTTATTTAGTCTGTCTGGGAGCAAGACATCCTGGTCCGCGACGGGGCTGTTTTTCTTTTTGTAATCCGTGATTGACTGTAGACCTTGCCACATACCTCTTGTGTCTGAGCTGTTGAATTTCGACTCTACTTTGTCTCTATACTGCGACTTAGCTTGTTTGATTGCCTTGCGGAGGGAATAGCTACACTGTTTGTATTCGGTCATGTTTCCGGTCACCTTGCCCTGGTTAAAAGCTGTGGTTCGCGCTTTCAGTTTCACGCGAATGCTGCCATCAATCCACGGTTTTTGGTTTGGGAATGAATTCATGAACTTCTTTGAGGAAAAGATCATGATCATTAGAAAGCAAATTACGGACTCCTCTTTAAATCTGCGTATTCCTCCAAAGCTCAGTTGCCCTGAGTCTGCACAACTCTGCCAGGACCTAGTATCAAGAGAGACACTCAAGTGTTTCAGTACTATATCTCTTGACACAATGAAAATAATCATGGCCTCTAAACCTTCAAGCTGCATACTGGACCCTTTTTCAACTAAACTACTGAAAGAGCTGCTTCCTGTGCTTGGCCCTCCTATGTTGAACATGGTACATATCCACCGGATGTGTACCAAACTCACTAAAAGTGGCAGTAATAAAGCCTCTCTTGAAAAAGGCAAACCTTGACCCAGAAAATATAAAAAACTATTGGCCTATATCGAATCATCCATTCCTCTCAAAAATTTTAGAAAAAGCTGTTGCGCAGCGACTCACTGCCTTCCTGAAGACAAACAATGTATACGAAATGCTTCAGTCTGGTTTTAGACCCCATCATAGCACTGAGACTGCACTTGTGGTAAATTACCTTTTAATGGCGTCAGAGGCTCTGCATCTGTCCTCGTGCTCTTAGACCTTAGTGCTGCCTTTGATACCATCGATCACCACATTCTTTTGGAGAGATTGGGAACCCAAATTGGTCTACACGGACAAGTTCGGGCCTGGTTTAGATCTTATCTGTCGGAAAGATATCAGGGTTGTCTGTGAATGGTTTGTCCTCTGACAAATCAACTGTAAATGTTGGTGTTCCTCAAGGTTCCGTTTTAGGACCACTATTGTTTTCACTATATATTTTACCTCTTGGGGATGTCATTCGAAAACATAATGTTAACTTTCACTGCTATGCGGATGACACACAGCTGTACATTTCAATGAAACACGGTGATGCCCCAAAATTGCCCTCGCTAGAAGCCTGTGTTTCAGACATAAGGAAGTGGATGGCTGCAAACTTTCTACTTTTAAACTCGGACAAAACAGAGATACTTGTTCTAGGTCCCAAGAAACAAAGAGATCTTCTGTTGAATCTGACAATCTTGATGGTTGTAAAGTCATTTCAAATAAAACTGTGAAGAACCTCGGCGTTACTCTGTACCCTGTTCTCTCTTTTTTGACGAACATTTCAAGACTGTTTCAAGGACAGATTTTTTCCATCTACGTAACATTGCAAAAATCAGAAACTTTCTGTCCAAAAATGATGCAGAAAAATTAATCCATGCTTTTGTTACTTCTTGGTCAGACTACTGCAATGCTCTACTTTCCGGCTACCCAGAGAAAGCACTAAATAAACTTCAGTTAGTGCTAAATAAGAACCAAAAAATGTGATCATATTACTCCAGTGCTAGCCTCCCTACACTGGCTTCCTGTTAAGGTAAGGGCTGATTTCAAGGTTTTACTGCTAACATACAAAGCATTACATGGGCTTGCTCCTACCTATCTTTCCGATTTGGTCCTGCCGTACATACCTACACGTACGCTACGGTCACAAGACGCAGGCCTCTTAATTGTCCCTAGAATTTCTAAGCAAACAGCTGGAGGCAGGGCTTTCTCCTATAGAGCTCCATTTTTATGGAATGGTCTGCCTACCCATGTGAGAGACGCAGACTCGGTCTCAAGCTTTAAGTCTTTACTGAAGACTCATCTCTTCAGTGGGTCATATAATTGAGTGTAGTCTGGCCCAGGAGTGTGAAGGTGAACGGAAAGGCTCTGGAGCAACGAACCGCCCTTGCTGTCTCTGCCTGGCCGGTTCCCCTCTCTCCACTGGGATTCTCTGCCTCTAACCCTATTACAGGGGCTGAGTCACTGGCTTACTGGTGCTCTTTCATGCTGTCCCTAGGAGGGGTGTGTCACTTGAGTGGGTTGAGTCACTGATGTGATCTTCCTGTCTGGGTTGGCGCCCCCCTTGGGTTGTGCCGTGGCGGAGATCTTTATGGGCTATACTCGGCCTTGTCTCAGGATGGTAAGTTGGTGGTTGAAGATATCGATCTAGTGGTGTGGGGGCTGTGCTTTGGCAAAGTGGGTGGGGTTATATCCTTCCTGTTTGGCCTTGTCCGGGGGTATCATCGGATGGGGCCACAGTGTCTCCTGACCCCTCCTGTCTCAGCCTCCAGTATTTATGCTGCAGTAGTTTATGTGTCGGGGGGCCAGGGTCAGTTTGTTATATCTGGAGTACTTCTCCTGTCTTATTCGGTGTCCTGTGTGAATTTAAGTATGCTCTCTCTAATTCTTTCTCTCTTTCTTTCTCTCTCTCAGAGGACCTGAGCCCTAGGACCATGCCTCAGGACTACCTGGCATGATGACTACTTGCTGTCCCCAGTCCACCTGGCAGTGCTGCTGCTCCAGTTTCAACTGTTCTGCCTGCGGCTATGGAACCCTGCCCTGTTCACCGGACGTGCTACCTGTCCCAGACCTGCTGTTTTCAACTCTCTAGAGACCGCAGGAGCGGTAGAGATACTCTTAATGATCGGCTATGAAACGCCAACTGACGTTTACTCCTGAGGTGCTGACTTGCTGCACCCTCGACAACTACTGTGATTATTATTATTTGACCATGCTGGTCATTTATGAACATTTGAACATCTTGGCCATGTTCTGTTATAATCTCCACCCGGCACAGCCAGAAGAGGACTGGCCACCCCTCATAGCCTGGTTCCTCTCTACGTTTCTTCCTAGGTTTTGGCCTTTCTAGGGAGTTTTTCCTAGCCACCGTGCTTCTACACCTGCATTGCTTGCTGTTTGGGGTTTTAGGCTGGGTTTCTGTACAGCACTTTGAGATATCAGCTGATGTAAGAAGGGCTATATAAATACATTTGATTTGATTTGATTGAAGTTGGCCTTGATTCATTTTAAAACCACAACACTACAAAGCTCTTATTGCCTGAATGAGCGCATAGATATGTTTGGATCTTTGATATACATGGACACCACATACAGTATGCCATATATCTCCTAGTGCAGGTATTCCTAAACATCTCTAGAGAAAGAGAGAGCACTACTGCTGAAGAGACAGGATGCACATGTATGCAAAAATAGCTATTGAAAAAATATCACTCTCAATTAAATGTATTTAAGAAAACAATACAGTACTAATATTAAATGGTGGTATTTCACAAGTGAAGATGACAAAGGTATTACTTTCTGTTGGTATCAGTTTTTGTGTGTTTGCAGCAATAGATATTTCATTTCATGTTGATTGCATTTCCCTTGTTTGTGGTACAGCATCGCTTTAGGAGGCCGAGATATGCTCGAGATACATATCACCAGTCATCGTTATTTTTGCTGAACGAGGCAACGTTGCTGACATTGCCATGTTGCGTTAGAGTCACGCCATGAAAAACAAGGGGACACAATCTAGGACATGCTGTCTAAAATCACCTGAAGCAACTTCAGATAATCCACAGTGAGCCAGAGAAGCACTCCTATAAAACACTGCAATGCTTTCAAATCAAACGGTTCTCACCCTAACCCAGGATTCCCAAACCTTGATTCGCCTTTTATTCACACCAGCATATTGTGGCAACTTACCAGGAGCATCTGTTCACATTAGAAACAAATAGGTCTGGGTAATAAAGAGGCATTCCCACTATCATATGAATTAATAGCACTGCAACAAACTATGATAAGGCATGATTTTTCTGGGCAATCATGTATGATTTCGCAAAGACACACACTCAAATTCAAATGGTAAATGAAATGGCTCGGTGCTGCATGTGTGCATGCTGTGTGTTCCGTATTACGGTAACGTAAGTGTTTTGAGACAAGCATGATCACTCACCGGTCTTACAGATGGGGCAGCACTGATCAGGCTCATACTCTGGATCCACACACTCTGTTTGAGGGCATGCTGACACAGAGCACAACACCTCTCCACTCCCCTCGCAGCGACACTTCTCACACGGAGACACCTGGGGGCAGAGGGAGAAAGACTATTTGTACATCTCTTTCATGTAAGCACTCACTCACTCACTCGCTCGCAGACACACTCACACACACACCAGACACACACACACACATGTCCGACCCGCTAGCCAACACAATGACATTGAACATCGAAGATTCAGCCACAAAGCTTAGAACACAGGAAGTTACGATCTTACAGAACTTCATTGGAAATAAATACTTCATTTGAAGGAGAGGAGAAATGAACTTCAGTGCGCAATCAACCGAAAATGGGGAAATCAATGTGCTGATTGTGTGCTCAGTGGGTAACAGATAGAAGCTTCCAAGTGTATTGCTTTGTGAACAAGAGAGAACAGTTTGTTTGTTTAATGGAGCTTTCCATTTCTGAAAGTATTGGAGAAAAACAGGTCCGAAAGACTGTCTGATGCAGCTTCTGTCGACACTACGCCTTCAACCAGGTCACCCCCCTCGACTAGAGATGTTACCGCTGTAGGTTTTAGTCTGAAGGCACCCGTGGCCATGTGAGCCTTTCCTTTTAATCAGAGACCATAGGTTAATCCTAACAGCATGGATCAAGTTGATTGCAGAGCGTCTCGAGCTTTGGCCTGGCACTCCACTGTGAAAAACGGCAAGAGAGACGCCACTTACTGTACCACCGCAGAACACAGCAATCAACCAGAAGGCTCTGCCTGTTGCTTTGTTTCAAATCCCATAGGCAGGCATCCACAGAGGATAGTGCTATTTACTCTAGTGGAAGTCAGTATCTCTCTTTCTCT
Organism: Salvelinus fontinalis; assembly: GCF_029448725.1. Lineage (NCBI taxonomy): Eukaryota > Metazoa > Chordata > Actinopteri > Salmoniformes > Salmonidae > Salvelinus > Salvelinus fontinalis. The sequence continues at coordinate 11,109,154 of NC_074701.1, read as the reverse complement.
TTTCTTTCTCTGATCTCTGTCTGTCTCTCTCTCCCCGCAGACTTCTCCCAGGAGAGTAACAAGCTGTGCCTCTCAATACAGAGCTGCTTGTATCACTCTGCGTTAGCAGAAATAAATCCCATATTAGACCTAACCTCTTGGTGTGACCCTCCAGTGCTAGCACAAAGGGACGCATTATACAGCCACATATAATACATTTTTGATCAAATATAGAATAGAAAGCTGATGGTATAGTAAATCAAGAGATAAGACCTTTTGAGGTCTCCTGAGCTTGGCTTAAAATAGATAACTCCACAAAAACTAGCGAGTGTATCAAGATAAGAAAATCAAGGGGGAAAAAACCACTCTTAAGCTTAAACAGTACTATTCAATTCAGCAGAGCCAAGTAAAATTCAAGCTTTGTGTGAATCAAATAAATGCAGACTTTTAAATGTGCTTGGCTGCTTTTTTGTCTGCTGCACTGGTATAGCGCTCACGATGAACCCAGCATACAACTGGCAGGCTATCAACAGTTTCCCTGATGAAGGTCTACTGACTGAAACGTTCGTAACAAGATACATTCAATCTCTGGCGCATGTAGATCGCCAGTGTTCTGAAGCTTCTTTTCAATTCAGAGGTTGATCTCGTGAAGCACAGCCTGTCGAAGAAACCCTTTTCAAGACACTGGACTGAAACCGCACCGTGAAATATGCTGCCTAAGGATTGGTGTGTCAACATCACATGGGTTGTATTCATGTAGCCAAACGTTTCGCAATGGATAACAAACACAAACGTTTCTCATTGGACACGTTGAGGCAATCCCTTCCCTTTTTTGGCTTGTTGGCTTTTTTTGGGTTCCTAGAGAATACGACCCTGTAAATCTTTAAAGACCTCATTTCCAGACTCACCTTAAACTCTTGTAGCGTTGTGTAGACTTTTCCCCTGAACTCACAGTAGTTCTTCTTCTCCTTGCACTCTGGACAGCACTGGCTGGTGTCCACCCGGACGCAGCGAGGGTGAACTTTGGGACATTCAGGCTTGGCACACAGGGGTCCCTCGTCCGTGCAGAGGCAAGGGCACGTGGAGGGCCCCGGAGTAAATTTCTCCCCGATGGCGAACACAAAGCCACTCTCATCAATGCAGCCCTTCCCCCTGTAATCTGGATATGCGTACTCGTCGATAGCGTCAAGAGAGAGGTTTGTTTCACTTGTGGGGCCCTCGTCTACCCGACTCAGGCCCCCCTCTTGCTCTTCCCACAACTCCTGTGATGCCTTCCCACCCTTGGATCCACCACGTTTCTGGGAGCTGGAGTTCGTCCTGGATCTGTTGACAGACGTTCTATTGCTGACCCCTCTGTTGGCCTCCAGGCCCATGAAGCTGATCTCCTTCAGCTGTTGTTGGGTGCTGTAACTGAGCGCCCCCTCCGAGGCCTGCTGCTTGTCATACTTGTCCTCTCTGGCCTGGGTCAGGACGCGCTCAAAGCGTTCCCGGCTCACCAACAAGTCTGCCACGGGATTACACTGAGTACTGGTCATGAGAAACCACATAACAAACAGGACTTCCGCTGTCATGGCAACAGAGTGCAGCATCTCTCCCCACCACCTGCAAGGTGGGATGACACCTTGGCTTCACATAACACACTTCACATCTCCGGTGTGAGCCAGTCCATCTGGAAAAAGAGAATGAAACCAGAATTAATTATTTGACAGGATTGTCACATTTAGTATAGACATTGATATTGTCTCCTAGCCTGGTCCAAAATCAGTTGGATAGATGCGGTGATGAGGTCAATGGAACGCAGACCGTGGGGGATAGAAGAAGGATGCCAGATGACGCACGTTTCAATAAATCTGATCTAACAAAGTGAATATTCTTCAAATCCATCATGATGGATGTATTATGACAGGCCCACAGTGTGGTTACTAAAGTCCGATTTGGATATACAGGGTATTTGGCAGGTTTCGCAGTATAACATTTAGAAGTTGTCCCTTTTCAGGTATAGAAGAAGTGACTGCTAAATGCTAACTCCCATTCGTATAAGCTGGTAGCATAGCTCGCATACAGAAATTAGAGGTGGTAGTCAAAGTCGTTTTTAACTGTAATGCAGTTTATTGGTGACGATGACATGAACATGTATTGGAGTTGACATCCATACAGCATTATACTCTGATGTTTACCTTAACATAGTGTGAAATACACATATAAATAATAGACTAAAGCTGTGTTCGAATACTCATACTAACCATAGTAACCGTACTATTTGTGACGTCAATTAAGTATATAGTATGCTTATTGGTCATAGTATGGATATAGTTAATATGCCAAAAGTTCCCAGATGTCGCACTAAATTCTCCAATATCTAAAGTATACATGCAGAGGACACTATTTCTGTACTTTAGGGCCCATAATGCAATTCTTCAGGAAATGGGCGTGGCTTCACATCGTTTTCAGATTTGAAGAAAATGGCGGAAAATATGCAGCCGAAGTACGAGAACGGATACAAATTCACTGCTTTAACTAATTATGACAAATGTTAAGAAAATGTTGATCAATGTAATAAAGTAATGACTTTTCAAATAAGTTACCTTACACATTCTGTTGGCTGACAATTTGTTAGCTACGCTGTCCTTACGAACCACATACCGGTATGTTAGCTAGCTACCTAACGTTAGTTGGCTACTTATACATCAAACTTGCCAGTATACTAACTACAGGCTATCTAACTAACTACTCAAAGTATATTAAAATGAACTACTAGTATATAGTATGTAGTATATATTCACTAAATATGTAGTATACGGTATGTTAGTATGGGTATTCGAACCAAGCTTAAATGTAGGCTAATTTTGCAGGGGGGCAATAAGAAGATTCAGGATCTTTCCCCCACGCGTATACATGGCATTTACATTGTTTTGGTCGAGTTCCATCGACCTCTTTATGCATCTAGAACCAACTCCTCCGGTCGTTGTCATAGCCAAACATAGGAGATGGCTATACAGCATAAACAGATATGACTAATTGTCTCCATGTTAGCCCCAATAATGGTAAGAATTCAGATTTTTTTATTGCAATGTCTGATCCTATCAAAGAAACACCTCACATGACAAAGAGAAACCCTATTTCCTTGGACTGTATTGATTTGGCCTGTGTCAGGAAATCAATAGGTTTTCTTCCATTAACGCTTCCTTGCATCAAATACATCCAGCAGAGATAGACTGAGGAGAAAATGGCTCAAAAAAATAACTTGAATCTAACACTCTCACTCCCAACTCAGAACAAAGGAAAAATAATCAATGGATACGAGTTCAAACAAATCTGAGAACTGTATACAGGGAGAAATTGATTATCTTCAGGAAGAATGAATTTACTGTAGCTTGAAGAAATTACCAGACCAACTTAGATCAGTGAACAGTGTTATACAGAACAATGAAATGAAGAGTGTTTTTATACAGTATATTCTATAACTTTGGCTCCTGTTTTGTGCAGTGGTCTCAAACTCCAGGCAGGGCCACCAAACTGCGACTTACGGATCTGATGTACCCTGCTGGCCAGGAGTTTGAGACCACTAATGTAAAGGGAATAAAAATGAAGCCTTTGGATTCATTACTTATATTTGTCAAACAAACAATGCAGTAATCATAATCTACCAAGTTCAGTAATCAAACAATGGTTGAGTCATGACAGTGTTCGGTTGTCATAACAGACACCAACTGTCATGACTATTTGCTGTTTTACATTTTCTATGACATTATCATGACACCACTACCCTAGGTAAGTACAGTGCCTTCACAAAGTATTCATGCCCTTTTACTTATTATTTTGTTATGTTACAGCCTGAATTCAAAATTGATTCAATATTTTAAAAATTCACTAATCTACACATAATATCCCATAATGACAAAGTGAAATAATCTATTCAGAAATGTTTGTTAATTTATTGAATATATTATTTACATAAATATTCACACTCCTGAGTCAATACTTTGTAGAAGCACCTTTGGCAGCGATTACAGCTGTGAGTCTTTCTGGGTAAGACTCTAAGAGCTTTCCACACCTGGACTGTGCAACATTTGCCCATTATTATTTTCTAAATTCTTCAAGCCCTATAAATTGGTTGTTGATCATTGCTAGACAACAATTTACAGGTCTTGCCATAGATTTTCAAATAGATTGAAGTCAAAACTGTAACTCAGCCACTCAGGAAGATTCACTATCTTCTCAGTAAGCAACACCAGTGTAGATTTGGCCTTGTGTTTTAGGTTATTGTCCTGCTGAAAGGTGATATCATCTCCCAGTGTCTGGTGGAAATCAGACTGAACCAAGTTTTTCTCTAGGATTTTGCCTGTGCTTAGCACCATTACATTTATTTTTTATCCTCAAATACTCCCCAGTATGTAACAATTACAAGCATACTCATAACATGATGCAGCCACCACTAAGCTTGAAAATATGGAGTGCTACTCATTAATGTGTTGTATTGGATTTGCCCCAAACATAACACTTTGTATTCATGACAAAAAGTGAATTGCTTTGCCACATTTTTTGCAGTATTACTTTAATGCCTGTCGTGGAAAATTGCAAGATTATATTATAATGCTTGTATTGCATTATCATGGTTGTTTTTTTCGACAGAATAGAATATTATTCTGTTGTGTGTGTGTGTTCTACTGAGGATGGGCCTCTATGAGATAACACTGACAGAGGAGATTTACGATGTCTTTGGGTGATAAAACCTAAAGAGCATTCCAGAGAACATGAGCTAATGGTTCTGTTCTATGCCGTACCAGGGAGAGACGGTTCCAGTTTGGAGTAGGTGGGCCCGGCACTGGTTTTTACAGTGAAAACTGTTGACACAGCAGTAACTGTCTGATATGTTTTATAGATATCTTTCATACAAATCTTCACCTTTGTGATCTGTGGCTCGTCATGTAGGTTGTATCTTGGCTATAAAAGATCTTTGTACTTTTCTGTTGGTACTTTTCAATGGTTCATTAGAGATAGCGCATCATTGAAAGTCAAAAAGGCTATTGCAAAGCTCTTATTATTAAAGATGTAGTTTAAGTAGAACTCTGACTGGTGTGTGAAGTTTGCAACTCTCCTCATTTGGTAAAGCAGAAATATGCCACCACATGCCTTGTCGCAAACAGAATGCATGTTTCTGAATATTTTTTATTCTGTACAGGCGTCCTTTTCACTCTGTCAGTTAGGTTAGTATTGTGAAGCAACTAAAATGTTGTTGATCCATCCTCAGTTTTCTCCTATCACAGACATTTAACTCTGCAACTGTTTAAAACTCACCATTGGCCTCATGGTGAAATTTCCGAGTGGTTTCTTACTGAGTTAGGAAGGAAGCCTGTATCTTTGTAGTGACTGGGTGTATTGATACACCATACAACGTGTAATTAATAACTTCACCATGCTCAAATGGATATTCAATGTCTGTTCTTTTTCATTTGTACCCATCTACCAATATGTGCCCTTTGCAAGGCATTGGAACACCATGGTCTTTGTAGTTGAATCTGTGTTTGCGATTCACTGCTCGACTGAGGGACCTAACAGATAATTATATATGTGGGGTAAAGAGAGGAAGTAGTCCTTCAAAAATCATGTTAATCAATATTATTGCACACAGAGTGAGTCCACGCAACTTATTAAGCAATTTCTTACTCCTGAATGTATTTAGCCTTGCCATAACAAAGGGGTTGAATACTTATTGACTTTAAACATTTCAGCATTTCCTTTTTTAATTCATTTGTAAACATTTTCACAAACATAATTCCACTTTGACATTATGGGGTATTGGGGAAAAAGTCAAGGCGAGTGAGTACTTCCAGCTTGTGCGAGATGGAACAGCCCATAGACACAGGAGCCAATCTCCTGTTTCTGCAGTATTCAAGCACACCTCCTAGACAGGACGTTAGTCTATCACAGGTCCTTACCGCCATCGGGTCCCATTTTTATAGTCCTTGGTATGACTCACCCAGGGATCTAACTCCCAACCTTCCAATATCAGGGTGGACACTCTATCCACAATGCCACAGAGTTGGTCATAGGTAAGTAGGACGGACTTCAATTACTGCATTGAGTTGATGAGGTCATGTCGATGACACCCCGTATGCAATGTCTTGTGACAGAGACGAAGAAACGTTTTGTTTCATTACCAATCAATCTATTTGATTCACCGAACTATCATAATATGCTATTTATTTTTTGAGATGTAATGCCTTCCTGTGTTTTGTTTCGACACTGCAGTGGAATGGATGTGTCTATCTTTGTGTAAAAAGGTGAGATTTCGCTGTATTGACTTTGACCTAACAATGAGCCGTAGACATGTAGCGGGACCCATTTAAAAAGAGTCCATGCAGTATTGATTAAAATGTCAACTCCACTGGCACTGAATTAGCTTTCAACAGAGTAGCTGCAACTACCGTTTCCTAATTAGGATTCTCATGAAAGAATAGAAGCTGTATAAATACTTTAAGCTTTCCCTGAGCAAGTCAGTCTTTAAAAAAATGCTGTATGGTAATATAAAGGGAACAAGAAACATACGTTATCAGTAACAACATAAAAAATGTAATTTCTTAGGATATACCACACTAATAAATGGATGGGCCTGTCCTGGCACCTCAGGGAAGTATATATTGAGATAAGGGCTGTGGTGAATTCAAATTCAATTCCAAACATAAATTGAAAGTCACTTCATGTGTAGGCTCAACACCACAGCCCTAGACATCCAGCCTGGGGACGAGGTTACCTCAAAATCTGCATTTAAAAACAATGATAATTTTGCAATGCCCGAAAACTATTCCAATCTATTCACAGAACATACTTGAATTGAAAATGAGTGGTGTGGTATGCTAGTGGCGTTTGGTATTTGTGAGGTGATTCTGTTCTGTTAAATTGTTGTGTATGAGCCGAGAGGCAAAATCCAAGAAGCAAGGCTGAGACTGGGCTCTGAGAGGTGGCAGAACAGGGTGCATACCGATAGTGCCGCAGCAGACAGAGCCAGTGGTTCATTAGTGAAAGAACATAATTTGGCTCTATTTGCCGTAACCTAAAAGCTGCTAGTGCCTGGCTGTGACAGTCCCACTGCAAATGTTGTTGCCTGCTAGCTGTCCTCTTTCCCTCCTACTAGACTCTGCATTGTCCTCAGGCTAACCATCAACCATCGTCTTCTTGGTTCATAGTGGCTCTAGTCAGCTGTATGTTCATCTTTCTTTTTCTCTTATTGCCTTTTATCTGCTAGTGCATGTGGAAGTATATTGCATATGTGGAAATAATCCCAATGATTATCTAACAGTGGTAATTAGTTATTTCTGTATAACACAGTACAACAATAGTGGTTGTATGAGCGCAGAATGAATGGTTTATTGATCCCTGTCTGGCTGACAGAAGACTTTCAATGTTTCCAGTGACATTTAAAGGTGTACTGCTCTACTGGTTTAGAATGAATGAACAGGTTTTGTGTTTTGAGGAGAGCAGGTTTAGGCTAGTCGTTACTGTTGACATAGTGTATAATTCAGTCGAGGTTCAGTCGAGGTTGTCTTCACATCTCAAAATGCCTATGACTGAACAATGCAATGTCTGACTGAACAATGCAATGTCTCAGCAACATTTAATCGGGGGCTCGGCAAAATTTCATCTGGCTATGCTATTTAAGAGTGTGAAACTGCCAGGTTCAATAACATTTAACGAGACACTAAAATTATTTATTTATTTTATAGTTGAGATTCTTCAAATAGCCACCCTTTGCCTTGATGAAAGCTTTGCACAGTCTTGGCATTCTCTCAACCAGCTTCATGAGGTAGTCACCTGGAATGCATTTCAATTAACAGGTGTGCCGTCTTAAAAGTTCATTTGTGGAATTTCTTTCCTTCTTAATGCGTTTGAGCCAGTCAGTTGTGTTGTGACAAGGTAGTGGGGATGGTATACAGAAGACAGCCCTATTTGATAAAAGACCAAGTCCATATTATGGAAAGAACAGCTGAAATAAGCAAAAAATAAATGACAGTCCATCGTTACTTTAACACATGAAGGTCAGTCAATACTGAACATTTCAAGAACTTTGAAAGTTTCTTCAAGAGCAGTCGCAAAAACCATCGAGCGCTATGATGAAACTGGCTATCATGAGGACCGCCACAGGAATGGGAGACCCAGAGTTACCTCTGCTGCAGAGGATAAATTCATTATAGTTACCAGCCTCAGAAATTACAGCCCAAATAAATGCTTCACAGAGTTCAAGTAACAGACACATCTCAACATCAACTGTCCAGAGGAGACTGTGTGAATCAGGCCTTCATGGTCGAATTGCTGCAAAGAAACCATTACTAAAAGAACACCAATAATAAGAAGAGACTTGTTTGGGCCAAAAAACAATAGCAATGGACATTAGACCAGTGGAAATTTGCCATTTGGTCTGGAGTCCAAATTGGAGATTTTTGGTTCCAACCGCCATGTCTTTGTGAGACCCGGTGTGGGTGAACGGATGATCTCCGCATGTATATTTCCCACCGTAAAGCATGGAGGAGGAGGCGTTATGGTGTGGGGGTGCTTTGCTGGTGACACTGTCTCTGATTTATTTAGAATTCAAGGCACACTTTAACCAGCATGGCTACCACAGCATTCTGCAGCAATATGCCATCCCATCTAGTTTGGGCTTAGCGGGACTATCATTTGTTTTTCAACAGGACAATGACCCAACACACCTTCAGGCTGTGTAAGGGCTATTTTACCAAGGAGAGGGATGGAGTGCTGCATCAGTTGACCTGGCCTCCACAATCCCCCGACCTCAACCAAATTAAGATGGTTTGGGATGAGTTGGACCACAGAGTGAAGGAAAAGCAGCCAACACGTGCTCAGCATATGTGGGATCTCCTTCAAGACTGTTGGAAAAGCATTCCAGGTGAAGCTGGTTGAGAGAATGCTAAGAGTGTTCAAAGCTGTCATCAAGGCAAAGGGTGGTTATTTGAAGAATTTCAAATATAAAACATATTTTGATTTGTTTAACACTTGTTGTTTTTTTACATGATTCCATATGTGTTATTTCATAGTTTTTATGTCTTCACTATTATTCTACAATGTAGAAAATAGTAAAAATAAAGAAAAACCCTTGAATGAGTAGGTGTTCTAAAACTTCTGACCGATGGTGTCTAATAAAATGCCAGTTTTACATTGAGTGAAGACTGTATAGTTGTCGCTTATAGACTAATGTATAATATTTTAATTGGACTGGTTTGGCAAGGGCTGGCCAATACAAATTATTTAGATTTAAAGGACGACTGCTCAAATGAGCACTTTTGTAGACCTGATCTTTCTCATCCTTCCTTCCGTCTTTGTTGAGAGCCTAGGGTTGTTCCATGGCTGATTGCTCTAATGCTCTTGTGGGTCCGACACATCTATGAAGGGTCAATCTCTTATCCTTGAGTGGAGTTCTCACTTCATGCCAAAATCTTCTGGGGGAAATCAGCGAATAATGACCACAATCGTTTATTCATGATTATCATCTCTACGCTATGCTGTTCAGCCTCCTTTGTTAGGGAGTGTCTGCTAAATGATCAAATGTAGTCTTATGCAAATGACAAATTGTAGTGTGGTCTGCCCTTACCTCCGAGGTTGGATATCACCAGCAGTTAATAACAGACCATAGCAGAGTAAGCTGGGAAGAGAATATCTGGCTGAAGCATTTCCTATTTTATGGCTCCTTACACAGTCATGTACAACAACACATTTGATGTACAACAACACATTTGATGTACAACAACACATTTGATGTACAACAACACATTTGCACCAATGGTTGTGATACAATTTATATTTTTGTGATACAACAGAGAGCTTGACTGCAACAACAAAATATATATGTATATATATCCACAGTGCTTGGGAATTTATTTTTGTGCAGAAAAACTATCAACTGTATCACAGTCCTATCAGTTGTACAATTTGAGCGTGTACAGGGCCATTGACTCAGCAACTGTGTGCTAGAGGTCACCTATCACATCAGCAATGAAACCCCATTCACACGACTAATCTCAAGACCAGTTCAACTCCCACACTGGGCTTACACTGGTTGAATCAACGTTGTTTCCAGACGTCGCACCAATGTGGAATAGACTTTGAATCGATGTCTATGCCCAGTGGGCCATCATGTAGTCGACAACCAAAATCCCCCAATTAAAGCTAAGCTGCTGTTAAAGGGAAAGGCAGTGTTCTCTTAAGGCTTATACTAAACTCTATTACAACTATAACACAGACACACAATTTTTCAGAACGGATTGTTTGAGAGATATTTACTAAGCACACTGACCTATCAGTTGATAATGAGCATATGAGGTTTCTATGGTTCATACCTTTCAATATGACTTGATGACAAATGATGCATGTGATAGGAGAATACAATGTTTTATATTGCAATTGCTTATTTCAAGAAGTGCATTTGCAGTATGATCAAATAGATTGTGCTTAGTCTTATCATCCCCACCTCAACATGTTTATTCAGTTTCCAGCACCTGTTACAGCGCTATAGCCTCGGCTATTAAATGCACTTCAGAGATTGCCAGATATCTCAAGAAAAGGAGGCACGATTGTTATTTCGCAGCGAATTCACATTGTTGTCCAATTCAACATATAATAAAACCTTCCATTATTCTGATTATTGCGGCATACACAGTTGGTTTATTCGATTGGTCGTCAGATTAGAGCGCAACAGCCTTTGAATGGTTTAATTATGTTATTAGTACCTCACCGGTTTCCAATCTGTCCAGATATGCATGCGCATTTAATGTGCATTTACTACCTTTAAATCCATTTCTTTATACTATAGATGTCAGGGGCGTGATGCTGTGAATCATCAGATATTTACGCAACTATCTCCTATTGAACAAAGTCAATTGGTGTGAATGAAGCCACATTATTTCATATTGGATTCATTGGTGGGGTGCACCTGCATAAATTGCGAACCAATTGAAAGTGGCAGATAATATAAATGCGTGTTACCTGTAAGCTTCTGCGTGTGTCCTTTATCCGTTGGCTGACGGTTGGGTTGAGGTAGAAGTCGAAGCTTTTTTATTGAAACCTATAAGCTGCCCACGGTAACAACATCTCCCTATAGAGGCAGAGAAACGGTCGTATATAAGCCTACAACAAACCAATAATACAAAATACTATTGCGAACACTGATCTTGTAGCTTAGTTCCCAATAAGGATGCTTGATTGTCTAGATGTGTCTTGCACAACTTACGGTCTTCCTTTCTACGTACAGTACAACAGCTGCTCTGTCGTTCGTTCGATACACTGTGAGACGAGTGTGGCGCCAATGCTCTCCCTGATCTACATTGGCACTTTTTTGGTATGGGTGACCAAAAAAACATTAGGGTCCTTACGTCACATAGTCATGGGGTCAATGAAATAGGAGCGTGGACTTGACCACTAGAAGGGCTATGTATGGCTTCTTTATGGAGAATCAAACAAATAAAGCATGAGTGGACGCTGTGAAGACCCTCGGGTTAACTAACCAACCAAGATATTGTTTTTAGTAGGTTATCCTGTTCTTTGAGGGTCCTTCATGTAATGTTTCACCACAGTCATTTCATTTGGCTGATATGAGAAAAGCATTGTGAACTGAGACTGTGCCCAGACAGATCAAAGCCCAAGTCAAAGAACACGCACACACACACACACACACACACACCCCTCATAAACTTTAGGACCCCATACCTTTTCACCACAATAAAAAATAATATAATTCATAACACTTTTTAGTACCATAATTAAGCTATTTGGTCAATGTCTTACTCGATGCTCACTCTCGGGAAAATCTAAGAAATGATCAGAGTATGGCAATGTGCATATATGTCACAGAGTAACACTGCAGAGTGATTAAGCTCTTCAAATCTTTTTCATTCCCAACACTGTGGGTACTACATTAATATAATTGATTATTTAGAGTCATTCCATGCCCCTTTCCTTTCCCCTGTGACAGGGCCAGAAGGGAAATCATTACTATAGCATTAAACAAACGTCTGTGAACTCCTAACTGCCCAGGGCACACAGCCCAGCACCATTGTTGGCTGTTGCTGCAGTTACACTTCACCTAAGGTTGAAATGTCTTTACTTACTGTCATTACATTTCCATTCCCTAACTATTGATTATATCCAACAGCATTTTAGACTTGAACGGAGTAATCCACTATTTGGAAATGTAAGTCCATGGTATGTATTTCTTGGGTTCTTAGGGGGTTGGATTGTGAGCACAGGGAAATGATGAATCTTTCAAGTTATACAAAAAATAAGGTTTAATACAGTGCCTTCAGAAAGTATTTATACCCCTTGACTTATTCTACATTTTGTTTGTGTTACACCCTGAACTCAAAATGGATAAATATACAGTACCCGTCAAAAGTTGACACACCTACTCATTCAATGGTCTTTCTTTATTTTGACTATTTTCTACATTGTAGATTCTTTAAAGTAGCCACCCTTTGCCTTGATGACAGATGTTTTGTTTGTTTTGTTTAACACTTTTTTGGTGACTACTGTACATGATTCCATATGTGTTATTTCATAGTTTTGATGTCTTCACTATTATTCAACAATGTAGAAAATAGTAAAAATAAAGAAAAACCCTTGACTGGTACGATATATTTTTTCTCTTACACATCTACACACAATAACCCATAATGACTAAGTAAAAACATATTTTATAAATGTTTGCAAATGTATTGAAAATTAAATATAGAATTGTTTAATTTACCTAAGTACTTACACCCCTGAGTCAATACATGTTAGATTCCCCTTTGGCAGTGATTACAGCTGTGAGTCTTCTGGGTACATCTCTAAGAACTTTCCACACCTGGATTGTACAATATTTCCCCTTTATTCTTTTCAAAATTCTTCAAGCTCTGTCAAATTGGTTGTTGATCATTGCAAGACAACCATTTTCATGTCTTGCCATAGATTTTCAAGCAGACTTAAGTCAAAACTGTAACTTGGCCACTCAGGAACATTCACTGTCTTTTTGGTAAGCAACTCCAGTGTAGATTCGGCCTTGTGTTTTAGGTTATTGTCCTGCTGAAAGGTGAATTCATCTCCCCAGTGTCTGGTGTAAAGCTGACTGAACCAGGTTTCCTCTAGGATTGACCCTGTGCTTCTCCATCAGTAGCGGTGCGTGGGTAAAATCACTGAGGAAGACATTTTGCAACCTATGTTGTGATAATGGTGTTGTTTACGCTATAACCCATTTGTTCATACACCACCGTGATATACAATAAAGCTGTGACAACAAAACAGTTGTCACAGTGGCAGAACAAATTCAACCACACATACATTTGTTCATCACAAAACCGGAGAGCAATGTCTGTCTGAAGTCCACAAAGCAAATATTGCATGTAACTAATAGTTATATAATCTGCAGCATGGTCAAGCAAGTTTTTTCCCCCGTCAGTTTCCTAAACAACTACTGATTTAGAACCACGGCGTTACCTTGGTCAGCACAAAGGCGACAGGAGCACAGCCTCCGCTATTCGAGCACCATTTCAACTTCAACATCAGCAAATCAACAAGGCTGTATATGCTTAGTTTAATACACTGAAAACAAACATAAAGATACCAACACAATTTAGTCCAATGAATGTTACTAAATATCATGTGGCTGTCCATGGTACTAGTTTTTGTCTGTGTGTGTGTGTGTGTGTGTGTGTGTGTGTGTGTGTGTGTGTGTGTGTGTGTGTGTGTGTGTGTGTGTGTGTGTGTGTGTGTGTGTGTGTGTGTGTGTGTGTGTGTGTGTGTGTGTGTGTGTGTGTGTGTGTGTGTGTGTGTGCACAAGCAAGTAAAACAAAGAATGTTGACTCACCCTACTTGTAGACTAGTTGAACACCAATGTCATCCTCCTCTCTTCCATGTTGGCCAAACGGTCTATGCCTCTGTTATACAGTACACTTTTAGTTTTTGTTGTCATGGGCTACCTAGCTAAAATGCTTGCTAGCCTAACTTCCTCTCATGGACAACAATGAACCACAGAACCAGATAAGTTAGCTAGCTAGCTAGTTAGCGGGAGCCTACAAGGCTACATCTAGGCTACATATTGAACTTTAAGCATCTCAGGCCAGTGGTACCAAATATTAATGTATGGTTAGATTAGAATTGCAGTAATAACAATTGGCCTGTAAACAGAATTAAGTCAAAACCACAAGTCCAAATCCTCATTTCCATCCATGGCTTTGGAAAGGGCTGATTTAGCAAGCTAGCTACTGAAGGACATCAACACAGCAGACCAGAAACAGACATGTTTTTCTGAAAATTGCATTTTGCTTAGGAAGTGATCTGATTGGTCTGAAGCCAAATCCAAACTGCATTCCCTTGGGGGATGTTTTGTTGCACCAGGACAACCCACAGTTGAGCTCAGCTTGGCTAGTAAAGGCCAAATGATTGCTGACATCAATCAATCAATCAAACGCTACAGCACCAAAATGTTATACGCTTTGGTTCAGACAGCAATCATAACAACGGCTATACATACTGAGACAGAGGGGCACTGTTCGCTCGCTCTGGTGATTTCTCCGGTGAGATTCAGCCCCTTGAGAAATGACGGAATATTATGAAAACACAGAGAGAGACGGAAGAGAAATTATTTAATAATGTATCTTCTTTTGTTGGTAACATTTTTGGTGAAGCCTAGCTTCCCTTGGTAATCATGAATACAGGTCACTGAGCTCCATTCCATTTCCATTGGTGAAATCTCTGAGCGGTTTCCTTCCCCCTCCGGGTTAGGAAGAATGCTTGTATCTTTGCAGTGACTGAGTGTATCGATACACCATCCAAAGTGTAATTAATAATCTCACCATGCTTAAAGGGACATTCAATGTCTGCTTTTTTGTTTGCGAGGCTTTGGAAAACCTCTCTGGTCTTTGTGGTTGAATCTGTGTTTGAAATAAATTCACTGCTCGACTGAGGGACCTTACATATGGGGTACAGATGGGGTACAGAGATGAGGAAGTAATTCAAAAATCATTTTAAACCCTATTATTGCACATGTAACTTATTTTGTGGCTTACTAAGCACGTCTTCACACCTGAACTTATTTAGGCTTACTATTTTAAAAACAGGGTTGAATGCATATTGAATGAAGAAATTTGACATTTTCATTTTTTATGATTCGTAAAAATGTTGAAAACAACTCCACTTTGACATTATGGGCTATTGTGTGTAGGCCACTGACAAATTGTTCAATTTTAATATATTTTAAATTCATTCTTTAACACAACAAAATGTGAAACAAGTCAAGGGGTGTGAATACTTTCTGAAGTCACAGTGTACACAGTGCATTCGGAAAGTATTCAGACCCCTTTACTTTTTCCAAATATTGTTACGTTACAGACTTATCCTAAAATAGATCAAATAAAAAAAAGTACACACACAATACCTCAGAATGACAAAGCGAAAACTTTTTGTTTTGTTTTTGCAAATGTATTAAAAATTAAAAACAGAAATACCTTATTTACATACACCTTAGCCAAATACATTTAAACTCAGTTTTTCACAATTCCTGACATTTAACCGGAGTAAAAATTCCCTGTCTTAGGTCAGTTAGGATCACCTCTTTATTTTTAGAATGTGAAATGTCAGAATAATAGTAGAGAGAATTATTTCTTTCAGCTTTTATTTCTTTCATCACATTCCCAGTGGGTCAGAAGTTTACATACACTCAATTAGTGTTTAGTAGCATTGCCTTTAAATTATTTAACTTGGGTCAAACGTTTCGGGTATCCTTCCACAAGCTTCCCACAATAAGTTGGCTGAATTTTGGCCCATTCCTCCTGACAGAGCTGGTGTAACTGAGTCAGGTTTGTAGTCCTCCTTGCTCGCACAGTCCTGTCCACAAATGTTCTAATGGATTGAGGTCAGAGCTTTGTGATGGCCACTCCAATACCTTGACTTTGTTGTCCTGAAGCCATTTTTCCACAACTTCGGAAGTATGCTTGGGGTCATTGTCCATTTGGAAGACTGACTGATGTCTTGGGATGTTGCTTCAATATATCCACATCAATTTCCTACCTCAAATTGCCATCTATTTTGTGAAGTGCACCAGTCCCTCCTGCAGAAAAGCACCCCCACAACATGATGCTGCCACCCCCATGCTTCACGGTTGGGATGGTGTTCTTCGGCTTGCAAGCTTCCCCCTTTTTTCCTCCAAACATAACGGTGGTCATTATGGCCAAACAGTTCTATTTTTGTTTCATCAGACCAGATGACATTTCTCAAAAAGTACCATCTTTGTCCCCATGTGCAGATGCAAACTGTTTTCCGACTTTTTTATGGCGGTTTTGGAGCAGTGGCTTCTTCCTTGCTTAGCGGCCTTTCAGGTTATGTCGATATAGGACTCTTTTTACTGTGGATATAGATACTGTTGTACCTGTTTCCTCCAGCATCTTCACAAGGTCCTTTGCTGTTGATCTGGGATTGATTTGCACTTTTCGCACCAAAGTACGTTCATCTCTAGGAGACAAAACGCGTCTCCTTCCTGAGCGGTATGACGGCTGCGTGGTCCCATGGTGTTTATACTTGCGTACTATTGTTTGTACAGATGAACGTGGTACCTTCAGCCATTTGGAAATTGCTCCCAAGGATGAACTAGACGTGTGGAGGCCTACAATTTTTCTTCTGAGGTCCTGGCTGATTTCTTTTGATTTTCCCATGATGTCAAGCAAAGAGGCACTGAGTTTGAAGGTAGGCCTTGCAATACATCCACAAGTACACCTCCAATTGACTCAAATTATGTCAATTAGCCTATCAGAAGCTTCTACAGCCATGACATAATTTCAACGAATTTTCCAAGCTGTTTAAAGGCACAGTCAACTTAGTGTATGTAAACTTCTGACCCACTGGAATTGTGATACAGTGAATTATAAGTGAAATAATCTGTCTGTAAACAATTGTTGGAAAAATTACTTGTGTCATGCACAAAGTAGATGTCCTAACCGACTTGCCAAAAATATAGTTTGTTAACAAGAAATTTGTAGAGTGGTTGAAAAACGAGTTTTAATGACTCCAGCCTAAGTGCATGTAAACTTCCGACTTCAACTGTAAGTATTCAGACACTTTGCTATGATACTCGAAATTGAGCTCAGGTGCATCCTGTTTCCATTTGTAATGCTCATCGTTAGGTGGAAGAGAGGAGGACCAAAGCGCAGCGTGGTATGTTTCCATATTTATTGGAAACACTTAACACGAACAACACAATAAACAGAAAATGAAACTAACGACGTAGCGTTACAGACCTGAACATGTGAACATACAGACAACGAAGAACGCAATGAACAGGAACAATCACCCACAAACAAACAGTGAGAACAGCCTACCTAAATATGTCTTGCTCCCAGACAGACTAAATAACTTTTTTGCTCGCTTTGAGGACAATACAGTGCCACTGACACGGCCCGCTACCAAAACCTGCGGGCTCTCCTTCACTGCAGCCGAGGTGAGTAAAACATTTAAACGTGTTAACCCTCGCAGGGCTGCAGGCCCAGACGGCATTCCCAGCCGCGTCCTCAGAGCATGCGCAGACCAGCTGGCTGGTGTGTTTAAGGACATATTCAATCAATCCTTATCCCAGTCTGCTGTTCCCACATGCTTCAAGAGGGCCACCATTGTTCCTGTTCCCAAGAAAGCTAAGGTAACTGAGCTAAATGACTACCGCCCTGTAGCACTCACTTCCGTCATCATGAAGAGCTTTGAGAGACTAGTCAGGACCATATCACCTCCACCCTACCTGATACCCTAGACCCACTCCAATTTGCTTATCGACCCAATAGGTCCACAGACGACGCAATCGCAACCACACTGCACACTGCCCTAACCCATCTGGACAAGAGGAATACCTATGTGAGAATGCTGTTCATCGACTACAGCTCAGCATTTAACACCATAGTACCCTCCAAACTCGTCATCAAGTTCGAGACCCTGGGTCTCGACCCCGCCCTTTGCAACTGGGTCCTGGACTTCCTGACGGGCCGCCCCCAGGTGGTGAGGTTAGGTAACAACATCTCCACCCCGCTGATCCTCAACACTGGGGCCCCACAAGGGTGCGTTCTGAGCCCTCTCCTGTACTCCCTGTTCACCCATGACTGCGTGGCCATGCACGCCTCCAACGCAATCATCAAGTTTGCGGACGACACTACAGTGGTAGGCTTGATTACCAACAACGACGAGACGGCCTACAGGGAGGAGGTGAGGGCCCTCGGAGTGTGGTGTCAGGAAAATAACCTCACACTCAATGTCAACAAAACAAAGGAGATGATTGTGGACTTCAGGAAACAGCAGAGGGAGCACCACCCTATCCACATCGACGGGACAGTAGTGGAGAAGGTGGAAAGTTTTAAGTTCCTCGGTGTACACATCACGGACAAACTGAATTGGTCCACCCACACAGACAGCGTTGTGAAGAAGGCGCAGCAGCGCCTCTTCAACCTCAGGAGGCTGAAGAAATTCGGCTTGTCACCAAAAGCACTCACAAACTTCTACATATGCACAATCGAGAGCATCCTGTCGGGCTGTATCACCGCCTGGTACGGCAACTGCTCTGCCCACAACCGTCAGGCTCTCCAGAGGGTAGTGAGGTCTGCACAACGCATCACCGGGGGCAAACTACCTGCCCTCCAGGACACCTACAGCACCCGATGTCACAGGAAGGCCATAAAGATCATCAAGGACAACAACCACCCGAGCCACTGCCTGTTCACCCCGCTATCATCCAGAAGGCGAGGTCAGTACAGGTGCATCAAAGCAGGGACCGAGAGACTGAAAAACAGCTTCTATCTCAAGGCCATCAGACTGTTAAACAGCCACCACTAACATTTTGTGGCCGCTGCCAACATACTGACTCAACTCCAGCCACTTTAATAATGGTAATTGATGGAAATTATGTAAAAATGTATCACTAGCCACTTTAAAGAATGCCACTTAATATAATGTTTACATACCCTACATTACCCATCTCATATGTATATGTATATACTGTACTGTATATCATCCACTGCATCTTGCCATCTTTATGTAATACATGTATCACTAGCCACTTTAAACTATGCCACTTTCGCTACACTCGCATTAACATCTGCTAACCATGTGTATGTGACAAATAACATTTGATTTGATTTGATTTGAAATATGGTTCCCAATCAGAGGAAACCTAAAACACCTGCCCCTAATTGAGAACCATATGAGGCTAGTTGACAACCCTAAACCAAACATAGAAACACATAACATAGAATGTCCACCCAGCTCACGTCCTGACCAACTAAACAAGACTAAATAAAGGAAATAAGGTCAGGAACGTGACACCATTGATCATCCTTGAGATGTTTGAGTCCACCTGTGATAAATTCAATTGATTGGACATGATTTGGAAAGGCACACCTGTCTATATAAGGTCCCACAGTTGACAGTGCATGTCAGAGCAAAAACCAAGGCATGAGGTCGAAGGGATTGTGTTGAGGCACAGATCTGGGGAAGGGTAGCAAAAAGAACACAGTGGCCTCAAGAACACAGTGGCCTCCATCCTTTTTAAATGGAGGAAGTTTGGAACAACCAAGACACTTCCTAGAGCTGGCCGCCCAGCCAAACTGAGCAATCGGGGGAGAAAAGACTTGGTCAGAGAGGTGACCAAGAACCCAATGGTCACTCTGACAGAGCTCCAGAGTTCCTCTGTCGAGATGGGAGAAACTTCGAGAAGGACAACCAACTCTGCAGCACTCCACCAGTCAGGATTTTATGGTAGAGTGACCAGACGGAAGCTACTCCTCAGTAAAATACACATGACAGCCCGCTTGGAGTTTGCCAAAAGGCACCTAAAATACTCTCAGACCATGAGAAACAAGATTCTCTAGTCTGATGAAACCAAGATTGAACTATTTGGCCTGGAGGAAACCTGACACAGCTCATACCTGGCCAATTCCATCTCTATTGTGAAGCATGGTGGTGGCATCATCATGCTGTGGGGATACTTTTCAGCAGCAGGGACTGGGAGACTAGTCAGGATTGAGGCAAAAATGAACGGAGCAAAGTACAGAGAGATCCTTGATAAAAACCTGCTCCAGAGTGCTCAGGACCTCAGACTGGGGCGAAGGTTCACCTTCCAACAGGACAACAACCCTAAGCATACAGCCAACTCAATGCAGGAGTGGCTTCGGGACAAGTCTCTGAATGTCCTTGAGTGGCTCAGCCAGACCCCAGACTTGAACCCAATCTAACATCTCTGGAGAGACTTGAAAATAGCTGTGCAGCGACGCTCCCCATCCAACTTGACAGAGCCCTAGAGGATCTGCAGAGAAGAATGGGAGAAACTCCCCAAATACAGGTGTGCCAAGCTTGTAGCGTCATACCCAAGAAGCCTCAAGGCTGTAATCCCTGCCAAAGGTTCTTCAACAAAGTACTGAGTTCTGAATACTTATGTAAATGTGATTTTTCATTTTTTTTCTTCATTTAATTAGCTAAACTTTCTACAACCTGTTTTTGCTTTGTCATTATGGGGTATTGTGTGTAGATTGATAAGGGGGGGAAAAAACAATTTAATCAATTTTAGAATAAGGCTGTAACGTAACAAAATGTGGAAAAAGTCAAGGGGTCTGAATACTTTCTAAGTGCACTGTATGCAGTGGCACATGGGTTCATTGTTGAAAGGAAGAGGGCAGAGAAACAGTGAGGACTACAGTATACCTGGCCATTAAAAGCAGCATGCTTGAGTAGGCAAGACAAGAGAAAGCTGTTCCTGTAGCACCCGAGAGGACATTTTTATATGTTGAATATTCATTTGATGTTTTGGGTTAAGCCCAGATCATAAAAAATATATATAGTATTGAAAAAAGTTTGCCTACTGTTTGTAGCTTACAGGTACAGTACATATACTTTGACAGTAAGCAATATTATTTAAGGATAAATGTTTGCTGATCCCAACACCTTTTGATTAGGGTATTGGCAGATAGGTGATTTGTGACCAACCAAAAATGCAAATACATAATACACAAGAGTCAGACAGAGATATACAGTACCAGTCAAAAGTTTGGACACACCTACTCATTCAAGGGTTTTTCTTTATTGTTACTATTTTCTACATTGTGTGCAAAGCTGTCATCAGGGCAAAGGGTGGCTACTTTGAAGAATCTCAAATATATTTTGATTTGTTTAACACTGTCACGTTCGTTTTCCTCGTCTTAGGAAGAGCATGGATCGGACCAAAACGCAGAGTGATATGAATACATCTTCTTTTATTAGAGACGAAGATGAAACGAACACTATACAAAAACAATGAAGTGAAGCTACAAACGAAAGTGCACACACTGCTACTAACGTTAGACATAGACAATTACTCACAAAAGCCTACTGCCTATGGCTGCCTTAAATATGGCTCCCAATCAGAGACAATGAATGACAGCTGTCTCTGATTGAGAACCATTCAGGCAACCATAGACTTACCTAGACACCTACACTCAACACAAACCCATACACTCTACCAAAACCCCCTATACCATACAACCACCCCAGACGAGACAACTATACACAAACATCCCCCCTGTCCCACCCTGACCTAACCAAAATATTACAGAAAACAAAGATAACTAAGGCCAGGGCGTGACAAACACTTTTTTGGTTACTACGTGATTCCATGTGTGTTATTTCATAGTTTTGATGTCTTCACTATTATTCTACAATGTAGAAAATAGTAAAAAAAAAAATATAATAAAGAATAACCTTGAAATGAGTACTGTAGGTGTGTCCAAACTTTTGACTGGTACTGTATATCGATCAACAGAGATTTCACCAGTGAGACTACAGAGTACTCTATTTGCGAAACAATGCTTATGGTATCTTTAAAAGGTTTGCATATCCAATCATGCACCAACCTGAACTACAAGTAACTGCCAAAATAAAGCAAACACTAACATAAAGGGTTTTAATAGGGGCACCACGAGCCAAAACTGCTTCAATGCACCTTAGCATAGATTCTACAAGTGTCTGGAACTTTATTGGTACACCATTCTTCCATGAGGAATGGCATCATTTGGTTGTTGATGGTGGTGGAAAATGCTGTCTCAGCCACCGCTCGAGAATCTCCCATAAGTGTTCACTTCACATGTGGTGACTGAGACGGCCAAGGCATATGGTTTACATCGTTTTCATGCTCATCAAACTATTCAGTGACCAGTCGTGCCCTCTGGATGGGGGCATTGTCATCCTATGGGGACATAGCCATGGTAGCCAAAAGAATGGCCTGCCCATCATTTTATACAGTACATGACCCTAAGCATGATGGGAGGTTAATTGCTTAATTAACTCAGGACCCAACCCAAGCTTTCAATATACTTTGTATCCCTAATTTACTCAAATGTTTCCATTATTTTAGCAGTTAGCTGTACACCTATATTAGACTTTGTATAGTATTGTTAGGTTCTTATTTTTCAGAGAAAATAACTCACGGACACTAGAGAAGCTTTTTTAATTCTTCCCAAAGGGTCGTTACAGCTGTAATTCAGCCACACAAAAAAAATCGCACAAGCACTGATATTTAACCCTTTCTCCTAGGCTGAGTCTCCTCCACAACCGAACAGCCAATGCATCCCTGCTGCTAGACAGAACCTTAGTGATATCTGTTCTTCCTCACTTCGTCTGACCTGACCTCTACCCCAACTCAAGGCTGTCATGGTTATTGATACCAGACTGTGTCTCTTCTCCTCCCAGAGTATCCCTGATGGCTAGCAATAACATATCCTGACATCATGTCAACGTTATACATGACCCTCTCTCCCTCAGTGACATTTGTTAGATCTCCACCCGTCTCCCCTTATCAATGCCCGCCACATGCAATCGTTTCCCTGCACTCAACACATTCCAAGCTCAGTCAGCACACACTATATACCTACCTCCTACAACCCTTGACTTCTGTTGTCGACCCTAAACCTTGTCACTCCATCAGTGACATGAATAAGTAACATTTCATATTCTCAAATGTTCAGAAAGTCTTATGACAAACTCTAGCCAAGATATAACAGTTTTGTAACTCCATATCTTGAATACTGTGTCATGCAACTCTGTACAATTTAATTTTTCCGAATAGGAATGCTACCGTATATATAAATGTAGCTTAGTTCCTAGAGAAAGGTTATTTTTACAAAAATAACCCAGACTTTAATATACAATGAATTATTGAAAAATAGTCTAGCAAAGTGGAAAGGCATGTCGACTAAATTACCATATCACATCTCAGGCAGACAGGCATGTGCACAGATAGGGCTCTACCTGTGCAGAGCACATGCCCCTCAGGCCTTCCAGTCTCCAAAGTGCCCTTTTGGGTAGTTGTATATTTCCCCCACACAAAAAAAATGTTGTGTATAGATAGTCTAACGTTGTTGTTCAGTGTTCACTGTTTCGCAAGTCGTCGCGATGTCATCAAGTTCGCCCTGCCCCATCCAGTCTGTTGGTTGCTCCTGTTGATCTGCCCTGTACAGAGCTCGAGTGCTCCCGGTCGTGCCTGTTTCCCAGTCTGCCCTGTAGGAGATTGCGCGTGCCCGGTATCCAAACATGCATGGCTTGAGACATGCGCTCACCTGTCGAGTGTGTGTAGCTAGCTACCTAGTTTAAATATCAACAGTACTGTCACAGCAGCAGAACAGTTGATTAACACCTGGGCTTTTTCATTATGAGCACCTGTCCCCCGAAAGGTCTGTGCACAGCCCTGCCATATCTGAATTATGGCTCACTCTTCATGTGAAGGAGAAAGAAACTGTATATGAAAACAAGAATTACTAATATTGATGGGTAGTCTAATCTCAAGTGTGTAAATTGTTTGATTTTGCTGTGCAATAAAAAAGGCGAAATTACTCATTTGTATTCGTAAAAAGCTTGATTTATTTAAAAGTCATTTCATGTCGGGGACAAATATAACAAATCATAAGAGCTCATCGACAAAACAAAGAGTAGAACCGAATTAAAAACACGAACATAAACACAACGTTGTTACAATAGTGTGCTGCATCAACCACAGATATTGAGAGCAGAGTGGAATATGAATTGGACGGTAGAGTTTTGTTCATTTTGACTTCAGTTCGGAGAAAACCAAGCGGCAAAAACAGAACTATAGGAATTAGTTAGGCCAGTCCCACTCTACAGGGTTATTGTGTAGATTCAAAACCACAAGAATCCAATGTGGCTTTAGAGTAATCCCATCAGCACTGCATGTGTAACAATACTACAGAGCACCCAAGTCTGTAACCACTGACGAGAGCCTATTGGAGGAGAGGAGGAAACATGACCAAGCGGAAAAACCATTGTTACAGTAAACCTCACTGTAATAACTTTACTTGGCACCCTGCGTCACAAATGTTATGACACGGTCATAAAAATGTCATAATACGTCATGACAGCTGACATAACTTGTCATAACCTGTTATAATATGGTCAAAACACTGTCATGACACATAGATTTAGACCTGTTGTGACATATATTGCGTTATTTTATGACTGGTTATGACACCTACATAAGAGTGTCAAAAACCTCAAAACCTACCACACAAGGCAAAACATTCCATTACATCCTAGCCTACGTGTCAACAGTATGTTTATGTATGTTACCATGTTAAATGATCATTTTAATTGCGCACACATTGATGTCAGACATACACCTACCCCAATGCTCTGTTGCTGATGACTGGGATGAATGTACGATCAGATTGCAGGAGCAGGACAAGACACCATCTTTTTGATTGATGACTGTTATAAGGGCATGTACGTGATAGGCCGATCTGGCTTGTATGATTAGGATGGTCATAATGCTTCTTGACAGTTTCATAAATTGTATTTTCTTAGTCCAAGTAAAGTGTCACAGGATGGTCATAATGCTTCAAGGCAGTGCACTAAGCTTTATTTTCTACAGGATCATTTTTGAAAAATGATGATAAAAAAAGAAACATGACTGTAAAAAATATCTTACAACAACAACAAAGGACTTAAGAAAGAAAGATTCAAACTAAATGAAACTTCTCGGCAGTGAAAAAACTCATTTGAATAAATGTGGGTTTTGACACTCTTATGTAGGTGTCATAACCAGCCATAAAAGAACGCAAGAGGTGTAAATATATGGGTCATGACAGTGTTATGACCATATTATAACAGGTTATGACACATTATGTCAGCTGTTAGGACATATTATGACATGGTTATGGCCGTGTCATAACATGTTATGACACTGGGTGTCAAGTAAAGTGTTACCAAACAGTTACCCTACCAATGGTCAGCAGCTGGCACAGTGTCAATTCCTGTTTGGAACTGACCTTTTCCTAACAACATCATTGGCCAACTATTTACAGCGATTCAAAACAAAATACAGTACATAATATCGGAAAAAACTGTTCTGCTGGAAGGATCAGCTGTTTCTGTGCATCACATACTGTAAGCTTGAGAAATGCCTGTGTATTGTTATGTATGTTCAGATACACAAGTAGGTATTTAGCTTTACTTACAGTTGCAGCCAATACTGTTACACTACAGTGTGTGTGTGTGTGTGTGTGTGTGTGTGTGTGTGTGTGTGTGTGTGTGTGTGTGTGTGTGTGTGTGTGTGTGTGTGTGTGTGTGTGTGTGTGTGTGTGTGTGTGTGTGTGTGTGTGTGTGTGTGTGTGTGTGTGTTTGTCAAACAGCTGAAAGCTTTTTCCTGCCATCTAGAGAATAATCATTATGCTTAATTATATGCCAAAAATATGTTTATTTTTCTGCATATCTCAGCGTACCTCGTATATGCTTTTCTGCAGCTCTGCTAAAGTCTTGATAAAAGATTGAAATGAATGTGAGCAGGCAACCTTGCCAACTAGCTACTCTAACTTTATTTATATCCTGAAATGGCTTCTTGGTAGCGAGTAATGAGGGTGGAAGATTGGGAACCTATCTGTGCTACCTGAAGCCAACTTCATACAATTGCTAGGTGGCTAGTAGTATTATGAGAAACAACAACAAAAATATTTTTCAACAAGACAAATCTGAGGGGGGAACACGCCCCTGTCCCCCCTACGGGCATGAGGCCTCTGCATACAGTCAATATATCTTAATCAAGCTTTGAAACAGGGAACAAGTGTTATGCAGTACTGACCCCAAACTTGTTTTTGGAAGGGGAATTCAATTCTTATCCCATATGTCAATATGGGGCAAACTTCTGGCGCTCAGGTTTTTTCATGCCAGCAGTAGGAATCTTAGTGGTGTAAGGGGATAGACCTTGCGGGAGCCCTGAGGCAGCTGCTGGGTGCATAGCCAGCATAGGGAGCGTTTTCATGCCAAGCAGACTAGAAACGGGGACAGCATAGTGCTGGGTGGGGATGGACTGTAAGGTGGAGGGGGAGTGCATGTTAATGGTGCCAGGGACTTGGGTGGCGGCGGCCATGACAGCCATGGAGGTGGGTGTGGAGACAGTGGGAGCGGACTGAGAGAAGCTCATATTGCTGAGGTCAACAGACGACGCAGAGGAAGCAGCCTGCATGGTGTATTTAGCCATCTCTAAGCTGTAAACAGATACAGGGAAGGTAGCCATTTTTTGGAAAGGATGGGGTTGGGAGAAGATGGGAAGATAGGGTTTAGAAAGGGAGTTAAGGAGAGGCATATCCAAAGAAAGGCGGGAAGAGAATGGGTATAGCATGGGAGGAGAGTGAGAGAAAGGGAAAAAAGAATCAAATGAGGAATGTTATGGGTTAAAAGCAGTAAGACAATAAAAAGGTGTTCATGCTTTTGTGAGTTTGGATCACTGGATTGTATGTAGACCCCAAGGCACTTAGATAATATGTAATGCTTTTCCCTCAAACAAAACCGTCCTCCCTTCCTGTCAACACTGTTACATTGACTATAGTGTCTGTTGTTTGACTGTCGTGTCTGTTGTTAGACTGTTTTACGTTGTTTGACTACCTTGCCTGTTTTGTTCTCTATTTTCAGTTGTGTCTTGTCAGTTGCCTGTCATGTACTGTAGTGCCTCATGGGTCACAACTCACAGCTGACCTGTTAGAGGTAGTGAAGCAGTCTTACCTGACATTGATGAGGTAGTGTGCCACACTGATGCTGGTAGGAGAGCCTATGATTGTGACTTGGCGCACGGGCGATCCGTCCGTGGCACTGGCTATCTTGATGTGAGCTCCTGACACCTGGCGAATCTCATTGATCTTGCTGCCTTGTCTGCCAATTATGCTGCCAATAAACTGAGGCGGAAAAGATAGGAAAGTGAAAAATTGAAGTCAAAAGATGTGTCACATGTTTCTCATGGATTATCAGTCCAATTAAAACATCTGTATCCTCCGTAATGTTATCTCCCCAATTGGAACATCTGATAATGTTATCTCCCCAATTGGAACATCTGAAAATGTTATCTCCACAATTTGGACATCTGAAAAATATTCTCGCCAGTTTGCACGCGTGACAATTGGAAATCTGCCCTAAAGATAAGAATAGAACACCATGTAAAGAGACAGCATTCAGTTGGCTTACATATCACACAGAAAAACATCAATTTCAGCTGTCATCCTCATTTGAGAGCAGCGAAACCGGTGCCTAAATGACTGGGATCTATAGTCTGTACATTGTATGATGCTGATAAGACTGAGCAAGACTTACATCATTGGGTATTGCCAGCTCCTGAGAACTTGTGGGGACAGGGGCCTCCATTCCTGCAGAGTAGGACATAGTACTGTTTCCATATGCACTGAAAGTCATGGCATTGTGTGTATGATCCCTGAGACATTACATGCATCAATTATTTGGTCACCTTAATTAAAGAATTCAAATCACATTGCATGTACATCTAACATGAAAGCACAAAGTGACTTAACAGCTTTGATATAAAATGCATACAATTATACATAATGATAGATTAATAATATACCTTAGCATTTCAATCTGTGAATGTATCCTTTGAAATACATACATTCTCAGCAATACCCTGTCTTTTTTTTTATCAAACAATTGGAATAATTCAATAATTCTCACTGTTTGAATATTGTGTTATTTCAGTTGGCTGCTTCTTTGTTGTGGGATAGAATACATGGGGTGGTGTAGGTCAGGGATGGTAGGGAGGACGTTAGAGACAGAGGAGAATCACTGCCAAGGTTAAGGAGAGGGGTCTGTGAGATGAGGGTTCTTTCTGTAAGATGTAGGCTACCACCTCGTAAAAATTGCTCAATCTTTACAGACATACAGTAGAACATAAACATGTAAAAGAAGACGTGGTCCTTCCAGAAGCAGAAGAGGGTTTATGATTGGTGTGATGAGCACAGAGAGAGAGAGAGGGATAGATGGACTTTCCCAGGGAGCCTTGGGTACGTACCAGGGAAGGTAGGGTTGCTTTGCCCAAGGGAAGGGAGGGGGATATGCTGCATAGCCAACTGGTGAAGCTTGGTCAACTGCAGGGTAGGAAGGAAGTTAGAACTAACCAATCAAACTGGATTATTTCAGCGGAGCTGACAGCTATAGCGACAATACAGAGCCAATCTTAAATTCAAACACAGAGTTCAAAATGTGTGTTAGTTTGGTGAAGAATTTGACGTTTGACATCAGAATCAGAATTATGCTGGCTTGTCATGGAAGTGATGAGATTCTTCAATATTAGATGTGGTATTTCTATGAGCAAGAGGTGCCAAGTTACCGTTAGCTATTTTTTGTTAAGGTCCCTTCATTTTCTCACACTCTTCTGAAATAAAGCAAGCTGCTATGTTAGTGTTAATAAACACCACAGTACAGGATAGTGTTAGTGTTTCCTCCTTGCTAGTGAGTGCACTGAGGGCATAGTGGTGGCTTGGAAGGTGGTGGTGGTTGTAGGCGGGAGTGGGTCATTGGGGTGGGTGTTATTGGATCAGACAAATGCACTTACATCTTGATGTGGAAACGCATACTGTCCTTGAATTGTGAAGGCCTGCAAAAATGGGATACAGGAGTGGGGTATTATAACTGCTTGACCATTTCTCCTCTTGTATCTTTTGGATTATTTTCTAAATGGTTGCAACACATGAGCATTTGATGTAGGTCCCATGCTGCTTTGGTCACGTTCCCAAAATCTGTAGCTACTACTACGTCTATGTTCCGATCCACCTGATTTAATCGAAAGGTTATCCATTTCATTTTTTGGTTTCGCTTTGCCTAGGATGTCCAATCGGATACACACATTTGTGAAAGGTCGTAATGGATTTTCTATATGTAAAATGGGAGCCATAACGGATAATGCCACATGGCAAAGCGAGAGGTTTAAGTGTCGTATTTTGGCTAGCGTTGATGCCCATCGGTACACTGCCGTAATTTGTAAAGTGGCGATGTGCTTACTAACTGCTGTGTAATTATATGACAGCTCTGACCAGAGACTATAGATGTTTAAGTCAACTGGCTGTAGCAGCAATTTCTCATCTGGCCACTCACATACTACAAATAGTGGAGAGACGTCAATATATGCGGATGCTTCCCTCTAGTGGTGAAAAGATGCACCGGATGTTTTTTGGGCTAAATGAGCATTTGCGTGCCATTTCCGAATGTTTTTGTAGCCTAAACTCCAATTACATTTCTTAACTTGATTACTCGGAATGAAAAAAGGCCAGGAAGATGCAGAATCTACATTTTAATTGGAATAACAGGAAATGCAATTCATTTCCATGAAATTCCTAGAATGAGCGGAATGAGTGCCTAGTTTGCATGTTTCCCAGAGCTCATTTTAATGACGTCTTTAATGACAAGCAAGTATGGTAACAACATTCTGTGGCTAGTAGCTGTCCTTCTGGCCTTCCATCGTCATATAACAGGTTCTCGTCTATCATTTTCAAGGAATGAATTGGAAAATACAGACACATAAACAATTCTAACGGACGTGCAGGCTTTTTGAACAAGGTTATTGTACATTTCCTGAACATGATATCATCAGCCTTAGAAGGCTATTTGATCACCTGCCATCACGTGCCAATCATCAGCGCCAAGGAGCTGATGTGTATATATTTTTTTTTGCTTCTTACTGTATTGTATTCAAGTGTAACTTTTGCACAGACCAACAAAAAAAACTCACTTGTGAAGCATGTTGTTGTTGTTGTTGTTGTTGAAATACTGGATGGCCGGCTCCTGGCATGGTCTTGGGGCGATATGGGATAGTTGGTCCTTTGGGCGGTGACTGAAGACACAACCAAACAACAAACAGCAATGACTGATCAGACATCACTATCAACTGCAACTAGTTAGATCCCATTGTTTCTTAGATGACTTGGCCCTGATATGGCTGTAACCTCCATTATTATGGTGTAGTTAGATACCATAATTATCAAGCCTTGAGCCGTTTCAGGTCTGGATATCAATTTGAACAAACTGATTATTGGATGCAATAATAATACTGTATGTTAATTGTATTGGCTTGCTTACTTCCAGAATGACAGAGCAGATGTGTTTGACACACTGTGTGATGGCCTGAGGAGTGCCTGAGATAGTGACAGCTCTCTCAGTGGATTCTGGCAGCATGTCCCCTGCAACCTGCACCTGAGCACCTGTGGTCTGAACATCACATACAATGGGAGTCAATTCCAAAGAGAGGCCATTATTTGTCAAAAGATTCCTTTTGATCATGTATTATTCATATATAATTGTACAACGTCTGATTTTTTGTTGTTGACATGCACAATGTATATGTTGTACAAGTTAGTCTCTTGTGACACTGCTAGCCAGTGCACACAAGATTTGGTTTCTGTGTTCCCGAGATTATGTCAACATAAATATTTGACACCCAATTATTTGGAGAGTGCAATCCTCCTTCATAGTTAATTGAATATGTTTACTATGAGGATTTAGCACCCAATTCCATTGATGAATAAGAATGTTTGCGTGACCACATTGTTTGGTAGTCCAGGCGTATCAGTCTCCCTGAATAGTGTTGTGTTGTGCTGGTGCTTCATTGTAATTCATTTACCTGAGGCTGTTTCATTGGGTGATTGAAAGGTTAGGACGGGATCATCAAATGTAGCCTGATCCCAGATATATGCTGTATAAACAACTCCTACAGTCATTAGTTGGCTATACAGCACAAACAGATCTGGGACCAGGCGAAATCAAATGAGCTCCCGCTAGGACAAAATTGCTGTCAAAAGACAGGGAGTAATTGAGAGATGCTTTGGGCCTAGCTTCTTCTACCTCTCTGATCTCCTTGATCTTGGAGCCTCCTTTGCCTATCAAGGAGCCACACTGACTCCCTGGGAACACAAGGCGGAGTGTCACTGGAGGATGGCTTGTTACCGTGCTGTTTGTCATTGCAGCTGTAATGTCCTGAAATAGAGGTTTTCAGGTATAAAAATATAGGGGGTAAAATCTCAGAAATTCTAACATGGTCTTGACAAAATCTTTTGTATTGTATCGTTCATTGAAGTCAAGGGAAGTTTTGTGTGAAATGTTGCCCAAAGTGAGGAAATTAAGTACATTTTTACTTAAGATATTAACATAAGGACACACCAGATTACATGGTACCAGAGTCTGTTACCTCCTCAAACTTCTCAGCGATCATAGAGAAAGCTTTGAAGATGCCCTCTGTTGGTCCGGTGATGGTAACAATCCTCTCTGGAGAAGATCCCTCTGAAATGTTGATGCGAGCTCCACTCTAGAGACACAGGTGTCATTTTAGGTGAGTCATGTAAAAAATTATTGCATTTGTTTTGTCAGAAAATATATGGTTTTTTTATAGACAGTTGTAAGGACACGACTTACCTCCTCTCTCATCTTTTTGACGGTTTCCCCTTTCTTTCCAATTATGCTGCCTACCTCCTGTTAACAATGAGACACCAAACAAATATATAAATCAACAAAATGATGACACAAACATTTTTCACGCGATCTGACGATCGTAATAATGTGAAAGAATAGGAATATGTTGCAATGATGAGACGTGTTTACCTTCCCATGCATCAGAAGCCGTAAAGTGAGGGTAACGTTCAGCCCCCCCTCTGAGGCCCCACCTTCCTTGTCAGACATATTCACACTTATCAACGGTCTAGACACTCAGCTTCATACAACACTCTGTAGACACAAACAGGGACCCAATTCACATGAAACTGGCATAGTAAGTTGATTTTTGTTCAGTCAGTCATAAAATGAAATTAGAAAGCCTTTCACGATCCTTGAAATGTATCCAGTGTAACATGCAACCAATACAACTATATGTGGAGGCCTTCCCAGAACGAATGAGACAATGAATTTGTCATTTTACGATTAGAGAGTTGTCCCTACAGTGAATGCAATTTTCTTTGATTTGGACCTTTTTGCCACATCACTTAAAAGTGAAATCCAAGCCTCCAGAGTTAATTGTGTCCACGTACCAGTAAGCATACATGGTTACATATTTCTTTATCATTTGCCCTGTGATGCAAGGCTTATCATTATGATCCTGTTTTAGTGGTTGATATCTGTGACTGGGTAAAATTCGCTTTGCCGCTGGTGTGATGCTCACATGGTACTCCCTCATTAGTTCCAGCTAAACAGAACTCGTGAGACTGTTCTTTGATTAGATGGAAATACAAAAGGAGCTGTTTGTATCCTACAGGGCTGGAGATCAAGTGATGTCTGTGTGACCGTCTCTAATAATACCCAAGTGATATCACACTGTGGGAACACAATGTCCCACTGTTCCCATGTACCCTTCATCCTATACCCAGAACCACAGAGGAATGTCTCTGAATATAAGACAGACAGGAGTGGGACACTCAAATATGAACATACTACTTGTGAATTGACAGAATCCTTCTTTCCACAATCCAAAATTCTGTCAAAACTTGCCCAAATCTACAGATGTAGGATAATTTTTTAGAACTATTTTGTCGTTTTGAGGTTTAAAAAGGTTTCTAAAGTTTTTAATTACCATTTTAAAATGTCAGATTTGATTTACCCTAGTGAAAAATGTATCAACCCCTACATTTCCCCCCTATTAATTACAATCCACATAACAAACTGGCTCAAATTAAGATCCTACATCTGTACACCAATGCTTTAAACATAATTTATTTGCCCTTTTTGTATCTTACCAAGTGTGTCATGCATGACCTTTGACCAGGAGCGGACTGGCCATCTGGCATTTGCCCGAAATGCCAGATGGGCTGGTCAATTTTTAGCCCAGTAGACCTGTCTAACTTGTGTTTTTCGCACAAAATTATCATTATCTTCAGGCCCCCAATAATGTGGGCCTCAAGGAAAGAAATGGGCCGGTGTGGGGGTCTCGAGGAAAATAAATGGTCTGGTTTGTTAGAAATGCCAGGGCCGATTTCTGGTCCAATTCCGCCCCACCCTTTTCCCCAACTCAGATACTTACCTACACCAATAGATGAAGACAACGCTTTGCCCGGCATGCCACACCTAAGAAAGACATGGAAGCAACAAGGATTACACACAATGGTGATGGGTAAAATAATGCTTGAGTTTGACAATAACATGTCATTACATTCAAACAGTACATGATTCTTTAATTATAATTGCTTCAACATTCATTGCTAAGTCAAGCCTGGGTCAATTCCCAGCAAGCAATGCAAACGTCTTCACGCCATATAGAAAATAATATAATATTGCTGCAGACAATAATATTAGGAATTCAAAGAGTTGTTGAGCAGCAGGGTATATATAGGCTAACAAGAGTGATTCCCTTCTCTGTGTCATTATAATTACACTAAATGCATCCGACAAACAGCAACATCCCAGCCTAATCCTATAGGCCCGGATTTGTTTGGTTAATGCTTAAGACCCCTTTGACCCATTTCAGTCACCTCTAGCATGTCAGCACCCACTCAAGACTACAGAACAAAACGCAACACAGGAGCAGCCATGAGCATGATTTAACAACTGAACATGTACAGTGACAAAAGGTGTTGATAAAAATCTAATCTTTGTGAGCAAACTGAATTTACACTGGAATTACACTACAGGGAACACATGTACTCTTGACTAACTGATTTTTAGGACAATATGAGGATTTTGAATTTGATCTTGTTGAAGAAATGGAACGCTATTAATATTGAAATTGAACGCTTATCATGAGACAAGTGACTTTGCGCAGAGGCTATGTTGTGTGCTTTAACACTCTCCGCCCCATAATTGTGTGTTATAGGGCCTACATAGCATTGTATTACATCGGAGCATTTTAAAACCTTCCTCTCACATCATGAAATGAGCTTAGGCCAATCTTAACGTGTGGATAAAAGTTCCTCCTCATATACAAGGGCATAGAACATTGGGCAAATATATGTATACTCAAACCCACAATATTAGACCAAAAGCCTAGCTTTAGTTCCATCAATTAAATCCAGTACTGTAGATTAAATGGAAATGTATTGCATCTAACAATAAGGGTATAGAAATTCAATGACATGGGTAGCTAAGTCTGTGTCAACTCAGGGCAACCGGCTATTGAGGGCAATTTATTTGTAAGTTGTTAAAAGAACAGGGGATTAAAGTCTACGGTTGAATACGACTTCTGTAGTTCTTATTTGCAATATTATTATCAAGGGAAACATGAATAGCTGCAAAGCCTAATCCTCTGGTAGCCACATTGGTTGAGGCGCCTGTAAAGTAAAAATAAGAATTAGTATAAAACACTAACCTGCTGTTTTAGTATAAATATTTGTTCCTCTTCCTCTCTTCTTTGTCACTCCAGAATGAATAGTCCTCTAGTTTTACAGTCCTCGTTAAAAGTTTGACCCCCTTTGTTGTCAGTTATTGCTCAGAGAAGGGACAGATGGCTCTCTGTGCCCTTAGACCGGCTGGCTGGATTGAGGCTGGCTTTGCTATTTGTCCGTCCCCCTAGCTTAGCCCTAGATAAGCCCCTACGCAGGGCAAGTGAACCTGCATCTCTCCATGCCAGTGACACAAGGGAGGCATTGCTCTGTGGAGTGATCCACTAGCTGCTGAGGCCTGGGGGCAGAGCAAAGTGGCTCTTCTGCAGGACACTGTCCAGAGAGAGCTATAATTACAGTGACTGCACGCAAGACATTGTAGAAGTCTAACCTTAACAGTCAACAAAAGCATAAACGAGAATATCCCGTAGAAACTCTTTGTAAACCTCATCATTAAAGTGTTGGTTGTTTGGATTCTCTGGCGGATTAACAAGCTGCTCCCTACTTCAATAAAGTAAAACACATCACATCAGAAAAATGGGGACAGAACTGACAATGGAGAGCATAGTTATGTTTGGAGAGACAACCATAATGTCTTCATGGGGTGCTTTACCCTCACTCTGCCCCTCCCCCACACCAAGCCCTTACAACCAGTAATGAGGCAATAATGGATACAATATAGCCCTTCTGCCCATAAAGCTGCATTTAGCTGAGCCACCAAATTGTGAAGGGAAATTAATCAGTGAAGCATAAGTGGCATATTTAATTACTGCCGCATCACTGCATGATAGGGAGACAATAATGGCCTCTGTGAACTTCTCGTGTCACATGCTTCCAGACCACGTGCTTTGGTCTCCCTACTTTTAAAAAAAACGCAATTTGTCTCCAACAATGTCCCATGAGTTGGTGTAAATGTGTGTATGTGTTTACAGATTTTTTCAATGTAAGTGGTATATTTTCACAACTAAGTACAAATCTCTAAACTGATAACACTTGACATGTACCATTTTTTAAATAATTTGTATCGAATGGCACGTTGTGAGCATGTTGAGAAATATGTCCGTTTCATTATACTGATACAGTACATGCAGGATCATGACCCAAAACACACCTCCAGGCTGTGTAAGGGCTATTTGACCTAGAAGGAGAGTCATGGAGTGCTGCATCAGATGACCTGGCCTCCATAGTCACCCGACCTCAACCCAATTGATATGGTTTGGGATGAGTTGGACCACAGAGTGAAGGAAAAGCAGCCAACAAGTGCTCAGCATATGTGGGAACTCCTTCAAGACTGTTGGATAAGCATTCCAGGTGAAGCTGGTTGAGAGAATGCCAAGCACGTGCAAAGCTGTCATCAAGGCAAAGGGTGGCTAGTTCGAAGATTCTCAAATATATTTTGATTTGTTTAACACTTTTTTGGTTACTACATGATTCCATATGTGTTATTTCATAGTTTTGATGTCTTCACTATTATTCCACAATGTAGAAAATAGTAAAAATAAAGAAAAATCCTGGAATGAGTAGGTGTGTCCAAACTTTTGACTGGTACAGTACGTAGGACAAATCATCAGAAATAGCGGTATTGTAAAGCAGTTGGCTGCTGTAAAAACGTAGCACGGTGTTGTATGTCATTTCTGCCCCATGAAACATTGTACAAGATCACCTTTTCTATGTGACTTGTCAACTGATACAGTATTGCCCGTATCTCTGCTTGAAATTCATCAGTTTACAGTGTAAAAAATGTAATATTGTTATATACAACCCAGGTATTTCAGCAGTGCATTGTACACTACACAATAATTCCAAATGGTAGCACATACTGTACAGTGACTACACTTTGTCCTTTTGAAGCACACTGGCTGATGGGAATGAGGATGTAGTATTTACATTCACATCCTTATAGGATTTGGTTTTACCTTCTAACATAAATTGATGTCAAATTGATGTTTTTAAATATAGACATTTTTCAGCAGTTAAACTATACACATTACAGTTTTTTTTATCACTTTAGTGGAATTTTCAATTCTCTTCATACAAAACTCCAAACAGTTAACATGTAACGCAGCAAGTGTCATATTCAAAACGTTTTATTGTGCGTTCATTTTATTTGAAGACATCTTTCACCAACATTGTTCATCCAAAATACCAGGAGAACATTGATTTAATCACCAAAACACAATATAATGAACATCAATTTAGTTAT
Source organism: Salvelinus fontinalis (assembly GCF_029448725.1). Taxonomy (NCBI): domain Eukaryota; kingdom Metazoa; phylum Chordata; class Actinopteri; order Salmoniformes; family Salmonidae; genus Salvelinus; species Salvelinus fontinalis. The sequence goes on along the minus strand of NC_074701.1, from coordinate 11,072,356 downwards.
TTTAACAGCCAGTTAATTCAATCAAATAAAATGCAACATATTGTACACGTTTCAACATTGGCGTTTGAATGTAATATGCTACAATACAGAGGAGGCGTTATGGGCGGATCTTCTTAGGAGGCCGGCCTGCCCTACTTCGAGTGGGCCAAATCTGATGTGACAAGCCACAGACAGAAAACTCGACGAGTGGTTGTTAAAACGACTGTCACCAACACAGTTATGGACATGGGGCTCATGTACAACGCACTTGAACCTGCCCTACTGTCCGAGTGCTTAGCTTACAGAAACGTAACACCTCTATTCATAGGCACCTGGGCAATGGAACAAATAGAGCAGCTGAACCCCCCCCCCCCCCCCCTTTCAAAATAGCGGCGCAAACTCATGGGGTAATTTGTCATTTTCAATGATTAGTAATGTTTTGAGCTAGTCTGTATTAAAATAGTCAAATATGTAGCCTAAGATATGTAGCCTATTCAATGTGGTGTGTTGTTTAACCCTTGTGTGGTGTTCATGTTTGGGTTATTCACCAAATGTTCGCGGGTCTGATGGACCCACATTATTGGGTTTTTAAAACGATACAGCCATAACAATTTACGTAAAAATACTTAGATGTTGACTTATATCAATTACAAGCAATATAGACAGCATACATGGTTAATATTTGCCATTTACCTCTGATAGATCACATTTAATCAATAAAAGCGCAATTTCTTTTTTTTTTACAAAAATTTATTATCAAGACATAGGTAGAAAAAAAATCGTGTTTCACAAGGTTATCACTTTTGCTGTTTATTGCTTAGAACTGAACAAATTGGACGGACACATTTTACATACAGTATTTTATGGAAATGATAAGAGTCCCACCGAACACAAAAGAAGGCTGGTCTACACACCACATGAGGGACAGAGTTTTACTGTGTGTGTGTTGCAAATGTATTTCTTGCACTTGGTGCATGTGTACTGTGCCTTCCTGTCCTTCTTGGGTCCACACACATCGCAGCGCTTCTTCGTTACGTTACCAACTGCAATCTAGAATCATGAAAACCCTTAGTTCAGGAATTTTACTAACATCTCACTCACACACATATATAGTTACAGCAGGCCAAGGTAGGAGAGTCAGACACACACACATGCAACATCATCACTAACACTTACGTCCGGTATTGGAGTTCTTGGTTCTGTGGGTCAGGCGGATGGGGCACCAACATCCTCCTCACTTTCTGCAGAAGCTGAGGTCCTTGGGATATGTTACCTCCTCTGGATTTGAGGTCTTACCAATGCCTTGCCCAGCTCCTTGAGAAAGAGATGTCTCCTCTGGAGCTTCCCTCTGTTCCAGTCTGGGTTGAACGCCATCCAGATGACAAACGCATTGTACACTGAGACGTCCAAAATGTTGAGGAATATCACAAGTGGCCAGTGTAGGGTTCTTCTTTTGCAGCTGTAGCCAGTCACCAGCTTGTCTAAATTGTTCACCCCTCCTTTTCTGGCTTTGTAATTCATTATGATTTCTGGTTTTTGATGTTCCTGTTCACAGATTCTCCCATCCCTATGCAGCGTACTCATGAGTACCACCCACCTTTTGCCTCATTTTTGCACGTAGGACACTAGGGACGAGTCGGCCGTGAACACAAACTTAGAGGAATTTATAGGCCTGTTCCGTGTACTCAACAGCTGAGTTGGGAGCCCTGGCTTGTTTTTTTGTGCTGTTCCTAACATCGTCAGCTTCCTCTTGAGGAGCTCCTGTCCCAGCTTGTGCGAAGTAAAATAAGTTTGCACGTGATGTTGTGGCCACGGAGTCCATGTGTCACGTCCAGGACAACCCGCATCCCTTGGTTCTTCTCAGGGGCTCCTCCATCTGGCTTCCCCATATACAGTTGCAAGTTCCACGCATCTGAAGCAGCAGCATCACAGGCAGCCCAGATCTTGATTACATATTTTGCGGGTTTAGATGATATGTACTGCGTAAAGGGGCAGCGGCCCCGAAATGGCATAAGCTGGTCATCAAAAGTAACGTTGGGCCCAGGGTTGTAAAACAGGGGAAGGCGGTCCCACCCACTTGTCCCACACTGACCTGATTGCAGCTAGCTTGTCTCTCTGCCACCGAGCTGGTCTGGTGTCCCGATTATCGAAGCAGATAATCCTGGAAATAATGTGCAAGTTTTCCAGAGACATTGCTGCACGGAAAAGTTGTCTGCCAGTTTCTGCATCCCACAGGGATTCTGTGAATTCCCCATTGGATCTGAAAATCTGAAAACACCAGCAAGGATAAGAACCCCAATGTATGCATGTAAATGAGTTTAGTCCGTCTCCTTCCATCTCTCTCGAAAAACACACATTCCCTCCAAATTAGTGCAGTCCAGAATGATTTTGTGGATGGTGTCTGGGATGAACAGTTCAACATTTGACTTTAAGTCCTGCATATGAGTAACCGCCATCCAAGTCGGCCTTGGTTCCATCCTTATCACATAGGCAGCCATGTGGGGTGGCTCATTCCTTGGGCAAGAAGACCATTCAATTTCACAATTTTTTTTTACATCCATATTTCACCTCTTGCAGGCTGCTGGTGAGCTGGTTGCTGATGGGCTAGTCCTGGGGCTGGCTGAGGGTCAATCTCATCCTCTTCTTCCAACTCACTGTCAGACTCTGAATTGCCAGAGACAAGATCCTCATATTCTGAAAATTCTTCATCTTCCAACGTGGAAGACACTCCTTCCACACTAGCTTCTCACTCTGCAAAAATGATTTCTAAGGCCCTCTAGGCAGACATTCTTTTTGCCATACTGATTGATTGTGGTAAGGAGCCATACACGCAAAGCTATTTATTTGTTGTGTCCCTCCCACAATTTGCACCTGGCTGTGGTAGTGTGGGAAAATACAGCATTTTTTACAATGTATGGAAATAATGTATAGAAATAATGTATTGTAATAACATTGTGCAAGTTCCCGCAAGACGTTGTGTAGTTTCACACACTACAAAAGGTAAAGAGCGTGAGAAAAGCAGGAGACAGACAGGTTCTTGGTGCTATGTTGAAACAGCAGGCCAAGGGAAGAGGAAGACAGAGTGAAGGCACACAGCAAACCTTTTTGCCAACTTTTACTTGATTTCACATACACACACTTTTCCAGTGGACCCGAACACCACATATGTAATAAAAATGTGTAGTGGGGTGCACAGTGTGCACTCAATGAAAAGGTGTTATTTTACATGTTCTTCACAGAAAATGAGCGAAGGCCAATGAGTCTGAGGTATCATTTTTCTTTTAGTAAACATTGAAAATGGGTCACACAGACCAGAACACCAGACAGCGGTTAAAAGGCCACTATTAAACAGAAAGACAATTTAAAAAATAACTGGAACATAATTTATAATAGCTTAGTCCTGTAATTAAAGGCTACAGATTTGTTCAAACGTAAAATCGTTTCATTTTCTGTCATCTTAATTAAGAAGGAAAAGTTCTCAAATTTAGGTTACCGTAAAATTATTTTTGTTCAAAATGTGTGGTTTTAAGAACCAAAACGCAATTACATTATGTATGCAGACAGTGCTGTTCTATGTTCTTATGAAAGAAACAGTTGGAGACCCCTGCTCTTGTCTTGCCCGAACCGTTCAAATTTGATCCATATTAACAGAGCTACATTATATTATTTTTATTGCAGAGGCGCGATTTCAGGATATATATAGCGGTCAAAAAAGAATCACATTGGATAATGCTAATTATTAATTAATAATAAGTATGCAATATTGTTTTAATGTGAACTTTTTTTTATTTATTTCACCTTTATTTAACCAGGCAAGTTGAGAACAAGTTCTCATTTACAATTGCGACCTGGCCAAGATAAAGCAAAGCAGTTTGACACATACAACAACACAGATGGAGTAAAACAAACATACAGTCAATAATACAATAGAAAAATAAGTCTATTTAGATGTGAGCAAATGAGGTGAGATAAGGGAGGTAAAGGTAAAAAAAAGGCCATGGTGGCGAAGTAAATACAATATAGCAAGTAAAACCCTGGAATGGTATATTTGCAGTGGAAGAATGTGCCAAGTAGAAATAGAAATAAAAGGGGTGCAACGTGTCAGGACCCGGTGTGAGAAACAGTCACTGATAGTCGGCAGAACCCAGAAGATGAGGCAGACACAGCAGTACTAGAGACGGTGGTTTAATCAAGGTAAAAGATCTTCAGGCAAAAAATATAAATTCACAACGTCAAAAGTAAAGCCAAGAGAAAAAATGAATATCCTCCAAAATACAATGAAAATCCACAAAGTGGTAAGAACAGCAGGGAAAAAATAAACCTCAAATGACTAATCAAAAATAAACAAGAACAAAACCAGAGTACCTCAGGAAAATCCAACTAGAGAAAAATATATGTTCACGGCATGGCTGGGGCTGGGTGCTAACATACAGACACAGAGCAAAGAACTGAGGCACGCTAAGGGTTTAAATACCTACAAGGAAATAAGGCACAGGTGCAAACAATAGAACAAGGGAAAAAACAAAAGGTTCAAAAAGGCGCAATGGGGGCATCTAGTGACCAAAACCTGAATAGTCCTGGCCAAAACCTGACAGAATCCCCCTCCTAGGAACGGCTCCTGACGTTCCTACCAGCCTTCTCAGGGTGGAGGGCCCTGAACTGACGAATGAGGTCAGGGTCCAGTAGGTCTTTGGCAGGAACCCAGGAGCGCTCCTCGGGACCGTAGCCTTCCCAGTCCACCAGATACTGCCAGGACCGCTGCACCCGGCGGGAATCCAGTATCCGATGGACGGTATAAGCCGACTGGCCTCCGATAACACGGGGCGGAGGGGGAGGTCTGCCTGCCGGGATAAGGGGAGAAAAAACAACAGGTTTTAATAAAGAAATGTGAAACGTGGGATTAATCTTAAGGGATCTGGGTAAGTGCAGGCGAAAAGTAACGGGGTTCACTCTCCTGGCAACCTTAAAGGGACCGATGAATTTCTGGGACAGCTTGCGAGACTCCACCTGTAGCGGTAAATTCTTAGTTGAGAGCCATACTCTCTGTCCGAGGCGCAGGGTAGGCCCGGGACGGCGACATCTGTTGGCTTGTCGTTGGTACCGCTGTGAGGAACGCAGAAGATTAAGACGGGCCTTCTTCCACGTAAGCCGACAGCGTCTGATGAACCTCAAGGCTGAAGGCACTCTGACTTCTGCCTTCTGGTCCGGGAACAATGGAGGAGCATAGCCAAACTGACACTCGTGCGGGGACATACCAGTGGAGGAGGAGCACAAGGTGTTGTGCGCGTACTCGGCCCAAACCATGAAGGACGACCATGTGGACGGGTTGTTGGAGACCATACATCTGAGGGTGGTTTCCAGCTCTTGATTCATCCTATCGGTTTGGCCGTTGGACTCCGGATGGTACCCTGAAGATAGACTGGCAGTGGCCCCTATGAGTTGGCAGAAGGCCTTCCAAAGTCCTGAGGCGAACTGGGGACCTCTGTCAGAAACCATATCTTGCGGAATGCCAAAGACTCGGAACACATGGTTAATCACCAACTCAGCCGTTTCCTTGGCAGAAGGTAATTTAGTCAAGGGGACGAACCTGGACGCCTTAGAAAACCTGTCGATGATGACTAGGATAGTAGTATTACCATAGGACGGAGGAAGGCCAGTAATAAAGTCCAATGAGATATGGGACCAGGGTCGGTGGGGAATAAATGAAGGGTGAAGAAGTCCTTGAGGGCGGAGGTGAGAAGATTTGCCCTGGCAGCACACGGGATAGGCCTTGACGAAAGTGGCAACGTCTTCTTTTATGGTGGGCCACCAGAACTTACGCTGGATGAACTCCAAGGTGCGACCTACGCCTGGGTGACAGGTGAGGCGAGAGGAGTGCCCCCACAGAAGGACCTGGGTCCTCGCTGCCTTGGGAACAAACAACCGATTGGCAGGACCTCCTTTAGGACCCGGTTCGATGGCTTGAGCTCGTTTCATGGTATCCTCAACTTGCCACGAGATCGGAGCCACGATCTTAGCGGCAGGAAGGACAGGCATCTTAGCGGCAGGAAGGTCAGTATCTTCTCGAATGGCAGGAGGGTAGACTCGTGACAAGGCGTCCGGTTTGAGATTCTTCGACCCGGGTCTATAGGTGAGGATAAACTGGAATCGGTTGAAGAAAACAGACCATCGAGCTTGTCTGGAGTTCAACCGCATCGCCTGCTGGATATACTCTAGATTTTTGTGGTCCGTAAGCATTTGAAACGGTTGAGAAGCCCCCTCGAGCCAGTGTCTCCATTCCTTCAATGCCATCTGAACCGCTAGGAGTTCACGATCCCCCACATCGTAGTTCCTCTCGGCCGGGGTAAGCCGGTGAGAGAAGAAGGCGCAAGGGTGAAGCCTCTTGTCTTCACCCCTCTGAGACAGGACAGCTCCAACACCAACCTCTGATGCGTCTACCTCCACCACAAAAGGTTCATCCGCCGTCGGTAGTGTCAGGATGGGAGCAGAGAGGATGCGCTGCTTGAGTCCTTGGAAGGCCGTCTCAGCTTCTTCTCCCCACAGAAACCTTGCGTTGCCACCCTTGGTTAAAGCTGAGAGAGGGGCTGCCACCAAGCTGAAGTTCTTGATGAACTTGCGGTAAAGGTTAGTGAAGCCCAGGAAACGCTGAACTTCCTTAACGGACTTGGGGGTGGGCCAATCCGCTACCGCCCCTACCTTCCTGGGGTCCATCTGGACTCGACCGGGTTCCACTACAAATCCCAGGAATTGTACTCGGGAGGAATGGAATTCACATTTTTCCGGCTTAACGTACAAATGGCTGTCTAGGAGGCGTTTGAGTACTTGTCTGACATGCTTAGTGTGTTCTTGAAGGGAGCTCGAAAAGATGAGGATGTCATCCAAGTAAACAAATACGAAAATGTTAAGCATATCCCTAAGCACATCGTTTATGAGCACTTGGAACACAGCCGGAGCGTTGGTCAGGCCGAAGGGCATCACCAAGTATTCGTAGTGACAAGTAGGCGTGTTGAAAGCGGTCTTCCACTCGTCACCGGGTCTGATCCGCACAAGATGGTATGCGTTCCGCAGGTCAAGCTTAGTGAAGACAACTGCTTCCTGGAGCAGCTCAAAGGCTGTGGCCATAAGGGGTAGCGGGTAACGGTTACGGACGGTTATGGCATTGAGTCCCCGGTAGTTGATGCAAGGACGTAATCCACCGTCTTTTTTGGCCACAAAGAAAAAACCCTGCTCCCGCCGGCGAGGTGGATGGACGCATGAGGCCTGCTGCCAGAGCGTCCTTGATGTAGGTATCCATAGCAGCTCGTTCGGGAGGAGATAGGGAAAAGATCCGACCCCTGGGGGGCAGGTGCCCGGAAACAGGTCGATGGGGAAATCGTAAGGTCTATGGGGTGGTAGTCTGGTGGCCCTCTGTTTGCTAAATACCGGTTTGAGGTCATGGTAACACTCGGGAACTCGGGACAGGTCGATGGATTCTAGAGACTCGGGAGGCGAACTCGGGGAACTCGGGAAGATACAAGTGGCTTGGCACGTAGGACCCCACTGCTTGATAGTGCCCACAGACCAGTCGATGTGAGGGTTATGGCTGTGAAGCCAGGGGTATCCAAGGACGAGAGGGAACTCGGAACACGAGATCAGATGAAAGTTCATCACTTCCTGGTGTTGGGAAACTGAAAGCCGCAAGGGGGTAGTGACACGAGTGACAAGTCCAGATCCCAAAGGGCTTCCATCCAACGTAGTAACCCTTATGGGGTCACTTAGAGGTTCAGAGGGAACGCCATTCTCCTTCGCCCAGACACCATCCATGAAGTTACCTGCGGCTCCAGAGTCTACCAAGGCTTGAAGGGGAAGCTCGTGGTTGTCCCAGGAAAGGGTAACTGGAATGAGCAGGCGGGAGTTGGATGGATGGGAGGAGGTTATGTTTCCCGTCAAAAGGTTCAAAAAGGTGCAATGGGGGCATCTAGTGACCAAAACCTGAATAGTCCTGGCCAAAACCTGACACAAAGGAGCAAAATAAATAAATACAGTAGGGGAAGAGGTAGTTGTTTGGGCTAAATTATAGATGGCCTATGTACAGGTGCAGTAATTTGTGAGCTGCTCTGAGAGCTGGTGCTTAAAGCCAGTTTCAGAGATTTTTGTAGTTCGTTCCAGTCATTGGCAGCAGAGAACTGGAAGGAGAGGCGGCCAAAGGAAGAATTGGTTTTGGGGGTGACCAGAGAGATATACCTGCTAGAGCGCGTGCTACAGGTGGGTGCTGCTATGGTGACCAGCGAGCTGAGATAAGGGGGGACTTTATCTAGCAGGGTCTTGTAGATGACCTGGTGCCAGTGGGTTTGGTGACGAGCATGAAGCGAGGGCCAGCCAACGAGAGCGTACAGGTCGCAGTGGTGGGTAGTATATGGGGCTTTGGTGACAAAATGGATGGTACTGTGATAGACTGCATCCAATTTCTTGAGTAGGGTATTGGAGGCTATTTTGTAAATGACATCACCGAAGTCGAGGATCGGTAGGATGGTCAGTTTTACGAGGGTATGTTTGGCAGCATGAGTGAAGGATGCTTTGTTGCGAAATAGGAAGCCAATTCTAGATTTAACTTTGGATTGGAGATGTTTGATGTGAGTCTGGAAGGAGAGTTTACAGTCTAACCAGACACCTAGGTATTTGTAGTTGTCCTCATATTCTAAGTCAGAACCGTCCAGAGTAGTGATGCTGGACGGGCGGGCTGGTGCAGGCAGCAATCGGTTGAAGAGCATGCATTTGGTTTTACTTGTATTTAAGCGCAGTTGGAGGCCACGGCAGGAGTGTTGTATGGTATTGAAGCTCGTCTGGAGGGTTGTTAACACAGTGTCCATAGAAGGGCCAGAAGTATACAGAATGGTGTCGTCTGCGTAGAGGTGGATCAGAGACTCACCAGCAGCAAGAGCGACACCATTGATGTATACAAAGAAGAGAGTCGGCCCAAGAATTTAACCCTGTGGCACCCCCATAGAGACTGCCAGAGGCCCGGACAACAGGCCCTCCGATTTGACACACTGAACTCTATCAGAGAAGTAGTTGGTGAAGCAGGCGAGGCAATCATTTGAGAAACCAAGGCTATCGAGTCTACCGATGAGGATGTGGTGATTGACAGAGTTGAAAGCCTTGGCCAGGTCAATGAATACGGTTGCACAGTATTGTTTCTTATCGATGGTGGTTAAGATATCGTTTAGGACCTTGAGCGTGGCTAAGGTGCACCCATGACCAGCTCTGAAACCAGATTGCATAGCGGAGAAGGTGCGGTGGGATTCAAAATGGTCGGTAATCTGTTTGTTGACTTGGCTTTCAAAGACCTTAGAAAGGCAGAGTAGGATAGATATAGGTCTGTAGCAGTTTGGGTCAAGAGTGTGCCCCCCTTTGAAGAGGGGGATGACCGCAGCTGCTTTCCAATCTTTGGGAATCTCAGACGACACGAAAGAGAGGTTGAGAGAGATCCTTGATGGACACCTGCTCCAGAGTGCTCAGGACTTCAGACTGGGGCAAAGGTTCACCTTCCAACAGGACAACGACCCCAAAACAACGCAAGAGTGGCATCGGGACAAGTCTCTGAATGTCCTCGAGTGGCCCAGCCAGAGCTCGGACTTGAACCCAACATCTCTGGAGAGACCTGAAAATAGCTGTGCAGCGACACTCCCCATCCAACCTGACAGAGCTTGAGGATCTGCAGAGAAGAATGGGAGAAACTCCCCAGATATGTGTAGCGTCATACCTACGAAGACTTGAGGCTGTAATCGCTGCCAAAGGTGCTTCAACAAAGTACTTAGTAAAGGGTCTAAATACTTATGTAAATATGATCTGTTTTTTTGTTTGTTTTTTACTTGCAATATTTTTGCTTTGTCATTATGGGGTATTGCGTATAGATTGATGAGGGGAAAATACGATTTAATCCATTTTAGAATGAAGCTGTAACGTAACAAAATGTGGGAAAAGTCAAGGGGTCTGAATAATTTCCTTTATGCACTGTTATGTCCACCCACGCTCTGACACTGGAAAAAACACAGTTCAGGCCCGGCTAATACTTATACGCTCGAGAGAGCATGCAACGGACCGAACTGGCCAGCGATGGGCTAGTTCGGAGCATCTGGCCAATCACAGGATGCATGATCCTTTACCAAAAAGTCATACAGCATTCCTGCACAAAAATAGGAAGTCCGCTAACTGCGCCACCAGAGTCTCTGGGTTCAGCCGGCCGCGACCGGGAGGTCCGTGGGGCGACGCACAATTGGCATAGCGTCGTCCGGGGTAGGGAGGGTTTGGCCGGTAGGGATATCCTTGTCTCATCGCGCTCCAGCGACTCCTGTGGCGGGCCGGGCGCAGTGCGCGCCAACCAAGGGGGGCCAGGTACACGGTGTTTCCTCCGACACATTGGTGCGGCTGGCTTCCGGGTTGGAGGCGCGCTGTGTTAAGAAGCAGTACGGCTGGTTGGGTTGTGCTTCGGAGGACGCATGGCTTTCGACCTTCGTCTCTCCCGTGCCCGTACGGGAGTTGTAGCGATGAGACAAGGTAGTAATTACTAGCGATTGGATACCACGAAAATTGGGGAGAAAATGGGATTAAAAAAAAAAAAAAAAAAAAAAAAAAAAAAAGGAAGTCCTGCAGGATATGCCAAATTGTTTTCAGGGCCACTTCCTGTGGGACAATTCCTGCAAGAATCCTTTAGGATCCTGTAGGAATCATGCAGGTAGTCTTTCAGGAAAACAATCCTGCAGGAAACCTGCAGACATTTCTCAAATAAATCCTGCAAGTTTGTTTCCTGAAGGACTATCTGCAGGAATTGTCCTACACCAAAAGGGACCCAAAATCCTGTGGGTACTGCAGGTAATTCCACAAGATTTCCAGGGTCATTTTCCTGTCGGAAAACCTGCTGGATTCCTTTCTCATCCTTCAGAGAATTTCATGTAGGACAATCATTCTTTCAACAGAATGGACAGATTGCACAAGATAAGATTGCATGGCAATTTTATTATCCCAATGAAGAAACAGCTGATGTGTTTGATTGTCCATTTCCCCCGCACTACATAAAATATTATTTGGAATAAATATGGTAAAAGCATATTTTGTAACAAGAGTGAGAGTAATGGTGACATCACATGAACAGCTTATGTGTATTCGTGTGAAGGGAAACAGATGACTGCAATGATACACTTGGTGTTAGTTAGTTGTAATGTGGCTGGTACACCAACAACATCTGTGAGTATCCATGTGTGTTAAGCTAAGTTTCAAAGGGAGAAATGAGAGGCTGAAACTGTGTGTGGTGTTACCTTCGCCTGCATTGCAGTCCAGTGCTGCCTTCTATGGTAGTCAGTCTCACTGTTTACCGGCTCTGTCTTAACTGGGAAGGACAGGAGAGAGATGAGGCAGAGTTCAGAATATAACTGCAGAACATCTTGTGAGTTACATGACAAACAGCAACAAAATAGTGTAAATGATATATTGTAAAAGACAACCTACACACCTTTATCTAGTAGACTACTGGACTAATTGATCTCATAATGAGACAATCGGAAACAGATGACTTCGTAAATGTATTATTTTCTTATGCACTTACCAACTCTAATGTGGTGTGGTCGCCTTCTGCTACACTGTTAGAAATACAAGGTAAAGGATTACAGCGAAATACTAGGTGTGTGTGTGTGTGTTTTCTGTGCTCCCTGTATTATAAGTTGTAAGGGAAAAGAAGAGAACTCACATGGTGGTGGTGAAACTGTTCAAGCAAGCAAAAAGTAAGAGAGAAAGTCATGTTGAAATGATCCATTTCTATATAAATCAAACTATTTGTATATTCAATTGTGACTTAATATATTTCAGTGAAAATAATGTGATATTTCATAAACGTTGTCTCTGTTCCACATTGCATACTTGTTCTATCTAGAGCGTATAGCTAGTACTAAAGTCAACTGTCATTTTTCAACTGCAATTCCAAACCTAAGAACGTGAAATGGCAAGTATGTACTAGATTTGCCGGAAGTTCTATAAGCATACTTGGGAGGTCTGGAAAACAAAGCCTGCATATGACCATACATTTCCGTTCCCTTCGCTATCCCATAACCCCTTGCAACACAATGAAAATTCCCCCAAACTGCTGAATTAATGGCAGACTGAAGTAGGGTTGCCAACATTCTCACTACCAAATAAGTGACAATGCACGGTGCCACTGCGGTATGGGTACGGTGTTGTGTGAATGAATATACAGTGTATATTCATATTCTTATTCAATTGGAAAGGAAAAACATTTGTATATTCCATTTAGTCTATAGCTTTACTAAAACTGTATCATTATGTAAACTTATGTGAATAAACCTCAAAATAAATGATCAAAGAAATCACAATTTGTACCTTTTACAGCAAAAAAAATACTTTTCAAATGCAAAAGGGGAAAAGAGTGGCATGAGTCATCCACCAAGTCTACTTATTTTTTGCTGCTCTTGACTGATTCAAGCAGTCCTTTCTCCTCTTGCTTAGCCAGAGACAAGTCATTACATGACCAGTCACAGTTCACAAATATTTGATGTTCATTTTTGATCAGCTCTGTGCTACATTTAATGGTCATCAGACAGAAAATCCTCTCTACAAAGGCATTTGAGCCTGGCACACTGAGGACAAATGAGACAATCCTGAACATGTTGATCAAGTTGGCTTTCCCTAGGTTTTAGAAAACTGCCACCCACTTCTCACTGGCGGATTTTGTGGTATCCTGTCTGGCTTTCTGTATTTCCTCCCGGCTAGCACAAAACTCTTCATAGAGTTGGTCCATACTGACCGTCTCTGTCATTTTGAGGGCAACCACCACCTGCTCCAGGTCTGTGAAGGAGAGCTCCTCATAGAGGCCGATCAGTTTCACCATTACATTTTCTGGTGAGAAATCAAACCACATGTCAATGTATGTAATGACAGTGTCTTAGAAATTCAAAGTCCTGTTGCTGCTTGGACCTTTATGCTGACAATTGTTTGTCCATCAGCTACTTGGTCTGGTATCGGGAAAAACTGTCCTGTTTCAGCTGAAGCATCTTAATTTTGAACTTTTGGACTTCCTCATAAACATCTGTGATGCAGAGCATTGTTTCCTCCAGCTTTTTTATGAGTTGGTCAAAAACACATCCACTTTGTGGAAAAAGCACAGATAAATCTCAGCAGCTTCCGTTTTTTCTTCATACTCAAAAATACTCTTCAGTGCCACAGGACAGGTCTCCCCAAGGGACCTGATGTATGATGTAAGAGCTGGCCAACTTTGCAGGAGACGATCGAAAGCTGGATGAAGAGAGAGCCATCGTGTGCAAACAGGTCGCAGAATTTCGCGCCACTCAATGTCAACAAAGGCAAAAAAATGCACGTAGTCCCTCTCTTCGGGAAGCAGATACTGATAAGTGGCTGTAGATCTGTAAAACAATTGTCTCAATATCCACTGACAGCTGATCGCAGGCGTGCTTGTAGGCATTATGAGCTATGTGGTGTGGGGGCTGTGCTTTGACAAAGTGGGTGGGGTTTTATCCTGCCTGTTTGGCCCTGTCCGGGGTTGGATCATTGGATGGGGCCACAGTGTCTTCTGACCCCTCCTGTCTCAGCTTCCAGTATTTATGCTGCAGTAGTTTATGTCTCGGGGGGCTAGGGTCAGTCTGTTATATCTGGAGTACTTCTCCTGTCTTATCCGGTGTCCTGTGTGAATTTAAGTATGCTCTCTCTCTTTCTTTCTTTCTTTCTCTCGGAGGACCTGAGCCCTAGGACCATGCCTCAGGACTACCTGGCATGATGACTCCTTGCTGTCCCCAGTCCACCTGGCCGTGCTGCTGCTCCAGTTTCAACTGTTCTGCCTGCGGCTATGGAACCCTGACCTGTTCACCGGACGTGCTACCTGTCCCAGACCTGCTGTTTTCAACTCTCTAGAGACAGCAGGAGCGGTAGAGATACTCTAAATGATCGTCTAGAAAAGCCAATTGACATTTACTCCTGAGGTGCTGACTTGTTGCACCCTCGACAACTACTGTGATTATTATTATTTGACCATGCTGGTCATCTATGAACATTTTAACATCTTGGCCATGTTCTGTTATAATCTCCACCCGGCACAGCCAGAAGAGGACAGTCCACCCCTCATAGCCTGGTTCCTCTCTAGGTTTCTTGCTAGGTTTTGGCCTTTCTAGGGAGTTTTTCCTACCCACCGTGCTTCTACACCTGCATTGCTTGCTGTTTGGGGTTTTAGGCTGGTTTTAGGCACTTTGAGATATCAGCTGATGTAAGAAGGGCTATATAAATAAATTTGATTTGATGTGAGCAATTAGCTTTCAGAATGCGATTGTTGGCACTGCTCAATAACTGGTAAACGGAGAGGTGTTTTCCAATTTTGTCAGTTCCCGCAGTAGACGTCACGAAGAACGCACCGATATTGCTAGCACCTTTAGCTAGCGTGGCCTTGTGCATTTCTGTGGATGCATGCTGAGTTAGGTCATTCTCCCCTTCATGACCAATTGAGAATTCCCGATGCATAAAGTACAGAAAGCTTTCGTCGAGTCACTACTGACGGGCTTTTTTGCTTCACATTGTTTGTTGTAGCTGCAGTCTTTTTTGTATGTTTATCCATATTTCCTTGATATCTCAAACCGACCGAACAATAACAGGTATGATTTTGCAGGAATTGGCACGTTTATGCTATACTGTGATTGGATGAATATACGGGACAAGGGAGGTCCCGTATGGGACAAACCAATTTAGCCGAATATAATGGACATCCCGGCTAATACAGGACAGTTGGCAACCCTAGTCCCTGCTTTGGAGAAAATGTTCCAGTGGAATAAGGAATAACTTTGTCAAATGTAAATATGTTTATTTATTCAGCAAATCATGTTAAAATGTTCAACAAATTGCTTTCATATGAATTTTGAAATGTAAATGTTAGGCCAAGCTACTTTAGCTCGTCGGACAGAATGGATAGCTAGCAGGCAATCTCATCCTGGTTCTCAGCTGTTTAGGGATGCCAGGTTATTTGTGCATTTTTTACATGATTAGTAGATACAATCATGCAGTGTCTGTTTACCTAACTTTCTTCTTGTCACTTCCCCTCTGTAACGATGTACGGTGAGAGTCGGGAAGCAAGTTCAGGGAGTGAATACATTTAATAAACAAACATGAACAGCACACCGACATGAAACAATAACATCTGGGGAAGGAACCAAAGGGAGAGACATAAATAGAGCAGGCAATCAAGGTGATGGAATCCAGGTGCGTGTCAATTAGCGCTGGTGCGCGTGACGATGTTGACAGGTGTGCGTAATAATCAGCAGTCTGGTGACCTAGAGGCCAGAGGGGGGAAGAATACGTGACACCCTCCCGTCGTGTTTCACCATTGCATACAAAGAAAATATTTTAACCTGTTGGGGATGGGGGCGCTGTTTAGACTATTTATGCTAATTTGGCTAATTTTTTAAACGGCTTCCCACAAAATCCTTGATCGTACAATATGCATATTATTATTATTATTGGATAGAAAACAGTCTATAGTTTCTATAGGAGTTGAAATTTTGTCTCTAAGTGGAACAGAGCCCATTCTACAGCAATTTCCCTGACATGGAGTCAGATTTGAGAAATGTTGGCCACTCTTCTGAAGTCAGTTAAAAGGGCACTTTCGTTGCTATGACTATACGGACACTTCTTACGTCTTCCCCTGGATGCCTTTACGTGATGACGATTCCAACGGGGTCGATATCGCGTTCACAGGCCCTACAAATGAAAAAACCCTGAAGCTAGTCATTCTTTGGGAGCTGCGTCATGAGCCTAGAGGACACCGGCGCGCACCTGTTCCAAGCGTTAGTTTAGCCTGTTATATTTCTCCGGTCATCTTTTCACTCGTTATAGGAGTTAAAAACATCATAAGGTAGTTAATTTAAAGCGTTTTATAGCAATTTATATCCGTTTAGTGCGATTTTGGGACATTTATTTTTGCAACGATGTGAAAAGTTGGGCACGCTTTTCAGTTCATCCCGAACGCAGTTGACATTTCCACATGGCAAGAGGACAGCTTTCCACCAAAAGACGATTTCTCCCAAGAAAGGATCCTTTGCCCAAGATACTGATGGAAGAACAGCTCAAGGTAGGACATTTTTATTATGATAAATCGTGTTTCTGTCGAAACATTTTAGTGGCTTAGGACGCCATGTTTTTTGACGTAGCTTCGCTTGGCGCAAACTGTATTGAAAAGTAAGGATAAATTAAAAAATGTAATAACGCAATTGTATTAAGAATTAAATTGTCTATCAATCCCTGTCCACCCTATATTTTTTAGTCACGTTTATGAGTATTTATGTATAAGAGTAGATCACTGTCTAAGTGGCGCAAGGACTTTTTCTTTACCAGCTTGTCTACATTTCACATTGTCTAACCATGATTTTGGTGGCTAAATATAAACATTTTCGATCAAACTGTATATGCATGTTGTAATGTGATGTTACAGGAGTGTCATCGGAAGAATTCTGAGAAGGTTAGTGAAAAAATTAATATCTTTTGGCGATGTTGACTTTTATCGCTCACTTTGGCTAGAATCAATGCTGGGCTGCTAATTGCTATGTGCTAAGCTAATATAACGATTTATTGTGTTTTCGCTGTAAGACACTTAGAAAATCTGAAATATTGTCTGTATTCACAGGATCTGTGTCTTTCGATTCGTGTATGCTGTGTATTTTTACGAAATGTTCTATGATTAGTAGTTAGGTAAACACGTTGCTCATTGTAATTATTCTAGTCCATTTGTGACGGTGGGTGCAATTGTAAACTATGCCATATACCTGAAATATGCACTTTTTTCTAACAAAACCTATCCCATACCATAAATATGTTATCAGACTGTCATCTAATGAGTTTTTTTGTTGGTTAGGGGCTATAAATATCTTAGTTTAGCCGAATTGGTGATGGCTACTGGTGTTGGTGGACAAATAAAAGATGGTGGATTATGCTAATGTGTTTTTAGGTAATAGATGTACATCTTTGCATATTGTGTCTTCCCTGTAAAACATTTTAAAAATCGGAAATGTTGACTGGATTCACAAGATCTGTGTCTTTCATTAGCTGTATTGGACTTTAATGTGTGAAAGTTAAATATTTTAAAAAAATATTTTTTTTGAATTTCGCGGCACTGGTTTTTCAGTGGGGGGGGGGGGGGGGTGTGTCGCTAGCGCCACGCTGATCCTAGACAGGTTAAATAATGAAATGATCAAATAAACTTGATCAAGCCTATGAATATAAAAAACTGTTTACAAAACCATTGCACATTAACAAAGGTAGTTGCGAGTCTCAGCAACTTGAACCAGCACTGAAATGTGAGCAGTGAGGTTCATTTCTCCTCCCTTGGCCTTATGTTTCTGCTCTGTTCACCTCAGGTTGAAGCACATCCCACGCCATCACCCAGACAGATGTAAACCTCCCATCCACCATGAAAATCACCCTTTCCCAGGAGTATAGTAAGGAGTTTATTCAGCAGTGTGCAACGTCACTATGTTAGAAGTAGATCCACACATGTTATTCTCTATCATGCAGAATTGTCAGCTCATTGTAACATATGACACTCATTCTAAAATACAGACGTGGGTGATTTCTGCCCCAGGGTACTGCACTGTGTGCAAGTTTTTATTCCTGCCCAGCAAACACCATGTTCAACTATTCATCGTCTACAATTTAGACCACAATGAGTTGAGTGAAGTGTACTGAACAAGCTTTTGAATGTGAATCTCCTTGATGTTCCTCACTTTGGAACTAAAAAATGTTATATTCTTTTGAGACATTTACTTTATGTTCGTAATATGTTTTATTTCTTGTTAGATCTAGAGCGAAATGGGTTGAGGAGGGGGGGGGGGAAACACACTTGTCGATCTCCAAGGCATTTCTAGTCGAACGCCAAACATTTCTGTAAAAAAAAACAACGAAAATGCCTTGTGTTCCTATTTTTTGTATTAGTCTCGGGCTATTGTTGGTAGGTGCAGACAATTCAGCTGCCCTGCGCGGCGGGTAGGCAAACTGTTGCCATTTCATGTGTCGGAAGGTACAAACTCTCCCTTCCCGGTAGGCGTGGACAAGAAATCAAGTGCACTATGCTGCCGCTGGCCAATCAGATTGCTCAGATGACCGAGTCTGCAGTAACGTAGCAGGCATAGAAGAAAGCTACGACAAAATTGATACTGTGAGATTTCAAAACTTTTAAAACCATGACTAGAGAGAGACTCAACGAATACAGCAAAGAGCTGCTGTTTACGTTCTTACTCAGCACTGTCAACACTTTGTATTCAACACTTTTATAAGCCATAAAATGCGCGTTCATCCTATTTCCACTCAGTGCTACAACAAGAGGTGCAGCAGTAATGAATAATTAGGAAAGTGTATCTATAGGCGTTGTTATCATTAGCGGCTTGGATCTTTTTTTAAATCAAGGAATATTTCACTTTCTCTGTTCATAGGAGTAACAAAATAATGCGGTGCGACTCGAGTTTCGACATCAGCTGGAAGACGGTGTGTCCCGTTTTGGTCAGTGTCAGTGGAGGAAAGGGAGAGCGGAGGGATGTTGAGAGACGGACCCTCAGTCTGCGGCTCTCTCCCTCCACTGAGACTGAACATCAGATGCAGGCACCATCAGCCCAGTAAAATAAAAAGCGAATTATTTAAATGTATGCTCACTCAGCTGTGCCTCACAAGTAATACAACAATGGATCTATTACCGGTGTGATTATATAGCCTACCTCAAATGTTGAAATATATTTTATAAAAATGTCCCGAACAACAATGCATTGTCAGGTAAATTAAAGCAAAGCCAGTATGCGGAGATAATGGCCTATAGCTTACTGCACAAACCTCATTTCTACAGTACTGTTTTTACATTTACATTTACATTTAAGTCATTTAGCAGACGCTCTTATCCAGTTTTTAATTTGTTAATGTTGCATAGGCTTACATTTTTTAAGTCATGAAATCCGAGCGGTAGATCTCGGCATGCATTTTGACTCAGTAAGTGATTTTGACTGTCACCTCCTGAACTTAGTTCCTTTTTTGTGTCTCTATTTTAGGTTGGTCAGGGCGTGAGTTGGGGTGGGCAGTGTATGTTCTTTTTTCTAGGTTGTTTGTTTTCTATGTGTTTGGTCTGGTGTGGTTCCCAATCAGAGGCAGCTGTTTATCGTTGTCTCTGATTGGGAGCCATATTTAGGTGGCCTGTTTTCCATTGTGTGTTGTGGGTGATTGTTTCCTGTGCTTGTTTCACATTTCAGGACTGTTTCGGTTTTCGTTATTATTCACTTTGTTATTTTTGTATTTTGTCGTGTTCAGTTTTATTAAACTATCATGGACACTTACCACGCTGCGCATTGGTCCGATCCTTCATACTCCTCGTCTGAAGAGGACGAGAATCGTTACATTGACTGCTTTAGCTTATGCTAATAGATTTAAAATGGGCCTAAACCACCATATTAATGAAACCCAAACTAGTTTCACGGAAGGTTGCTAAATAAGCTGTAACATTAGGTTCGTTTTAGACTTGATCGATGACGCTGATTCAGTTGACTCAGAGGCTATTATTTTATTCCTCGACTTTTGTAAAGCATTTGATACAATTAAACACAATATCCTAATACATTCGTTGTACACTTTTGGTTTCGGGACTAGCTTTGTCTCTGTTATCAATATGTTTTATAAAGATATTAATAGTTCTGTTATGATTAGTCGCCGGAGGCTCCGGACTAGAGGGCGTCGCCGGAGGCTCCTGACAGACAGGCGGCTCAGGACAGACGGGCGGCTCAGGACAGACGGGTGGCTCAGGCGGCTCAGGACAGACGGGCGGCTCAGGCGGGGATTCCTGCAAGAATTGTCATGTCCTACAGGACTTGCCATATTCTGCAGGATTATCAAAATCCTTCAGGTTTCGATTCTACAGGATTCCTGCAGGAATTGTCATGTTTGTGCAGGATTTTCAACATTTCTGCAGGATAAATCATACTCTTGCAGGATTTTGTCAATAACACAGGATTCCTGCAGGACACCTACACTATTCCTTCACAATGTCACGTTCCTGACCTGTTTTCCTTGTTTTTGTATTTGTTTAGTATGGTCAGGGCGTGAGTTGGGGTGGGCATTCTATGTTATGTGTTTCTATCTTTAGGTTCATTGTCTATTAGCCTGATATGGTTCTCAATCAGGGGCAGGTGTTTTACGTTTCCTCTGATTGAGAACCATATTAAGGTAGGTTGTTCACACTGTTTGTTTGTGGGTGATTGTTCCTGTGTCTGTGTATGTCGCACCACACGGGACTGTTTCGTTTTCGTTCGTGTATGTGTTCGTTCCTGTTAGTGCGTTATGTTCTCTAGTTCAGGTTTGTTAACATCGTTTATTGTTTTGTAGTTATCAAGTGTTCTTCGTGTTCGTCTTGTTTAAAATAAATCATTCATGTATTCATCACCCGCTGCATGTTGGTCCGATCCTTGCTCCTCCTCGTCTGAGGAAGAGAACGACTTAGACGAACGTTACACACAAAAGGTTGAAATCCTGCAGGATTCCTGTCACACTTTTTTGTAAGGGTCGGATGAACAGTAATTCTTAACACCCATTATAATCTCATGAGTCATAACTATTTAAAACTACTTAAGACAGTTTATGACAAATGCTATGTGTTATGTAGCCGTTATATAGGCTTTATAAATGCATGCATAAGGACACCTACAGTAAAGTGTTCCAGTACCCAAAAATCAAAACAGATCATCAAAATGGCAAATGTTTCAAAACTCTAACTCCATTTTCAATTGACGGAGTACAACAAACAAATTCACAAAGTCACTTGTTCACTGCACCAAATCAATCACCCGTACCACAGCTGGGTCTGAGTTGCAGGACGCGGAGATGGATTTGGTCGTTGGTTTGGGTCGAATGTCTCCCGACTCCTGTGTGCTCTGTCGCCGGTTACGGGAGGTTACTCGAAGGGAAAGGGGAACCAGGTTCTGTACAAGAAGAGAAAGGGGAACCAGGTTCTGTGGGTATTCCCCGCAGCCTGTGTCTGCCTTGGTTAAGCACCAATTTCCTCTCTTCCCAGAAGAGTTTGAGTCCCACCTCTGTGATCCGATCCTATGTGGATTTTCGAGACCAGGCTAGCTAACAAGCGCTTCATAGTGTGCTAGCCAGATTAACTAACTTGCCGAGGCAGCTAGCTATTCTGGAATCCTAATGGTGAAATTGCTTGGGTAGATCTTATGTTTAGTATACTTTACGTGGCTAGCTAGCGTTGAGTCGCTTGGTTATTCTAGCATGCATAATTTCCGTCTAATGAAGCTTACTAGCTTTCCCCCTGGCAACCACAGTCCTATTGCCAATTCCAGAAGGTGGAGGAAGTGGGGCTTGCGGGCACCTCCGATTAGGAAGAAGCCTCCGGGTACTTGGCTCGGGTAACCCCTGGAGCGAGGGCCGAGTGGCCGATGAGCCACTCCACAAAAACATTACTGGGACATCAGTGGTTATGGCCAAACGGGGTGCTATGTCAGCCTTTGCCAGAGGCCTCTGTGTCCATAAGGGGCCAGGGTTCACCCAGACTATACAGTCTCACGGACCCACAACTTAGTTTGGAAGCTTTTCCAAACTAAGCCATCTCCCAAGGGTGAGTAATAATTTGCTCTCTGTCCACAAAGGGGCAATCCCCCCCACTTGTGTAAAACGAGTCCATTGTGACAGAAGTACCCCCAAGGGGCACTGCCAATCGAGGTACATCACTGATTGTGGGAGCCACCAAACACAGAGTGGACCGGGCTTCGGCAAACCTTGGCACATAAACACAATTGTGTCAACCCAAAGTTCCAGTGTTCACGGGTGTCAAAAGGGTTGCGTCTCCCACATGAAAAGTTCCAGCTAGCACGGTGGATCTGAGAGTCGGGGAACTCGGCTGAGAGTCAGACTCGGCCGACTAAATGTATTACTTGAGGCTCGGGATGATTGTGGCTTCTCTCTGGCAGATGATTACACAGGCTGCTTTATATAATTAACATTTCATTATTTATTTATTTTTCCATATTTTCTCATTGTTTTTGTGATCAAAAAATTAAATGTACATTTAAATTAAATTCTTTAAAAGTCCTTTTTAAGTAGTATTTTAGTATTTTACCAAATAGGGCTATCTTTTGTATACCCCCCAACTTGTCACAACACAACTATTTGGCTCAAACGCATTTAAAAGGAAAGAAATTCCACAAATTAACTTTTAAGAAGGCACACCTGCTAATTGAAATGCATTCCAGGTGACTAACTCATGAAGCTGGTTGAGAGAATGCCATGAGTGTGCAAAGCTGTCATCAAGGCAAATGGTGGCTATTTGAAGAATCTCTAATATAAAATATATTTTGATTTGTTTAACACTTTTCTGGTTACTACATGATTCCATATGTGTTATTTCAAAGTTTTTATGTCTTCCCTATTAATCTACAATGTAGAAAATAGTACAAATAAATAAAAACCCTTGAATGAGTAGGTGTTCTAAAACTTTTGACCGGTAGTGTACATGTCAGTATAAACACAAAAAAGTAGGTCACATGGTGGAGAGGCGTTGTGCCGTGAGGTATTGCTTTATTAATTGTTTATTTTACCAGGTTTGCTGTTCACTTGCGCCATATGGGATGGAAGGGAGTTCCATGCAGTCATGGCTCTGTATAATACAGTATGTTTCCTTGAATTCGTTCTGGACCTGGGGACTGTGAAAAGACCCCTGGTGGCATGCCTGGTGGAGTATTTGTGTTTGTCACTGCTGTGTTTAAGTTCACTGTACAAACAATATTCATGTTTCCTGAACTCTTAGCCAAGAGACACTGGCATGTATATTGATATTAGCCCCGTGATTACAATGAAGAGCAAAATGTGCCGCTCTGTTCTGGGCCAGCTGCAGCTTAAGTAGGTCCTTCTTTGCAGCACTTGACCATATGACTGTACAACAATCAAGATGAGATAAAACTAGAGCCTGCAGTACCTGCTTTGTGGAGTGTGGTGTTTTGATCATGACAGTTTACAATCTAAGGTAACACCAAGTAATTTAGTCTCCTCAACTTGCTCAACAGCCAGACCATTCATTACCAGATTCAGCTGAGGTATAGAACTTAGGGAATGATTTGTACAAAATATAATGTTCTTAGTTTTAGAGATGTTCAGGACCAGTTTATTACTGGCCACCCATTCTAAAACTGACTGCAACTCTTTGTTTAGTGTTGCAGTGATTTCACTAGCTGTGGTTGCTGACACATATAGGGTTGAATCATTGGCATGGACACACAGGATTTGCTTAATGCCAGTGGCAGGTCATTGGTAAAAATAGAAAAGAGTAGAGGGCCAAGAGAGCTGTCCTGCGATACACCACAATTTACATGTTTAACATTAAATTGGCATTAAAGAAAACCCTCTGTGTTCTATTTAATAGATAGCTCTGAATCCATGACATGGCAGTGGTTGAAAAGCCATAACGCATACATGTTTTTCAAAAACAGGTTATGGTCAATAATTTCAAAGGCTGCACTGAAATCTAACAGTCCAGCTCCCACAATCTTCTCATTTGACATTTGTGTCAGTGCAGTACATGTTGAGTGCCCTTCTCTATAAGCATGCTGAAAGTCTGTTGTTAATTTGTTCACAGAGAAATAGCATTGTATTTGGTCAAACACATTTATTTTCCAACAGTTTGCGAAGAGCTGGCAGCAAGCTGATAGGTCAGCTTTTAGAACCAGTAAAGACCGCTTTACTATTCTTAGGTAGCGGAATGACTTTGGCTTCCCTCCATGACAAATCTATGCACAGTCACTTTAATAACTCTACCTACATGCACATACTACCTCAACTAACCGGTGCCCCCGCACATTGACTCTGTATCGGTACCCCTCTGTATATAGTCTCGCTATTGTTATTTTACTGCTGCTCTTTAATTATTTGTTACTTTTATCTCTTATTCTTATCCTTATTTTTTTTTAAACTGCATTGTTGGTTAGGGGTTCGTACATAACATTTCACTGTAAGGTCTACACTTGTTGTATTCGGCGCATGTGACTAATACCATTTGATTTGATGCCTGAGGACAAACACTTTCCTCTAGGCTCAGATGAACGATATGACAGATAGGAGTGTCTAGAGTCAGCTACTATGCTCAGTAGGTTTCCATCTAAGTTGTCAATGCCAGGAGATCGATAACAATCATTTTTCCACCTCTCCCCCACACTAACTTAACAAAATTAAAACTTACAACGCTTTTCTTTCGTTATTTGTTTTGGAATGCATGAGTATGATGGCTCACCGTTCGTTGTGGCATTTCCTGCCTAAGTTTGCACACTGCCAATAAAGTAATAATTTAAATAATTGGTCTTGACTGAATAGGAGTTTTAATTGTTCTGGTTAACACACTAAATCATTGATAACAGCAACAGTATTTTATTTTCATTAGCCAGTAATGTGTTTTGCTCACTTATTGCCCCCTATTGACAGACTCAGTCCACTTCCATACGTACTGTAGTTGATGTTCTATTCCATTTCCTGCTATCCCAGTCATAGACCTAGTAATATCTCAGTCCCCTTATCTTGATCTGTTGAACGCGAGGTAAATCGTTAAGATACAAATGACTGTTACTGTCCGTTAGAGATGCAGTGTGGACTTAGAACTTTGTCAATGAGTAAGTGTTTGTCTTTTAGCTACCACTACTGTCATTCGACATGTGCAAGTTCAGTTGTAGACAGAACTTCAAAGTTACATTTTTAGGTAGGTAGACGCGAAAATGCCGCTGCAAGAGGCCACGGAGAAGGAATCGTTGAATTTTAATCAACTGTGCACGTTTGAGCACTTCGAGGAAGTTTGGAGTCATTACGGTTATAAGAGTGACTTCAAAGACGTAATAGAACGGGAGTTCTCAAGGACTAAAGGTACAGTACGTTTGCGTGGGGCTTCAGTCACAGCGCCAAACCTGTTTAAAGTTAGTAAATCAATTTATGCTGAATCATCGCAAACCGGTGCAGCATATTGTAACACAGGCCTACTGTATATGTTGTTGTGTCCTTATGGCAATACGTCTACTTACCACTAAGTGGTGCAAGTGTTGTTATTCGATGCACTTAAGTGATTATCCACAAAGAAACTCATTACTAAGATTTCTCAAATTCAAAAACCAACTTTTTGACAGGCATTACATACCTGGATCATGCTGGAACAACACTATACCCTGAGTCACTGGTGAGAGAATTCTATCAGGATATCTCCAGGAATGTATATGGTGAGTCTTTCCTCACATACCAAATATAATTAGGTTCAACGGATATAATGTGCTGAGTTGTTAAAAGTGTTGAAAAAAAGACATAATTCTATTAAAGGGGAAATCTGGAATTGCTACATACATTTTTGGACTGTTTATGTAAATGATGCCCTTGTTTTCATTAACGAGTTAAGTATTGGCCATTGCATGTCAATTGTATTACCATTCAAGCATATTAGTCATTTAGCAGATGCTGTTATCCTTAGCAACTTACAGGAGCAATTACAGTTAAGTGCCTTGCTCAAGGGCACATCGACAGATTCTTCACCTAGTCATCTCAGAGATTCGAACCAGCGACCTTTCAATTACTGGCCCTACGCTTTTAACTGCTAGGCCCTACGCTCTTTAACTCTGCCAAACTCAGATGTGTGAGTTTATGGGCGTTTTGCCCTGTGTTCAATTTTTTGTCCAAAATTTTTTTGTCAACTATTTTTCAGAATACACTTTTTAAATACTGAACTTTGTATCCAGTCTTCTTCATCACTTCCTGCACTGTAAATAAATGCCTCCTATTTTTGCACCTGAACCTCCTACTCTGAGACTGTTGTTGCTACTTATCAACTAAATAGGCTGCCGGGTCCTCTATTAACACATCATTTGACTCAATCGGAGGTGTACCTGTGGATGTATTTCAAGGCCTACCTTCAAACTCAGTGCCTCTTTGCTTGACATCATGTGAAAATCAAAATAAATCAGCGAAGACCTCAGAATTTTTGATTTCCACAAGTCTGGTTCATCCTTGGGAGAAATTTCCAAACGCCTGAAGGTACCACGTTCATCTGTACAAACAATAGTACGCAAGTATAAACACCATGGGACCACGCAGCCGCCATACCATTCAGGAAGGAGACACGTTCTGTCTCCTAGAGTTGAACGTACTTTGGTGTGAAAAGTGCAAATCAATCCCAGAACAATAGCAAAGGACCTTGTGAAGAAACAGGTACAAAAGTATCTATATCCACAGTAAAAAGAGTCCTATATTGACATAACCTGAAAGGCGACTCACCAAGGAAGAAGCTACTGCTCCAAAACCGGCATAAAAAAAGCCAGACTACGGTTTGCAACTGCACATGGGGACAAAGATCGTACTTTTTGGAGAAAAGTCCTCTGGTCTGATGAAACAAAAATAGAACTGTTTGGCCATATTGACCATCGTTATGTTTGGAGGAAAAAGGGGGATGCTTGCAAGCCGAAGAACACCATCCCAACCGTGAAGCACGGCTGTGGCAGCATCATGTTGTGGGGGTGCTTTGCTGCAGGAGGGACTGTTGCACTTCACAAAATAGATGGCATCATTAGGTAAGAAAATTCAAATAGTGGTGATCCTAACTGACCTAAAACAGGGAATTTTTACTAGGTTTAAATGTCAGGAATTGTGAAAAACAGAGTTTAAATGTATTTGGCTAAGGTGTATGTAAACGTCTGACTTCAATTGTGTGTATGAATACACCTGTATCCCGATTTTAATATATTCTTCTATTCTTTCAATATTTTTGTCTTTAGGCAACCCTCACAGCCATAACCCCAGCAGCAGACTGACGCATGACACAGTAGAGCATGTCAGATACAGGTAAGCCTCTCTTTTCACAGAAAGAATTACTCATCATTATTCCATCCGAATGAATGTGACTGTGTGAACACTTATTTATGCCCTGCTATTGAGGATATGTCCTGAACAGAAATGTATTTTCTTGCAGGATATTGCAGCATTTTAACACCACTCCTGAAAAATACTCTGTGATTTTCACCTCTGGCTGTACGGCAGCTCTCAAATTAGTCGCTGAGAGCTTTCCCTGGAGGCCTCCCACTGCTACGGAGCCAGCCAGTCAGTTCTGCTATCTGACTGATAACCATACCTCGGTGGTCGGCATAAGAGGAGTTACTTCAGCACTGGGTGTAGTTTCTCTACCTGTCTCCCCCGAGGAGATAGAGGCCAGAGCCAAAGATGTAGCCCAGAGTGAATGCAGAAGTGGCCAGACACCACACCTCTTCTGTTATCCAGCACAGAGCAATTTCTCTGGCAGAAAGTACTCCCTGGGGTACGTGAGGGGCATCCAGGCAAGGAAGCTCTACCCAGCGTGTGACAGCCAGGGCCGGTGGTTCGTCCTGCTGGATGCGGCCTCTTTTGCCAGCTGCTCTCCGTTGGATTTGCAGGAGCACCCAGCGGACTTTGTTCCCTTCTCCTTCTATAAGATGTTTGGCTTCCCCACAGGTTTAGGGGCTCTTCTGGTCCGGAATGATACAGCTGCCCTCCTAAGAAAAGCATACTTTGGTGGGGGGACAGCAGCGGCCTACCTAGCGGGGGAGAACTATTATGTGCCAACGCCAAATATGGCGAACCGGTAAACTATTCCATGAGCCTTGAAATGATATTATGGTTGTGAATGTACAAAAATTCTTTATGAAGTTGAATGAGCCTGGCTTAGAGAGGATAACATTGTATTGTTTGCTACGTTTTTTGTGATCAACCCTGTTTGTTTTCTGATTTAAGGTTTGAAGATGGCACGGTCTCTTTCCTGGACGTCATTGCTCTAAATCATAGTTTTGACGCTCTACACACACTCACAGGTATGTACATATGAATAATTTAAAGGCACGGTTGAAACGAAACGAAGTTGCTCATATAATGCATCAATATCATCTGCCATTACATTAAGTGTCAAAGTAAGACCTGTGCATTTAAAATAATTCAATTGGTTGAGTGGTTGTTCATTACATCAATATGACAGAAATCTTTTGAACATCAGTAAAGGATGGACCAATGTTCTACAGCGATTGAATTGAGTCAATAAAACCTTTTAAAACTATTGTAATGTAACCTTGTTTCCTTGTTTTCGCCTTCAGGAGGCATGGACAAGGTCCAGCTGCATACATTTGGTTTAGCACGCTATACTTACATGTTGCTGTCGAGCCTTTGCCATGGCAACGGACAACCAGTTGCTCAGATATACTCCGACAGCGAGTTTGAGAACCCGAGCACGCAGGGAGCCATCCTCAACTTCAACTTGACGGACTGTCACGGACAAATAGTTGGATACTCTCAGGTTCACTCAAATGAGCCTATTTGATTCACTGCGCCCTACAGTGTTTGTGTTTAGTAATTTCGCACATCCAAACATATGTGAAAGAGGAGTTTACCAAGTCAATTCATAATTAACATAGCCTGGGTATTATGAATGCCCCCCCCAAAAAATTCTGCTGATTGATTAACATTTCCAACCATTTTTCTTTTTCTCTTCTCAGGTGGACAAGCTGGCTAGTCTTTTCAATATCCATGTGCGGACAGGTTGCTTCTGCAACACAGGTGCCTGTCAGCTCTTCCTTGGCATCACCAATCAAGACGTGAAGAGCAACCTACAGGTGAGTCGTGGATTTGAGGTGTCGTTGCGCATGTGTTTGTGCAAAAGACGATAAAAGACGATAAAGATAATAATTCATCCTAATATACTGTTGTCCTCTCCTGTTTTCTTCAAGGCGGGTCATGTCTGTGGAGACGACATAGACCTGGTTGATGGTCGTCCAACAGGATCTGTGCGTGTGTCCTTCGGTTACATGTCAACCTTCCAGGACTGCCAAAACTTCTTGAATTTCGTGGTGGAGTGCTTTGTGGAGAAACCAGTTGAAGTGGACCAGGTGAAACTAGACAGACTGAAATCAAACACCTCTTCTAAAGGCTCCAGTCAGTGTCTGCTTACCAATGGGAAACCTAAACACATAGACAATAGAGAGCATGCCTCTACAGATCCAGTTGTGAACGAATATGGAGGCAAGGCCATCACCAAGGAAGCAAAGAGCCAAGGGAAGGCCCAGTATCTGACTAATATCTACATATATCCAATCAAATCCTGTGCAGCGGTTGAGGTTTGTGCACATTTCTCTTTCAGTATTGTTTTGCTCTCGTTAAATCGACAATGCAAATGATGATCATTCTCCAATACCCATGTTATGTTTGGATAAAAGTCACCTGTTGTTGGATATTTGTGGTAAGAATGACTTTCATCAACTAAACAGAATTACAATGTGTGTGCCTATCGGTATACTGTATCAATTGACTTGTTACTACTTCTGTGTTTTTAATTGTGATGTGTGTTTATGCAGGTGACTGACTGGCCAGTGGGCCCTCTGGGTCTGCTCCATGACCGGGGCTGGATGGTGGTGAATGGTAATGGAGTGTGTCTGAACCAAAAGAGAGAACCACGCCTATGCCTCATTCATCCGCAGATCTACCTGTCCTCGAACACACTGCTCCTGCAGGCCTCAGGTCAGACATTATAAATATATCGTCTTTTTTGTTGTTGTGACACTCCAGGAGTCTTTATTCAGCAGCAACCCTCACATATATTTCAGTAAGACATTGTTTTTAAAACTCTTCTAAAGGAGTTCCTCTTATCTTTCAGGAATGGACACTATTTCTGTCCCTTTGGAAAACCACAATACGCCACACCAGAGTCATGGGGTGTGTCAAAGCAAGGTGTGTGGTGACAGGTGAGTTTTTTTTATTTATAATAATAATGAAACTACTAGCTATGTCTTTGAAAGACATGTATGATCAGTGTCAGGAATGACATACAGTATTTGTTATGATCCATTTTTTTTTCATAATCATTGGTCGACCAGAAGTCTGCCACTTTGACTTCAGATGGTATAACAGATCACTTAAAATAAGTATACAGTGGCTTGCGAAAGTATTCACCCCCCCTTGGTGCTCCGTGAGATGTTCAAAGTTTCAAATATTTTTTTATAACCCAACCCTGATCTGTACTTCTACACAACTTTGTCCCTGACCTGTTTGGAGAGCTCCTTGGTGATGCCCCTTGCTAAGTGGTGTTGCAGACTTTGGAGCCTTTCAGAACAGGTGTGTATATATGCTGAGATCATGTGACACTTAGATTGCACACCGGTGGACTTTATTTAACTAATTATGTGGCTTCTGAAGGTAATTGGTTGCACCAGATCTTATTTAGGGGACTCATAGCAAAGGGGGTGAATACATATGCACGCACCACTTTTCAGTTTAAATTTTTTTAACTTGTTTGAAACAAGTTCCTTTTTAAAATTTTCACTTCACAAATTTGGACTATTTTGTGTATGTCCATTACATGAAATCCAAATAAAAATCCATTTAAATTACAGGTTGTAATGCAACAAAATAGGAAAAACGGCAAGGCGGATGAATACTTTTGAAAGGCACTGTATTTGACCATCACCTTGATTCAGAAATGTTGTAGTGGTTGTTATTGTATTCTCTCCTTCCCAAGGGTGCAAACAGTAGATTGTGGCGATGAAGCTGCATCATGGCTTTCAGAGTTCCTTGGACAGCCTTGTCGTCTGATAAGGCAAAGTCCTGATTTCATTCGCAACATGAAAAAGGGCCATGAAAAAGGTGAAAGGGAAATGTCCTTGGTAAACCTAAGTTCAGATACCATACTAGGGTATCCATCATAATGGTTTCTTCAGTAATTCCTATTGTCTGCAAAAATCTATTTTGTATGCATGAATGTTGGAATTTACTTTACCCCAATGGGATTTCTTTGCTCTCTTTAATTCATAATGATTTAGACTTTTTTGTCATTGCCCCAGGGGTCTCATCCACTGCCCTCTCCTTGGTGAATGAAGCCCAGTACTTAATGATCAACCATGCCAGTGTTGATTTGCTTCAGAGACACATCACCAGCAGGTATAGTATAACATGTTATTATGCCTACGGGACTCACACATTCCTGGTGGAGCACATTTGGAATTTGTGACATACTAAATTATACAGTATGTAGGCCTAGTGAATTACATGTACAAAGATCGTCATAGGTAAACCTTTTGCTATTGGTTAATGTGAGCCATCCTTTTTTCTTGTTCCTTGTGGTTTGTCTAATCACTACGGGACAGACAGGAATCTTCTGACCATCAGCCTCTTGACATCCATGAGCTTATCAGTCGGTTTCGTGCCAATTTAGTCATCTCTGGATTGGAGCCATTTGAGGAAGATGATTGGTCCCACTTGATTATTGGAAACACCCATTTCCAGGTGAGGATGCAAATTGGTTTTCATATATGGTGACACGTATTACTGAAATGGTAACAAAAATCTATAACTGCATCAACTCTTTGTGATATGACGTGAAGGTGGAAGGTCGCTGTGGCAGATGCCAGATGATCGGGGTTGATCAGAACACAGGAGCCAAGACCAAAGAGCCTCTTCTGTCTCTCTCTGCCTATCGCAAGGGGAAGGTCAGTGCGGGGGGGGGGGGGGTTGAGTTTTCAGATAGTCCCTATCCCATGACACGTTATCTGACTTACTACTGGGTCGACTGCATTTGCAACGGTCCGTGTCATTGACCTTAGACTAGAGGTAGGTAGAGTACATAAAAAACAAGAGCATTAACTGACAAGGAAACACACAGCAGAGTATTCAATATACAGTATCCCTTATCCGAGAAGGACCCCATTTTGGATACATTTTTAGGTTTGTTGTCTGTTGTTCTCACTACCATTCTGGCCATTCAGTGAGTATGCTGTAAATGTGTTGTGATTTTGTTTTTTAGGTGACCTTTGGTGTGTACCTTGTCCACCAATCACTGGATGGCTCTAATGCAACCCTATCTGTTGGCGCTCCTGTAATGCCTCAATGGTCAGGATAAGGTTACCATTTCCAGATGTTTTTATTTGTCTGCACTCAAAATTATTTTAAGAAAAAATGGTAACCGAACAATGTTAACTTAAGTGTTTGCATATTGTAGGAAGACAACCCAGGTAATCACAGAGCTCATACAGACCAAAGTGTAAATCAATTACTGTACCTTTTAGTTTACATGATTTTAATGTTTCGTAAATTAACACAAAAAAAAACAGTTTCTGTTGTCTTTGAATAACTGATTTGGTTGACTTTTTGTTTTAAATAAGTTGAGTGTGTTTGCCTTCCCAAATAACGTTTTTTATCTTTACCAGGGTGCCAACTTAAAAAGCAATCACACCGTTCTCGTCATGTTGCCATCCCCTCTGTTCCCGAACCCAGTTAGAAAGACTGGGGACTTGCCTTTTAAAATAATTGTATTAAATTCACTGGAGGACATTACTTTAGGAAAGTAATGCCTTCCCTTTTTTTGAACGTTCCACCATAAGCATCCTGCACCTGACCTAGGATTATGATGGGTTTTCCAACCACCTCACTCCCCGCTGTGTATCCCAGCTTCCTTGCACTTGGCTTCCCATTGATCCAAACCTGACTGAGTCCCGTGGCGGAGTCCCAGCTCCCACACAGAGACATCCACATGTTCTGCTTGCCTGGCAGCCCTGTGAATGCACTTCCCACATATCTGACAGGTAGCTCCATGGCACCATTGGACTCTTTGAACAATACAAAGTCATTGGTGCTTGTTGGAGTTGCCATGGAGAAGAGAGAACACCCTCTTGACATCTGTGAAATATATTTAAGAGGTTCATAATACAAACATTAGCTAGGCCTTGGAATTACATTATGCAGCTGAAATTAACTAAATGCTAAATATACATATTATTAACACCTTATTTACCAAGCACTACCACTGATAAAGCCAATAATAATTCCAAAGGTTTTTGACTGCTGCTCACATCATGGTATTTGCCAATATGCATTGCAAAGCTTTCTAATGTGAAATACAAAAACGTATGGAATATCACATTGATTACCTTAGACATACAGTCACAGAAGAATAGTTTTCTCACTTTTTGTCAGTAGCCTCACATGATCAATGTCAGACTCCTTTGGAAATGTGAACATTTTACCTGACAGAGAGGACATGGTAAATACTGGTAGCCTCTGTACGATGAACCAAATATTTACAGTACAATGTATGCTCTGATATAAATGTCAATGGCCTACAGGATGGAGATATATCTGAATAATTATCATATTTGCCATGTGGAGAGAGTGATGTCAAGCACCAACACCATTGAGAGAATGTATTCATTTTAATTAAGTATTTTAATTATTCATCTTTGCATTTATTGCCTTCATTTCTAACCTGTTTTCTCCAGAGCTTTTGGATATTTTGGCACCTACTTTCTGTCTCAGAAAAAGGATGCATACATAAAGAAATAGAATACATAGACAATATACATGTCACATGACAAACTTTAGGGCACATTGTAAACAGGACATGAAATTGAAGTACATTTATTTTTCTTAATAGAAAATTACATAAAAGAATACAAAATATACATTACATTATATTTACACATCTGTACACATATATAGTGCATTCGGAAAGGATTCAGACCCCTTTTTCCACATTTTGTCACATTACAGCCTTGTTCTATAATGACAAAGCAAAAGCAGGTTTTTATACAAAAAAGTCTTAAAAATAAGAAACAGAAATACGTTATTTACATACAGTACCAGTCAAAAGTTTGGACACACCTACTCAATCAAGGATTTTTACTATTTTCTACATTGTAGAATAATAGTGAAGACATGAAAACTATGAAATAACACATATGGAAACATATAGTAACCAAAAAAAGTGTTAATTAAGCAAATCTAAATATATTTCAGATTATTCAAAGTAGCCACCCTTTGCCTTGATGACAGCTTTGCACATTCTTGGCATTCTCTCAACCAGCTTCACCTGGAATGCTTTTCCAACAGTCTTGAAGGAGTTCCCACATATGCTGAGAACTTGTTGGCTGCTTTTCCATCACTCTGCGGTCCAACTCATACCAAACCATCTCAATTGGGTTGAGATCGGGTGATTGTGGCGGCCTCCTCATCTGATGCAGCCCTTACACAGCCTGTAGGTGTGTCATTGTCCTGTTGAAAAACAAATGATAGTCCCACTAAGCGCAAACCAGATGGGATGGCATATCGCTGCAGAATGATGTGGTAGACATCCTGGTTAAGTGTGCCTTGAATTCTAAATAAATCACAGTGTCACCAGCAAAGCACCCCCACACCATCACATCCTCCTCCTAATTCACGGTGGGAACCACGCATGCGGAGATAATCCGTTCACCTACTCTGCGTCTCATAAAGACACGGCGGTAGGAACCCAAAATCTCACATTTGGACTCATCATACCAAAGGACAGATTTCCACTGGTCTAATGTCCATTGCCTGTGCTTCTTGGCCCAAGCAAGTCTTTTCCACTTAGTGGTTTCTTTGCAGCAATTCGACCATTAAGGAATGATTCACGCAGTCTCCTCTGAACAGTTGAGATGTGTGTGTGTGTGTTACTTGAACTCTGTGAAGCATTTATTTGGCCTGTAATTTCTGAGGCTGGTAACTCTAATGAACTTATCGTCTGCAGCAGAGGTAATTCTGGAGATGTGTTGGGTCATTGTCCTGTTGAAAAACATTTATTTTTAAGTGTATTTTTTATTTCACCTTTATTTAACCAGGTAGGCCAGTTGAGAACAAGTTCTCATTTACAACTGCGACCTGGCCAAGATAAAGCAAAGCAGTGCGACAAAAACAGCAACACAAAGTTACACATGGGAAAAACAAATGTACAGAGAGATACTGGGGTGCAAAATAGCAACAAAAAAATAACAATGTGGGGATGAGGTGTGCTATTTACAGATGGGCTGTGTACAGGTACAGTGATCGATAAGCTGTTCTGACAGCTGATGCTTAAAGTTAGTGAGGGAGATATGTCTCCAGCTTCAGTGATTTTTGCAATTCGTTCCAGTCATTGGCAGCAGAGAACTGGAAGGAAAGGCGGCCAAGGGAGGAATAGGCTTTGTGGATGACCAGTGAAATATACCTGCTGAGGCACGTTCTACAGATGGGTGTTGCTATGGTGACTAGTGAGCTGAGATAAGGTGGGGCTTTACCTAGCAAAGACTTATATATGACCTGGAGCCAGTGGGTTTGGCAACGAATATGTAGCGAGGGCCAGCCAACGAGAGCATACAGGTTGCAGTGATGGGTAGTATATGGGGCTTTGGTGACAAAATGGATGGCACTGTGATAGACTGCATCCAATTTGCTAAGTAGAGTGTTGGAGGCTATTTTGTAAATGACATCGCCGAAGTCAAGGATCAGTAGGATAGTCAGTTTTACGAGGGCATGTTTGGCAGCATGAGTGAAGGAGGCTTTGTTGCGAAATAGGAAGCCGATTCTAGATTTAATTTTGGATTGGAGATGCTTAATGTGAGTCTGGAAGGAGAGTTTACAGTCTAACCAGACACCTAGGTATTTATAGTTGTCCACATAGTCTAAGTCAGAACTGTCCAGAGTAGTGATGCTAGGCGGGCGGGCAGGTGCGGGCAGCAATCGGTTGAAGAGCATGCATTTAGTTTTACAAGCATTTAAGAGCAGTTGGAGGCCACGGAAGGGGTGTTGTATGGCATTGAAATTCGTTTGGAGGTTTGTTAACACAGTGTCCAACTCTATCAGAGAAGTAGTTGGTGAACCAGGCGAGGCAGTCATTTGAGAAACCAAGGCTATTGAGTCTGCTGATAAGAATGTAGTGATTGACGGAGTCGAAAGCCTTGGCCAGGTCAATGAAAACGACTGCATAGTACTGTCTTTTATCTATGGCGGTTATGATATTGTTTAGGACTTTGAGCGTGGCTGAGGTGCGCCCATGACTAGCTCGGAAACCGGATTGCATAGTGGAGAAGGTAACGTGGGATTCAAAATGGTCGGTGATCTGTTTGTTCACTTGGCTTTCGAAGACTTTAGAAGGGCAGGGCAGGATGGATAGTTTGGGTCTCCCCCTTTGAAGAGGGGGATTACCGCAGCAGCTTTCCAATCTTTAGGGATCTCAGACGATACGAAAGAGAGGTTGAACAGGCTAGTAATAGGGGTTGCAACCATTTCGGTGGATAATTTTAGAAAGAGAGGGTCCAGATTGTCTAGCCCAGATGATTTGTAGGGATCCAGATTTTGCAGCTCTTTCAGAACATCAGCTATATGGATTTGGGTGCAGGAAAAGCGGGGTCTATAAGGGGGTCTATAACAAGCGGCAACAGTGAAAGACTTATTAATGGAAAGGTGGATTTTTAAAAGTAGAAGCTCGACCTGTTTGGGCTCAGACCTGGATAGTATGATAGAACTCTGCAGGCTTTCTCTGCAGTAGATTGCAACTCCACCTCCTTTGGCAGTTCTATCTTGACGGAAAATGTTGTAGTTGGAAATTTCTGAATTTTTGGTGGACTTCCTAATCCAGGATTCAGACACGGCTAGGACATCAGGGTTGGCGGAGTGTGCTAAAGCAATGAATAAAGCAAACTTAGAGAGGAGGCTTCTGATGTTAACATGCATGAAACCAAGGCTTTTACGGTTACAGAATTCAACAAATGAGAGCGCCTGGGGAATAGGTGTGATGCTGAGGGCTACAGGGCCTGAGTTAACCTCTACATCACTAGAGGAACAGAGGAGGAGTAGGATAAGGGCACTGCTAAAGGCTATAAGAACTGGTCATCTAGTGCGTTGGGAACAGAGAATAAAAGGGGCAGATTTCTGGGCGTGGTAGAATAGATTCAGGTCATAATGTACAGACAAGGGTATGGTAGGATGTGAGTACAGTGGGGGTAAACCTAGGCATTGAGTGACGATGAGAGAGCTTGCATCTCTGGAGACACCAGCTAAGCCAGGTGAGGTCTCCCATGTGTGGGGTCTGTGACAAAAGAGCTATCTAAGGCATATTGAGCTGGACTAGGGGCTCTACAGTGAAATAAAACAATAATTAACCGAATTAACATAGTAGCGACAGAAAGCTAGCGGGCCGGGGCTACCGGATGGGTGACATCGCAACGGAAAAGCCTGTTGAAACCACATCGGATGATTACGTCGGCAGACCAGTCATGATGGATCGGCGGGGCTCCGTGTCGGCAATAAAGGGCCCAGGCCAATTGGCAAAAGAGTTATTGTAGCCCACGAATTAGCGGGTATACCTCTTCAGCTACCCGGGAGATGGGCCTAGCTCGAGGCTAGCTCAAGGCTAACTGGTGCTTGCTTTGGGACAGAGGCGTTAGCTAGTGGTAGCCACTCGGTTGCAGCTAGCTAGCTGCGATTATCCGATGTAATGGCCCAGAGCTTGCGTCAGGAATCCGGCGATGTGGTGGAGAAAAGCAGTCCGATATGCTCTGGGTTGATATTGCGCTATGCAGACTGGCAGGTATTGACCGAGCTAAAGCTGGCTGGTGTCCGAGCTAAAGGTGAAGACCGCTAGCCATGGTTAACAGTGACTATTAGCACGTAGCTAGTTAGTTGGCTAGCCTCTGATGGAGGTTCCAGTTATAACGTATAAAAATAGCAGATCTGTACCACATTGGGTGAGGCGGGTTGCAGGAAAGTATATTTAGATCGTAGGTAGAAAGTGGGATTCAAATATATGAAAAAAACGATAAAACCGACAATTTACATGGGACAAGACAAACACACGTCCGACTGCTACGCCATCTTGGATGCTAGTTAAGTGATAGTACCACTAAGCCAAAACCAGATGGGATGGCGTATCGCTGCAGAATGCTGCGGTAGCCATGTTGGTTAAGAGTGCCTTTGAATTCTAAATAAATCACAGACAGTGTCACAAGCAAAGTACCCCCACACCATAACACCTCTACCTCCATGCTTTACAGTGGGAAATATACATGCGGAGATCATCCCTCACAAATACACTGTGGTTGAAACCAAAAATGTCCAATTTGGACTCCAGACCAAAGAACAAATTTCCACCAGTCTAATGTCCATTGTTCATGTTTCTTGGCCCAAGTAAGTCTCTTCTTATTGGTGTCTTTTAGTAGTGGTTTCTTTGCAGCAATTCGACCACGAAGGGCTGATTCACACAGTCTCCTCTGAACAGTTGATGTTGAGGTGTGTATGTTACTTGAACTCTGTGAAGCATTTATTTGGGCTGCAATTTCTGAGGCTGGTAACTCTAATGAACGTATCCTCTGCTGCATAGGTAACTCTGGGTCTTCCTTCCCTGTGGCGGTCCTCATGAGAGCCAGTTTCATCATAGCGCTTGATGGTTTTTGCGACTGCACTTGAAGAAACTTTCAGTTCTTGACATTTTCTGGATTGACTGACCTTCATGTCTTAAAGTAATGATGGACTGTCATTTCTCTTTGCTTATTTGACCTGTTCTTACCATAATATGGACTTGGTCTTTTACCAAAGGGCTATCTTCTGTATACCACCCCTACCTTGTCACATCACAACTGATTGACTCAAACGCATTAAGAAGGAAAGAAATTCCACAAATGAACTTTTAACAAGGCACACCTGTTAATTGAAATGCATTCCAGGTGACAACCTCATGAAGCTGGTTGAGAGAATGCCAAGAGTGTTCAAAGCTGTCATCAAGGAAAAAGTTGGTGTAACAGTCCTGACCTATTTATGTTAGTTTTTATGTGTTTATGGTCAGGGCATGTGTTTTGGGTGGGCAGTCTATGTTATCTGTTTCTATGTTGGTTTCGGTTTGCCTGGTATGGCTCTTGATTAGAGGCAGGTGGTTTGCATTTTCCTCTAATCAAGAGTCATATTTAGGTAGGGCATTCTCACTGTTTGTTTGTGGGTGATTGTCTCCTGTGATGTCTTCGTTATGTTAGATGTATTCACTTTTGGAGCTGTTTGGCTGTTCGTTCGTTTTGATGTACGTTCCTGTTCGTGAGTTTACGTTTGTTGATGTGAGTTTATGTTCAGGTTGCGTGTACGTCGTTTTGTTATTTTGTAAATTTTGAAAGTGTTTGTTTTCGTGTCATCGGTTTTCGTTATTAATAAATAAAGATGGCATATTTTACTGTAACAGTCCTGACCTATTTATGTTAGTTTTTATGTGTTTATGGTCAGGGCATGTGTTTTGGGTGGGCAGTCTATGTTATCTGTTTCTATGTTGGTTTCGGTTTGCCTGGTATGGCTCTTGATTAGAGGCAGGTGGTTTGCATTTTCCTCTAATCAAGAGTCATATTTAGGTAGGGCATTCTCACTGTTTGTTTGTGGGTGATTGTCTCCTGTGATGTCTTCGTTATGTTAGATGTATTCACTTTTGGAGCTGTTTGGCTGTTCGTTCGTTTTGATGTACGTTCCTGTTCGTGAGTTTACGTTTGTTGATGTGAGTTTATGTTCAGGTTGCGTGTACGTCGTTTTGTTATTTTGTAAATTTTGAAAGTGTTTGTTTTCGTGTCATCGGTTTTCGTTATAAAATAAAGATGGCATATTTCCCTGACTCCGCATTTTGGTCCGAAGATCCTTCTCTCCTCGCCTCATCCGAGGATGAGGAAAGCGACAGCTCTTACAGAATCACCCACCAAGCTAAGACCAAGCGGCAAAGGGAAACTAAACGGAGTAAAGGACAGGAGAGAAAGGAGCAATGGACATGGGACGATGTTTTGGATGGAAAGGGTGTCTACACATGGGAGGAGATCCTAGCTGGTAGAGATCGCCTCCCATGGGAACAGCTGGAGGCACTGAGGAGAGCGGAGGCTACCGGAGAGAGGAACCGGAGCTATGAGGGAACGCGTCTGGCACGGAAGCCGAAAAAGCCCGTAAGTAATTCCCAAAAATTTCTTGGGGGGGGGCTAGGAGGTGGTGGGCCAAGGGCAGGTAGGAGACCTGCGCCCACTTCCCAGGCTTACCGTGGAGAGCGGGAGTACGGGCAGGCGCCGTGTTACGCAGTAGAGCGCACGGTGTCTCCTGTACGAGTGCATAGCCCAGTGCGGGTTATTCCACCTCCCCGCACTGGTAGGGCTAGATTGAGTATTGAGCCAGGTGTCATGAGGCCGGCTCAACGCGTCTGGTCTCCAGTGCGTCTCCTCGGGCCGGCATACATGGCACCTGCCTTACGCATGGTTTCCCCGGTTCGCCTGCATAGCCCAGTGCGGGCTATTCCACCTCGCCGCACTGGCAGGGCGACCGGGAGCATTCAACCAGGTAAGGTTGGGCAGGCTCAATGCTCAAGAGAGCCAGTACGCCTGCACGGTCCGGTATTTCCGGCGCCACCTCCCCGCCCCAGCCTAGTACCTACAGTGCCTACACTACGCACTAGGCTACCAGTACATTTCCAGAGCCCTGTTCCTCCTCCACGCACTCTCCCTATAGTGCGTGTATCCAGTTCAGTGCCTCCAGTTCCGGCCCCACGCACTAAGCCACCTGTGCGTCTCCTAAGTCCTGTACACACTGTCACTTCTCCCCGTACTAGTCCTGAGGTGCGTGCCCTCAGCCAGGTGCCACCAGTGCCGGTACCACGCACCAGGTATAGAGTACGCTTTGAGAGTTCAGTGTGCCCTGTCCCTGCTCCACGCACTAGTAGGAAGGTGCTTATCATTAGCCCGGTGCCTCCAGTTCCGGCACCACGCACCAGGTCTACAGTGCGCCGTATCCGGCCAGAGCCATCCGTCTCCCCAGCGCCATCTGAGCCATCCGTCTCCCCAGCGCCATCTGAGCCATCCGTCTCCCCAGCGCCATCTGAGCCATCCGTCTCCCCAGCGCCATCTGAGCCATCCGTCTGCCAGGAGCCTGCAAAGCCGCCCGTCTGCCATGAGCCTGCAAAGCCGCCCGTCTGCCATGAGCCTACAGAGCCATCCGCCAGACAGGAGCCGCTAGAGCCGTCAGCCAGACAGGAGCCGCTAGAGCCGCCCGCCAGACAGGATCTGCCAGAGCCGCCCGCCAGACAGGATCTGCCAGAGCCGCCAACCAGACAGGATCTGCCAGAGCCGCCAACCAGACAGGATCTGCCAGAGCCGCCAACCAGACAGGATCTGCCAGAGCCGCCAGAGAGCCATGAGC
Source organism: Salvelinus fontinalis (assembly GCF_029448725.1). Lineage (NCBI taxonomy): Eukaryota > Metazoa > Chordata > Actinopteri > Salmoniformes > Salmonidae > Salvelinus > Salvelinus fontinalis. Next base: position 11,031,364 of record NC_074701.1, on the reverse strand, counting down.
AGCCAGAGCCGTCAGCGAGCCATGAGCAGCCAGAGCCGTCAGAGAGCCATGAGCAGCCAGAGCCGTCAGAGAGCCATGAGCAGCCAGAGCCGTCAGTGAGCCATGAGCAGCCAGAGCCGTCAGAGAGCCATGAGCAGCCAGAGCCGTCAGAGCGCCATGAGCGTCGAGAGCCGTCAGCCTGCCATGAGCGTCGAGAGCCGTCAGCCTGCCATGAGCGTCGAGAGCCGTCAGCCTGCCATGAGCGTCGAGAGCCGTCAGCCTGCCATGAGCGTCGAGAGCCGTCAGCCTGCCATGAGCGTAGAGAGCCGTCAGTCTGCCATGAGCGTCGAGAGCCGTCAGCCTGCATGGACCTGCCAGAGCCGTCCAAACAGGACCTGCCAGAGTCCTTCAGCCGGGATCTGCCCCTTGTCCCGGTGTTGCCCCTTGTCCCGGTGTTGCCCCTTGTCCCGGTGCTGCCCCTTGTCCCGGTGCTGCCCCTTGTCCCGGTGCTGCCCCTTGTCCCGGTGCTGCCCCTTGTCCCGGTGCTGCCCCTTATTCCAGTGATGGTCCTTATCCTGGTGCTGCCCCTTGTTCTGGTGCTGCCCCTTGTCCCGGTGCTACCCCTTGTCCCGGTGCTGCCCCTTGTCCTGGTGCTAGCTGTTTATTTAGGGGAAGGTAGTGTTAGGGTGGGCATTAGAAGGGGTAGAAAGAAGAGGGGAGTGACTATGGTGGTGCGGGGACAGCGTCCTGAACCGGAACCACCACCGTGGTCAACTGCCCACCCGGACCCTCCCCTGGACTTTGTGCTGGTGCGCCCGGCGTTCGCACCTTGGGGGGGGGGGTACTGTAACAGTCCTGACCTATTTATGTTAGTTTTTATGTGTTTATGGTCAGGGCATGTGTTTTGGGTGGGCAGTCTATGTTATCTGTTTCTATGTTGGTTTCGGTTTGCCTGGTATGGCTCTTGATTAGAGGCAGGTGGTTTGCATTTTCCTCTAATCAAGAGTCATATTTAGGTAGGGCATTCTCACTGTTTGTTTGTGGGTGATTGTCTCCTGTGATGTCTTCGTTATGTTAGATGTATTCACTTTTGGAGCTGTTTGGCTGTTCGTTCGTTTTGATGTACGTTCCTGTTCGTGAGTTTACGTTTGTTGATGTGAGTTTATGTTCAGGTTGCGTGTACGTCGTTTTGTTATTTTGTAAATTTTGAAAGTGTTTGTTTTCGTGTCATCGGTTTTCGTTATAAAATAAAGATGGCATATTTCCCTGACTCCGCATTTTGGTCCGAAGATCCTTCTCTCCTCGCCTCATCCGAGGATGAGGAAAGCGACAGCTCTTACAGTTGGCTACTTTGAAGAATCTCAAATATAAAATATATTTGGATTTATTTAAAACTTTTTTGGTTACTACATGATTCCATATGTGTTATTTAATAGTTTTGATGTCTTCACTATTATTCTACAATGTAGAAAATGGTAAAAACCAAGAAAACCCTTGGATGACTAGGTGTGTCCAAACTTCTGACTGGTACTGTAAGTATTCAGACCCTTTATTATGAGACTCAAAATTTAGTTCAGTAGCATCCTGTTTCCATTGATCTTCCTTGAGATGTTTCTACAACTTGATCGGAGTCCACCTGTGGTAAATTCAATAGATTGGACATGATTTGGAAAGGTACACATCTGTCTATATAAGGTCCCAAGGTTGACAGTGCATGTCAGAGCAAAAACCAAGCCATCAGGTTGAAGGAATTGACCGTAGAGATCTGAGGCATGATTGTGTCGAGGCACAGTTTTGTGGAAATGTACCAAAACCTTTCTGCAGCATTTTAGGTAACCAAGAACACATTGACCTCCATAATTTTTTAATGGAAGAAGTTTGGAACCACCAAGACTCTTCCTAGAGCTGGCTGCTCGACCAAACTGACCATTCGGGGGAGAAGGGCCTTGGTCAGGGAGGTGACCAACAACCCGATGGTCACTCTGATAGAGCTCCAGAGTTCTTCTGTGGAGATGATGAGAAACAAGATTCTCTGGTCTGATGAAACCAAGATTGAACTCTTTGGCCTGAATGCCAAGTGTCACGTCTGGAGGAAACCTGGCACCATCCCTACGGTGAAGCATGGTGGTGGCAGCATCATGTTGTGGGTATGTTTTTCAGCGGTAGTGATGGGAGACTAGTCAGGATCGAGGGAAAGATTAACGGAGCAAAGTACAGAGAGACTACTGTACAGTAGTTCCCTGATGAAAACCTGCTCTGGACCGACGGTCCACCTTCCAACAGGACAACGACCATAAGAACACAGCCAAGACAACGCAGGAAGTCTCTGAATGTCCTTGAGTGGCCCAGCCAGAGCCCGGACTTGAACCCTATCGAACATCTCTGGAGAGACCGGAAAATACCTGTACAGCAACGCTCCCCATCCAACCTGACAGAGCTTGAGACATTCTGCAGAGAATAATGGGAGAAACTCTCCAGATACAGGTGTGCCACGCTTGTAGCGTCATACCCAAGAAGACTTGAGGCTGCAATTGCTGCCAAAGGTGCTTCAACAAAGTACCTTGTAAAGGGTCTGAATACTTATGTAAATGTGATATTTCAAACTGTTTTTGTTTTTTCATTATGGGGTATTGTGTGTAGGTTGAGGAAATGCACTGTATATTACAGATTCCAAGAACACAGGATGAGATGTTACTATCCTTTGTGCAAGCACTTCCAAGAGTTTATGAACAGTGAGACTGGTGAAATTTGGGGAGCGCATCGTCAGTAGTGTACCTTTGGTTCCTAGGGTGTTTCGTCCTTTCACACTATACACCCTCCCCAAAGGCGGCCAGCGACAGGGTGATCAATCCTACGCTTGCGTCCCATTCCCAATTAGTCATAGGAGTTGCCTTGTTGTTGATAGCCAACATCCCATGGGACTATGCATGGCAGGGGCGTCTTCCTCCCTGAGTCAAGCATTGTTGACCGCATACCTCCGGGCCCTCTCACTTCGGGGCCCAGCTGGGGTTTTTCCTCTTCATCCAGAGCCATTGACTGCTGCCTTCTGCCGCCTCTGATACAGCTTTGATTGCCGAACGCTGGCTCTGGCCCTTAATTCCCAGGTCTCTAAGCAGTCTGGTTGTAGATGTTGCCACAAAACCTCTGCAGCCCACCTCCACTGGTCGGACTTCTGTGTTCCAGCAATGATGCCGTGCTTCGGCAGCTAGATCGGCATAGCGCAGATGTTTCCGCTCATAAGCCTCATCTACTGAGTCCTCCCAGGGTACTGTGAGCTCAATGATGAAGACCTTCTTGAGCGAATGGGACCAGAGCACCATGTCAGGTCTTAGGGTGGTGGTTGCGATCTCCGGAGGAAACACAAGTTGCCGGCCAATGTCAGCTAGCATTTTCCAGTCGCGGGCCAAGCGCAGCTGGTCTCGCTCTAATGGTGTAGAGCCGCTCTTTGGTGGTTTAGCCCCTTCGCGGACAAAGGTCGTCCGTAAGGGTTGTGATGCTGCTGGGGGTGGTAGGGAGTTGGTGGCAGCTCGCTTGTCCTCCAGGGCGGACGCAAGGTTTTTAAGTACTTGGTTGTGACGCCAAGTGTAGCGTCCTTGGGTGAGGCTTGTTTTACACCCTGTGAGAATGTGCCTGAGGTTGGCTGGCATGGAACATAGGGCACAGTCCGGATCTTCACCATACCATTGGTGAAGATTAACTGGTGTTGGAAGGACGTCATATGTTGCTCTGATGGAAAAGCTCAACCGCCTCGCTTCCATGGCCCACAGATCCTTCCAGCTGATCTTCCTCTTCTCCACACTGTCCCATCGAGTCCACTGTCCCTGTTTTGCAAGAGAGACTGCCTTGGCCCACCTTGCAGCCTCCTCCTGATGGCGTACTTCCTGCACTACCATCTTCCGCCGCTCTGGTGCAGTGGCCTTACTCCAAGCAGCACGGCTAGTTAGCCCAAGGCCTCCTCTCCCTTGCTGAACATGACCCACAATGTCAGCATGTCTGAGGGCTGCTGTTGCCTCCTGGACTGCTTTTCCTGGCATCCATTTGCGCCCAGTTGCCAAGGTCGGCGCGTTGTTGCTCACCACTGGGTCTCGAGATTCATTCAGTGTCATCTGGAGCCTGGTTTTTGCACATTTGAATTCCTCTGTTAGACTGGTGAGGGGCAGCTTGAGGACACCATCTCCATAGAGGCCTATGGTGGTAAGGCATCGTGGAACTCCGAGCCACTTTTTTAAGTAGCCTGTGACTCCTCTTTCCATCTTCTCCACTGTTGAGATTGGAACCTCATACACTGCTAGGGGCCACAACACCCGGGGTAGGAGACCAAACTGCAGACACCAGGCCTTTAACTTTCCAGGTAGCTGGGTGTTGTCGATGGACTGTAGGCTACTACAGATGTCTTTGCGCAGCTGTTGCACCCGGTCTTTGTCCTTCAGGCTTGCATCATACCACCTTCCAAGGCTTTTTACCGGCTGCTCAGACACTGTTGGGATTTGGTCATCTCCGATGAAGAATTTCAGGTCAGAGAGTACTCCCTTCACAATCGAGATGCTGCGTGACTTGGATGGTTTAATCTTCATACGGGCCCAGCTGATGTTCTCCTCGAGTTTTCTGAGCAGTCTCCTGGTGCATGGGACAGTGGTGGTCAATGTTGTAATGTCGTCCATGTAGGCTCTGAGTGGAGGGAGGCGGAAACCAGAGTCGACTCGCTGTCCACCAGCAACCCATTTTGAGGATCTGATGATAACCTCCATTGCCATTATGAATGCCAACGGAGAAATGCTACATCCCGCCATTATACCTACATTCAGGCACTGCCATGAGGTGGTGAACTCTGAGGTGGTGAAGCAGAACTGCAGATCCTTGAAGTACGACTTCACCAGCGTTGTGATGGTGTCCGGTATGTGGAAAAATCTGAAGGCAGACCACAGGAGTTCATGGGGCACAGAGCCAAATGCATTGGCGAGGTCGAGGAAGACTACATGGAGGTCCCTTTTCTCCACCTTGGCCATTTGGATCTGGTGCCAGATCATGCTGGAGTGTTCCAAGCAGCCAGAGAACCCTGATATGCCTGCCTTCTGTACAGATGTATCGACGTACGCATTCCTTTGCAGGTACTCGGACATCCTCTGGGCGGAATTGGCTGATGTTCACTGCATCCTTCTCCTTAGGGATCAGGACCCCACCTGCCCTACGCCACACTTTGGGTATTATCTTCTTCTGCCAAGCTGTTCTCATAAGCCTCCAGAGGACCCTCAGGACGTCTGGTGCGTTCTTATACACTTTGTACGGGACTCCATTTGGCCCCGGGGCTGATGCTGTTCTTGCCCGTCGAACTGTGTTTTCCACCTCTTTCCATGTCGGAGGGCTGGTCTCAATATGATGTTCCGGGGGTTCAATGGGTGGGATATCTGATGGGATGGCCAGATGTTCATGTCGCTTTGAGTCAAAGTTTGTTGTTATCAGGTGCTCCTCTAGGTCTTTCTTTGTTGTTTTTAGAGCTCCACTTTTTTCCTTCGTGAAGTGACTTTTAAGGAACTTGAAGGGATCTTTATAGAATCGAGTTCTAGTTTGTTCTTTCTTCCTTCTGCGTTTCCGTAGGTTCTCTGCTCTACGGAGGGATGCCAACCGGGTTTTAATGTCAGCCTGAAGTGCCTCTATGCCCTCCTTTTCCACTTCCGAGGCCTTCTTCCACTGTTTCTTAAGCTGTCTCCTTTCTTGAACGAGGCGCTTGATTTCTTGTTGCCTCCTGGAAACTGGTGGGGTTGGAACCTTTCTCCCGCCTTTTGCCTCTTGCACTCCAAAGCTTTCTGCCCCGTACTTATAGATGATGTCCCCCATCCTCTCCAACTTCTTCTCCACTGTGCCTCGAAGTTTCTCGAGGGTCAAGGTAAGGTCAGTATTCACTGCTTCCCACAACTTCTTGTCACTGGCGCCAGGCCACTTCACATACGGTCTGTGCCCTGGTAGTCTCCTCTCGACTGCAGGTCTGGGAGGCTGGGTGAGTTCCACTCCTGTTGTTGGTTCCACCTCAGTTGTTACTTCGGTGCTTGAGTTTACGTCCTCCATGACAGTGGTACTGATGCACTGCAATCTATGGTTTGCGTCCAGTTGCTGTGCTTCATTCGACTGATTTGATTGCTTTCGCAGAAAGTGATCAATGCGAGGCCTCCGTCTCTCTTTACCCAAACACCCCTTCTTCCCCTGGTGGATCCTCAACCCATGGTGTGATGTAACTTTCCTCCAACCACAGACACATACCTGCATCTGTTTGTGGCCCGCTGTTGCAGCGGAACTTGTGACAGTTGCTGTGGTGTTCTCTTGTGCTGTGCTCTCATTACTCATAGTCGTTTCCGGTCCAGTCGTTACCATGTTGTCAGCCAATGAGTCATCTTCCGCCCCCGCTCTCGCAGACTCTAGGGGTATTCTCGTATGTTGACTTTCTGTAGCTAAAAGCGGGTGTTTCCAACATACTGCGAAGTATGGGAAACTACAGAAATGGGAAGCTACCCCATGACTGTCCCAGTGGGGTCTATTCCCTCCTGTCAGCCGTCTCTCCGTGCCGCCACAAGGACTTTCCCCTGTTGTCAGCTGATCTTTCTCAGCAGTCACTGGACTAGTCCAGATATTCAGATTCCAAGAACACAGGATGAGATGTTACTATCCTTTGTGCAAGCACTTCCAAGAGTTCATGAACAGTGAGACTGGTGAAATTTGGGGAGCGCATCGTCAGTAGTGTATATAATATAATGCTTATATAATGCTTTAAATATGTTCATGTTATAATAATGTTATCTTAATGTTATGATATGTTGCCTACCTTGTAGGTTTTGTGAGATGTAGCTTAGAGGATCCCTTCTCCTGTTATTTAAATACTCATCATCATTCATTGCATAACAACATGCAAGGGAGTAGCCTTTATTGTAAAAAGCCCTTGGCTGGCAGTATTTACATTTATCAAGTTATGCGCTTTCACACAGAAATAGTGTGGTTTGAGCCAGTGCCTAAAAATGATGGTCAAGAAATAGTTTTCTGACTTCCCCATTACCATTAACCATGCTACAGTAGGAGTTCTAATGTATCTTCAATTGTATGATGGTCTTTTTCTGACATTTCCTGGATCAGGTTTTTGACCATATAATAGAACAGAATAGAGATTAGTAAAGTTTTAATCTTGGTTATCCCAGAAAACAAATATTGAAACATTTGGTCAGATGCTCGTAGTGTATCCGCGAGAGATTGGTAAAGTATTATATTCCAGTGGATTATTTTATTCTATATAAACACATACAAAACAGCACATAGTAGTAGTGTACATTTAACATGTTTACATTTAGCAGATGCTCTTATCCAGAGCGACTTACAAATTGGAAAGTTCATACATATTCATCCTGGTCCCCCCATGGGAATTGAACCCTGGTCCCCCCGTGGGAATTGAACCCACAACCCTGGCGTTGCAAGCGCCATGCTCTACCAACTGAGCCACATGGTCTACATCATATGCCTACACTGTAGATGGACGACTGAATTGTATATGTGCCATGTGAAAAGATCCCTCTAACAAAATGATGTTAAAACCCCATCTAGTGTACAAACTGAAGTATGCAAATAGGCCTTTGTGCTTTGGGATTGTGTTCCATGAAAGACTGTTTTCCTTACTTTCAATGATTGCCACACATACAGTGGGACCACTGTACAGTACTTTCACCCACATCAGAGACGGAAGAGGAAGCGAGACATTCCACTCCCTCATTTCTTCTGTTACAAAGCAGGTCAGTGAACTAAGTAGACCAGACCCAGCTGCCATTGCATTGGTGCCTATGGGAGAGCCACCCCCTTAACTTAAGCAGACAGGAACTGACTTTATCCGCGATCTTTGACCACATATTATAGAGCCTATGAGTTATGCTGCATTCATAACCAATTGGGAAGTGGGAATGTACCACCTTAGAGTTAGATAGAGGAGACTAGATAGATTAAACATGTTTTCACATGGACATTACAATTGAGGGCTTAAACCATTGTAAAGTAGTCAACTGGGTGGGACTTCCTATGTTTGAAGGAATGATCCCATTATTCCATCCGGGTCACCATAAGGGATCAGCAAATGAATTACACTTGTGAGCAAATATTCCATAATTGTGGGTGGTAGTAAATCACGATCCTTGGCTTCATAACTGTTCAAATAACGCACTCTAGGTGGCAGTATTCAACCTTTCAGTTTGTTTACCAACTCATAGAAGCAGTAAAAGAAGAAACCGGACTACTTTGAAACGGAGATAGCCTCAATGGCGCTGCTTGTGTGCTCACAAATGCCATCATAGGACATATATAAAAATTATATCTCGTTGGTTCTGAGGAAAAATCCATTTGTATGGCCCTCTAACTGGAAATTGCTAGTGGGAAATGGTGGAAGTCCTCAATAACAAACAGGTTTTATCATCTAGAGTCCTCTAACTCTATAGTGCTAACTTCCCACTTGGTTACGAACGCAGCATTCGACAAAAGAACAGACGTACAGTTGGCGACAAAGACAAAGTCCAGTAGTTAGTCACATAGCCTATATGTCGATCTAGATCAGACCATATTGTCTCACGACAGTGTTTTTACCGGCTGCATTGGTTATGCAGAGGACTCGAGGCTCATATAGTAAATAGTTTTGTAAACGTCTCAGGATGAGGAAAAGGACTGGTGACCGTGACTCCAAGAAGCAGAAGACTGCGGGAGATGAAGCTGGTGTGTCATCGAGTACGCAGCCGAGGTACAATTGCGTAAAGTTATGCTCTCTAGACTAGAGTATAGTAAATAAATACGCCTGTTAGGAGCACGCCAGTTTGTAGTCCTAAAAAACAGAAATGAAACCTCGGGTTCGTTCAGCCATTCCTATGCGGGAAATTAATGAGGTTTTGGGATAAAGGCCGAATGAAAATAAGGTCTGAGCAGTGGCGATTTATAATGTAAATCTTGGTGGAGCAAACGCACCATTTTTTTGTTGATGCATGCCAGCAAAGCCACTACACTATACAGCACTAAACAATACATTAATTGAACTATAACGGTGACAAACGGTTAGAGCCTACATAAAGCTGTCCTAACAGCAGCCCAAACACGTTACCACTGCTACACTGGCAGCGAAACAATTCATTCAGCCTCATTTACTGCCTTAAAAAAAACATTGCTGATATGACTGACTTGCTTAAACAAATGTTGTTTCTACTGAAAATTGAGATGTACAAACAGTGGCATAAGGGGACGATGAGAGGCAATCCGTAATTTCGATGAAGACATTAATGAGCGAGCTAGGATGGACAGTCAAAATAGGTATTTGTTCAGCACTTTTGAAATGTAGAGACAGAATTCAGAAAATGGGTCGTTCTTACAGTATTCTCCGTGTGCACCAAGTCAGAACTGTACGATAAATAAAGGGGGCAAATAAGCAGACAATGAAAGCTCTTACAATATTCATTGATGACATTTCTCTAAAACAGGCTATAGGCTACATGTGCACCACCAAGTCAGAACAGTAGGCTAAGTTATGAGGAGGAAAGGGACTAAATTATTAGGGTGAGGATCATGGGTTACTTACAGCTTACTACATAACAGGTAGCCTAGGGGTTAGAGCATCAGGCCAGTAACCAAAAGTTGCTGTATCAAATCCCAGAGCTGACAAGGTAAACATCTGTCGTTCTGCCCCTGAACAAGGCAGTTAACACACTGTTCCCCAGTAGGCTCTCATTGTAAATAATAATTTGTTCTTAACTGACTTGCCTAGTTAAATAATGGAAAAATAAAAAAACATACACTCAGCATTACTTTCTTAGCTATGGTATACATGTCTCCCTGGCATATTACATAATTAATGCAGCAGCATACAATATATTTTTGGACTCACCTTGTTGTGCTGTGCTCACTTGAACAGGAAGGTGGCACGGCTGTCCTTCGTGGGCAAATTTGTCATCAAACTTTGTCACCAAAGTCTGGCATTTTCTGGATTTATGGTGCTTTCAAGACTGGGAACTCAGAATAAAACAAGATCTAATCATGACGTCAGTGATCTTCAGATCGGAGCTCTTGAAAGAGGCCAGAGTTCCCGACTTGGAATTCTGAGTTGGATGACCATTCAAAACTTATTTTTCCAACCTGAGCTTGTTTTTTCTCAGTTCCCAGTTGTCTTGAACCCACTGAAGTCTGAGATTTCCAGTAGTTTTGAACGCAGCAGAAGTCATGCTGGATTGACAGCATGGCCAATGTTGAATGTTTATCCTTTTAAGCTTGGAAAAGAGATCCTTAATCCCAGACTAAAAAACACCTGCCAAACACCTGCCTCTAATTAAGAGCCATACCAGGTAACCCAAAACCAACACAGAAACAGAAAACATAGAATGCCCACCCAACCTCACGTCCTGACCAAAACACACATAACAACTAACATAAATAGGTCAGGAACGTGACATTACCCCCCCCACAAGGTGCGAACTCCGGACGCACCAGCACAAAGTCTAGGGGAGGGTCTGGGTGGGCATCTAACCACGGTGGTGGCTCAGGCTCCGGGCGCGGTTCCCACCCCACCATAATCCATCCTAGCTTCCTCCCTCCAAGAATGTCCACCCTCTTTTTTCCCCCACAAAATCCTCTTAATAACCTACCTAATAAGGACAACACCGGGACAGAGAGATAAATCAAGACAGAGGGATAGATAAGAATATAGAGGTAGATGAAGATAGAGAGGGAGATCAGGATAGAGGGGCAACTCCGGACTGAAAGGCAGCTCCGGACAGAGAGACAGCTCTGGACTGATGGGCAGTTCTGGGTATCTAGCCTTTTCAGGCTGAAGGGCAGCTCATGGCTGACTGACGAATCTCGACGCTCATGGCTGGCCGACGGCTCTCGACGCCCATGGCAGGCCGACGGCTCTCGACGCTCATGGCAGGCTGACGGCTCTCGACGCTCATGGCAGGCTGACGGCTCTCGACGCTCATGGCAGGCTGACGGCTCTCGACGCTCATGGCGCTCTGACGGCTCTGGCTGCTCATGGCGCTCTGACAGCTCTGGCTGCTCATGGCGCTCTGACGGCTCTGGCTGCTCATGGCGCTCTGACGGCTCTGGCTGCTCATGGCTCTCTGACGGCTCTGGCTGCTCATGGCTCTCTGACGGCTCTGGCTGCTCATGGCTCTCTGACGGCTCTGGCTGCTCATGGCTCGCTGGCGGCTCTGGCAGATCCTGTCTGGTTGGCGGCTCTGGCAGATCCTGTCTGGTTGGCGGCTCTGGCAGATCCTGTCTGGTTGGCGGCTCTGGCAGACCCTGTCTGGTTGGCGGCTCTGGCAGATCCTGTCTGGTTGGCGGCTCTGGCAGATCCTGTCTGGCTGACGGCTCTAGCGGCTCCTGTCTGGCTGACGGCTCTAGCGGCTCCTGTCTGGCTGACGGCTCTGTAGGCTCATGGCAGACGGGCGGCTTTGCAGGCTCATGGCAGACGGGCGGCGTTGCAGGCTCCTGGCAGACGGATGGCTCAGACGGCGCTGGGGAGACGGATGGCTCAGATGGCGCTGGGGAGACGGATGGCTCAGATGGCGCTGGGGAGACGGATGGCTCAGATGGCGCTGGGGAGACGGATGGCTCTGGCCGGATATGGTGCACTGTAGACCTGGTGCGTGGTGCCGGAACTGGAGGCACCGGGCTAAGGATAAGCACCTTCCTACTAGTGCGGGGAGCAGGGACAGGGCACACTGTATTCTCAAAGCCCACTCTATAACTGATGCGTGGTACCGGCACTGGTGACGCCGGGCTGAGGACAAGCACATCAGGATTAGTAGGGGGAGAAGATACAGTTTGTACAGGGCTCTGGAGACGCACTGGTAGCTTAGTGCGTGGGGCCGGAACTGGAGGCACCGGGCTAGATACACGCACTACAGGGAGAGTGCGTGGAGGAGGAACAGGGCTCAGGATACGCACTGGTAGCCTAGTGCGTAGTGTAGACACTGTAGGTACTAGGCTGGGGCGGGGAGGTGGTGCCGGAAATACCGGACCGTGGAGGCGTACTGGCACTCTTGAGCATTGAGCTTGCCCAACCTTACCTGGTTGAATACTCCCGGTTGCCCGACCAGTGCGGGGAGGTGGAATAACCCGCACCGGGCTATGTAGGCGAACCGGGGAAACCATGCGTAAGGCAGGTGCCATGTATGCCGGCCCGAGGAGACGCACTGGAGACCAGACACGTTGAGCCGGCCTCATGACACCTGGCTCAATACCCAATCTAGCCCTACCAGTGCGGGGAGGTGGAATAACCCGCACTGGGCTATGCACTCGTACAGGAGACACCGTGCGCTCTACTGCGTAACACGGCGCCTGCCCGTACTCCCGCTCTCCACGGTAAGCCTGGGAAGTGGGCGCAGGTCTCCTACCTGCCCTTGGCCCACTACCTCCTAGCCCCCCCCCCAAGAATTTTTTGGGAATTACTTACGGGCTTTTCGGGCTTCCGTGCCAGACGCGTTCCCTCATAGCTCCGGTTCCTCTCTCCGGTAGCCTCTGCACTCCCCAGTGCCTCCAGCTGCTCCCATGGCTTTTCGGGCTTCCAGCCACATCTCCTTGCTGCCTCCTCAAACCACCGCTCCTGGGCTTTAGCTGCCTCCCTCTCCTCCTGAGAACGGCGATTTTCTCCTGCCTTAGCCCAGGGACCCTCTCCATTCATTATCTGCTCCCATGTCCAGAAATCCTTGTTTTTCTCCTGTCCCTTACTCCGTTTATTTTTCCCTTGCCGCTTGGTCTTAGCGTGGTGGGTGATTCTGTAACGGCTGGTGCTCTCCTCATCCTCGGATGAGGTGAGGAGAGAAGGATCTTCAGACCAAAACGCAGCTTGCGGGAAATAAGCCATCTTTTATTTATAACAACGATGAAGATGGCAACACGAAAACAAACACTTTAACAAACTTACAAAATAAGAAAACGACGTAGAACGAAACCTGAACATAAACTAACATAACTAAACATAAACTCACGTACAGGAAACAGACGACATCGAAACGAAACGAAACAAACAAACGCTACAGTCCCGTGTGGCACGAACATACATACTGACACGGAAGACAATCACCCACAACGAACACTGTGACAACGCCTACCTAAATATGACTCTTAATTAGAGGAACGCCAAACACCTGCCTCTAATTAAGAGCCATACCAGGTAACCCAAAACCAACACAGAAACAGAAAACATAGAATGCCCACCCAACCTCACGTCCTGACCAAAACACACATAACAACTAACATAAATAGGTCAGGAACGTGACAACAAGAGGGGAAATTTGCAAAGGCAAACTAGTAAATGACCCACCACCTTAACATGTAAATTACCCACCAACATAACTTGTGAATAAGAAAAAATATATATAATACAGAAAAACGTGTTCACCACCAACATCTACACAAATGTTTTGAGCACCCAACATCCGTTTTTGGGGAGACCTGGGTTCAGTTTTGGGGTTGAGATGTAGGCCGTCGCACTCGGAACTGGACGGAGCCGACTCAAGGTACTGTTAGATGATCCTGAAAAAGTTCAATGTCATGTCCCTGACAAATGCAATATGGTTGTCAGGAGGAAGACGCGCCATCCATGGTTCAATGGCGTCAGAGGGCACTTGCTGGACTCTGTCGCCGTTGCATTATTTCAGCTTCCAAAGGACTCTCATCTGTCGTCCTCTTCGGCCACTGGAGCTGGGTCGGGCAGATGGGGCGGAGGTCAGAGAGCGATGGCGCGTCTGGAAGGTGCGTTGGTGAGAAGGGCCAGGGAAGTGATGAGCCAGGTCGGGGAGATGATGAGCCACCTGTTGATGAACCATTTGGCCTCTGCTCGGTCTCTTGGCTGTCCTCAATCTTCGTTTCATCAGACTAGAGAATCTTGTTTCTCATGGTCTTAGAGTCTTTAGGTGCCTTTTTTCAAACTCCAAGCGGGCTGTCATCTGCACTTTACTGAGGAGTGGCTTCCGTCTGGCCACTCTACCATTAAGGCCTGATTGGTGGAGTGCTGCAGAGATGGTTGTCCTTCTGGAAGTTTCTCCCATCTCTATAGAGGAACTCTGGAGCTCTATCAGAGTGACCATCGGCTCTTGGTCACCTCCCTGACCAAGGCCCTTTTCCCCCGATTGCTCAGTTTTGCCGGGCGGCCAGCTCTAGGAAGAGTCTTGGTGGTTCCAAACTTCTTCCATTTAAGAATGGTGGAGGCCACTGTGTTCTTGGGGACCTTCAATGCTGCAGACATTTTTTGGAACACTTCCCCAGATCTATGCCTCGACACAATCCTGTCTCGGATCTCTACGGACAATTCCTTCGACCTCATGGCTTATTTCTTGCTCTGACATGCACTGTCAACTGTGGGATCTTATATAGACAGGTGTACCCCTTTCCAAATCATGGCCAATCAATTGAATTCCAAGTTGTAGAAACATCTCAAGGATGATTGTGGCGGAAGAATCAGAATTAGTTGGGTAACATAGATAATTAAGATGTCTTATCTGCATAATATGCTTATGTGATATACTTGTTATTAGAATGTGTCCCTTCGGACTATGGTGTTGGCAGTTGCACTTCTTCCTCTCAGCTTGGGCTCAGTCACCTGGGGCCCAGAGTGTGGAGAGGTCAGGCTTGTCTTTTACATGTCCCTGGTGTAATGCAGAATATCAGAAAGGGAAGAGGACAGGAGGGAACATTGTCTTCATATGTGAATGTGTCTTTACCTATTCTAAACCATATGAAGGGATGGCGTGATGAATGGGGAACCAATTACTGGTCTCCACAATGTTTGTGTGCCAGTCACTCCCTCCTTTGGCCTTGGGGGATGTGTGTGGTAGTGTCTGGAGTTGACCAATGGCATAAATCAATTGTCGAGTTGGTGTTTTTGTGCTAGGAGTAACAGGTACGAGATAGGAACCTCGTCTTAGGGACCAAACTGAACGATAATTTATAGCGAATGCTATCTGGCTACGGGATACTCCTTTCTCATTAAAAAAGTATCACCTTGTGACCCATTCTATGTATCTGTTGTTCGTCATGTATGTTGGAAGGGGTGTATCTTGGCTATAAAAGACTTTGTACTTTTGTCTTGCCACTCTCAACGGATCATTAGAAATGGTGAATCGTTGACAAGTCATTGCTATTGCAAAGCTCTCATTATTAAAGATTTAGTTTAAGTATAACTCTGACTTGTGTGATAAATTTGTCTCCTCATTTGATAGTAAATAAATGAACCACCACATGATCAATGGAAACAGGATGCACCTCAGCTCAATTTCGAGTCTCATAGTAGTCTGAATAATTATGTAAATAAGGTATTTCAGTTATTTATTTATTTCAATTAGCAAACATTTCTGAACCAGTTTTTGCTTTGTCATTGTGGGGTATTTTGTGTAAATTGATGAGGGGGAAAAAATCATAATTGAATCCATTTTAAAATAAGGCTGTAACGTAACAGAATGTGGAAAAAGTCAAGGGGTCTGAGGACTTTCAGAACTCACTGTAATTGAGTGTAGCGACAGTCGAAAATACAAGCAAAGCAGAGTAACAGTAGGAGCATGTCCATTGCTTCCGTGTTTATAAATACCATACGGGTTGTGATGTAGACACAGGGACAGCACTTCCGTTGCAAAACTTCCTCAATACTGCCCCTCAAGTCTGCTCAAGGAGCTATACGCTGTGTTCCACATTTCTTGGGTCGCACTTGTGCATACAAGGAGCAGCCCATTTTGTGACGTAAAATGACACTGCGCTGCTCCGTCGGCTCCGTAGAGGCCTTTAGGAGGTCTTATTCGGTTTTATTCTATCAGATCATATCAGCCAGTTAACATGACCTTTATTAATTATGAAGCCTTTATGTGCTTATTTTGATTACATAAGCTTCAAAATTAAAAAAAGTGATGTTTGTTGTTGAATACTATCTCATAGAACAAAACGTATAAGACCTTCTAAGCTTATGTTTGCCACAGACCTTATTCTCTGTGTTTATCCAAAAGCCCATTTATTTCTCCATAGGCTTTGGCCAACGAGCCATCACGGAGTTAGTCTCCATTAGCGCCTACAAAAAGACTCCATAACTATTGCGCCCTATTATTGGCCTAAAATGCGCTTCAATGCCACTATCCAGTAAGGTCTGCTGACGCAGCATGGACCTTTGTCATTGCAATGTTGACGCTTTTTGTCTCTCTCTCTCTCTTGTCTCTCTATCTCTCAGACCTAGCTCCCGTTTGTTGTGGTGGGTCAAAAGAGGTCTCCTGGTTGTATGTGTCATTTATGTTTCTGTGCCTTTCATGATGCGACTGTTCCCTGACATCATAAAACACCTGGTGTATTCTCACAGAGGTGAGTGTAAGCTAATCATGATCATTTTCCAAAATACTGGACAAATCAGGAATAACAAATCATATAACATATCGTCTGTTTCTCTCCTTGTTTTTAGTCAGGGTCCCATTCTTCGTCAACCTAAGCCAGCCAGCTGACCTGTATCTTAACCACACTGTGAACATGTACCTTAAATCTGAGCAAGGGATCTCATTGGGTGTTTGGTGAGTAGGCTTTCTCCGGGTTACTTTGTGAGTAGGGTAATGTAGCCTACCTACCTTACTTTGGAAGTACACTCACTGCCATTGGACAGTATAGCTTTTATAAAGACAGCATTGAACTTTAAACATCAACGTCTATACATCGTCCCATCCACGTGTTGTCACTTCCTAATGTTGTTGCTTACAAGTGTTGTCTCACTGTACAATATCTTCAAGGCACACAGTCCCTGAAAGTCAGTGGAAGGAGGCACAGGGAAAGGACTTGGAATGGTACCAAGATTCTTTGGGAGCTGGAATTCCGATTATCATTTATCTCCATGGCAATGGAGGCACAAGGTAGCAAGAACAATGGATTCCTATACAATAATATTGTTCTCACTTTGAATCTAAAAGTACACATTCTTTCAAACAGGGCAGCAAGTCACCGCGTGGGATTAATACGTGTAAGTGACTGTCGACTACATCCAAAGTTACTTCATCGTGGCAGAAAATGACATTGGTGATTGATAAATTGGTGATTGGTCTTTGTGTCCACAGGTGCTGAGTGCAATAGGTTACCATGTTTTGGCTTTGGACTACAGAGGTTGGTTAAACTTACATTTGACTAGACTGTTGAAACATATTTGCTTTATTTATTTAGTCTGAATAAATTTGTATAATCGTTACACACATCCTTGATAACCGAGCATTAGTCTACATTTTGTGGTGTGACAGTGTTATTTTACCTTGCTTGCTGTGAAGAGAGTCCGATAACCAACTCCCAATTCCTTACACTGCAGTAGAGCTCACTCTCTGGTGTGGGTTCGCTGTGACTGCCCCCTTGTGGTCATATACAAATCATTGCACAACTCTGCATTTGGTTTACCTCAGGCAGACAGACATGACATGATAGGCCTATACATAGTCTTGTATGTTTGCATAATGAACAACCATTGATATATGAAACTCTAACAGGTTTTGGGGACTCCACCGGAGAGCCCACTGAAGTTGGTCTAACCACTGACGCCCTCTACTTGTACCAGTGGGTAAAAGCCCGCAGTGGAAGCAGTCTGGTGGTATTATGGGGACACTCTCTTGGCACTGGGTGAGTGACCAAACTGGTGCCTTCAGGTGAATGGTTCAGTTTGTAGAGATGAGATAAGCGAGTGGAAATTATTATTTATGTCATTGCGCAGCAGACTTGGGCAAACAATAGTTGTATTTGGAAGTTTATTTTCAAATACTAACTTTTCAAATACTCAAGGTAGTCTAAAATAGTTTATAGAGAGTTACAACTAAAAGGCAACTATTTTCTTTAATATTCAAATACATGTCTCAAAAAAACATAATATTTTAAAGTATTTTGAATACCTCTCAGAAAACCAAATAATATTTGAAGGTATTTGGAGGAAAAAAATGATGCATTTGATGGCTGCCAAGTATTTGATGAAGAACAGTTAGTTGAATTAGTCTAAATATATCATCATTAGCACGTGGTTTGGAGGGCTCTCCGATATAGATATGAATCTTAATATAATTTATAGCCTAGAATTAAATACATGAGGGACATGGAATCAATCCCCTCAACATTAGAGTAGACCACTTTTGCAGCTTCAAAATTACTAACAAATGTATTTTCATAGTGAGTGAGACATCAAGTTCTTATACATGTGTAGTACTAGTCACCTTTGTGATTATTAAAATAGCAACAAAGTTGTTACATAGAACTTTGGAAATTGCTTTATAATTGAATAATAATGGAGTGATTGCATAAGTTGAATAAGGAACAGTCACTTTTCCTGTGTACTGTACTTTCAAAAATGCTCAGCTCATTGCTATGTAATTAAAATGCAATTACCAAAGTATCATGTAACAGCATACTAATACAATGTTGCTCTAGTAAGTATTAAAAAATATCCAAAAACGGCCTTCTTGAATTAACTACAGCCAAGGTGGGTGGAAAATCATGTTAGTTTGTATTTTGAGTGAAATTCAGTGTAAAGTATCCCTTTAAAGATGGTATAGTGTGTGTTTGAAATAAGAACCATTCCCCTCAGATGGACAAAGAAGTTCTAAGTTGCTAGGCATCCAACTTGCTGTTTGCAAAAATTCCTTTGAATTTCTCTTCAGTATTTTCAGGTATCATAAAATGAATTGCTGCTTTTGACCTTTTTTCAGTGGCATGTTGAAAGAGTCACTCACAACTTATTTATACATATGTACTAAATATAATTGGTTAGACTTGATTATGTACACCAGAGGCAATGGACATTCAGGAGAATTTACATTTACAGAATGTTCCGATATAAATGTATTGTGTAGATCAAATATGACTGTCAGATTGGAATACCATAGAAGATTGTGTTCTATTCATTCTCTTTCTATATGCAGTTCCATACAACTGTGCCATTAGTTGAAGGCAGCCAATTCCAATAGTTTCTGAAAAGTAGTCACTCCCAGTGTAACGGCTGTCATAGTCGTTCTCCTCCTCAGACGAGGAGGAGCATGGATCGGACCAACACGCAGAGTGGTTAGTGTTAATTATTTAATGAAAGTAAAACAGAACACTTCAAAACAACAAACGTAACAAAACCGAAAACAGTCCCGTGTGGCACGAACACTGACACGAGATACAAACACCCACAAAACACACGTGAAACCCAGGCTGCCTAAGTATGATTCTCAATCAGGGACAACGATTGACAGCTGCCTCTGATTGAGAATCATACCCGGCCGAACACAAACATCCCAACATAGAAAATCACACATAGACAAACCCACCCAACTCACGCCCTGACCAACTAAATAAATACAAGACAAAAGAAAACAGGTCAGGAACGTGACACCCAGAAGTCTGTATTCAAATGTTTTTTTAAGTAGTTGTTTTCTCATATCTGTATTCAAATAGTTTTAAAAAGTAGTCATTTTTTGTGATTTGTATTCAAACAGTTGTACTCAAAGTAACTATTTATTCCCCCCAAAACGAGTTACTTTCCACAAAGCATAGTTAAAACTATACAGTCCATTCAGAAAGTATTCAGACCCCTTCCCTTTTTCCACATTTTGTTACGTTACATCCTTTTTCTAAAATGTATTAAATAAAACATTTTCTTCATCATTCTACACACAATACCCCATAATGACAAAGTGAAAACAGGTTTTTAGAAACTTTTACAAATGTACAAATAAAAACAGAAATACCTTATTTACATAAGTATTCAGAACCTTTGCTATGAGACTCAAAATTAAGCTCAGGTGCATCCTGTTTCCATTGATCATCCTTGAGACGTTTCTACAACTTGAATGGAGTCCACCTGTGGTCAATTCAATTGATTGGACATGATTTGAAAAGGCACACACCTGTCTATATAAGGTCCCACAGTTGACAGACGTGTCAGAGCAAAACCAAGCCATAAGGTCGAATGAATTGTCCGTAGAGCTCCAAGACAGGATTGTGTCGAGTCACAGATCTGGGGAAGGGTACCAAAAAATGTCTGCAGCATTGAAGGTGAAGAACATAGTGGCCTCCATCATTCTTAAATGGAAGAAGTTTGGAACCACCAAGACTCTTCCTAAAGCTGGCCGCCCAGCCAAACTGAGCAATCGGGGGAGAAGGGCCTTAGTCAGGGAGGTGGCCAAGAACCCAATGATCACTCTGACAGCTCCAGAGTTCTTCTGTGGAGATGGGAGAAACTTCCAGAAGGACCACCATCTCTGCAGCATTTTTTTCAGCGGCAGGGACTAGGAGACCAGTCAGCATCGATGGGAAAATGAACGAGGTAAAGTACAGAGATCCTTGATGAAAACCTGCTCCAGAGCGCTCAGGACCTCAGACTGGGGCGTAGGTTCACCTTCGAACAGGACTACGATCCTTAGCACACAGCCAAGACAACGCAGGAGTGGTTTCGGGACAAGTCTTTGAATGTCCTTGAGTGGCCCAGTCAGAGCCCGGACTTGAACCCGATCGAACATCTCTGGAGAGACCTGAAAATAGCCGTGCAGCGATGCTCCCCATCCAACCTGACAGAGCTTGAGAGGATCTGCAGAGAATAATGGGAGAAACTCCCCAAATACAGGTGTGCCACGCTTGTAGCGTCATACCCAAGACGACTTGAGGCTGTAATTGCTGCCGAAGGTGCTTCAACAAAAGTACAGAGTAAACAGTCTGAATAGTTATGTAAATGTAATATTTCATTTTTTGTGTGTATATTGATAAGAGGAGGGGGGGGGGGGGGGGGGGGGAATATTTATTCAATTTTAGAATAAGGCTGTAATGGAACAAAATGTGGAAAAAGTCAAGGGGTCTGAATACTTTCCAAATGCACTGTAGTTATCCCAGATCTGATGCAATGTTTCAAACAATTCTGAGGGGTGGGAAAAAATCAAATGAAACAAGTAAGCTTTAAATTAATCTATATACTGGAGTCTCTTAAATAAGCAATGTGAGCTTTCAAATCAAACAAATAACAGTCAAATCATATTACCACGATTCGAATCATGAAAAACCTTCAAATTAAATGTAATGAAATTGGGGTGTAGAGCAAAGGTACAGATGTAGGATTCTGAATTTGATCACTGTTTTGTTGCTGAGAATTTTCCTGCTCAGCAGGAAATGCAAACTTGTAGTGTATTTGAGTGTTATAAAGACTTCTAAAGTTCGTGATTTCCACTTTAAAATGTTAGACTTGATCTGACCTAATAAAAAATGAATCAACCACTAGAAAATGTCCATTAATTATAATCCACATAATAATTCACATTTCCTGTTACTGCAGGATTATTTTCCTGATGTAGCTGTCACGCCCTGACCATAGAGAGCCCTTGTTTCTCTATGGTATAGTAGGTCAGGGCGTGACTAGGGGGGTGTTCTAGTCATTGTATGTCTATGTTGGCGAGTTGTATGGATCCTAATTAGAGGCAGCTGGTAATCGTTGCCTCTAATTGGGGATCATATTCAGGCAGCCATTTCCCCACTGTGTTTTGTGGGATCTTGTTTATGTGTAGTTGCCTGTGAGCACTTCATTTACTTCACGTTTCGGTCGCTCTTTATTGTTTTTTTTGTGCGTTTCATTCAATAAACATGTGGAACCCATATCGCGCTGGGCATTAGTCCGAATGTTATTATGACAAACGTGACAGCAGCAAACTGGCTCAAATGAAGATCCTTTATCTGTAAAGGTAATGTCGCGGAAATTCTTACACAGGGACACTCAAAGTCAATCTGAAATTAATCTTTCTTTATTGTCAGCGCGCTGGAGAGGTTCCAACCAACTCAATGCACCACAGTACACATGTCAATCAGGAGCTCTACCTGGGCACACCCAGCAGTTGTCTTATATACGGCGATACACAGACAAGTTATATTTGCATGATTTAGCATAATTAATTAATCATTATCCTTTTTTGTTTCAGCCATGTGACAAACCATTACTGTTTCATAACATGTGACTGACCAATACTTGACCAGGCCTCTCCTCTCTAAGCTGAGACCTTGAAACTGAGATATCTTTCATTCTCAAAACAAGGTCTGGGCGTACTGCCAAATTGCAGCTACTGATAGTGAGGATTTGTACAGTCAGCCACTTGCACGAACACAGAAATTGGTCTATAGAACAGCACATGAATAGAACACAGAAATTAGTTATAAGAAAAGCACAAACATTAAAATTATAGTAATCAAAGGTAATATTGTGTCTGTTACTAAGCAAGCAAACACAATATTACCTATGATTACTTTGAACGTTTTTACATTTACCTTGATTAGCTTGACCTGTACCTTTGACTACCTTTGCCTTACACTCCAAATAGATATGTATTTAATTCCACTGGTAGGCTTTTCATGATTTTAATCATATCATATTTAACTGTTTGTTTGATTTGAAAAGTAAGCATTGTCCATTCGAGAGACTGGACGGCAGTTATCCTAGGAGTAACCAAAAGGTTGCTGGTTCAAATACCCAAGCCGACAAGGTTAGAAATCTGTGGATGTGCTCTTGAGCAAGGCACTTAACCCTAATTTGCGCTAGGGGCACCATACTACTATGGCTGACCCTGTAAAAAAACAACACATTTCCCTGCACCTATCAGGTGTATGTGACAACTTTTTTATTTTATTAATACTTATTTGTTTCATTTTTTGCTTGTTCCACCCCTCATACACAATATACAGTGGGGAGAACAAGTATTTGATACACTGCCGATTTTGCAGGTTTTCCTACTTACAAAGCATGTAGAGGTCTGTAATTTTTATCATAGGTACACTTCAACTGTGAGAGACGGAATCTAAAACAAAAATCCAGAAAATCACATTGTATGATCTTTAAGTAATTAATTTGCATTTTATTGCATGACATAAGTATTTGATCACCTACCAACCAGTAAGAATTCCGGCTCTCACAGACCTGTTAGTTTTTCTTTAAGAAGCCCTCCTGTTCTCCACTCATTACCTGTATTAACTGCACCTGTTTGAACTCGTTACCTGTATAAAAGACACCTGTCCACACGCTCAATCAAACAGACTCCAACCTCTCCACAATGGCCAAGACCAGAGAGCTGTGTAAGGACGTCAGGGATAAAATTGTAGACCTGCACAAGGCTGGGATGGGCTACAGGACAATAGGCAAGCAGCTTGGTGAGAAGGCAACAACTGTTGTGGCAATTATTAGAAAATGGAAGAAGTTCAAGATGACGGTCAATCACCCTCGGTCTGGGGCTCCATGCAAGATATCACCTCGTGGGGCATCAATGATCATGAGGGATCAGCCCAGAACTACACGGCAGGACCTGGTCAATGACCTGAAGAGAGCTGGGACCACAGTCTCAAAGAAAACCATTAGTAACACACTACGCCGTCATGGATTAAAATCCTGCAGCGCACGCAAGGTCCCCCTGCTCAAGCCAGCGCATGTCCAGGCCCATCTGAAGTTTGCCAATGACCATCTGGATGATCCAGAGGAGGAATGGGAGAAGGTCATGTGGTCTGATGAGACAAAAATATAACTTTTTGGTCTAAACTCCACTCGCTGTGTTTGGAGGAAGAAGAAGGATGAGTACAACCCCAAGAACCCATCCCAAACGTGAAGCATGGAGGTGGAAACATCATTCTTTGGGGCTTTTCTGCAAAGGGGACAGGACGACTGCACCACTGCTGGCTTGCTTCTGAAGCTAAGCAGGGTTGGTCCTGGTCAGTCCCTGGATGGGAGACCAGATGCTGCTGGAAGTGGTGTTGGAGGGCCAGTAGGAGGCACTCTTTCCTCTGGTCTAAAAAAATATCCCAATGCCCCAGGGCAGTGATTGGGGACACTGTCCTGTACAGGGTGCCGTCTTTCGGATGGGACGTTAAACGGGTGTCCTGACTCTCTGAGGTCATGTTCCCGTGTGGCTCAGTTAGTAGAGCATGGCGCTTGCAACGCCAGGGTTGTGGGTTCATTTCCCACGGGGGGACAAGGAAGAATATGTATGAACTTTCCAATTTGTAAGTCGCTCTGGATAAGAGCGTCTACTAAATGACTTAAATGTAAAGATCCCATGGCACTTATCGTAAGAGTAGGGGTGTTAACCCCGGTGTCCTGGCTAAATTCCCAATCTGGCCCTCAAACCATCATGGTCACCTAATAATCCCCAGTTTACAATTGGCTCATTCATCCCCCTCCTCTCCCCTGTAACTATTCCCCAGGTCGTTGCTGCAAATGAGAACGTGTTCTCAGTCAACTTACCTGGTAAAATAACGGTAAAATAAAATAAAATAAATAAATATTGAGGGGAGGATGGATGGGGCCATGTATCGCGAGATCTTGGCCAACAACCTCCTTCCCTCAGTAAGAGCATTGAAGATGGGTCATGGCTGGGTCTTCCAGCATGACAACGACCCGAAACACACAGCCAGGGAAACTAAGGAGTGGCTCCGTAAGAAGCATCTCAAGGTCCTGGACTGGTCTAGCCAGTCTCCAGACCTGAACCCAATAGAAAATCTTTGGAGGGAGCTGAAATTCCGTATTGCCCAGCGACAGCCCCGAAACCTGAAGGATCTGGAGAAGGTCTGTATGGAGGAGTGGGCCAAAATCCCTGCTGCAGTGTGTGCAAACCTGGTCAAGAACTACAGGAAACGTATGATCTCTGTAATTGCAAACAAAGGTTTCTGTACCAAATATTAAGTTTTGCTTTTCTGATGTATCAAATACTTATGTCATGCAATAAAATGCAAAGGAATTACTTAAAAATCATACAATGTGATTTTCTGGATTTTTGTTTTAGATTCCGTCTCTCACAGTTGAAGTGTACCTATGATAAAAATTACAGACCTCTGCATGCTTTGTAAGTAGGAAAACCTGCAAAATCGGCAGTGTATCAAATACTTGTTCTCCCCACTGTATATATTTGTGGGATGTTTAAGTTAGAGAATCTGTCACTACTACTACTACTACTACTACTACTACTACTACTACTAATCTACCACCACTAACGGTGATGATTGAAATACTCCAATCAATAATTAGAAATATGACAAAACATTTTGTCAGTGACTCAAAGTACGAGACATGATCAGTAAACACCATTTTACCCCTCATGTTTATACAGAGTGGCCACTAACACTGCAGTCAAACTAATTGAACAAGGTAGGCTTTACTGAACCCATTCCACTTTTTATACCCTCTAGTTACAGTACAATACACATTTCATGAATGTTTTTTTGTGTGACTCAGTTCATGGAAGTTGATCTGATGTACTTTAGACTCAGAATATTTTGCTTTTATCAGGGATTGTTGTTGATGGTGTGATCATTGAGGGAGCATACACCAACATTCGACAGGGGGGTACCCATCATCCGTTTGGCTGGGTAAGACTCACATACCCTCCTCTCCATGGCGATACAGTACATCTTAAAACGCCACGATTTAGAATTTATTCACGTACTAAACTGCACTTCTCTTCCTCTTTAATTGTCCTTGTGTCCTCAGTTTTATTGGACGTTCCCAGGTTTTGAGTACTTTTTCCTGGACACAATGGGAGAAAACAATATCATCTTCCCTAATGATGAAAAGTACGTATTTTCTCGATTTGGATTCAAATGAAAACAAAACATTTTGTTGTAAATTTATTTGGGTTTATGCAACTTTTCAGTGTACTTATCATCCTTTATTCTGAGATTATTAATACAGGTTTGCAATATGCGATAACAAATCAAATCAAAATAACTAACTGTTACGGTGCCTTCAGAAAGTATTCACACCTTTACTTTTTCCACAATTTGTTGTGTCATAGCCTGAATTCAAAATGGATTAAATTGAGATTGTATGTCACTGGCCTACACACAATACCCCATAATGCCAAAGTGGAATAATGTTTTTACAATTTTTTACAAATTAATTCAAATGAAAAGCTGAAATGTCTTGAGTCAATAAGTATTCAACCCCTTTGTTATGGCAAGCCTAAATATATTCAGCAGTAAAAATGTGCTTAACAAGTCACATAATAAGTTGCAATAAGTGTTTAATGTGATTTTTGAATGACTACCTCCTTTCTGTGAATTGCAAACACAGATTTTTCCATTTCTAGCAAAGAAGGGCACCCATTGGTAGATTGGTAAAGAAAAGCAGACATTGAATATCCTTTTGAGCATGGTGAAGTTATTAATTACACTTTGGATGGTGTATCAATACCCCCAGTCACTACAAAGATACAGACGTCCTTCTGAATTTAGTTACCGGAGAGGAAGGAAACTGCTCAGGGATTTCACCTTGAGGCCAATGGTGACTTTAAAACAGTTACAGAGTTTAATGGCTCTGATAGGAGAAAACTGACTATGAATCAACAACATTGTAGTTGCTCCACAATACTAACCTAAACGACAGAGTGAAAGGAAGGAAGCATATACAGAATAAAAATATTCCAAAACATGCACCCTGTTTCCAATGAAGCACTAAAGTAAAACTGCCAAAAATGTGGCAAAGAAATTAACTTAATGTCCTGAATACAAACATTATGTTCGGGGCAAATCCAACACATCACTAAGTACCACTCTTCATATTTTTAAGCATGGTGGTGGCTGCATCATGTTATGGGTATGCTTGTCATTGGCAAGGAATAGGGATTTAAAATATATATATGTATATATATATTCTAGCATGTATTGACTCACAGTTGTGAATACTTATGTAAATTAGATATTTCTGTATTTAATTTTTAAATAAATTTGCTAACATTCCTAAGAACAAGTTTTCACTTTGTCATTATGGGGTAGATGGTTGAAAGAAATGTTGAATTCAATTAAAATCAAATCAAATTGTATTTGTCACATGCGCCGAATACAACAGCTGTAGACCTTACAGTGAAATGCTTACTTACAAGCCCTTAACCAACAATGCAGTTTTAAGAAAGATACATAAAAAAAGAAAATAAATAAAAGTAACATATAATTAAAGAGCAGCAGTAAAATAACAATAGCGAGGCTATATACAGAGGGTACCGGTACAGAGTCAATACCAAATATTTTCAGTCTCCTGAGGGGGAATAGGTTTTGTCGTGCCCTCTTCACGACTGCCTTGGTGTGCTTGGACCATGTTAGTTTGTTGGTGATGTGGACACCAAGGAACCTGAAGCCCTCTACCTGCTCCACTACAGCCCTGTCGATGAGAATGGTCCTCCTTTTCCTGTAGTCCACAATCATCTCCTTAGTCTTGATCACATTCAGGCTTTAACACAACAAAATGTGGAATAAGTCAAGGGGTATGAATACTTTCTGAATGCACTGCAACCAAATGTGTTTGAGAATCGTTCTGAGAGATTGAGTTTGACTGTTCATGAAAAGCCATGCTTCATCAATTCTCCACAGCTTGAAGAGGATGAGGAGTCGTCTTCTGATCCTTCATGCAGAGGATGACCACATAGTGCCCGTCCACATGGCTCAGCAGGTGTGGCATGATACTTTTACTGTAACTCACAATCATTTCTCTATTGTCATCTGTCCATAGTATCCCAAGCAACATTTCTGATATTATCTGTATGGGTTGAATGAATATATATCAAGAAGAGTTCCTGGAAACATGATATTTACAATAAAGAAAGTTTCCACCCCTAATTCTTTGTTGTGTTCCTATCAAGCTGTATGAAATAGCACAGAGCGCCCAGAACTCTGAAAATCAAGTGAAGATGATACCGTTTGCCGGATCCCTTGGGTACCATCACAATGGATTATACAAAGACCCTCACCTGCCAGACATCATCCGGTTAGAAAATCTTGTCAACTCTTCAGTTGCAATTTCTATTTGACAAAAATTGCAATTCTGATTCTAAATCATTTCATTCTAACAATAAACGTAAAAATGTTTTCATCCATATTGTTACAGGGAATTTGTACATACATTGGCCCACTAATCCAGTGACCTATGCAGAAGAGCCTTTGGACATCAAGTGTTTCAACACATCTAGAGGACCGCAAATCCTAGATGCACAGTTTGCACATAAATGTGTCACTTTACCTTATGGCAAATCAGTAGGATGACCTTCAATCACATGGTCCAATCATTGACCTAATATCAGATAAAAGTTACATTGTTAGTAAAGTTAAGCAGTTACATAGCCGAAGGGGGGGGGGGGGGGGATTCATTATTATCCAATGCATTATTATCTAGCTGTAGCCTATGTGCAAATGACAAAACCTCAGAGATGGAAGCAATGAGTTTGCTGACTGTCGGTTTATGAATGACAAATGTGAAGAATGATGACTAATCAATGTTTAAAGTGTCAAATTTAGGTGAATTCTTTGTATTGATTACAGAAAAGTTACTGCTGAAAACTATTATTTTTGGCTAGTATTATCCCCAGATTCCAAAATCATGTTTGCAAGTACAAATAAAACCTGATCGATGCTCATGAATCTTACTCCATGACTCCTGCTTCTTTGTTGATTATGAACTTGTTTGTTTACCCAACCGTGGGAAAGACCACCCACTGGGCAAAAACTGGTTGAATCAATGTTGTTTCCATGTCATTTCAATCAATAATTCAATCTGAGGATGTTGAATCAACATGGAAAACTGGTTAAATGAGCAAAAATGAAATTGTTTGTTGATTTCAATTTGAATTCACGTTAGTTGACAACTGACGCCTGTTGAACTGACGCCTGTGCCCAGTGGGAATGTTTGTTTCCACACTCACGACTCTGACTCATGGTTACACAGACAAGTCCTTCCATCCTATTCTAACCACCTCTCGCCGGCTTTGTATTCATGTTACCTGATGAAATTGCTGTACAATATGATCTTGTTGCCATCTGATGCACATTCAAATGTCATAAAAAAATCTACACTGCAAAGCTCTCCCTGTCTTCTGCTGTGCCCTGATTGTATTACTGCTGATGATATCTGGAAATGTGCATGTACACCCTGGCCCGTCTATTGTTGATAGCCCCAATAGAGAGCAATAGTAATGCTGCCTTTTTGTAGGCACTATAATGCCACCATGGTTCATTGGACAAAGCCTATGGGAAAATGAATGGAATTTTTGGGGGGTTTTGGATAAGCTCCCACCGTGGCTATCTGGAAGGCCAAAGTCAGTTACTTTAAGGAGCTGTTCTGGGTCTAACCCCAAGAAGTTCTGGAAAATGGTGAGATACCTGGATAATTAACCCTCCTTCCTACAGCTGCCTATGTCACTAAATGTTGATGTGGTTGTTACTGACAAGGAACGTATGGCTGAGCTCTTTAATCACCACTTCCTTAAGTCAGGATTTCTATTTGACTCATCCACACCTCCTTGCCCGTCCAACACTTCCTCATCTCCCAGCCCTTCTAATGTGACTAGCCCTGATGCTCCTCCCTCTTTTTCCCATGCCAAGCTTCTCCCTGAAGACGGTCACAGAGTCTGAGGTGCTAAAGGAGCTCCATAAATCTGACCCTAAGAAAACATCTAGGTTAGATGGTTTAGATCCTTTCTTCTTTAAGGTTGCAGCCTCTATTATCGCTGAGCCTATCTCACCTTTTAAACCTGTCTCAACCGCCCCGCAAGGGACCCACCAATCCTGAAGTTAAGGATTTCTCACTGCAACCTTAAGGCCCTAATGTCACCACTGCCCTTGACTCTAAGCAATGTTGTGCTGTTATATTTATTGCCTTTGCCAAAGTTTTCGATACAGTAGACCATTACATTATTGTGGGTCGGATAAGGAGTGTTGGTGTCTCTGAAGGGTCTTTGGCATGGTTTGCTAACTACCTCTCTCAAATAGTGCAATATGTAAAGTCAGAACATCTGCTGTGTCACCAAGGGAGTACCCCAAGGTTCGATCCTAGACCCCGCGCGTTTTTCAATTTACATCTACAACATAACTCAGGCAGTAGGAAGCTAGCTCATCCACTTATATGCAAATGATGTAGTCTTATACTCAGCTGGCCCCTACCCGGATTTTATGTTGAACGCTCTACAACAAATCTTTATTAGTGTCCAGCAAGCTTTCTCTGCCCCTAACCTTGTTCTGAACACCTCCAAAACAAAGCTCATGTGGTTCGAGAGGAAGAATGCCCCCCTTTTTTGTACATAATGTATCCGTCATCATTCCTATGACCGAAAACAGCTTCTGGACATCAGAACAGCGGTCACTAACCTCAATTTGGACGAACATTTCTACATACCACAACCAGAAGCCGTGGATTACAGGCAACATCCGCACTGAGCTAAAGGCTAGAGCTGCCTCTTTCAAGGAGCGAGACACTAATCCGGCCATCTAAAGGAAATCCTGCTACGACCTCCAGCAAGCCATCAAACAGACAAAGCATCAATACAGGACTAAGATCGAATCCTACTACATCGGCTCTGATGCTCGAAGGATGTGGCAGGGCTTGCAAACTATCACGGATTACAAAGAGAAACCCAGCTGAGAGCTGCCCAGTGACGCGAGCCTACCAGACGAGTTAAATGTCTTCTATGCTCACTCCAAGGCAACACTGAACCATGCATGAGAGCCCCAGCTGTACCGGATGACTGTGATCTCACTCTCTGTAGCTGATGTGAGTAATCCCTGTAAATGTGAGTAAGACTTCTTACTGCAGTGGGCTAAATCAGGGTCACACAGAGTGTTTGTTCGGGGTCTTAAACAAATCTACTTTGATACAAAAATATACACTTTACACATGTATATGGGCTTTAAAATAAATAATACCTGTACCATTTCAGATATAGAGTTGAAATGTATTCAATTTTGAGTTTGCATCCCTATATTACACTTTATATACATCACAGAAGACTGAAATAAAACAAAACTGTTTGACATAGAAACACTGGATTGTCAGCGTTAAAAAATGAAACGTTTATTAATTATGGAATTATGAAAAATATTAATAACATTCCACCTAAGAGGCCACTAGGTCATTTGACAGCAGGAAAGGGCTACACAGGTTAACATTCGCAAGGTCGCGGGGCCAGACGGAATACCAGGATGCGTACTCAGACCAGGCGCTGACCAAGTGTCTTGGCACCCTGCAAGGCACCCGACTGCAAAGCACTACAGAGGGTGGGGAGCACGGCCCAGTACATCATTAAAGCCGAGCTCCCTGCCATCCAGGACCTCTATTTATTTTATTTTTTTTATTTAACCTTTATTTAACCAGGTAGGCAAATTGAGAACACGTTCTCATTTACAATTGCGACCTGGCCAAGATAAAGCAAAGCAGTTCGACACATACAACAACACATAGTTACACATGGAGTAAAAACAAACATATAGTCAATAATACAGTGAAAAAATAAAATAATAAGTCTATATACAATGTGAGCAAGTGAGGTGAGATAAGGGAGGTGAAGGCAAACAGATATATGTATAAATAAATAAAAATATAAAAAGGCCATGGAGGCGAAGTGAGTACAACACAGCAAGTAAAATAAAAACTAAAAAAAAACACTGGAATGGTTGGTTTGCATTGGAAGAAAGTGCAAAGTAGAGACAGAAATAATGGGGTGCAAAGGAGCAAAATAAATTAATAAATAAATACAGTAGGTAAAGAGGTAGTTGTTTGGGCTAAATTGTAGATGGGTTATGTACAGGTGCAGTAATCTATGAGCTGCTCTGACAGCTGGTGCTTAAAGCTAGTGAGGGAGATAGGTGTTTCCAGTTTCAGAGATTTTTGTAGTTCGTTCCAGTCATTGGCAGCAGAGAACTGGAAGGAGAGGCGTCCAAAGGAAGAATTGGTTTTGGGGGTGACTAGAGAGATATACCTGCTGGAGCGCGTGCTACAGGTAGGTGCTGCTATGGTGACCAGCGAGCTGAGATAAGGGGGGACTTTACCTAGCAGGGTCTTGTAGATGACCTGGAACCAGTGGGTTTGGCGACGAGTATGAAGTGAGGGCCAGCCAACGAGAGTGTACAGGTCGCAGTGGTGGGTAGTATATGGGGCTTTGGTGACAAAACGGATGGCACTGTGATAGACTGCATCCAATTTATTGAGTAGGGTTTTGGAGGCTATTTTGTAAATGACATCACCGAAGTCGAGGATTGGTAGGATGGTCAGTTTTACAAGGGTATGTTTGGCAGCATGAGTAAAGGATGCTTTGTTGCGGAATAGGAAGCCAATTCTAGATTTGACTTTGGATTGGAGATGTTTGATGTGGGTCTGGAAGGAGAGTTTACAGTCTAACCAGACACCTAGGTATTTGTAGTTGTCCACATATTCTAAGTCAGAGCCGTCCAAAGTAGTGATATTGGACAGGCGGGCAGGAGCAGACAGCGATCGGTTGAAGAGCATGCATTTGGTTTTACTTGTGTTTAAGAGCAGTTGGAGGCCACGGAAGGAGAGTTGTATGGCATTGAAGCTCGCCTGGAGGGTTGTTAACACAGTGTCAAAAGAAGGGCCAGAAGTATACAGAATAGTGTCGTCTGCGTAGAGGTGGATCAGAGAATCACCAGCAGCAAGAGCGACATCATTGATGTAAACAGAGAAGAGAGTCGGTCCAAGAATTGAACCCTGTGGCACCCCCATAGAGACTGCCAGAGGCCCGGACAACAGACCCTCCGATTTGACACACTGAACTCTATCAGAGAAGTAGTTGGTGAACCAGGCGAGGCAATCATTAGAGAAACCAAGGCTGTCGAGTCTGCCAATGAGGATGTGGTGATTGACAGAGTCAAAAGCCTTGGCCAGGTCAATGAATACGGCTGCACAGTATTGTTTCCTATCGATGGCGGTTACGATATCGTTTATGACCTTGAGCGTGGCTGAGGTGCACCCATGACCAGCTCTGAAACCAGATTGCATAGCGGAGAAGGTGTGGTGTGATTCGAAATGGTCGGTAATCTGTTTGTTGACTTGGCTTTCGAAGACCTTAGAAAGGCAGGGTAGGATAGATATAGGTCTGTAGCAGTTAGGGTCAAGGGTGTGTCCCCCTTTGAAGAGGGGGATAACCGCAGCTGCTTTCCAATCTTTGGGGATCTCAGACGACACGAAAGAGAGGTTGAAGAGGCTAGTAATAGGGGTGGCAACAATTTCAGCAGATAGTTTTAGAAAGAAAGGGTCCAGATTATCTAGCCCGGCTGATTTGTAAGGGTCCAGATTTTGCAGCTCATTAAGAACATCAGCTGACTGTATTTGGGAGAAAGAGAAATGGGGAAGGCTTGGGCGAGTAGCAGAGGGGAGGGCAGTGCTGTTGTCCGGGGTAGGGGCAGCCAGGTGGAAAGCATGGCCAGCCGTAGAAAAATGCTTATTGAAATTCTCCATTATAGTGGATTTGTCGGTGGTGACAGTGTTTCCTATCTTCAGAGCGGTTGGAAGCTGGGAGGAGGTGTTCTTATTCTCCATGGACTTTACGGTGTCCCAGAACTTTTTTGAATTTGTGTTGCAGGAAGCAAATTTCTGCTTGAAAAAGCTAGCCTTGGCTGTTCTAACTGCCTGTGTATATTGGTTTCTGGCTTCCCTGAAAAGTTGCATATCACGGGGGCTGTTCGATGCTAATGCAGAACGCCATAGGATGTTTTTCTGTTGGTTAAGGTTAGTCAGGTCAGGAGAGAACCAAGGGCTATATCTGTTCCTGGTTCTAAATTTCTTGAATGGGGCATGCTTATTCAAGATGGTGAGGAAGGCATTTTTAAAAAATGACCAGGCATCCTCTACTGACGGGATGAGATCAATATCCTTCCAGGATACCCCGGCCAGGTCGATTAGGAAGGCCTGCTCGCTGAAGTGTTTCAGGGAGCGTTTGACAGTGATGAGTGGAGGTCGTTTGACCGCTGACCCATTACGGATGCAGGCAATGAGGCAGTGATCGCTGAGATCTTGGTTGAAAACAGCAGAGGTGTATTTGGAGGGCAAGTTTGTTAGGATGATATCTATGAGGGTACCCGTGTTTACGGAATTGGGGTGGTACCTGGTAGGTTCATTGATAATTTGTGTGAGATTGAGGGCATCAAGCTTAGATTGTAGGGTGGCTGGGGTGTTGAGCATGTTCAAATTTAGGTCGCCTAGCAGCACGAGCTCTGAAGATAGATAGGGGGCAATCAGTTCACATATAGTGTCCAGAGCACAGCTGGGGGCAGAGGGTGGTCTATAGCAGGCGGCAACGGTGAGAGACTTGTTTTTAGAGAGGTGGATTTTTAAAAGTAGAAGTTCAAATTGTTTGGGAACAGACCTGGATAGTATAACAGAGCTCTGCAGGCAGTCTTTGCAGTAGATTGCAACACCGCCCCCTTTGGCCGTTCTATCTTGTCTGAAAATATTGTAATTGGGGATAAAAATGTCTGAATTTTTGGTGGTCTTTCTAAGCCAGGATTCAGACACGGCTAAAACATCCGGGTTGGTAGAGTGTGCTAAAGCAGTGAACAAAACAAACTTAGGGAGGAGGCTTCTAATGTTAACATGCATGAAGCCAAGGCTATTACGGTTACAGAAGTCATCAAAAGAGAGCGCCTGGGGAATAGGAGTGGAGCCAGGTACTGCAGGGCCTGGATTCACCTCTACATCACCAGAGGAACAGAGGAGAAGTAGGATAAGGGTACGGCTAAAAGCTATGAGAATTGGTCGCCTAGAGCTACTAGAGCAGAGAGTAAAAGGAAGTTTCTGGGGGCGATAAAATAGTTTAAAGGAATAATGTACAGACAAAGGTATGGTAGGATGTGAATACAGTGGAGGTAAACCTAGGTATTGAGAGATCTTGTCTCTAGAAACATCATTGAAACCAGGTGATGTCATCGCATATGTGGGTGGTGGAACTGAGAGGTTGGATATGGTATAGAGAGCAGGGCTAGAATCTCTACAGTGAAATAAGCCAATAAACACTAACCAGAACAGCAATGGACAAGGCATATTTACATTAAGGAGAGGCATGCTTAATCGAGTGATCAATAAGGGTCCAGTGAGTAGAGGTTGGTTGGGGTCGTGGCAATCCAGACAGCTGGCCGGGTATATGGCTATCGGTAGCAGCATAGGATGGAGGTCTGTTTGTAGATACCTCGTGCGTTTCCGTCGGTAGGTTCCGTGTAGTGAGGTTTTGTTCAGATAGCAGCCGATAAGACAGCTAACGATTAGCGGGCCTCAGATGAGCGTTCAGGTAACGTCGGGACGGAGGTGCCGGTTGGATAAATCCCTCGGGCAGATAACGTCGGCAGTCAGTCGTGAAGGCCCGGTGGGGTTCCGTATCTGCAGCAGCAACAAAAGAAACGGGTCCGGATGGTGATGGAACTCCTCAGCTGGCTAGCTCCAGCATGATTTGAGTTTGCTCCGGGGTCGACGTAAGCCAATAGTCACACGGTATGCAGCTAGCTAGCTGCGAAATCAAGGTGCAAGTGTCCAGAGCCTGCGGTTGGAATCCGGGGAAACTGAGAGAAAAAAGTCCCGGAATGCTCCGGTCCGAGTCGCGTTGCACAAAAGTGCCGGTAGCTTATCGAGCTAAAGGAATAGCTGATGACCGCAAAACGTGGGCAGCTGAAACACCAACGCTAGCCAGCAAACCGGCTAATTTCGGGGCAGCTACAGATTAGCTTCTGGCTAGCTATCGGAGTAGCTTCTGGTTAGCTTTCAGGCTAGCTTCTGAATTAGCCCCTGCCTATCTTCCACGATGGATTTTCAGATTGAGGTAAATAATACTTATTGTAATTGGTGAAGCGGGTTGCAGGAAAGCTTTTGCAGTTGAGTTCTTGGATAATAAAATAAATAAAAGATATGTGAAGAGAAGGTGTAAATATATATATATACAGGACACGACACGACAATACGGAAAAAGACGTCTGAACTGCTAAGCCACCTTGGAATGATATCTATATCAGGCAGTGTCAGAGGACGGCCCAAAAAATGGTCAAAGACGCCAGCCACCAAAGCCATAGGCTGTTCTCTCTGCTGCAGCACTGCAAGTTGTCACGATCGTCGTATTGTGGAAGAAAGGAGGACCAAGGCGCAGCGTGATAACAATACATCTTCTTTTATTAACGAAGACGAATACGAAACGAACACTGACAAACTATACAAAAACAACAAACGACCGTGAAGCTATAAAACGAAAGTGCAGACACAAGCAACTAACGTAAAGACATAGACAATCACCCACAAACTACCTAATGACAATGGCTGCCTAAATATGGCTCCCAATCAGAGACAACGATAGACAGTTGTCTCTAATTGAGAACCAATCTAGGCAACCATAGACATACAAACACCTAGACTGGACACTGCCCCATAAACATACAAAAACCCTAGACAATACAAAACACATACATCCCCCATGTCACACCCTGACCTAACTAAGATAATAAAGAAAATAAAAGATAACTAAGGCCAGGGTGTGACACAAGTGGTATCAGTGCACCAAGTCTGGAACCAACAAGACCCTGAACAGCTTCTACCCCCAAGCCATAAGACTGCTAAACAAGGCTGCTAAATAGCTAATCAAATGGCAACCCAGACTACCTGCATTGACTCTCTTGCACTGACTCTATGCACACACACTGGATTCTACCCACACATTCACACATATATACACTGACACCCCCCACACATATACAATGCACACACATGCATACTGAGGCCACACACACACAAATACTCACACTTTCACACTCAACACACGATGCTGCTACAGGCCAGTCTATTTTCTATCCTGTTGCCTAGTCATTTTACCCCTACCTATATAGCTTCCTCAATTACCTCATACCCCTGTACATTGACTTGGTACTAAAATTCCCTGTATATAGACACGGTATTTTTAACTCGTTATTGTTATTCGTTATTCACTGTGTATTTATTCCTCATGTCACTATTTCACTTTATTTTGTATCTTTCTCTTTAACTCTGCGTTGTTGGAAAAGGACTTGTAAGTAAGCATTTCACTGTTACTCTAGACCTGTTGTTTACAAAGCATGTGACAAACAGCCTAGTTAAATAAAGGTGCCATTTAAAAAATGATTTGAGATTAGGAAGACGTAATTTATAGATTGGCAGGTAAGGGTGCTCTCGAGCAACTAGATGTTCTTTAATCAAATCAAATCAAATGTTATTTGTCACATACACATGGTTAGCAGATGTTAATGCGAGTGTAGCGAAATGCTTGCGCTTCTAGTTCCAACAATGCAGTAATAACCAACGAGTAATCTAACCTAACAATTCCACAACTACTACCTTATAACACACAAATGTAAAGGGATAAAGAATATGTACATAAAGATATATGAATGAGTGATGGTACAGAACGGCATAGGGAAGATGCAGTAGATGGTATAGAGTACAGTATATACATACAGTATGAGATGAGTAATGTACGGTATATAAACATAAAGTGGCTAGTGGTTTAAAGTGGCTAGTTATACATGTATTACATAAAGATGGCAAGATGCAGTAGATGATATAGAGTACAGTATATACATATACATATGAGATGAGTAATGTAGGGTATGTAAACATTATATTAAGTGGCATTGTTTAAAGTGGCTAGTGATACATTTTTACATACATTTCCATCAATTACCATTATTAAAGTAGCTGGAGTTGAGTCAGTATGTTGGCAGCGGCTACTAAATGTTAGTGGGGGCTGTTTAACAGTCTGATGGCCTTGCGATAGAAGCTGTTTTTCAGTATCTCGGTCCCTGCTTTGATGCACCTGTACTGACCTCGCCTTCTGGATGATAGCGGGGTGAACAGGCAGTGGCTTGGGTGGTTGTTGTCCTTGATGATCTTTATGGCCTTCCTGTGACATCGGGTGGTGTAGTTGTCCTGGAGGGCAGGTAGTTTGCCCCCGGTAATGTGTTGTGCAGACCTCACTACCCTCTGGAGAGCCTTACGGTTGTGGGCGGAGCAGTTGCCGTACCAGGCGGTGATACAGCCTGACAGGATGCTCTCGATTGTGCATCTGTAAAAGTTTGTGAGTGCTTTTGATGACAAGCCGAATTTCTTCAGCCTCCTGAGGTTGAAGAGGCGCTGCTGCGCCTTCTTCACAACGCTGTCTGTGTGGGTGGACCAATTCAGTTTGTCCGTGATGTGTATACCGAGGAACTTAAAACGTATTACCCTCTCCACTACTGTCCCGTCGATGTGGATAGGGGGGTGCTCCCTCTGCTGTTTCCTGAAGTCCACAATCATCTCCTTTGTTTTGTTGACGTTGAGTGTGAGGTTATTTGCCTGACACCACACTCCGAGGGCCCTCACCTCCTCCCTGTATGCCGTCTCGTCGTTGTTGGTAATCAAGCCTACCACTGTAGTGTCGTCCGCAAACTTGATGATTGAGTTGGAGGCGTGCATGGCCACGCAGTCGTGGGTGAACAGGGAGTACAGGAGAGGGCTCAGAACGCACCCTTGTGGGGCCCCAGTGTTGAGGATCAGCGGGGTGGAGATGTTGTTACCTACCCTCACCACCTGGGGGCGGCCCGTCAGGAAGTCCAGTACCCAGTTGCACAGGGCGGGGTTGAGACCCAGGGTCTCGAGCTTGATGACGAGTTTGGAGGGTACTATGGTGTTAAATGCTGAGCTGTAGTTGATGAACAGCATTCTCACATACGTATTCCTCTTGTCCAGATGGGTTAGGGCAGTGTGCAGTGTGGTTGCGATTGCGTCGTCTGTGGACCTATTGGGTCGGTAAGCAAATTGGAGTGGGTCTAGGGTGTCAGGTAGGGTGGAGGTGATATGGTCCTTGACTAGTCTCTCAAAGCACTTCATGATGACGGAAGTGAGTGCTACGGCGGTAGTCGTTTAGCTCAGTTACTTTAGCTTTCTTGGGAACAGGAACAATGGTGGCCCTCTTGAAGCATCTGGGAACAGCAGACGGGGATAAGGATTGATTGATTATGTCCGTAAACACACCAGCCAGCTGGTCTGCGCTTGCTCTGAGGACGCGGCTGGGAATGCCGTCTGGGCCTGCCGCCTTGCGAGGGTTAACACGTTTAAATGTTTTACTCACCTCGGCTGCAGTGAAGGACAGCCCGCAGGTTTTGGTAGCGGGCTGTGTCAGTGGCACTGTATTGTCCTCAAAGCGAGCAAAAAAAGTTATTTAGTCTGTCTGGGAGCAAGACATTCTGGTCCGTGACGGGGCTGGTTTTCTTTTTGTAATCCGTGATTGACTGTAGACCCTGCTACATACCTCTTGTGTCTGAGCTGTTGAATTGCGACTCTACTTTGTCTCTATACTGGCACTTAGCTTGTTTGATTGCCTTGCGGAGGGAATAGCTACACTGTTTTTGTATTCGGTCAGGTTTCCGGTCACCTTGCCCTGGTTAAAAGCAGTGGTTCGCGCTTTCAGTTCCACGCGAATGCTTCCATCAATCCACGGTTTCTGGTTTGGGAATGTTTTAATCATTGCTGTGGGTATTACGTCGCTGATGCACTTTCTAATGAACTCGCTCACCGAATCAGCGTATTGGTCAATGTTGTTGTTTAGTGCAATGCGGAACATATCCCAATCCACGTGATCGAAGCAGTCTTGAAGCGTGGAATCAGATTGGTCGGACCAGCGTTGAACAGACCTGAGCGCGGGAGCTTCTTGTTTTAGTTTCTGTTTGTAGGATGGAAGCAACAAAATGGAGTCGTGGTCAGCTTTTCCGAAAGGAGGGCGGGGGAGGGCCTTATATGCGTCGCGGAAGTTAGAATAACAATGATCCAGGGTTTTACCAGCCCTGGTAGCACAATCGATATGCTGATAGAATTTAGGGAGTTTTGTTTTCAGATTAGCCTTGTTAAAATCTCCAGCTACGATGAATGCAGCCTCAGGGTGTGTGGTTTCCAGTTTACATAGAGTCAGATAAAGTTCGTTCAGGGCCATCGATGTGTCTGCATGGGGGGGAATATATACGGCTGTGATTATAATCGAAGAGAATTCCCTTGGTAGATAATGAGGTCGACATTTGATTGTGAGGAATTCTAAATCAGGTGAACAGAATGACTTGAGTTACTGTATGTTGTTATGATCACACCACGTCTCGTTAATCATAAGGCATACCCCCCCGCCCCTCTTCTTACCAGAAAGATGTTTGACTCTGTCGGCGTGATGCGTGAAGAAACCAGCTGGCTGCACCGACTCTGTTAGCGTCTCTCGAGTGAGCCATGTTTCCGTGAAGCAAAGAACGTTACAGTCTCTGATGTCTCTCTGGAATGCTACCCTTGCTCGGATTTCATCAACCTTGTTAACAAGAGACTGGACATTGGCGTGTAGTATGCTAGGGAGTGGAGCGCGATGTGCCCGTCTCCGAAGCCTGGCCAGAAGACTGCTTCGTTTGCCCCTTTTACAGCGTCGTTGTTTAGGGTCGCCGGCTGGGATCCGATCCATTGTACTGGGTGGAAGGCAAAACACAGGATCCGCTTCGGGAGAGTCATATTCTTGGTCGTAATGATAGTGAGTTGACGTTGCTCTTATATTCAGTAGTTCCTCCCGACTGTATGTAATGAAACCTAAGATTACCTGGGGTACCAATGTAAGAAATAACACGTAAAAAAACAAAATACTGCATAGTTTCCTAGGAACGCGAATAGAGGCGGCCATCACTGTCGGCGCCGGAAGTAGAAAATCCGGCCATCAGATTTGTCACCAATGCTCCTTATAAGACTGGCCATCTCTGCATACCTGGCACAAGACAATTGGTTGATGCTTATTTATAAAAAACCTCTTAGTCCTCAATCTCCCCCTATCTGAGATACCTACTACAACCCTCATCATCCACATAGGCAGCAGGTAGCCTAGCGGTTAAGAGCGCTGGGCCAGTAACCGAAAGGTCGCTGGTTTGAATCCCTCAGCCGACTTGGTGAAAAATCTGTCGATGTGCCCTTGAGCAAGGCACTTAACCCTAATTGCTTCTGTAAGTCGCTCTGGATAAGAGTGTCTGCTAAATGACAAAACAAACATAATATATCTGTTCTGCCAGTCACATTCTGTTAAAGGTCACCAAAGCACACACATCCCTGGCTTGCACCTCTTTTCAGTTCGCTGCAGCTAGTGACTGGAACAAGCTGGAAAACCCCCACAAACTTGACACTTTTATTTCCATCTCTACATTCAAAGACTTAATCATGGACACTCTTACTGTAATTTGTGTCTGCTTCGCTTGATGTGTGTTTGTTTCTACCATTTTTTTATTTTATTTGTGCTGTTGTCTGTGTCTAACCATGTTTGTGCTGCTGCCGTGTTATTATCTTGCTGGGACGACATTGTAAATAAGAATTTGTTCTTAATTTACTTGCATGGTTAAATAAAGGTTAAATCAAATAAATTAAAAAGTCCTTGTTGGATGTTTTACATGGCTGGCTAAG
Organism: Salvelinus fontinalis; assembly: GCF_029448725.1. NCBI lineage: Eukaryota > Metazoa > Chordata > Actinopteri > Salmoniformes > Salmonidae > Salvelinus > Salvelinus fontinalis. Next base: position 10,990,173 of record NC_074701.1, on the reverse strand, counting down.
TCTGAGATAAAGACTAAAAGAGACACAAATCACTACAGTGGAACATGATACAGTTTTACATATTTGTATGTCACATGATGTAATGAGATGTACCTAGCATTCCAAGCAGATATGATGATGATGACAAATCTGTTAAATTAGTTATATATCACCAGTGTATGCCGCGTTCACGTACTAGTCGGAACTAGGAAACTGTCGAAAATTGCTGAGTTTTCTAGTTCCAACGCTGCAATAATCATACATGAGTAGTGGGCCAAGAAGGGTGCAACTGCAGCCTGCAATTTGGGGCGTTCCTGCATGTGGGCATTCCTGCATCTGCATGAACCTCTATACTTCTATTGGTCCATTTTTAAGCTATGACTCCAGTACATAGGCGGGAGTCAGGGGCACTCCAGTACAGTAGGTGGCGGTAATGCACCATAACATTGGATGCCAACTGCCGATTAACCCCACAGAAGAAGAGGCGAGGCGACAACAGTAGCTACCAATAGCTATTACGCACCAGTAGCAAAAATGTGTATAACTAAACTAGCTAGTTAGCACATTGTGTCGCTCCAGCCTCCCACCTGCTGTACTAGCGGGAGGCGGGGGGCGACCGGTATACAGTGTCCTTTGCCCCACCTGTTAGGCACTGTTTTCTCGCAGTTCTGTTAACAACAGACCTGCCAGGCGGGAGTGAAAAAACTCATAATACTTTTATTTCCCTTTTGACCCACATTCATAGGGGGGTTCTGCTTGGGGGTTCTGCTTGGGGGTTCATGAAGGAACCAATGGGATGCTCGGGGGGGGGGGGGGGGCGTTCCTGCAGATGCAAGGATGGCCACATGCAGGAACGCCCCGAATTACAGGCTGCAGTTGCACACTTGAGTGGGCCATGTTTCAGGTTATATGCACACAAAGGTGAGGCAATTCTGGTTCTCGCAGTCGGATGACGTGGCTGAAAGTGGCGGAATGTGTAAACCAACAACCGGAGTTACATTATTCAACGGTTTCTTCATCGTCTTCGACTTTGATTGGCGAGTACAAGCCATGTGACATGTTTGCGTCAATCACATGCGAATGCGATGTGAGCTCGTGAGGCAATTTACGCCATATGCGTCTGAAGAGCATCCTAAAAAACTGCCACTGTCATACAACCAGGAAGAAGGTGGGATAGCCCTAAGAAAGCTAACATCCCAAATCGGTAAACTTACCCCCAGAAAAGGATGGGGTCTTCCAGGTGGAAGATTGCAGTTGTGGCCATTTTTTCGTTTGCCGGGTTATTAATGCCGATCGAGGCAGATGAACACGAACACACGGTAAGATCATTTGAGGCCGATTGAAAATGGGAAGCCTTGTGTGTGGTAGTGAAAATAATGGACGTTCTGGCTCGTTAGCTATATTATTCAACCGATTAGCTTATATTTGAGATAAGAGGAATAATGTATGTAGTTCATATTTTAGGTTAAACACTTTGAAGGTTGATAAATAATTAATACAAGAACTAACGTTCGCGAACAAGTTAACGTAGGGGACCACGTAGCATTAGCTAGCTAACGTTTGCTAGCAAAGAAGCTAGCAAGTAAAGAAGCTAGCAAGTAAAGAAGCTAGCAAACAGTAGTTAGCCAGCCAGTGACATCCGTGCATAGTAGTAGGCCTAGCTACATCTGATTGAGGGCTATCATTTGCTTAACCAGTCATCCATAGCATTTGGTTATTTAGTTGCTTGACTTGCTAGTTAGCTAAATAATCCCAAATATCTGCTAGGAATATGTCCTATTCAACTAGCTGGTATGTCAGTGCGAAGACTGCACATCCGGTTATTCAGGCCTGTCATTCTATGTAGGACATCCAATGATCAAGACAAACGCAAAACGCCTTCCGTGTTTTCTGGTGTTATTGGGAATGACATTATTTTGCACGTCTTGATTTGTGGTTTGATCATACTACATCAACCTGATGTAGTACCGTAGCCAGCTATTAAGTTTGCATCCGCACTTGGTGCTGAAGGAAAATCTGTCTAGGTAACGTTAACTAACTACACAACCAGCTAGCTGCATGCAGACATCCTTAGTTACCAATGCCATGTTGTCAGTGTAAATGTGATCAGGAGAGTGTTTGCATCGATAAAGCGTTGTTGTATCTACATTGTGTTCTGCCCGTAACTGTCAAGATGAAAACGACTAACGACAGTGCTTGAACTTGATAGCTGTCACTCAGGTTGAAAAGATGCATTTCGTTGCTGTTGACTCGTGCTTGTATGTCATGTGTGCATTGGTTTTGACATGGGTCATTAAATAGTAACTTTATGTATTTTTGTCACAGACAGCTGATATCTGACTATCTTTATGGCTGGAAGCTGCTTGGAATTAGACTACCATGTTGGCTGAATAGAATACCGAATGGTGCCATCTGACGACAAGCAAAACAAGTATAGCATGTTTGAAATGTGTAATGTCTTTCTTTCCCATTGTAGTACACAGATAAAGAGGAGGTGGTGTTATGGATGAATACGGTGGGGCCTTACCACAACAGACAAGAAACATACAAGTACTTCTCCCTGCCCTTCTGTGTGGGCACCAAAAAGACCATTAGCCACTACCATGAAACGCTAGGAGAGGCTCTGCAGGGAGTTGAGCTGGAGTTCAGTGGCCTAGACATCAAGTTCAAAGGTATCCAAAAAGCTACACCCACAGGCAGCTGTACCTTTAATAAAGAGTTATATTATTAGTCACTATTTGATCAGCATTGTTTGATTTGGAGTTGTCAATGTATTCTTTCCTAGCATGAGGTTAGATCCAAAAGCAGCCTACACTTGCATTTCTTCTTGTAGTGTGTTATGCCATACTAATACCAACACTTTATGTTGTTTTGTTCTCACAGATGAAGTCATGCAAACAACGTACTGTGAAATTGAGCTGGACAAAGCCAAACGGGATGCCTTTGTATATGCCATTAAGAATCACTATTGGTACCAAATGTACATTGATGACTTACCCATCTGGGGTGAGTGATCTTGCTACACAGCCTGTTGCGACTTGTACTGTAATTTAGTTACGAGGATTCAAAGTCATGCTCCAGAGGCAGTTGAAAAGAAAGCATCCAAATGTTCATTCTGAACATTCTACTTTTCTGGGCTTATCTGTTGCCTCTCACACTGGTTGTTATAGAAAGTAGTTTGACCATTACAAAGGTTATCTATGGAAAAGCCTAGTTCACCATGGCTGAGAAGGGCCCAGTTCTGTAATGAGGAACGTCTTAAACATAGAGGTCTTTTACATTGAATGGTGCCTACAAACCACATTTTCCTGAACTTCATTGTATTTGGGTTCACAGCAGATCTTGTCATTGGGCCTATAGTTGTAATGTGAATCAGCCTAGCCTTAATACAGATTTATTATGTTTTCAACTTGGTATAGGTAACCAAGACATCAATCATGGTCTATGACCTGTTTTTTAAAGGGAAACAATCATACACTATACAGAAAAGTATCTATTTATGTGGACACCACTTCAAATTGGTGGATTCAGCTATTTCAGCCACACCCGTTGCTGTCAGGTGTATAAAATGTAGCACACAGCCATGCAATGCCCATAGACAAACATTGGCAGTAGAATGGCCTTACTGAAGAGCTCCGTGACATTCAACATGGTACCATCATAGGATGCCACCTTTCCAAAAAGTCAATTGGTCAAATGTCTGCCCTGCTAGAGCTGCCCTGGTCAACTGTAAGTGCTGTTATTGTGAAGTAGAAACGTCTCAGCCGCGAAGTGGTAGGCCCCAAAAATGTTTTTGTCTGTCCTCATTTGCAACACTCACTACTAAACTGCGTCTGGAAGCAACGTCGGTGCAATAACTGTTCATTGGGAGCTTCAAGAAATGGGTTTCCGTGGCTGAGCAGCCGCACACAAGCATAAGATCAACATGTGCAATGCAAAGCGTCGCCTGGATTGGTGTAAAGCTTGCTGTCATTGCACTCTGGAGCAGTGGAAACGCGTTCCCTGGAGTGATGAATCACGCTTCACCATATGGCAGTCTGACGGACGGCTCTGGGTTTGAAAAATGGTTTATCGAGATTGGTGTGGAAGAACTTTTTTTATTTATACTTTTTTTACACCTTTTTCTCCCCGATTTTGTGATATCCAATTGGTACTTATGGTCTTGTTTCATCGCAGCAACTCCCCAACAGACCCGGGAGAGGCAAAGGTCGCTGCTTCTTAACACTGCTCGCTTAACCCAGAAGCCAGCTGCACCAATGTGTCGGAGGAAACACCATCCAACTGACGGACGAAGTTAGCTTGCAGGCGCCCGGCCCGCCACATGGAGTTTCTGGAGCACGACGAGCCAAGGAAATTGAATTGTAATGCCAATTGCGAGCCAGGCCTAATCGCCCAACATCAGTGCCCGACCTCACTAATGTTCTTGTGGCTGAATGGAAGCAAGTCCCTGCAGCAATGTTCTAGCATCTAGTTGAAAGCTTTCCCAGAAGAGTGGAGGCTGTTATAGTAGCAAAGGGGTACCAACTCTATATTAATGCCCATGATTTTGGAATGAGCTGTTCAGCGAGCAGGTCTCAACATACTTTTGGTCCTGTAGTATACATTGACTAAAAAGCTGCCATTATATACCGTGCCTTGCGAAAGTATTCAGACTCCTTGGATTTCTTCACATTTTGTGTTACAAAGTGAGAATGATTTGGTATTTTTTAAACAATTTTATTCTACACAACACTCCGTAATGTTATTTTTCTTTTCAAAATTCTTCAAGCTCTCAAGATGTTGGGGATCATGGCTCGACGGCAGTTTAAGTCTTGCCATAGATTGTTAAGCAGATTTAAGTCAAAACGGTAACATGGCCACTCAGGAACATTCAAAGTCTTCTTTGTAAGCTGAGCCAGTGTAGATTTGGTCTTGTGTTGTAGGTTATTGTCCTGCTGAAAGATGACTTCTTCACCCAGTCTCTGGTGTAAAGGAGGTCTTTCCTCAAGGATTTTGCCTGTGCTTAGCTTCATCCCATTGGCAAATACTGGGGAGTTTCAGAATAAAAAGTCAATGTCAAGCATCCAAATCAAATTATATTTGTCACATGCTTCTTAAAAACAACCCGTGTAGACTAACAGTGAAATGCTTACTTGCTTGCTTACGGGCCCTTCTCAACAATGCAGTGAGAAATAATAGAAAAGTTAAACACCCAATAATGAATACACAATGAGTCTTGGCTATAGACACAGGGCACCAGTACCGAGTCGATGTGCAGGGGTACAAGGTAATTGAGGTAGATATGTGCATATAACTAGGAATAAAGTGACAACAGCGCACATAGCAACAGCGTATGTGATGAGTGCAAAAACGGTAAATGCAGATATACTGAACAAAAATATAAACGCAGCATGTAAAGTGTTGGGCCCCATGTTTCATGAGCTGAAATAAGAGATCCCAGAAATGTTCCAAATGCACACAAAGATTATTTCTCTCAACTTTGTGCACAAATATGTTTACAAACCTGTTAGTGAGCATTTGCCAAGATAATCAATTCACCTGACAGGTGTGGCATATCAAGAAGCTGATTATTACACAGGTGTACCTTGTGCTGGAGACAGAAGGCCACTCAAAAGTGCAGTTTTGTCAAAGATGTCTTCAAGTGTTGAGGGAGTGTGCAATTGATATGCTGACTGCAGGAATGTCCATCGGAGCTGTTGCCAGAGAATTAAATGTTCATTTCTCTACCATAAGCCACCAATGTCGTTTTTGAAAATTTGCCAGTACGTCCAACCAGCCTCACAATCGCAAACCACATGTATGGCGTTGTGTGGACGAGCGGTTGGCTAACGTCAACGTTGTGAACAGTGCCCCATTGTGGCGATGAGATTATGGTATGGGCAGACATAAGCTACGTACAATGAACACGATTGCATTTTATTGATGGCAATTTGAATGCACAGAGATACCGTGACAAGATCCTGAGTCTCATTGTCGTGCCATTCATCCGCTGCCATCACCTCATGTTTCAGCATGATAATGCCCGGCCCCATGTCGCAAGGATCTGTACACAATTCCTGGAAGCTGAAAATGTCCCAGTTCTTTCATGGCCTGCATACTCACCAGACATACTGTACCCTCTAGCGCCTTGGGGTTGGATGTCAAGCGGTTGCCATACCAAATTGTGATGCAGCCAGTCAAGATGCTCTCAATGGTGCAGCTGTATAACCTTTTGAGGATCCGAGGGCCCATGCTAAAACTTCTCCACCTCCTAAGAGGCATTGTCATGCCCTCTTCATACCCATACCATGATGCAGCCACCACCATGCTTGAAAATAAGGTGGGAGTTACTCAGTGATGTGTTGGATTTGCCCCAAACATAAGACTTTGCATTTAGGCCAAAAGGTGTATTCCTTTTTGCAGTATTACTTTAGTGCCTTGTTGCACACAAGATGCATGTTTTGGAATATTTTTTAAAAATGTTGTATATTTCTTTTCACTCTGTCATTTAGATCAGTATAGTGGCGTCACTACAATGTTGTTGATCTGTCCTCAGCGCTCTCCCATCACAGCCGTTTAACCCTGTAGTTGTTTAAAATCACCAATGTCCTCATAACATCTCTGAGCAGTTTCATTCCTGTCCTGCTGCTCAGTTCAGAAGGATGACTATGTTTCATGTGTCTGGGTGGTTTCATACACGATCCACAGCATAATTATTAACTGGCCGTGCTTAAAGAAATATTCAATATTTGATTTTGTTATTGTTACCCATGTACCAATCACTGCCCTTTGAGGCATTCGAAGAGCTCCCTGGTCTTTGTAGTTGACTCAATTCAATACTTCACGGAGGGATCTTTACAAATGTTATATGTAATCAAGGACACTAACCACCCGGGCCACTACCTGTTCACCCAGCTTCCATCCAGAAGGCGTGGTCAGTACAGGTGCATCAAAGCTGGGACAGAGAGAAAGAAGCTGTTATTCAATCTCAAGGCCATCAGATTGTTAAACAGCCGCTACTAGCACAGAGAGGTGGCTGCCTACCTACAGACTTGATATCATTGGCCACTTTAATAAATGCAACACTGGTCACTTTAATAATTCCACTTTAAGAATGTTTACATATCTCGCATTACTCATCTCATGTATACTGTATCATTCACTATCTATTGTGTCTTAGCCGCTCTGTCACTGCTCATCCATATATTTTTGACTTATATATTCTTATCCCATTCCTTTACTAGATTGTGTGTAATAGGATTTGTTGTGGAATTGTTAGATATTACCTGTTAGATACTGCTACGCTGTCGGGTCTCGAAGCATAAGCATTTCGCTACACATCTGCTAACCATGTGTATGTGACCAATATAATTTGATTTGTTTGGGGGACCGAGGAAGGGTCATTCAAAAATCATGTCAACCCCTATTATTTCACACAGTGAGTCCATGTAACTTAAAATGTGATTTGTTAAGCCAAATTTGACTCTTGAATTTAGGCTTGCTTAAATAAATGGGCTCCCTACTTATGCAATGACTATTTTACTTGTCATTTAAAAAACAAACATTTTTCTTCTACTTTGACAGAGTTTTGTGTTGATTCAAATGATGATGAAATCCATTTTAATCCCACTTTGTAAGGCAATACATTTTGAACAAATCCAAGGGGTCTGAATACTTTTGCAAAGCACTGTATGTACAAATATATGTATGCACAGGAGGTGGGGCAGATGGCCCAAGTTTTCATACCCATACTGAATACTATTCTGAGTATGAATAAATATAGACTTTGGCCCTGGATCTGCTTACTGCATTCCACACTTGCCAAGTTGCCAGTACATTTCTGGTAGCAGTGCATTCATCCCACACCTCTTTCTATATTCTAGGAATTGTCGGTGAGGCAGATGAAAATGGAGAGGATCATTATCTGTGGACTTACAAGAAATTGGAGATCGGCTTCAATGGCAACCGTATTGTCGATGTCAACCTGACAAGTGAAGGCAAAGTCAAGCTTGTGCCCAACACAAGAATTGCAATGTCGTACTCTGTAAGTATTTGCATTTTCTTGTCAGAGATGGGAAATGGGACAGGATTGGTCTATTATACACAGGGTTGAATACGTATTTTGAAGTGTGATGACATTTTTCCACACCGAGCTTTATATTGTTTTACATAAAGTAAGGTCACCTATGTCGTCATCATCCATACGTGGCTCATTCGCCAAAGGAACAATTGAGTAAAACGTCTTTTTTTACCACAGGTAAAGTGGAAGAAGTCGGATGTGAAGTTTGAAGACAGATTTGACAAGTATCTTGATCCATCTTTTTTCCAACACCGAGTAAGTTTCTTCTCAGAAAAATAATGCAATTTTGCACTGAACTACACAATACAGCCTGTTTGAACAATTCTCAAGGATGCCATGTTCTATAATCAAGCAGAAGAATCTAGGGATGTGCATTTTCCATATTCCCCGTGGTGTGGTAATGAAACAAATGTTTTTCCCTTTAGATTCACTGGTTTTCCATCTTCAACTCCTTCATGATGGTCATCTTCTTGGTTGGCCTGGTGTCCATGATCCTGATGAGAACGCTAAGAAAAGACTATGCTCGATACAGCAAAGAGGAGGAAATGGATGACATGGTAACGTTTCATGGCCTCGGTAGCATTAATGACAGAAACTTACATTGAACAACATACACTTTAATATTTTGCTGTAATAGTTTAGGCTCCAGTGCTTCGTCTGATTTTGGCTAGCTGCATGTCCTTTTGTCTTTTAATGTACCCCTGGCCCTTTCCCGCTTCTCCCTGCTGCAGGACAGGGACCTGGGGGATGAGTATGGATGGAAGCAGGTCCATGGAGACGTGTTCCGGCCGTCCAGCCACCCCATGATCTTCTCCTCCCTTATTGGCTCTGGATGCCAGATCTTCTCGGTCTCTTTCATCGTCATCATCGTGGCCATGGTTGAGGATCTGTACACTGAGTAAGTGATGGGCGCCACCTGCAGATAGAAACCTAATAGTGTGTTTCTTCACTGCTGTCTAACGTGTGTGTGTGTGTGTGTGTGTGTGTGTGTGTGTGTGTGTGTGTGTGTGTGTGTGTGTGTGTGTGTACGCACACTGCGGCTTCCCATTTGTCTCTACAGGAGAGGATCCATGCTGAGCACAGCCATCTTTGTGTATGCTGCCACCTCTCCCGTCAATGGCTATTTTGGCGGAAGTTTGTATGCAAAACAAGGAGGTATGTAAGGGTTTTTCTTAAAAATAGAAACTCAGTTCCTACACAGCACAATTCTATTATTACTGCACTCTGCAAGGGCAGTTTTGCTGACCAGAATATTGTCCCCTATGACATTTTCTTAACCTGAACATGGAGCTTGGGTTGTCAAACCATTGTTTGTGATACCTGGTGTAGAATACTGTTTGAAACCTATTGACATGGCTATTGACAAATGAGGCTACATTGTTAGTGTGAATGAGGCTACATTGTTAGTGTGATTGTGTAAATAACACATGGTGCACCCTACATAACACATGGTGCACCCTTATGATAACTGATGATGTTTGATCCTATAGGCAGACGATGGATTAAACAGATGTTTATCGGGGCCTTCCTGATCCCTGCCATGGTGTGTGGGACAGCCTTCTTCATCAACTTCATCGCCATGTACTACCATGCCTCCCGAGCCATCCCATTTGGCACCATGGTGAGTTTAGAGTGTCGACGCCCACTCCCTCCGCTTAGCCAACACCTGCCTAAACAACGAGCACATTTTCTCTCATAGAAATTGGCATGCCGATTTATTCCGTCTTCCTATTAGTGTGTATATCAAATGAACCAAAAAGTTTATTTTTGGAAATATTGTTTGCTCTCACTATGAAACCTTTCTCATGGATTCTACTATTGCATTTTTGTTTTCAGGTGGCTGTTTGCTGTATTTGTTTGTTTGTTATCCTGCCACTCAACCTTGTGGGGACCATTTTGGGAAGAAACCTCTCTGGCCAGCCCAACTTTCCTTGTCGAGTCAATGCAGTGCCACGGCCAATCCCTGAGAAGAAATGGTAACTATGACTCTGATCTTTTTTGTACAGCATTACTTAATAATAGCCATGTATGTGTGACATTTGTTTTCATATTTATTGGAGGCCCAAGTGCTGATATGGACTGTGTTTGCTCCTTGTATATCTCTGATTGTAGACTATTGGTGACACTCTGTTAGTGTTGGGGGTTGATTTGTAAATGATCACATTTTACAGGTTCATGGAGCCAGCTGTCATTGTCTGTCTGGGAGGAATCCTTCCATTTGGTTCCATTTTCATTGAAATGTAAGTCCTGCCTCACTTTAACCTCACTATACTATAAACTTGATGCAGGTAACTACCAAAATAAAGGAAATACTTGAGTAGATTAGGGTTCTGGCAGCTCTTATGTTGTTGAATCAGGTGTGCCAGTTTAGGGTTAAAACAAAAATATGAAACATCTGGGGTGGGCACGAGGAGAGTGTTAGGAAACCCTGCCTTAGAGGGCAAGGTAAATGCCAATAAATACACAGCCATTCTGAGTGATCACCTTCAACCTATGGTGACTCATTTCTATCCTGATGAGAGTGGTCTCTTCCAGGATGACAATGCCCCCATCCACAGGGCACGAGTAGCCACTGAATAATTTGATGCGCCCGAAAACAACGTAAATCAGGGGTTTCAAAGTCATTGCACTAGTGTCTGCTGGTTTTAGTTTTTTTCCTTTCAATTAAGCCCTAGACAACCAGGTGAGGGGAGTTCCTAACTAATCATCGACCTTAATTCATTAACCCAGTAAAACAAAAACCTGCACTCTCTCGCCCCTCTGTGGAATGAGTTTGACATGTGATGTAAACCATATGCTAGGGATCAACTAGACAATTTTTGTATTGAGCGGATGGTCAGGGGGCCGGAACATAACTACAAATAATTTGTAGACTGTAAATTGACCGCAAGCAGCCCAAACGGATATAATATTTGACTGAAACATAATAATTTCACACCTTGCTTACGTTTTGTGGACGGTCACATATATATCTGTATTATGCGTGGGAATACTTTGGAACAGATTTCCTAAATTAAAATCACCTGGAGCCGATTGATTTACATTTTTTCGGTCTTTTATGTCCAACAATGTTATTGCGAAGAACTTCGGGGAGCCAAATAAAATCGCCCGCGGACGCCAGTTGGTGAACCCTGCCATATGCCAGGGCTGTCTCGGTCACCAGATCTCAACCTAATTGAACATTTATGAAAGATTCTGGAGCGGCGTCTGATTATGAATTTTCCACCACCATTAACAAAACACCAAATTTTATAGATTCTTTTTTTTTTTATAAGAATGGTGGCACATCCTTCCAATAGAGTTCCAGACACTTGTAGAGTCTATGCTTAGGCACGTTGAAGATGTTTTGGTGGCCCAACGCCCTATTAAGACACTTTTTGTTGGTGTTTCCTTTGTTTTGGCAGTTTACCTGTATGTCTGCATTTAGCAGATCGATAGTTCACCATATAAAACCTGTGCACGGCTGGAAGTGGAAATGCATTGTTTGCTTCTTATTCTCCAGGTACTTCATCTTCACTTCATTTTGGGCCTACAAGATCTACTACGTGTACGGGTTCATGATGCTGGTCCTGGTTATCCTCTGCATCGTCACCGTGTGTGTCACAATTGTCTGCACTTACTTCCTCCTCAATGCTGAGGACTACAGATGGTGAGTTAAAGACAGAGCCAGCAATGTATGTACTTGTCTCTGTGATTTACATGAATCATTAATGAATTAAATGGATTAATTCCATTTATTAAATGGAGGGACCTTGTGTGTGGGCCTTATACGACACTTGGTGTGACTAGGCGACACTTGGTGTGACTAGGCGTAAGTATAATTGCATGTCTAGCTGAAGAACTATGACACAGCTGAATTCAGGATTTTCCTGAACACAAAATGTACTGTAACACACTATCCTCAAGCTGGCTATGGTATCTGCTTTTTAATTTAAGTTCTCCGTGTTTTTGTTCTCCTCTCAGGCAATGGACAAGCTTTCTCTCTGCTGCATCCACTGCAGTTTATGTTTATATGTACTCCTTTTACTACTATTTCTTCAAAACAAAGTGAGTTCCAATATCATTTTTATGATATAAAATACATATTGTACACAACTGAAGTAAATCATCTGTTGACTGTAGAAAACAGACTAAAGCATTCTGTCATAGATTAGGGATGGGTGCTAGTACTCAATTCAAATACTCAATGTACAAATGAAACTGTTTAGCAGGTCAAATGTATAATCACTGACAGACTTTCCCTCTTAAGATGTGTTTTATTGTTTGGATTATGTCAGGTGCAGTGAACATTTTTATTGAAATCATAAGTATATTTGCGCAATGAGCACTTTTTGTCTTTCAAATACATTGTTAGTTGTTTGGTTAGCTAGCTAGCTAATTTGAGCCATGTTAGCATTGACATGAAATCAGTCAAAACACGACATGGTATCAAGAACTAGATGAAACAAGTCACTTACGATTCCCCACAAGGCAGGTTCTTGTCATTGTTGGTAGATATCTGGCCATCCAGAATCACAACTCACGGACTTCACTGCCCCCATTTGAAGCGTGTGAATCGTTTTCGCGACGTTGTCAGCTAACCCATCTGAGGTTGGAATAATACTGTGAAATTGTGAAAATTCAGATCATGCCCATTTAGTGTAAGAGCTGTTTTGAAAAGACCACCTGAAATTTCAGCCTGCTGTGCGATGGTGTTTTGGCCTGCCTGGTGATAAGTTAATAGACTAATAAGAGTTCCAAACCTCTCTGCTAATAATAGCTAGTTTTCAGTTTTACCCGACCCACTCAGGTACCACTCCCAGACAGTCCTATCAAATTCTTACTTGAGAAATTACTCTTTGCTAAGAATCTTTTTGTTTCCTTTCAATGTATTTTTTTTTTTGTATTGAAAACAATTACAATAAGATACTTGTTAAACTGAAATGATTTGATATTGAGATCTGCATTTGGACCTCAAGTTTTGTTTTCAGTTGTGTAATTGGATAGTATGCAGCCAACTTTTTGCCTTCAGCCTCATTTCACGCTAACATGCGAGTACTCCAATATTATCAGGAAAGTGCTCGAACATAGACATTGTTTTCAAATGCCCATCCCTACATACAGTACTGTATGTGTATGAAAGAAGTTTCAGCAGTGTCTTCCTGTGTATTACTTCCACTGACAATTGTTTTGTCCCATCTGTTTCAGGATGTATGGTCTGTTCCAGACGTCCTTTTACTTTGGCTACATGGCAGTGTTTAGTTCTTCTCTGGGAATTATGTGTGGTGAGTTCTACTTCTCTTTTCACAGCATCTGATTTGATCCGAGTATTGGAATTCTTATGATATTACAGTTTAGGCTTAGGAGGTTATTCCGTAAACGCGATAGTCTTTAAATGTAGCTCAGAGAGTGGCAAACATGGTTATTGATGCAATGACACATTACAACCATGTCTTTTGTAGGAGCTGTTGGGTATGTGGGAACAAGTGCCTTCGTGAGGAAGATCTACACAAATGTGAAAATTGACTAGGACAGATGCAAGGGATCCACAGATAAGCTGACGCTTTCCCCAACATTTTTTTTTGTTTTTTTAGCGGTATCTCACTTTGTACAAATGTAGTTCTCCCTTTTCTGAATGAATTTGAATGTTGCAAAACAAAGATTGTACAAGAGCAAAACTGCGGGGAAAAGAAAATTCTAACCGGTTCTGTTTTTATCGATTGCATTCAACCAACATTTTGAAGCAGATGCCGTTCCAAGACGTAACATGGCTTCCCCTTTCCAATCCAGTCCCACCCACCACCAGAGAACATAAAGATCTTTATTATGGAATAGTCTAGCTCTCTTCAGTGAAGAGGCCATATCGAAAGCCTTTGTTCTATTGTATTAGAATATCGGAGAGTTGGGTTTGCGTCCATGCTCTGACCTTGATTCTATTTTGTATTACTGTCACTCAGAATTCCATTGTATTATTGTATTCTGACTTCCACATTCATTTTTACTAGCTACACTAGACACTAAACATATACTGGATGTTATACTAACTTATCAGAGTTAGAACCATTCCCATATTTTGACTATCTAATTTCCAAATACAGTAGTTTAAAATCAACCAACCAAGATAAATATTTTAGGTCTGCTGTAGTTTGCTGTACAGATGGGGGGGAAAAACATTTGCGAAAGGAACGAGTGATCAACAGTTGGTTTTGAAGTACAGTATAAATGACAGATTGTTTTTAAATGGATGTTTGATGTGATTCAATTTCTCACTTAGGTTTATGTTTTCTTAATGTTTGGGTTTGAATGAAGTCTACTTGTAAAGATAATATATGGATAGGGGGAAAAAAGTGTATATAACCTTAATAATGTAACTTTAGATGTAGATCTCAAATGTATTTTGGTTGTACAGATTTACTACAGGGTTTTTTTGGGACTTTTTTAAAATCATTAGTTTAAACAAAAATATATATTTTGGGGGGTTTTCTGTTTTGGTGCTTGGGATGGGGCGGGTGGTGCTGTTATCTTGCCTGAAATTGCATGAAGTTTCCATCGAAACATATGCTTATCAAATTCCATTTTGTTTGGCTATTCGTTATATCTACATTTCTTTCATTTTCCCTGGTTGTGGTCTCATGTAGCAGTCTCATATTCAAAGAAGTGTGTGCTGGCTGCTTGCCAAAGAGTGAGATGACAGAAAACGGACTGTTTATTTGGTTTGATGTATGCTTTAAACAGCTCTCCATTCTTTGGTCAGCCATGTCCCTCACGTTTATCTTTGGTTTTCATAACCTGAAACATTGTGAATGTCAGACGAAATGAGGCAATAGTGCTAGTTTCCACAGAAGTGACATTTATGTACACTTAACTGGGTGTGTTCATAGCTACATAGTGCTGCAGTGTTTTAAAACCTTTTTGTTGTTGCTGTAAATACAGTATGTACCTTAAATGTATGAGAAGTGGCAATATCTTTCTCATTTCCAATACTGAAGTTGATTTTTGGCACCTCATGTTGTGTACTATATGTCAAGACATTTTAAACCTGCATATTAACTTGCTGTAAAAAATGAACAAAATAAACATCTTTATGTACAGGGGTTATACGGGCATGGTTTTTATATGGTTACATTGTCTGGCTTATACATTTTGTAACTGATTCCTTTCTTTTTTTCAACTATCCAAGACCAGAAGCAATATTCTTTGAACACTGTTTTGGGAAAATACAATCTTTGTGTATGATCACACTTTTTAATCGGTAGAATAAACTGGTGTGCTGGCTGCTTTTCCCTTTCCTTATTTTGACATTGTCAGACCTCAATCTCTTTACAATATTCATTTACATGCTCTTTTCAATTTTAGAACCATTAAAATAATGCAAACACATGTAGGCTCAATACATGCAATGTGATGAAAGGGAAACTTTATTACATTAAGTTCATGAAGCTAGCTAACAGGATGAAATGTTTCAACTCTGACAACTTTCAAGTCTTTTTTTTTCTTTGTTTTGAACACAAATGCACCTTTTAATCTAAACCTAATGGAAAATATTTGGTATATCTATTCAGTGTTTTCTTTTCCAGTTGTGGATAATTTATTGAATATTAAGCTGTGAAGTAAGTGCGAGTCCACTAGTCGTTGACCTTCTCAAAGTACTCCTTTGAACCTTCGGGAGTTGGCTTGATCTGAAAAAGAAGAACTGATGACACCAAGACTTTGCTACAAATTTTTTGGTGCTTGTATTTATTTCAGATGTCTGAGGGCCTGGCGGGGTAGTGAAAGAGGGCGTGAAGGGGAGTGGCCTCACCGTAGGAGAGTCAGGGGTCCAGCTAGCAGGGCACACTTCACCGTGAGTCTCCACAAACTGGAAGGCCCTCACCAGACGCAGGGTCTCATCCACAGAGCGGCCCACTGGCAGGTCGTTGACGCTCATGTGCTTCACCACCCCATTTGGATCAATGATAAACAGTCCCCTAATGGACAAATGGACAACTACTCAATGTCAGGGTAGAAATCCATATATACAGTGTCTAAAATTCAATGTTGATTTACTCGAGGCAGTTTATGGTCTGAATATGTATTTACAGTTGGTTATTAAAACTCATTTTTCAATCACTCCACAAATTTCTTGTTAAACTATAGTTTTGGCAAGTAGGTTAGGACATCTACTTTGTGCATGACAAGTAATTTTTCCAACAGTTGTTTACAGACAGATTATTTCACTTATAATTCACTGTATCAATTGCAGTGGGCCAGAAGTTTACATACACTAAGTTGACTGTGCCTTTAAACAGCTTGGAAAATTGCAGAAGATGATGTCATGGCTTTAGAAGCTTCTGATAGGCTAATTGACATCATTTCAGTCAGTTGGAGGTGTACCTGTGGATGTATTTCAAGGCCTACTTTCAAACTCAGTGCCTCTGCTTGACATCATTGGAAAATCAAAAGAAATCAGCCAAGACCTCAGAAAAAAAATTGTAGACCTCCACAAGTCTAGTTCATCCTTGGGAGCAATTTCCAAACGACTAAAGGTACCACGTTCATCTGTACAAACAATAATACGCAAGTATAAACACCATGGGACCACGCAGCCATCATACCGCTCAGGAAGGAGACGCCTTCTGTCTCCTTCCTGAGCGGTATGATGGCTGCAGTGAAGTCCTGTACTTTGGTGCGAAAAGTGCCAATCAATCCCAGAACAACAGCAAAGCACCTGGTGAAGATGCTGGAGGAAACAGGTACAAAAGTATTTATATCCAGAGTAAAAACCGAGTCCTATATCGACATAACCTGAAAGGCCGCTCAGCAAGGAAGAAGCCACTGCTCCAAAACCGCAATAAAAAAGACTACGGTTTGCAACTGCACATGGGGACAAAGATGGTACTTTTTGGAGAAATGTCCTCTAGTCTGATGAAACAAAAATAGAACTGTTTGGCCATAATGACCATCGTTATGTTTGGAGGAAAAAGGGGGAGGCTTGCAAGCCGAAGAACACCATCCCAACCGTGAAGCACAGCTGTGGCAGCATCATGTTCTGGGGGTGCTTCACAAAATAGATGGCATCATGAGGATGGAAAATTATGTGGATAGATTGAAGCAACAGCTCAAGACATCCGTGAGGAAGTTAATGCTTGGTCACAAATGGGTCTTCAAAATGGACAATGACCCGAAGCATACTTCCAAAGTTGTGGCAAAATGGCTTAAGGACAACAAAGTCAAGGTATTGGAGTGGCCATCACAAAGCCCTGACCTCAATCCCATAGAAAATCTGTGGGCAGAACTGAAAAAGCATGTGCGAGCAAGGTGGCCTACATACCTGACTCAGATACACCAGCTCTGTCAAGAGGAATGGGCCAAAATACACCCAGCTTATTGTGGGAAGCTTGTGGAAGGCTACCCAAAATGTTTGATCCAAGTTAAACAATTTAAAGGCAATGGTACCAAATACTAATTGAGTGTATGTAAACTTTTGACCAACTGGGAATGTGATGAAAGAAAGAAATAATAAATCATTCTCTCTACTATTATTCTGACATTTCACATTCTTAAAATATTCTAACTGACCCAAAACAGGGAATTTTTACTAGGATTAAATGTCAGGAATTGTGAAAAACTGAGTTGAAATGTATTTGGCTTAGGTGTATGTAAACTTCCGACTTCAACAGTGACATGAACACATCTTATACACTACAGTGCATTTGGAAAGTACTCAGACCACTTGACTTTGTTACATTACAGCCTTATTGTAAAATGGATTAAATTATTTCTCATTAATCTACACACAATACCCCATAATGACAAAGCTAAAACAGGTTTTTAGAAAAGTTTGTGAATGTATTAAAAATAAAAAACAAATAACATATTTACATAAGTATTCAGACTCTTTGCTATGAGACTCGAAATTGAGCTCAGGTGAATCCTGTTTCCATTGATCATCCTTGAGATGCTTTTACAACTTCATTGGAGTCCACCTGTTATAAATTAAATTAATGGGACATGATTTTGAAAAGACACACACCTGTCTATATAAGGTCCCAGAGTTGAAGGTCCCCAAGAACACAGTGGCCTCCATCATTCTTAAATGGAAGAAGTTTAGAACCACCAAGACTCTTCCTAGAGCAATCGGGGGAGAAGGGCCTTGGTCAGGGAGGTGACCAAGAACCCAATGGTCACTCTGACAGAGTTCCTCTGGAGATGGGAGAACCTTCCAGAAGGACAACGATCTCTGCAGCACTCCACCAATCAGGCCTTTATGGTAGATTGGCCAGATGGAAACCACTCCTCAGTAAAAGGCACATGACAACCCATTTGGAGTTTGACAAAAGGCACCTAAAAAGGACTCAGACCATGAGAAACAAGATTCTCTGGTCTGATGAAACCAAAATTGAATTATTTGGCCTGATTGCCAAGTGTCACGTCTGGAGGAAACCTGGCACCATCCCTACGGTGAAGCATGATGGTGGTGGCATCATGCTGTGGGGATGTTTTTCAGCGGCAGGGACTGCGAGACTAGTCAGGATCGTACAGAGAGATCCTTAATGAAAACTTTCTCCAGAGCGCTCAGGACATCAGACTGGGGCGAAGGTTCACCTTCCAACAGGTCAACGACCCTAAGCACACAGCCAAGGCAAAGCAGGAGTGGCTTCAGGACAAGTCTCTGAATGTCCTTGAGTGGCCCAGCCATAGCCCGGACTTGAACCCGATTGAAAATCTCTGGAAAAACCTGAAAATAGCTGTGCAGCGACGCTCCCCATCCAACCTGACAGAGCTTGAAAGGATCTGCAGAGAAGAATGGGAGAAAATCCCAAATACAGGTGTGCAAAGCTTGTAGCGTCATTCCCAAGAAGACCCGAGTCTGTAATCGCTGCCAAAGGTGCTTCAACAAAGTACTGAATAAAGGGTCTGAATACTTATGTAAATATGATATTTACGTTTTTTTGTTGTAATAAAGTTGCTAAAATGTAGAAAAAAATGTCTTTGCTTTGTCATTATGGGGTATTGTGTGTAGTAGATCGATGAGGGGGAAAAAGCAATTTAATCCATTTTAGATTAAGGCTGTAACGTAACAAGATGTGGAAAAATTGACGGGGTCAGAATACTTCCCGAATGCACTGTATATTGGGAATAGGGTGCCGTTTGGGACGCACCCATAGTTACTGTACCTCAGTGCAATGCCAGGGCCCTCCAGAAGTACACCATAGTCTCTGGACACCTGTTTGTTGAGGTCTGCCAGCAGTGGGATGTGGATTTCACCCAAACCTCCAGCCTGAGAATAAGACGCCATGACAAATGATTAGCATGCAGCCACACTGCCTGTATAATAATACTATATGGGATTTGAAGCATCTTCCCAAAAAACAAGGACACTGTAGAGCAAAGAGTGTAAAAAACTTTTTAAAAAGGGATAAAACAATTCAAATTGAAATAAAAGCTACTTAGCTTAAGCTAGGGCTGAGTAAGGGGGCAAGCTAAGTTGAAGGGAAAGCCAGACTGAACAGGTGGGTTCTGAAGCTGGTTTTGAAAGTGGTGATGGAGTCAGAGTTGCAGATGGCAGAGTTCCAGAGTTTGAGGGCAGTGGAGCTGAATGCCCAGTCCCCCATGGTCTTGTCTTTGGGGTGGTGAGTAGTCCAGAGTCAGAGGAGCAGAGACAGTGGGAGGGAGTGTGTGTGTGGAGGAGGTCAGAAAGTTATGGAGGGCCTTGTAGGTGAGCAGTAGGATCTATTGGTACAGTGCCTGTCTAATAGTACAATTTCAGCCTATTTTGGTGGGATGGAGTTTTGGCCTGCCTCCGGCAGTAAATTAGTTAATAGACAAGAGGGTTCCAAACCTCTCTACCAATAACAGCTATTTTTCCGTTTTCCCCTCCCCACCCAGACAGTCCTAGCAAAATTCTTGCTTGAGAAATTGCTCTTTGCTAAGAAGCTCTTTTGGTTTATTTTTGATCATTTTAATTGAAAACCATCACAGTACTTAATTGTTACCAAGAAATGACTTGATATTGAGATAGAAATAGCTGCATTGGACCTTTACGTTCAAAGACAACCCAAGAATGGCTTTACAAGAGGTGTCGAGTGTTCCTGAGTGGTCCAGTCTCCGATTTGACTTCAATTTGCTTGAAAATCGGAGACAAGTTTTGAATATTGCTGTGCATTAATGATTCCCAATCAAATTTACAGAACTTGTGCAAATTTGACAAAAACAATGGATAAATGTTGCCCTAAGTGTTGTGCAAAGTTGGCATAATCGTATTAAAAATGATTCACATCTGTAATGGCTGACAAAGGCACTTCCACCAAGTATTAGCTCTACGGTGTGAAGACATCTTATGTTTTTAAATGTTTCATTAATTAGAAATAAAAAAAATATACGTATTCCTTTTTAGATTGAATTTTAAGGCAGCAAAAATGTGAAGACTCTGCAAGGGGTGTGTTGACTTTCACTAGCGGCTGTATGTATATAGAATAATGGTAAGTCTATGTACACCCACTGTACCTTGCGTGGGGTGTTTATCCATGCCAGGTGGGTGAAGTGAGAGTCCACTGACACGCCCACCACTTCACAGTTGATGTCATGGAACTCGCTGGCCTTGTCACTGAACGAGATGATCTCTGTCGGGCAAACAAATGTGCTGTAAGGAGACAAAGAAATGTTTTTTAAAAACATATATAGAATGTCACATCCACAATCTCTTGCTTAGGTATCTGTAGTGCAAATAGAATAGGCCGCTAAATAATTCCTTAAATTCTGAAGATGAATAAAGTCACAGATTGTGTACACCACATGCAGCTAATCAAAGCAATCCATTCCTGTCCAGAGGAATAGCAATACTCACAAATCGAGCGGGTAGAAGAAAAGAACCAGGTATTTGCCCTTAAAGTCATCTAGGCCCATCTCCTTAAACTCGCCATTGTGGACAGCTGTAGCTTTAAAATGTGGTGCATGTTGAGTGACAGCTGGAGCCCACTTAGCAGTACCTATTGGGAGAAAGATATTAAATTAATAACGTTGATTCTATATTTACATCACAGTGACAAGAAGTGCATCTGTCTCTCACTTTGATCAACTTCATTCCCTGTCCTGAAAGTCTACAGTCAATACCTACTGGTGGATAAACAGGCTTTCTGCAGTGCAGGACGGGTGAGAATTCTTGAGGCCTTGCTCACTGAAGTTCCATGTGGCAAAGCTGCTTTCAGTCCTCCAGATGCAACTATTACCTTGATGTGAGCAGTGTTCATTTCATCAACAAAAATCGATTAAAATATCTGTCAAACATGTATTTTTATGTGGCAATTGACGAGACTGACTAAATAAATATATAACTGAACTAAAATTATTTTAATTTCAATTGACTAAAAAAATATGAAATTATCTCTGTGACTAAAATCGGACTACTAAATGGACTGGACATGAGCTTTTGGAGAGATTGAGAGCTTTTCTGTAATAAGTAATAAGGTGACTCTTGTTTCCCCGTAGCTAACCAGTCACCACCAGCCTTCTAGTTAGATACCCTTTGCCTGATTAAGAAACACATGTCTCTTTACGAAATTAAAAACAATAGCAGCATTGAGTTTAATAGTAAAACAACAATAAGGTTACGTATATATTTTTCTCTCACTTGAATATAGAAAAGTAGGCTGTCTTTTAATTTGTAGTCTCGCTCAACCCTCCCACTTTCCCCATTGCATTTTATAACACGGTTATGTAGTCAATATAGCCTCTTTTCCTCAGAGAAAACGTATTGATTTTAGCCCTTACCATAAAAAGATATGACTCATAATACCTGCGCTATGTTTTTTTTCTATCGTGCATTGGCCAGCAGCATTTTACATTCATAAAGCATATAGCGGGCCGTTCTAAAACTAGGCTACTTGCGGACAAAACCGTTAACCATTTGTTTAGGCTACACCTTTTTCAATCGTGTTACCTCATTAGTTAGCTATAGCTAACAACCTGGGGGCGCGTTCAGAAGGACGCAACGTTTTGGAACGTTCAGATTGAAAAATGCTACGTAGAACAAACATGCCTCTCTGACATGTTGAAAAAGTAATAACGTCTGCTCTATTCATGGCATTTTTATCTGCAACGTTCGAGAACGTTTTGCAACTGAGCATGGCCCTGGTAACGTTACCAGTAGCCTATATGCAATTACTTGGTGGCACATAAAGGGAAAGGGATAGCAAACAATTTGACTAAATTCTTCTTGCCACTACGCTACATCTGACTGGGTAGATAATTTTATTTTGAGTTAATGTGGACTCAGTGACATAGACAGTCCACAGACTTGAGCACTTGGACCAGGACTCGAGCCCTGTTACTCAGACTTCAGCCATTGGTACTTGTGACTCAAGATTTAGTGACTTGACTGACTGCATCACTGAACGAACAGTCATTAGCTCCCGTTCTACTTTTGGTCATCAATGTGGCTGCGGTGTCTGTCGACCGTTGATAACAACGGCAAAGCGACCGAGTGACGGATCTGGTGATTGTGCTACACGTCTGTTTGTTTTGTATGTAATATTTATGTGGGCTGAATTAGGAATTTACATGGCCAGATAATTGTTATACTGTTCATGATTTTCATGTGTCTGCTGTTGGGAAGAGAATAGGATGTTATGCAGAAAAATATGTTGGTAGGACAAGGCGATGTATGTTTGTGCACATGGAAGTCAGTGATTAGAGTACCTTCAGAAAGTTCACACCCCTTCACTCTTTCCACCTTTTGTTGTGTTACAAAGTGGCGTTAAAATGGATTTGTCGATTTTTGTTAACGATTTACACAAAATACTGTACTGTCAAAGTGGCAGAAAAATGTGAACATTTGTAAAACATGAATGAAAAGTAAAACACTAATATATCTTTATTACATAAGTATTCAACCCCCGAGTCGAACATGTTACAATCACCTTTGGAAGTGATTACAGCTGTAAACTGGGTACATTTGTAAGAGCTTTCCACACCTGGATTGCGCAACATTTTCCCATTTTTATTTCAAAATTCTTCAAGTTCTGTCAAATTGGTTGTTGATCTTTGCTAGAAAACCATTTTCAGGTCTTGCAATATATTTCCAAGTAGATTTAAGTACGGAGAAAATATGGAAAGTTGTACTCAGTAATGTGTTGTATTGGATTTGCCCCAAACGTAACCATTTTATTCAAGACAAAAAGTGAATTGCTTTGCCAATTTCTTTTTGCAGTATTGCTTTAGTGCCTTGTTGTAAACAAGATACATGTTTTGGAATATTTTTATTATGTACAAGCTTATTTCTTTTCACTCTGTCAATTAGGTTAGTATTGTGGAGTAACTAAAATGTTGTTGATCCATACTCAGTTTTCTCCTATCACAGCCATTAAACTGTTTTAAAGTCACCATTGGCCTCATGGTGAAATCCCTGAGTAGTGTCCTTCCTCTCCGGCAACTGATTTAGGAAAGAAGTCTGTGTCTTTGTAGTGACTGGGTGTATTGATACACCATCCAAAGTTTAATTACACTTAAAATATTAACCCAACATGTAAAGTGTTGGTCCCATGTTTCATGAGCTGAAATAAAAGATACCATTAATTTTCCATACACACAAAAAGCTTATTTCTCTCAAATTGGGAACAAATTCATTTACATCCCTGTTAGTGAGCATTTCTCCTTTGCCAAGATAATCCATCCACCTGACAGGTTTGGCATATCAAGAAGCTGATTAAACGGCATGATCATTACACAGGTGCACCTTGTGCTGGGGGAAATAAAGGGCCACTTTAAAATGTGCAGTTTTGTCACACAACACAATGCCACAGATGTCTCAAGTTGAGGGAGCATGCAATGGCATGCTGACTGTAGAAATGTCCACCAGAGCTGTTGCCAGAAAATGTAATGTTAATTTCTCTAACATAAGCCGCCTTCAACATTGTTTTCGGACACGCAGACCACGTGTATGGCATCATGTGGACGAGCGGATAACATTCCACAATCAACTGCCTGATCAACGCTATGCAAGGAATAAGTCGCTATGCATGAGGAAAATGGTGGACACACCAGATACTGACTGGTTTTCTGAGCCACACCCATATTTTTATTTTTTTAAAGATGCAACCAACAGATGCATATCTGTATTCTCAGTAATGTAAAATACATAGATTAGGGCCTAATGAATTTATTTCAATTGACTGATTTCCTTATTTGAACTGTAACTCAGTAAAATCTTTGAAATTGTCGCATTTTATATTTTTGTTCAATATAATAACTTCACCATGCTCAAAGCGATTTAGAATGTCTGCTTTTATATTTTTACCCATCTACCAATAGGTGCCCTTCCTTGAGAGGCATTGGAAAACCTCCCTTGTCTTTCTGGTTGAATATGTGTTTGAAATTCAATGCTCGACTGAGGGACCTTACAGATAATTGTATGTGTGGGGTACAGATATTAGGTAGTCATTAAAAAAATCATGTTCAACACTATTATTGCACACAGAGTGAGTCCATGCAACTTATTATATGACTTGTTAAGCAAATGTTTACTCCTGAATTTATTAAGGCTTGCCATAACAAAGTGGTTGAATACTTATTGACTTAAGACATTTCAGATTCATTTTTATTCATTTGTACAAATTTAATAAACATAATTCCACATTGACATTATGGGGTATTGTGTGAAGGCCAGTGACAAAAAAAAATCGGAATTTAATCCATTTTAAATTCAGGCTGTAACACAACAAAATGTGGAAAAAGTAAAGGGATGTGAATACTTTATGAAGGCACTATATGTTTGCTGTAGGTTAATGAGGCAATACAAATGTGATGTGAAAATGTGACAAAAATTAAAGCGCATTTAGTTGACTAAAATGGCCCACTGTTTGTGATTTTGAAAATACCTAGACTAAATCATTATTCAAATGAAAAAAATGGCCCTAATACTTATTGATATATTGATCAAATCGACTAAGACTATAGACTAAATAACATTTGTTTTAAAAGAGTGCCAAAATCAACACTGACGTTAAAGAGGGCAAGAGAGATACATTGCACATCGTGAAAACTGTTATTGGCGCTGAAGAGCATTAGACACTTACTATAACAAATGATTGTATATTTAGAGTTTTTACTTAATTTGGCATTAGCTGCTAAGCCTTTGAGCAGAGGGATTTGTTCTGAAGACGGTCACGCAGTTACAGTGACGTTGCCGTCAAGCTCTCAGATGAGACTCATTGCAACTCTTCTTACAATTGGCATCGCCAATTTATATAGCTACAACGAAATTATAAATTGCCATTATACAGTTTGCATTTCAATGCAGCACACTACTACTGGTAACATAAACATATATTTCTAAATTAACTTACAGAGGTCTTTAGTAGTCTCCCAACGGTGGCTGCCATTTTGTATTATGACGTTGTTTTCGGGCGTCATACAAATCTTTTGCGCAGGTAGGCTGCGTAATGGCACTTAACTTATGTAGCTAGGTAAAACACATTTGCAATCCCTTGTAAAATTGCCTTTTTGAATATATATATATATATATATATATATATATATATATATATATATATATATATATATATATAAAGAAACATATTGCAGATCAAACCACAGCATACTATTTGTATGCTGTGGTTTGTTCGCCAGTTTCTGCAAACGTCTTGATTTTCTTGATCACGCTTGGCTATCTGCACAGCGCTCAGCTCGCAGGCTCTCGTGAAGATGGCAAACAAACCCCTGCCACGTGAGCTTCTTCTTCTTTTATTAGGTTTAACGGTGGTTGGCATTCAATAAATGTTGCATTACCGCCACCTACTAGACTGGAATATAATCCCTTATATTTTGCTTTACAAACATTTTTTACAAATAAAATAAATCAACAAATACACTACCATCTAACCCTTCACTCACTAAAAACCCACCACCCTACTCCACTATTTAAATCTCTCTAGTCATACTTCAGGCCAACAGCCTGAAAGGACGGGACACCACCACTCAAAACACACTGTAACTCTTCTGACGTCAAGTTTCATACACCCAAATACCTCTGCAGCTGCCACCACAACCAAAATGTTCTGCGACTTACATTCCATCCATGCAGTACAGTTGATAATCATTGCTATAAAATGCAAACAATTCAATGTTAGTGAAGCATATAGCACCTGTTGGCCTATAGCGTAGTGGTTAGAGCGTTGGGCCAGTAACTGAAGGGTTGCTGGATTGAATCCCTGAGCTACAAGGTAAAAATCTGTCGTTCTGGCCATGAGCAAGGCAGTTAACCCATTGTTCCCTGGGTGCTGTGGATGTTGATTAAGGCAGCCCCTGCACCACTCTGATTCAGAGGGGTTGGGTTAAATGCTGAAGACACATTTCAGTTGAAGGCATTTAGTTGTACAACTGACTAGGTATCCCCCTTTCCCTCTGTACTGGTACAGATCTATTAGTCACACCACTCCCCTTGGGATCCCTTGACCCATCTTCCTCCACTTTCTTCACTGCCTCAGCATTTCACAACTTCTGCACTACTCTAACCCTGGAAACGTCAACCGGCCTCTCTCGCACTGGACATTTCTGATCCCCAGCCCCATGGGCACCCCTACAATTAACACATACCTCTACTTTCCAAAATGCTACACATTCCTTTGTCTTGTGCCCTTCTGCACAATTCTCACACCTAGGAACCACACTGCTGCCACATGCCCATAAGCTTGACACCTGTAAAAACAATGTATAACTTATATATCCTAACATCACTTTGTCGAGCAAAGACTCAACATCAAACTCAAAAGAACAGGCAACGACTCTTCTGTTTCACCACTAACACCACCCTGTCTGTGTTGCACCAAACGATGAGAATCACAAACGCCGGGAATCTTCCCATTCAGTCAACTTTCATATTTACCGCTACCCCAGTAATCACTCCTTTCAATGGCGCCCTTTTCTTGAGAGCAAAACAATTCACATATCTTCAAATCAACGTGCTTACCTATTTGTCACGTGCGCCTAATACAACAGGTGTACAGTGAAATGCTTACTTACAAGACCATAACAACAATGCTTTAAGAAGTTAAGAAAAATAAATAAATAAGTGTAAAACATAAAAAACAAAAGTAACAAATAATTCAACAGCAGCAGGAAAATAACAGTGAGGCTATATACAGAGGGTACCGGTACAGAGTCAATGTGCGGGGGCACCGGTTAGTAGAGGTAACTGATGTAATATGTACATGTAGGGAGAGTTAATGTGACTATGTTAATGTGACTATAGATTATTAACAAAGAGTAGCAGCAGCGTAAAAGAGGGGTCTGGGTAGCCCTTTTATTAGCTGTTGGGGGTAGAAGCTGTTAATTAAGAAGTCTTTTGTAGCAGAGAGAACAGTCTATGACTAGGGTGGCTGGAGTCTTTGACAATTGTTAGGGCCTTCCTCTGACACCGCCTGATATAGAGGTCCTGGATGGCAGGAAGCTTGGCCCCAGTGATGCACAAAGGTTCGTCATCAATGCGTCATTCGTTTAACGCGGAACACCTGCTCCCTCTGACCAGCAGAAACACAAACAATTAGATGTCAGCCACAGTTGTCAGTTGTGATTAGAATTGTGTCACTGAAGGAGAAGCCCCACATAAAGGAACATTTTATGGGGTTTTTGGAGTCAGAGGAGTCCACGGGCCAACATTTGGCATCCCTGATTCTCAAAAGATTAGAGGAGCTAAAAATTCATTTTGAGGACTGCAGAGGACAGTCTTGTGATAATGGGGCCAACATGAGAGGCAAAAACAAAGGTGTCCAAGCCAGACTCCTGGAAATGAATCCATTTGTGCCACATTGAACCTGGTTGTGGCTGATGCTGCTAAAAGTTCTGTCGATGTCACAGGTTACTTTGGCATCTTACACAAACTGTACATCTTGTTCTCAGCCTCCACACATCAATGGGCCATCCTGAAAAAACATGTGGACGTCACTTTGAAGATGTGGACTGAGACAAGGTGGGAGAGTAAAGCTAAGAGTGTCGAGCCACTGAGGTATCAGGCAGCAGCGGTGAGAGAGTCGCTGATTGAGGTGAGAGATCAAACCAAAGACCCCGTGATGAAGTTTGGTGGGATGGGTGGGATCATACCGCTTCAGCATCTGTACAGTGGTGTGGTATGACATCTTGAGCCAGATCCAACATGTGAGCAAGCTGATGCAGTCTCCCAGTATGCATGTGGATGTTGCAGTCAGTCATCTCAGAAAGACAGAGAGAGGTCTCAGCAACTACAGGCCATCAGGCTTTATGACTGCACAAACGCCAGCCAAGGATATTTGCGAGGGTATGAATGTAGCGGCCGTTCTACAACAAAAACGTCTGAGGTCCACAAAGCGACACTTTTCATAAGAATCATTTGATGAGCCTTTGAGTGATGTCCTGAAGCTGGAGGCAACATTTTTCAATGGCGTTGTTGATGCTGCAACCTCAGCCCTTCAGGAAAGATTTTCCACATTGGAATGTGGGAGAGAAGTTTGGAGTGTTGTCAACATTTACATTTAAGTCATTTAGCAGACGCTCTTATCCAGAGCGACTTACAAGTACATACATTCATACTTTTTTTTGTACTGGCCCCCCGTGGGAAACGAACCCACAACCCTGGCGTTGCAAGTGCCATGTTCTACCAACTGAGCTACACGGGACACGGGTCAACCTTCCAACGTCTCTCAAATGAGGATCTGACAGAACAATGTGAGGCCCTTAGTATGACACTGCACTATAAAGAACACTCAGACTTAGATGGCAGAGAGCTTGCACAGGAACTGAAGAACTTTCCTGACTTGCCATCGAAGACCATGACCCTGCTTGAGCTGCTGATATTTATACATGAAAGGGAGCTCTCAGAAATGTATCCACATTTGTGGACTGCTCTCAGAATTTTTCTTACTCTTCCAGTGACCGTAGCTGAAGCAGAGAGGAGCTTTTCAAAGCTGAAGCTCATCAAACCCTATCTGAGGTCCACCATGTCACAGGAACGCCTTAGTGGCCTTGCTGTCATCAGTATTAACCATGCAATTGCTGGGCAGATTTCTTATGATGATGTAATTGATGGCTTTGCATCAAGGAAGGCAAGAAAGGTCAGGGTTTAGATGGCAGTTGTGCAATTTAGTTTGTGTGTTTCTTGTTTGAAGTGCAATAGTGTAATAATCAGGTTCTCTGCTTTATAAATGTGTTATTCTAATTTTGTATTTGTTTGATATAGGATTTGTGCAATTTAGTTTTATTTGTGTTTTTTGTTAGCAATAGTGTAATAGTGGAATAATTCGATTCTCTTTTTTATTAGTATTTATATAATACAATTTGTTTCTATTTGTCTTTGTTACTTATTTTTGATATTTATGAGTTTTATTTTTGTATATATTTTTATATTTATATAGTTTTAATTGTTATTTATTTGTGTTGTTCCAACACAAATGTATGGCTCCATGGGGTTCCCCCAAGCTAGAACCGCGACTGACTCTGGGCGGTCCTCATGAGAGCCAGTTTCATCAGCGCTTGGTGGTTTTTGCAACTGCACTTCAAGAAACTTTCAAAATTCTTTACATTTTCCGGATTGACTGACCTTCATGTCTTCAAGTAATGATGGACTGTTGTTTCTCTTTGTTTATTTGAGCTGTTCTTGCCATAATATGGACTTGGTCTTTTACCAAATAGGGCTATCTTCTGTATACCACCCCTGGATTGTCACAACACAACCGATTGGCTCAAATACATAAAGAAGGAAAGGAATTCCACAAATTAACTTTTAACAAGGCACACCTGTTAATTGAAATGCATTCCAGGTGATTACCTCATAAAGCTGGTTGAGAGAATGCCAAGAGTGTGCAAAGGGTGGCTACTTTGAAGAAACTCAAATATAACATATATTTTGATTTGTTTAGCACTTTCTTGGTTACTACATGATTCTATATGTGTTATTTCATCATTTCGATGTTGTCACTATTATTCTACAATGTAGAAAATAGTAAAAATAAAGAAAAACCCTTGAATGAGTAGGTGTGTCCAAACTCTTGACTGGTATCGTAGATAGACATTCATAAAATTCAATTTCATGCAACACTGTAGACTACACCTCATTAAGCACAGACCGACACCTTTTGGACATCTTTTTTTGATGCAGTTCTGGACTTGATTTCCACATTCACCGACATTGGTTTTTGGTCCGGTCCGGATCAAATCTGAACCATTCATAGACGTCTATGTTAGATTGAGATTTTGTCCGGTCTGGACCAGCATTGATTTGGCCCAAACATAGACGTTTATAAATTAATTATTTTCAGCTTTCATTCAGGATAAAAAATGAGCCTGAATTCAACATCCTGAAAATACATCTTTTCAACATCTGGAAAATATGTATTTTCAACTTTTATTGAGAACCGAAAATGAACCTGATTTCAACGTCTGGAAAATATGCCTATTCAAAGTTCATTCAGAACCTAAATTGAACCTAGCTTCAATGTCTGGGACTATTCTAGTTTTGCAGGGGCGTATGTTTTGGTTTCGCCTATGGCGGCAGAACGGCAAGGACCGGCCCTGGATACGCTCATAGGGATGGCAATCATACATCTTCCACATCTATTATAATATTGTATTGTATTGTACTTATGTATTGTAAGTGGTCCTGCACATGGCTCAGTTCATAAGAGCATTGCACTAGCAACACCAGAGTTGTGGGTTTGATAACCACTGGGGTCACATACCAAACTGTGTGGGTTGTTGTCACTTTGGATAAAAGTGTGTGCTATGTAAATATTATAGTATATTACAGTATTACAGTACTGTATTGGCCAATGCAATTTTAGTAAAGACCCCAGCAACTTATTTTTGGAAACATGTTTACGGTATATAGGATGCATTTCTTGTTTTGGACTTTCTAGGTTATTTGCGTGTTGGTATTGTAGCATGAGCAGCCCAGCTGTCCAGATGTTTTTCAGGTCCGTATTACCAATTCCCCTCTAAGGTAAGTGCATAGGATTTGAAATACTGTATAAAGTAAGTCTGATCTGGGACATCAGGGTACCGTTTTGCACATCGGCGTTAAACTAGACATCAATCAATCAATCAAGTTTATTTTATATAGCCCTTCGTACATCAGCTAATATCTCGAAGTGCTGTACAGAGACCCAGCCTAAAACCCCAAACAGCTAGAATGCAGGTGTAGAAGCACAGTGGTTAGGAAAAACTCCCTAGAAAGGCCAAAACCTAGGAAGAAACCTAGAGAGGAACCAGGCTATGAGGGGTGGCCAGTCCTCTTCTGGCTGTGCCGGGTGGAGATTATAACAGAACTATGCCAAGATGTTCAAAAATGTTCATAAGTGACAAGCATGGTCAAATAATAATCATGAATAATTTTCAGTTGGCTTTTCATAGCCGATCATAAAGAGTTGAAAAACAACAGGTCTGGGACAGGTGGCGGTTCCATAACCGCAGGCAGAACAGCTGAAACCGGAACAGCAGCAAGGCCAGGCGGACTGGGGACAGCAAGGAGCCACCACGCCCGGCAGTCCCGACGTATGGTCCCAGGGCTCAGGTCCTCCGAGAGAAAGAAAGAGAGAAGGAGAAAATTAGAGAGAGCCAATATTTTCAAAATGTTCATAAATGACAAGCATGGTCAAATAATAATCAGGAATAAATCTGTTGGCTTTTCATAGCCGATCATTAAGAGTTGAAAACAGCAGGTCTGGGACAGGTAGGGGTTCCGTAACGGCAGGCAGAACAGTTGAAACTGGAATAGCAGCAAGACTGGGGGCAGCAGGGAGTCGTCATGCCCGGTAGTCCTGACGTATGGTCCTAGGGCTCAGGTTCTCAGAGAGAGAGAAAGAAAGAGAGAACGAGAGAATTAGAGAAAGCATACTTAAATTCACACAGGACACTGGATAAGACAGGAGAAGTACTCCAGGTATAACCAACTGACCCTAGCCCCCCGACACAAACTACTGCAGCATAAATACTGGAGGCTGAGACAGGAGCGGTGAGGAGACACTGTGGCCCCATCCGAAGATACCCCCGGACAGGGCCAAATAGGAAGGATATAACCCCACCCACTTTGCCAAAGCACAGCCACCGCACCACTGGAGGGATATCTTCAACCACCAACTTATAATCCTGAGACAAGGCCGAGTATAGCCAACAAAGATCTCCACCACAGCACAAACCAAGGGGGGGCGCCAACCCAGACAGGAAGATCACGTCAGTAACTCAACCCACTCAAGTGATGCACCCCTCCCAGGGACGGCATGAAAGAGCACCAGTAAGCCAGTGACTCAGCCCCTGTAATAGGGTTAGAGGCAGAGAATCCCAGTGGAGAGAGGGGAACCGGCCAGGCAGAGACAGCAAGGGCGGTTCGTTGCTCCAGAGCCTTTCCGTTCACCTTCACACTCCTGGGCCAGACTACACTCAATCATATGACCTACTGAAGAGATAAGTCTTCAGTAAAGACTTAAAGGTTGAGACCGAGTCTGCGTCTCTCACATGGGTAGGCAGACTGTTCCATAAAAATGGAGATCTATAGGAGAAAGCCTTGCCTCCCGCTGTTTGCTTAGAAATTCTAGGGACAATTAGGAGGCCTGCGTCTTGTGACCGTAGCGTACGTATTGGTATGTACGGCAGGACCAACTCGGAAAGATAGGTAGGAGCAAGCCCATGTAACGCTTTATAGGTTAACAGTAAAACCTTGAAATCAGCCCTTGCCTTAACAGGAAGCCAGTGTAGGGAAGCTAGCACTGGAGTAATATGATCAAATTTCTTGGTTCTAGTCAGGATTCTAGCAGCCGTATTTAGCACTAACTGAAGTTTATTTAGTGCTTTATCCGGGTAGCCGGAAAGTAGAGCATTGCAGTAGTCTAACCTAGAAGTAACAAATGCATGGATTAATTTTTCTGCATCATTTTTGGACATAAAATTTCAGATTTTTGCAATGTTACATAGATGGAAAAAAGCTGTCCTTGAAACAGTCTTGATATGTTCGACATCGGGCCGATGTCGATGTTGGCATTTTTAGCTAATATCGTCGATTTCGATATCTTCACCGATATATCGTGCATCCCTAGTTCATAACACACAATCAGTTAATGTTAGGTTCTGAACATAAATTATAACGTTTAATCTAAAATTGCTATTTTCATCATTCTTGATCATTTTGATCATTCTTGAATGATTTTCAATGATCAAAATAGCAATTTTAGATTAAATGTTATAATTTATGTTCAGAACCTAACATTAACTGATTGTGTGTTATGAACTAGGGATGCACGATATCCTGAAGGCCACAGGATGCAGTTTATGGAATATGCCCTGTTACTTCCGACGCTGGGATGATGAATTCAATCATAATTAAAGACATGCTCCAGATCTTTGGCCACTGCTAAGTATTTTTTCAACGTCTGGCTTTGGGCTGTGTCACGAATCCCGCCGAAGATGGTGCCTCTTCCTGTTCGGGCGGCGCTCGGCGGTCGTCGTCACCGGCCTACTAGCTGCCATCGATTCCTTTTCTTTTGTTTCTATTAGTTTGGGCTGATTGGGTGCACCTGTTTTGAGTTTAGTTTGGGGGGTAGGCTATTTAAGGGCATGTAGCCCGCTGGCTGTTGTGCGGGCTTGTTTATCTGTTATTTGGTGTTGGATTGTTATGTGGATTTTATTATTTTCTCTGGACAGTTTAGTCCGGTGTTTTTGGACTCGTTTTCATGCCCCCGTGTGTTTAGGGCATGATCGTTTTCCCTGTCAACTGGAGAATAAATCCACTTTCTTGAAACCCTGCTCTCTGCACTTGACTCCTCCACCCAGTACTCCTAGCAGCTCTGACAGGCTGGATGTGTTAATGTATAGTTCATACATGCATCATCTATGAGCAGATTTACTGTCTTACCTCAATAGGTTACTACAACCTAGCCTACGATTGGAGTAATCAAGGTGACAGACAGTGACACATTCAATATCGCCTTGCACACTCTTGCCTGTATCTAGCTGATCTAGGGTGTAATCATAAGTCCAACAGTTGCAAAAATTAGTTTCTATTGGACAAATTCAGGTACATTTATCCCTGTTTTCTTTGCTTCCTGCTAAGAAACGTTAACAGAGTCGGCGGAATTAATACACCCCTGATCACCTGCACACACAGTTCACTTTCATAGCAGCCACATACAAACAGCATAATCCCTTTGCTCATTGTATAATTCCTTCTCGTATCTACGCGCTCTCTTCCTCCTCTCACAACAGCTCTGTGACCAGGCGAAAAAACCTTTACAAGCCAAACCTTGATACCATAACCACTACACACAGCCTACACCATTGTCACCATATTAGCTAACGTCATAGCTACTAGAACTAACGCGTTAGTAAACCCGCTACAATCATGCAGTACAGTGTACAGCAAGCAGTTTAGCAGTTACAACAGCCTGCCCCAGTGGCAATACATTTATAAAACCGAAAGCTTACCTTGACTTGGAAGAGTTCAAGTGTTGGATAGCCTTAGCCAGATAGCTAACATAAATAGCATTCCTCTCTGTTTGAGTAGGCTACATTAGCTAGCTAGCTAAGCAAGTGAAAGTGGGGGGGGAAATGCAATGGAATATAGCTAGCTCCCTCTCTCTCTCTGCTGCTTCTCCTTAATGTTTTTGGAAATGAATTTGTTCAAAACTGTTCAACTACTGTATTTTTCTCTCTTTGAGTCAACTACTCACCACATTTGATGCACTGCAGTGCTAGCTAGCTGTAGCTTGTGCTTTCAGTACTAGATTCATTCTCTGATCTTTTGATCGGGTGGACAACATGTTAATTCATGCTGCAAGAGCTCTAATAGGTTGGAGGACATCCTCTGGAAGTCATCATAATTACTGTGTATGTGTACAGTATGGAAGGGGGTGAGAACCATGAGACTCCTAGATTTTATTGAAGTCAATGTACCCAGCGTAGGACGGAAAATAGCTATCCCCCGGCAACACCATGGTGCTACCCCAGAAAGTGCTCATGAGGCTACTGTAGACCTTCATTGCAAAACAATGAGTTTGAATCAGTTATTTGGTGATATGGGAATATATGTAGTATAGTTTTATCTAAAAATTATTACTTTAATGTTTCACTATTTATTTATTTGTTAAATTCACTGAGTAGGATAATCCTCCCCTTCCTTCTTCCTCAGTGGAGCCTGATACACAAGTACCGGAGAATCCCTTTAATTACAAATTGATAAAGGACAGAGTCCATGTTCCGCTTCTGTCACGCGGGACTAGGTGGGTGAAGGAATCAGACGCAGAGAGTTCCACTGGGGAAAAGTGCTCTTTACTTCGGCACACAAAATGATAAGCCCAACAATACAGGGCGCGGACAACAACGTTACAACCCCAAAAACACAGGGTGCCAAGTTTAAGAAAATAAATCCACCTCTACCTAAAACGTACACACGTAACATAAAGACAATCCCGCACAAAACAAGGGCGGGTCCACCTACTAAAAATAGGGAAGCTCATTAAACCAAACAGAAACACAGGTAAAACTAATAAGACAAAACAAAAGTCGTGACAGGTTCAGTTTAATTTAATAACTGCAACTTGTAAGTGGGTGTAGATAAACAAAGCACTGCAAGTTAATTGTAACCATGAGAATGTGTATAGCAAACAATGTCCTTCCTCGTACAGCATTTCACATGTGATTTGGTTTGCATGTTTTCATATTGCGCTCCATTATTTACTTGCTAAACATTTAAAGGAGAAATACCTATTTTTCCCGTATTAAAACAATAGTTAGGCTATTTTCCAAAAACTCTCCCCCCTCCCCACCCCACCCCCTTTCTCAACAAGCCTAGAGTCACTCCCCCTTTGCATGGCTTTTTGCTCTCCGACGTGATAGAATAGCTGCTTCTCTGGATTTTATTATGTTGAAAATGCCTATATATTTAACAAAAATAAAGTATTTTTTTCTTGAATAGTTAAATAGTTA
Organism: Salvelinus fontinalis; assembly: GCF_029448725.1. Lineage (NCBI taxonomy): Eukaryota > Metazoa > Chordata > Actinopteri > Salmoniformes > Salmonidae > Salvelinus > Salvelinus fontinalis. The sequence continues at coordinate 10,954,241 of NC_074701.1, read as the reverse complement.
ATGTATGAACATAATCATTATAGGCTATGTGTTCAACTGTTCAGTCATCAGGGAGCTGAATGATGCAGACAACAGCGAGGTGGTGAGGCTGATGTTTCAGCGAGAGCCAAGGTTGGATTTTATGTCCTAGAGATTTACCGGCAGATGAATGGTGAGCCACCACCTGCACATGTACCAGGTGCACCTGTGGCAACTGCAGGGAGATGCCTATAGACTCATTTGTTCTTAACTGACTTGCCTAGTTAAATAAAATAAAACAAAATAAAAAAATAAAAAATGGATTGACAGAGAGAGGAAGTGTTGCGGTCAAACCAAAATTCTGTGTAAGCCAGCTGCCACATTTCGCCCATTACTGCCTAGACAACGGCTATTTACGTTAGCACAGACGGTATAGGGGTTGACGTGCTGGCAGTGGCTAATGCAGCAGAGCCTGGAGATGATGCCCGGGAACACCAGCATACTGACTACACACAGTTTGTGATGTGGCAGCATGATGCCCTTGGTGCAGGAAATCGAGTTGTCATCCCCAGCTGCTGTGTTTGGAGAATCAGGGACACTTTCCCTGATCCCCATTCACAGTACACTTGGTTCCACCCTGAGCGCTAGGATTCTCAAAGCGTTTGGCATGATGACACACTAGTGTATGGCATGCCAATTGCTGTGAACATAACACAACCTCTCCCTCAGTTTGCATTCTCCACACACAAACACCTGCCAGGTGCATCTTCAGGACATCACAACCTCCTTTCTGGGCACACCATGTCATATCAAAGATTTGAAAGGTTGTTAGTTTATTTCTCACCCAAACGTGTGATCACTGCACTTTCTCCCGGCACAACAAAGTTTAAATGGGAAAATGTCTGATTTTATTTATACATCAGAAAGAGTGCTTGAATAAATAATCATTTTACATTAGTTTGTTTGCATATTGTTTTTTTCTGGATATACAGTTTCAAAGTCCCAATTTTACCCATTTTAGACAATGTTTGTCTATATTGAAAATTGGTTACCATTGACATAATTCTACGGGTGAAATGTCACCATCAAAACAACAGTTAACACCAATGACTTGTGCCAGGTCTATGTAGGTAATTGAGAACTTACTCCAAGCCTTGCTTTTTAAGGAGACATGGGATGTCCGGTGAAATAAGACACAGGACAGTGAAATAAGACAGAGGAATGATTAGGTTATGGTACCGATATTCCAGAGGAGTTTCCACTGGGATATAAAACACATAACTACCCCTGGACAAATGAACTCAATTGCATATTTAAAGTGGTAATCAGTGAGTCGTCCATGACCCCAGGCTCACCCCGCTTCTTGTGTTGTTTATATATACACTATGTATGGTTGTGAGAGAGTGGGAGAGCGCAAAGCTGCGTGAGAGAACGCTTGGGCATGAGGGAGCTGCTGAAGAATGCAAACAGCAGCTAGCTAGTTGTAGATAAACAGGTCTGGCAGCAGGGACATCATTTTTAAGAAATGTTCTACTGAACAAGCGTCATCATCATTAGTATTGGATCTGGATCAACTCGACCCGAAAAGAGAAGTGAGAAAAAGAGGTCAGTGTTGGGTTTCGTTACAAATGAAATAACAAAAGAGTTGCGTCCTGGGGGGGTCGCAGACGACTCACTAATTCCAGCTTTAAGGAGTTTTAAGATGCAATGTGAACATGATAAAACGCAAGTTAACCCTTAGCTACCAACAACAATGGTCAACTGATAAATGGCTAAAACAGAAACTCAGAATATAACCAGATCAAAAACACCTTTGATCCAGAATCTTGTGTCACTTGTCACCTAACAAGAAATAAAAGACGTGTGTGTCAGCCCAGACATAATACACACCCCTAGAGGCAGGTAGAGCCCCATGAACACAGGAATGGGAGGATTCGAGGAGGGTAAAGAGGCCAACAATATCTTTCAATAGAGCTACGGGTGACAGGTGATCCGGGTAAAATGTAGCAGCATAGGTGGCTCAATGGATCTAGCTGTGTAAAGACCTCTATAGATTTAATCTGAATTAACTGATTCGTTTGCAAGTTGTAAAGTCACTTTTTGCAAAGCGCCTCTTAGGAGGAGCTGCTTGGCAAATTGAATGGGGTGATCATGTGATGACAGCGGGCCTTGAATGAGGTAATGTACTCTCCAAAGTAAGGCCATGTTTACAGAGTAAAGTAAGCCTATGAAAATGGTCTGGCACTGTAGGCCCTCTGTACAGCATTATATTAATGCTAAATTAATGTAATTCCTTCCCTATGCCAGCCAGCCATAGAGCTTAAGCTGTCCATGTGTATGTTCCTGCCATCAGGTTGTGTGTATGTGGCCTGGTACATGGAGAAAGTGCTGCATCAGTTTTTGGGTTGGGACTGTGAGGCAGGCAGGGAGGTCTCCGCCTAGTTGCTTGATAGTGGAGGCTTCAGAGGGGTCTTTAGAGAGGTCCAGCAGCAAGGGTCTTGGTCCATCAGGGCCTTTACTGTTAATCTAGAGATGTATTCCAACAGATAAATATATTATTGTTACTATGAGGGGCAAAGAATTCTGTAGTGCAAAAACTAAATGAAACTGCTTCTTTTAAATTCTATCATTGTAATGTACTTGGTGTAAAAGTTTGGGGTCATTCAGAAATGTCCTTGTTTTTTGAAAGAAAAGCACTTTTTTTTTATTCCATTAAAATAACATCAAATTGATCAGAAATAGAGTGTAGACATTGTTAATGTTGTAAATGACTATTGTAGCTGGAAACGGCTGATTTTTTTATGGAATATCTACATAGGCGTACAGAGGCTCATTATCAGCAACCATCACTCCTGTGTTCCAATGGAACGTTGTGTTAGCTAATCCACGTTTATCATTTAAAAGGCTAATTGATCATTAGAAAACCCTTTTGCAATTATGTTAGCATAGCTGAAAACAGTTTTTCTGATTAAAGAAGCAATAAAACTAGCCTTCTTTAGACTAGTTGAGTATCTGAAAGCATCAGCATTTGTTGGTTGGATTACAGGCTCAAAATGGCCAGAAACAAAGACCTTTCTTCTGAAACTCGTCAGTCTATTCTTGTTCTGAGAAATGAAGGCTATTCCATGTGTCACGCCCTGGCCTTAGTATTATTTGTTTTCTTTATTATTTTAGTTAGGTCAGGGTGTGACATGGGAAATGTTTGTGTTTTGTCGGTTTTGGGGGGTTATATGGAAAAGGGGGTGTTGGGTGTAGTGTATGGGTTTGTGTTGAGTGTATGTGTCTAGCTGTGTCTATGTTTGGTGTAGTTGTCTAGGAGAGTCTATGGTTGCCTGAATGGGTTCCCAATTAGAGACAGCTGATTTCTGTTGTCTCTGATTGGGAGCCATATTTAAGGTAACCATAGGCTTTCGTTTGATGTGGGTAATTGTCTATGTTATACGTTTGTAGCCTGTATGTGCACTACGTTCATAGCTTCACGGTCGTTTGTTTGTTTTGTTAGTTTTGTAATAGTGTTTTGTTTTCGGTTCTCCTTCTTCATAATAAAAAGGAAGATGGCTTATTTTCCTAATGCTGCGTTTTGGTCCGTCAATCCTCCACACGATCGTGACAGAATTACCCACCAATACAGGACCAAGCGGCATGTAAAGCGGCAACAGGATCCACCTACACAGGATTCTTGGACATGGGAGGAGATACTGGATGGTAAGGGTCCTTGGGCACAACCGGGAGAATATCGCCTCCCTCGTGAAGAGCTGGAGGCAGCGAAAGCCGAGAGGAGGCGATATGAGGAGGCAGCACGGAAGCAAGGCTGGAGACCCGTGAGTAATACCCAAACATTTCTTGGGGAGGGGCTCATGGGGAGTGTGGCGAGTCCAGATGGGAGATCTGCGTCAACTTCCCGTGCTACCCGTGAGGACTCTAAGAGGGAACCTGAGCCAGTCGGGCTGATATTGGAGGTGAGCAATGGGAATGATACAGAGACTGTTAAGGATTTATTGGGGAGGTTGGAAGAGAGTGAAATGAGGGAGCTGCTGTGTTGGTGCGTGAGGCACAAGATCCACCCGACAGAGCGTGTGCGGGATGTGATGTTACCTGAGTCAGCTCTCCATGCTCGTCCTGATGTGAGTGCTAACCGTCTGGGAATGACAGTCCCACGAACCAGGCCTCCTGTACGCCTCCCTAGTCCTGCACCTCCTGTATTAGTCCCACGTACTAACTCTCCTGTGACAGTCCCCAGCTCAGTACAACCAGTGCCTCCTCCACGCACTAGCCCTATGGTGCGTGTCTCCAGCCCTTTACCACCAGTGCCTAAACCACGCACCAAGCCTCCTGTGTGTCCCCAGAGTCCTGTGCGTCCTGTTGCTGCTCCCCGCACTAGCCCTGAGATGCGTGTCCCCAGTCCGGTACCACCAGTTCCGGCACCACGCACTAGGCCTAATGTGCGCTCCCAGGGTCCAGTATGCCCTGTTCCTTCTCCCCGCACTAGCCCTGAGATGCGTGTCCCCAGTCCGGTACCACCAGTTCCGGCACCACGCACTAGGCCTAATGTGCGCTCCCAGGGTCCAGTATGCCCTGTTCCTTCTCCCCGCACTAGCCCTGAGATGCGTGTCCCCAGCCCGGTACCACCAGTTCCGGCACCACGCACCAGGCCTACAGTGCGCCTCAGCCGGCAAGAGTCTGCCGTCTGCACAGCGATGCCTGAACTGCCCGTCTGCCAAGCGCCATCTGAGCCATCCGTCTACCCAGCGCCATCTGAGCCATCCGTCTACCCAGCGCCATCTGAGCCATCCGTCTACCCAGCGCCATCTGAGCCATCCGTCTACCCAGCGCCATCTGAGCCATCCGTCTGCCCCGAGCCATTAGAGCCGCCCGTCTGTCCCGAGCCGTCAGAGCCGTTCGTCAGTCAGGAGCCGCTAGAGCCATTCGTCAGACAGGATCTGCCAGAGCCGCCAACCAGACAGGATCTGCCAGAGCCGCCAACCAGACAGGATCTGCCAGAGCCGCCAACCAGACAGGATCTGCCAGAGCCGCCAACCAGACAGGATCTGCCAGAGCAGCCAACCAGACAGGATCTGCCAGAGCCGCAACCAGACAGGAGCGGCCAGATCCGTCAGCTAGCCATGAGCGGCCAGATCCGTCAGCCAGCCATGAGCGGCCAGATCCGTCAGCCAGCCATGAGCGGCCAGATCCGTCAGCCAGCCATGAGCGGCCAGATCCGTCAGCCAGCCATGAGCGGCCAGATCCGTCAGCCAGCCATGAGCGGCCAGATCCGTCAGCCAGCCATGAGCGGCCAGATCCGTCAGCCAGCCATGAGCGGCCAGATCCGTCAGCCAGCCATGAGCGGCCAGATCCGTCAGCCAGCCATGAGCGGCCAGATCCGTCAGCCAGCCATGAGCGGCCAGATCCGTCAGCCAGCCATGAGCGGCCAGATCCGTCAGCCAGCCATGTGCCGTCCCTCAGTCCGGAGCTGCAGTCCCTCAGTCCGGAGCTGCAGTCCCTCAGTCCGGAGCTGCAGTCCCTCAGTCCGGAGCTGCCCCTTATCCTGGTGCTGCCCCTTAGTCCGGAGCTGCCCCTTAGTCCGGAGCTGCCCCTTAGTCCGGAGCTGCCCCTTAGTCCGGAACTGCCCCTTAATTCAGTGGGGTTAATGTGGAGGGGGGTCATTTGGAGGAAGCTACGGAGGAGGTTAGTGACTGTGGTGGGGTGGGGACCACGACCAGTGCCGGAGCCGCCACCGTGGAAGGAAGCCCACCCAGACCCTTTCGTTTGATGTGGGTAATTGTCTATGTTATACGTTTGTAGCCTGTATGTGCACTACGTTCATAGCTTCACGGTCGTTTGTTTGTTTTGTTAGTTTTGTAATAGTGTTTTGTTTTCGGTTCTCCTTCTTCATAATAAAAAGGAAGATGGCTTATTTTCCTAATGCTGCGTTTTGGTCCGTCAATCCTCCACACGATCGTGACACCATGCGAGAAATTGCCAAGAAACTGAAGATCTCGTACAACGCTGTGTACTATTCCCTTCACAGGACAATGGAAACTGGCTCTAACCAGAATAGAAAGAGGAGTGTGAGGCCCCGGTGCACAACTGAGCAAGAGGACAGGTACATTAGAGTGTCTAGGTTGAGAAACAAACTTAACAAGTCCTCAACTGGCAGCTTCATTAAATAGTACCCGCAAAACATCAGTCTCAACGTCAACAGTGGACAGACAACTCCGGGAGTTCCTCTGTCCACTGTCTGTGTTCTTTTGCCCATCTTAATCTTTTCTTTTTATTGGCCAGTCTGAGATATGGCTTTTTCTTTGCAACTCTGCCTAGAAGTCCCCCTAGGGGGGAGGGAAACCCAACTCTAGGAGGGAGGGAAAGAATGAGGAATGTGGAGGTTTAGTGTACCTATACTGTGAAATTATAAAAAGACAACTATTCATTGACTGCATAGGTATCATCTCCAACAGGCTTTGTTGTAACTCACTCTGAGGTCTGATGCAATTATACCTGATATTCCTGCCTTCAGTTTTTTACTTACCTACACCTCTTCTCACGTTTGATTGCAGAAGTTCCTCAGTTGTTGGTGGAGGAATGGGGTAGGACATTATTTCTTTATTGAAGACTCATCTCTTCAGTAGGTCCTATGATTGAGTGTAGTCTGGCCAGGGGTGTGAAGGTGAACGGAAAGACACTGGAGCGACGAACCGCCCTTGCTGTCTCTGCCTGGCCGGTTCCCCTCTCTCCACTGGGATTCTTTGCCTCTAACCCTATTACGGGGGCTGAGTCACTGGCTTACTGGTGCTCTTCTATGCTGTCCCTAGGAGGGGTGCGTCACTTGAGTGGGTTGAGTCACTGACGTGATCTTCCTGTCCGGGTTGGCGCCCCACTCGGGTTCGTGCCGTGGGGGAGATCTTCGTGGGCTATACTCAGCCTTGTCTCAGGGTAGTAAATTGGTGGTTTGAAGATACCCCTCTAGTGGTGTGGGGACTGTGCTTTGGAAAAGTGGGTGGGGTTATATCCTTCCTGGTTGGCCCTGTCCGGGGGTATCGTCGGACGGGGCCACAGTGTCTCCCGAACCCTCCTGTCTCAGCCTCCAGCATTTATGCTGCAATAGTTTGTTTCGGGGGTCTCTCTCTCTCTATCAGCCCTAGGACCATGCCTCAGGACTACCTGGCCTGATGATTCCTTGCTGTCCCCAGTCCACCTGGTCATGCTGCTGCTCCAGTTTCAATTGTTCTGCTGCGGCTATGGACCACTGACCTGTTCACCGGACGTGCTTCCTTGTCCCGGACCTGCTGTTTTCGACTCTCTATGTACTGTCTCTAACTCTGAATGACTATTTACTCCTGAGGTGCTGACCTGTTGCACCCTCTACAACCACTGTGATTATTATTAGTTGACCCTGCTGGTCATCTATGAACGTTTTAACATCTTGGCCATGTACTGTTATGATCTCCACCCGGCACAGCCAGAAGAGGACTGGCCACCCCTCAGAGCATGGTTCCTCTCTAGGTTTCTTCCTAGGTTCCTGCCTTTCTAGAGATTTTTTCCTAGCCACCGTGCTTCTACATCTGCATTGCTTGCTGTTTGGTGGTTTGTATAGCACTTTCTGACATCGGCTGATGTAAAAAGGGCTTTATAAATACATTTGATTGATTGATTGATTGGAGTCCAAGTCTTCTAGGGTCTTCGGGCCGTAGGGTTCTACTTCCTGGCATCCCACCACCAGATTCCAACCGCTTCCTCAAAATCTTGCATTGTAGGTCTGGAATGTATCAATATGTCTTCTTAGTCTTTAGTGAGTAGACACTCCAACGTTTTGCATTTTTTTCATACAGTCTTCTATAGCTATAAGTCAACATAATTTGAGAGTGTGCATTGTGTTGTACAATTTTTTTAAATTACATTCAAGGACAGTCACTAAGGTCACAGATCTTGCAATCTGTGTACAACAGAAGACATACGGTTGTGCATCACCTCCCTCAATGGTTTAGAGAAATGAGATTGGAAGGTTTACAATACACTGCAAATACACTTAGAAGTTACTGTTTATAGTCAATGACAAAAAATGTTCTTGCATCCCACGTCCTTGCCTACTTCTTAATCATATGGTAGAAGAAGGTCCAGAGTCATTCCCTTCTGACCCTCTTCTCCAATAGGTTTTGAAAAGGAGGCAAGGAGAGAGGATGTAAGCAATTCAGGAAATGTTCATTTAGAAAGACCCTGTGTTTGGCCAACGTTTGAGTGCGAACAGGTGCGTGGGGCAGACATGAAAAGTTCTAAGTTAATGTCGTTCAAAACGTCCTTCTCTAACCTATTGACTTCAAATAGAGTGGGGACATTCATCTTGGTTCCATCTGCGTTCTGCCTGGGTGATCTGTCCGTTTGGAAGTTGTAATCTAGTGCTGCCAGCAGTGTTCGGGCCTCAGACTGGTTGTGAAAAGGAAAAATGCTTTCTGGCATACATCAGAATATGGTTCTGATAGGACTCAAGATCAGCTGTTGATCTGTAAAAAAAAAAAAAAAAGACACAAAAAAGAACACAGAGAAGTCATAATGAATATGTCATGAAATCAACTAAATTGAAATCCTTCTTCAGCTGTGTGCATGTCAAACATCACCCTAATGCAGGGTTTCCCAACCATCTGCTCTGTGACCAATAGACCAATATATTTGTATGCATTTCCTGGTGGTCCCCGAGGACAGTACTGCAGTAATGCATAATGGACCATTATCTGTAACCAATTACTAAATAGGGTGAAGGATTCTTGAGAAAATATGTAACCCACCCGAAGTTCAGGTATTTATGAAGATTCTTCAGCCACCTTGCGTTGAGGATGATGTCTGTGAGAGCCTGATGTGCTGGGGAGAACTTTTTGATCCATTCCTTGGTTTGGTTGTTCCCCAGGAAATCATGTTCACAATGTCCCAGTGTCCATGTGTGTTCATTCACCACATGGTGAATAACACCTCTCTACATGTCCTGAAACATAAAATAGCAATGCATCCATTTTTGCAAAAATCAGTGTCATTGCAGATATGATTTCAGCAACTCAGGGACGAGTGCAAGCTCACAACTAAGCACAATACAGTAAGTACATCATCTCTCAAACATAACACAAATGACAGGAATAGATAATACAAGGTGAGTATGACAACAAACTCCTCGTATGTGCCCACCCTTTTGCAGCACCACGGGATTAGTTCTGTGCTGTCTAGATATGATAACAATTCCAACACTGTAGCAACATCGTCACATCATAAAAGTAAAAAAATATATACTGTGATATCTATCATTACATACTCCCTAAATGGATTTTCTTGGCCAGGTTCTTGACTCCATGCCACATATCGAGAGAGTGTTGTATTCCGCTGTCTTTATATATGAGAAATATACACAGTACCAGTCAAAAGTTTAGACACACCTACTCATTCAAGGGTTTTTCTTTATTTTGACTATGTTCTACATGGTAGAATAATAGTGAAGACATCAAAACTATTCAATAACACATATGGAATCATGTAGTAACCAAAAAAAGTGTTAAACAAATCAAAATATATTTAAAATGTTTGATTCTTCAAAGTAGCCACCCTTTGCCTTGATGACAGCTTTGCACACTCTTGACAATCTCTCAACCAACTTCATGAGGTAGTCACCTGGAATGCATTTAAATTAACAGGGGATCCTTGTTAAAAGTTAATTTGTGGAATTTCTTTCCTTCTTAATGCCTTTGAACCAATGACTTGTGTTGTGACAAGGTAGGGGTGGTATACGGAAGATAGCCCTGCTTGGTAAAAGACCAAGTCCATATTATGGCAAAAACAGCTCAAATAAGCAAAGAGAAACGACAATCCATCATTACTTTAAGACATGAAGGTCAGTCAATCTGGAAAATTTCAAGAACTTTGAAAGTTTCTTCAAGTGCAGTCGCAAAAACCATCAAGCTCTATGATGAAACTGGCTCTCATGAGAACCGCCACAGGAAAGGAAGACCCAGAGTCACCCCTGCAGCAGAGGATAAGTTCATTAGAGTTACCAGCCTCAGAAATTGCAGTCCAAATAAATGCTTCACAGAGTTCAAGTAACAGACACATCAACGTCAACTGTTCAGAGGAGACTGCGTGAATCAGGCCTTCATGGTCAAATTGCTGCAAAGAAACCACTACTAAAGGACACAAATAATAATAATAGACTTGCTTGGGCCAAGAAACAGGAGCAATGGACATTAGACTGGTGGAAATCTGTCCTTTGGTCTGATGAGTACAAATTTGAGATTTTTGGTTCCAACCGCTGTGTATTTGTGAGACGTAGAGTGGGTGAACGGATGATCTCCGCATGTATGGTTCCCACCGTGAGGCATGGAGGAGGAGGTGTGATTGTGTGGGGGTGCTTTGCTGGTGACACTGTCAGTGATTTAGTTAGAATTCAAGGCTGTTGGAAAAGCATTCCAGGTGAATCTGGTTGAGAGAATGCCAGAATGTGCCTCGTGGGGTATTGGTTGGTCTCATAAAGGCAAGGCAACCATACTGCCGAGCACCATTACAGCTGCTAACGTTACAGCCGAGCGTCAATACAGTTCTATCAATCTCAAACAGAAATGCACATGAAACGTTAGCTAGCCGCCAATGCAAAATGTAAATACGTTCTAAAATGTAAGTTATAATTATAGTTATAGTAAATGATAATGACTCTCAAAAACACACATGCTTATGTCAATATCCTGACTGGTTTTATAACGTAAATACCATGTACACCTTAGTTACTTATGAAGACAGCAATATAATTTAGATAGCATAAAGCTAACCCGGATTCTCCATTCATAAACATCACAGCTAACATTAGCTAGCTAGCTACTGTAGCTGGCGCAATGTCTTGGTACTGCAACCTGTCAAGCAGAAAACAGGCCATCTCTGCATCCGACTTCAGCTCTTTAAGGGCCATAACTTCTCTCCAGCGATTAAAATTGTTACCTATACTTGCTCTTTTTGGCACATGTATCCGCAACCAGTGGGGCTGGCTGCTTGCCTAAAAAAATCTAGCATTGTTGTTTGCGTTCGGAAGAAGATGATCAGGTCTCAGAGTGACGCTGCTCAAAGAGGGAAGGTGCAGCCCTCCAATTTGAAAACAAGAGAGCACCGTCTTTTGTTGACCATCAGAAAAACGGAAATTCTGAATTAAATTTTGTAATGGCCCAAAGCATTTTCTTTTTTAGGGGGTGAAACACTATCATTCCACTATTACTGCAGATATATTATGGACATGTTATGACATAATGCAAAAATTCTACATAATGCTCCTTTAAATAAATGTTTTAAAAAACTATTTCATGCATTTTCTTGATTTAGTGGCACAGATACTTGCATGCATTTTAGAACAAATAGGATATTCCAAAAATGTAAGAAAATATATAGTTGAATCTCCTAAAACTAGATGAGGACAACGTTAGTGTTTCTATTGATCTATTGATCGATTCAGGTCGATCGATTCAGGCACAAAGACCTACTTTACTGAGTGTGTTTGGGACTAGTACTAAGTGAATGTTAGAGTTGTGTGAGTGTTGAAGTTAGGTGTTAAGAGATTGAAATTTGGATAAGTGGTAAGCTGAAGTTCAAACAAACAACGGAAATGTGGATAATAAGAGAATTGAAATTTGCATAATAAGATATATTATTAGTACTGAGTGGTTGGAGTGATTAGATAGTAAGTTTCAATATATAACATTATCAGGGGTTCCGTCCACCACCGCTCATCGTAGTCTGGGACTACTAGTAATAGCACAAGGTGTTATTGAGCACGGGGTGTTGTTTTATATGTATAGGAAGTAGCGGCAAGTCTATAGGAATTTCTGGGAATTGTCTATGTGGTCTGGGACCACTGTACCATAGTTCTGTGAGGCTAGAGTGTACCATATTCTCTGCAAGGCTAGAGAACCGTTGAAGACACATATGGAGTGGTGTAGATGTGAATACCTAAGATTTAGAATGTTATATAGGGATTCTGTATGATGTGAAAGAGGTGCATGTCTGAATGAATACCCCAACAGTTCCGTGTGAGTTTTTCGTTCTATAACATTATCTAGGAGGTTCTGTGAACCACCACCCGTCGATATACAGGTAATGAGCACTGACAGGAGAAGCCATTGAAAAGTTTGAGAGGATAACAGCTGATACGGGTAAGGGCTGTTCATTGATGCCACCTGACACAGATTTCCTCGAGAACATGATACAGTTGAAGTCGGAAGTTTACATACAACTTAGCCAAATACATTTAAACTCAGTTTTTAACAATTAGCCTATTGGAAGTATGCTTGGGTCATTGTCCATTTGGAAGACCCATTTGCGACTAAGCTTTAACTTCCTGACTGATGTCTTGATGTTGCTTCAATATGTCCACATAATTATCCGTCCTCATGATGACATCTATTTTGTGAAGTGCACCAGTCCCTCCTGCAACAAAGCACCCCCACAACATGATGCTGCCACCCCGTGCTTCACGGTTGGGATGGTGTTCTTCGGCTTGCAAGCATCCCCCTTTTTCCTCCAAACATAACAATGGTCATTATGGCCAAACAGTTCTATTTTTGTCTAATCAGACCAGAGGACATTTCTCCAAAAAGTACAATCTTTGTCCCCATGTGCAGTTGCAAACCGTAGTCTGGCTTTTTTATGGCGGTTTTGGAGAAGTGGCTTCTTCCTTGCCGAACGGCCTTTCAGGTTATGTTAATATTGGACTCGTTTTACTGTGGATATAGATACTTTTGTACTTGTTTCCTCCAGCATCTTCACAAGGTCCTTTGCTGTTGTTCTGGGATTGATTTGCACTTTTCGCACCAAAGTACATTCATCTCTAGGAGACAGAACGCATCTCCTTCCTGAGTGGTATGACGGCTGCGTGGTCCCATGGTGTTTATACTTGCTTAGTATTGTTTGTACAGATGAACGTGGTACCTTCAGGCATTTGGAAATTTCTCCCAAGGATGAACCAGACTTGTGGAGGTCTACAGTTTCTTTTCATTTTCCCATGATGTCAAGCAAAGAGGCACTGAGTTTGAAGGTAGGCCTTGGAATACATCCACAGGTACACCTCCAATTGACTCAAATGATGTCAATTAGCCTATCAGAAGCTTCTAACGCCATGACAACATTTTCTGGAATTTTCCAAGTTATTAAAGGCACAGTCAACTTAGTGTATGTAAACATCTGACCCACTGGAATTGTGATACAGTGAATTATAAGTGAAATAATCTGTCTGTAAACAATTTTTGGAAAAATGACTTGTGTCATGCACAAAGTAGAAGTCCTAACCAACTTCCCAAAACTATAGTTTGTTAACAAGAAATTTGTGGAGTGGTTTAACAACGAGTATTAATGCCTCCAACCTAAGTGTATGTAAACCTCCGACTTCAACTGTATACTCTTGGGCTGGCTGCGCTGTGATCGTTGCTGGTGGTGTGGATGTGAATACCTAAGTTGATTTATAACATTATATAGGGATTCTGTGTGATGTGAAGATATGAAAGGAGAGAGTACTATTACTGAATATGCTGTATGAATAGTATAATGGGTTCCTAGAGATTTGATAAAGTAACACTGGAAAAAATGATATTAATATACAACTTGCATACCCACACGTAGATGTATGTAAGGGGTGCAAAAGTATTCTGAGAAATGTTCAGTGTGGTCCCTTTATGGATAATTTGATAAAAGTAAGGTTAAATCATTGTATGACTGCCTAAAGGGTCTGGGAAATAAAGTCTCAGACAAAGATTGGAGCATATCCACTTTTGGTAAATGTACAGGACTTAACTTAACCCTAACCAATAAAACTATAGATGATAACTAACCTTAAGGCCCAGTCTATCCTGTCTCAGGCGCCAGACTTATTATGAACAGAACACTCCATCTACAGTGGGTTGATAGGCAGTGCTAGCCCAGTTTTAATAGACTTGATCCCAGAAAGAAACCCTAGTCTAGAGAGCTATCTCAAAAAGGAAGCTCCCTCCAAAGTTTCTCTCTTCCCTTCTGAATTAGCAGATATATTTTATAAATTTGGCGCATTACATGTTAATCTTAAAATAAGACATTTAATAAGTGTGAAGCAGAAAGTGAATATCCAACAGAAATTAATAATAAATATTATAAGTAACATTGTTAGGGTAGACTAAAATGCCAACAATGACGTCCAATTTGGAGAAAGTTATCATGTTTGTTTTGTTTGTTTTAAACCCTTACAATAGCGGTAAAAGCAGAACATTGTTTGAGAGTGATCCATGTGTATTAGCAGTAGTAATTGAGAGGGTCTTCCTATTGGGAAGAAAGGGTCCTAGTTGAAGAAAACAGAAATGGATACTAGTGAGAGTAACAAAGTGAATGGCAATAGTAGTGGCTTTCAGATAGCACTCTAATAATGCCACATTTTAGTAATTTGAAGAAGCTGAAGTTTCAATACAAAGTTGCATTACGAACAGATGGACTGATATTAAATTAGAGGCTGCCATCTGGTGTTTGGGTTAGAGATAAGCTTCCTGTGGACAAATAGATACGCCGCCAGTGAAAATAAGTGGTACTCACTGAACTCAAAGAGGCTGTAAGGGACACATTGGAACAGAGGTATGAGTAATTGAATAAGAGACGTTTTTTGACAATTTTCAATGATTATTACTCAATTATATAATTTTGGTAACACCAGTAATTTAAGTAAGAAGGTAATGTCATCTAAAACAATAATCATGAAATTATAGCCCAGCAAGGGTCCTTCCGTTTGATCCAGATCCACTGGCTGCCTCTTTCAGCTGCTTGAGAAACTGCTCTGACGGTCTGCCGCAGAGCCTGTCCATGGATTCCAAGTTCTTTCAGCAACCTGATGGTGGAAGAAGCCACGAATCCTCTGCATCCCACTTCAACTGGCCAGACTTTTGCATTCCAGCCACGCTGAGTTGCGTCTGCTGCCAACTCTGTGTAACGCAGTTTCTTACGCTCGTAGGCCTCTTCAACAGAGTTTTCCCACGGGACTGTGAGCTCTATGATGTACACAGCCTTTCGTGAAGGGGACCAGAGTACCATGTCTGGCCTAAGGTTGGTAGAAGCAATCTCAGGTGGAAAAATGAGTTGCTGGCCAATATCGACAAGCATCTTCCAGTCCCGGGCCATGCCTAGGTGTCCAGTTTCTGGCTTTGTAGGAGGATGCTTGGGCCTTTTCTGTCCCTCCCGGATGAACGTTGTTGTTTTGACGGGATTGCTTGTTTTTGGAGGTAATGAATTGGTTGCACTCCTCTTGGTCTCAAGTGCTGCAGCCAGGCTCTTGAGGACCTGATTGTGCCTCCAGGTGTAGCGGCCTTGTGAGAGGCTGGTCTTGCAACCTGTCATTATATGCCTGAGAGTCGCTGGAGCTGGGCAAAGGGGGCAGGTCGGGTCCTCGCCATACCATTGATGTAGGTTTTTTGGTGATGGAAGCACATCATAAACAGCTCTTATGATGAAGCTGATGTTGCTTGCCTCCATTTGCCAAAGCTCACTCCAGTTGATCTTTCTCCTCTCCAGGCCTTCCCACCACGTCCATTGCCCTTGTTTAGCAAGAGAGACAGCCTTTGCACTTCTTGCAGTCTCCTCCTGTCTGCGCACCTCCTCGACCACCAGCTTCCTGCGTTCAGATGTTGTTGCCTTATGGAACGTTGGTTTGCTTGCTGCCAGGCCAAAGCCTCCTCTTCCATGCTGGATATTCCCCACAATGTCTTGGTGTCTCAGGGCTGATACTGCTTGCTGCACAGCCTTGGATGATGTCCATTTCCGTCCAGTTTGTAGGGGAGGTGCAGCCTTGCTGATGGTCTGGTTTTTGGAGTTCTTCAATGTCATCTGAAGTCTTACTTTAGAGCACTTGTACTCCTCCGTTAGACTTGTAAGAGGTAGTTCAAGGACCCCTTTGCCATAGAGGCCGATGTTACTCAGGCATCGTGGGACACCCAGCCATTTCTTCACGTATGAGGTAATGGTTCGCTCCATCTTCTCCACTGTTGTTATTGGGACCTCATAGACGGTGAGTGGCCACATTACCCGGGGGAGAAGTCCAAACTGTAGGCACCAAAGCTTGAGCTTCCCAGGCAGTAGGGTCTTGTTGATGTTCTCAAGTCCGTCGGCGATGTCCTGTCTTACTTGCTGCACTTGATCTTTATCTCGGAGGCTTTCGCTGTACCATCTACCCAGGCTCTTGACGGGTTGCTCAGACACCGTTGGTATCGGGTCATCTCCAATGCAGAACCTCACATCTTTAAGCTGTCCCTTGACTATGGAGATGCTTCGAGATTTGCTTGGCTTGATTTTCATCCGGGCCCACTTGATGTTATCCTGCAGTTTTGCAAGTATCCGCCTGGTGCATGCTGCAGTGGTGGTCAGTGTAGTCATGTCATCCATGTATGCTCGGATAGGTGGGAGACGGAGCCCTTACTTAGTTCTCTCACCGCCGACCACCCATCTCGATGCCCTGATGATGACTTCCATGGCCATAGTGAAGGCCAGAGGTGAAATTGTATAGCCTGCCATTATGCCCACTTCCAAGCGCTGCCATGTTGTTGTGAAGTCAGGTGTTGTGAAACACAATTGCAGGTCTTGGAAATAGGCCTTTACCAGTGTAGTGATGGGTTCTGGTACGTGGAAAAAGTTGAAGGATTCCCAGAGGAGTTCATGGGGAACTGAGCCAAAGGCATTGGCCAGGTCGAGGAAGATGACATAGAGGTCACTCTTGTCTTTCTTAGCTGTTTGGATCTGATGCCAAATCATACTAGTATGTTCCAGGCAACCAGAGAAACCAGGAATGCCTGCTTTCTGTACAGATGTATCAATGTACTTGTTCCTTTCCAGGTAAGTGGACAGCCTCTGTGCTATTATACTGAAAAAAAAAAGGATAAAAGGGAAATAAAAGGCAAAGACAAATTCCCTTACTGGGGTTGAATGACCTCATTAAGGCTAGAGATATTGGGTGAGATTCAAATATAATATGTAAACACTGATAATTAGGAAGAAGTTTATAATTTATCAATAGTCCTATGTGTGATTCAGACCACGAGAAGGAGAGAGTGCTGCCCCCGAATGAGGGAAACCTGAAACCTGTCTCTAGTCTATTTTACTATGCCTTGAATGACCGTATGGGATACAATATTTTCCTTCTGGAGTTATCAAGGGTTGTAATTCAATTTTGATTTGTTCTGCTGATTAGTACAAATGGTATTTAACTAGCAGTGTTGTTGTCTTTTGGACGCATGAATCCCAATGTGAGTCATGTGTCCAAAGGGGGAATTACCAGTCCCCTGGAGCCCTTTGGTAAATATGCAAATGCTTTTTGTTTACATGCCTGCCTGTAAAAGGAAAACATATATGTTGGTAATGGTTGACAGTTACTCCAAATGGATTGACGTTTTCCCTGGGTCAAACACTTTCTTGCAATTATCTAGTAATGTCCCTGTACTACAGAATGCATCAGATTGTTGGGTTTGTGGATTGTTACCAGACAGTGCTGAGACTATGCCATTACTTGCTATACCCCTCGGTGCATATGAAATATTGATGTGGACCAAAGCAGGTAACCTTACAGACAGAGAGCTTGATTGGGTTAAGGATAAGTTGTTTTATATGAAGAAGTGTATTGCTGTTGTTGTTTTTTTGTAACACAAATCGCACCACTTTGTGTCTGCAGGATTAGCCCTCTAACTCCCTGACCCTGTATCTCTGCGGTGAGGTCGCCAATGTGATAGGGGAGGAGAAGCCTATTTTCAAAAATGGTTTTAACAGTGCGTTGTTATTCTCTTTGACATTTGTCTTAGACATTTGTATTAAGAATATTGGAGGTGGTAGAAATATTTTGTCAAACAGTGAATAGTTTGTCTGGATTTCCTGAATCAGAAATACCCTTAACTAAACTGTTGTTCTGATCTGTCCTCTCCCGAGGTCATGGCGAAGGTGACCACAGATGGTATCTATCAAGACTTCATGGAAGGGATAATTAGACCGAGTGAGCCTCACCCCCTCTAACCGGCTGAAGTGATGGCAACAATGGCGTTCACTATGGCCCTGTCCTTCACCACTTCTACTGGAGACCTGAGTCCGAGTCAGCAACCTGTGCACAGCATCCAGTCTAAGCTATCAACTGCTTTTTCTCTCAGGAGTAGGGCATGAGTCCACGTGGAGTGAGCATTGAGAGAGATCCCGTCCAAACATCTCTCATGGTTCTGTGTACTGGTCGGAAAATGGACAAGACATAATGGACTGTAAAGGATGATGGCAGCTCAGGTGAGAGATTCGTCTGCTTGGGAAAATCAGATTATTCCCCCGATATTGAAATTTAAACATTATCAAGGGCCATCTACATTGAACATGTGCCATTGGTAGGACGAACTGAAACACTATCTGAAGAAGAAAATGAAGAAACGCAAGAAGAATGAATGCCGGGAGAGGGTAGTCAACCTTGCCCATAATTGATTTAGACTTGTCCAAAATTGTTTATTTGGGGTATCAGGTTGATTGTGGAGGTCTGCACACTGCGAAATTCATAGTGATTTAGACAAAAAATGCATTGAGATACCAATGTGTCATTAACATGCCAATCACAACAAAAGCCTCATCTGAAATGTCATTGCCAGAATCCATAAATGAAAGTGTCTGTGGTTTTATGAAGTGTATGTGTAACTGTATCATTCTACTGCAATGGTTTTACAAGTAAGGGCTATGGAATTACAATCAGTTACTAGTTGGATTGTACAACCCAGAATGAAGGGTTTGAAAGTGTCTGTGGTTTTGTGCATTGATTTTGTTGACTTATTATGTATTTTGATAGAAGCTCCTTTGATAGAAGCTATAATCTGACGCTTACCTTAAAATGTAATGATAATTATCACATAGTGATAAAAGCAGGGAATGTGAGGGAAAATGTTGTCTGAAGAGGTAGCATTGAATTGTACACAGCATCTCTTTTCCCTCTATCTTGGTTCATGCAGGTGACTGTGACCTCCTCCTCAGACCAATTGACAGTACACCCAGGACATTGTTCTGGGAATCAAAAGGAATATCTCAGTTTCAAGGTCTCAGCTTGGAGAGAAGCCGCCTTGTGAGGTATTGGTCGACCACATACAGGAACCAAATGTTGATAAATTAATTATGAATAATGTAAATCATGCAAATATAACTTGTCTGTGTAAGCAGTATATAAGAGAACGAGACAGCCCCAACTGTACTATGGTGCATTAAGTTTGTTGGAACCTCTCCAGCTTGCTGATAATAAATAACTTTTCATTTAATATTGACTCCAGCTGCCCCTGGTGGTAATTTCCACGACAACAAGATAATCCATCCACCTGACAGGTGTGGCATATCAAGAAGCTGACAAAACAGCATGATCATTACACAGGTGAACCTTCTGCTGGGGACAATAAAAGACCACTCCTAAAATGTGCGGATTCGTCACACAACACAATGCCACAGATGTCTCAAGTTGAGGGAGCGTGCAATTGGCATGCTGACTGCAGGAATGTCCACCAAAGCTGTTGCTGGAGAATTTAATGTTAATTTCTCTACCGTAAGCCACCGCCGGCATCGTTTTAGAGAATTTGGAAGTACATCCAAACGGCCTCACAACCGCAGATTACGTGTATGGCGTCATTTATTATTTATTTTTTTATACTTAGAAACTGCACTGTTGGTTAGAGCCTGTAAGTAAGCATTTCACTGTAAGGTCTACATCTGTTGTATTCGGCGCACGTGACGAATAAACTTTGATTTGGGCGATCGGTTTGCTGATGTCAACCATGTTAACAGAGTGCCCCATGGTGGTGGTGGTGGTGGAATGGTATGGGCAGGCATAAGCTACGGACAATGAACACAATTTAATTTTATCGACGGTCATTTGAATGCAGAGATACCGACGCCCATTGTCGTGCCGTTCGTCCGCCGCCATCGCCTCATGTTTCAACATGATAATGCACGGCCCTATGACGCAAGGATCTGTACACAATTCCTGGAGACTGAAAATGGCCCAGTTCTTCCATGGCCTCCATACTCACCAGACATGTCATCCATTGAGCATGTTTGGGAGGCTCTGGATTGGCGTGTTCCAGTTCACGCCAATATTCAGCAACTTTCACAGCCAGTGAAGAGGAGTGGGACAGCATTCCACAGGCCATAACCAGTAGCCTGATCAACTCTATGCGAAGGAGATGTGTCGTGCTGCAAATGGTAGTCACAACAGATACTGACTGGTTTTCTGATCCACGCCCCTACCCTTTTTTTAAAGGTATCTCTGACCAACAGTATTCCCAGTCATATGAAATCCATAGATTAGGGCCTAATTAATTTATTTCAATTGACTGATTTCCTGAAATGAACTGTAACACAAGAAAATCTTTGAAATTGTCACATTTATTGTATATTTTTGTTCAGTATACATATTTCACATAGATCTTTCTTTAATTCTGAAATATAAAACATGCTAAATCAAGGTTCTTGAGAACTCAAATTAATCTGTTAACGGTCT
The DNA here is from genome assembly GCF_029448725.1 of Salvelinus fontinalis. Classification (NCBI taxonomy): domain Eukaryota; kingdom Metazoa; phylum Chordata; class Actinopteri; order Salmoniformes; family Salmonidae; genus Salvelinus; species Salvelinus fontinalis. The sequence goes on along the minus strand of NC_074701.1, from coordinate 10,933,780 downwards.
TAAGATAAACTATTGAACTGCTGAACTATGGAATGCTATGTAAATGCTGTTATTGTATTATTGTCAAAACAAGACAATGTCTGTATATCTCATGTGTCTGTTACATTGTAAAAAGTAGGCTTTGTTAGTATTGTTAAGAGTCAGGAATGCAATTGTGTGCGCTACCTAACACCTGAGTTCTTCCCATTCTCCTTAACATGCCACTGTATGTATAATTACATAGATGAATGCCTATGCTAATATTCAGTGTCCTCACACCGCATGGCATGTTACATGATGTAGGAGATCAAGGGTCATATCTTGAGGAGCTGCTCAGCAGCTGCCAAGTGGAACAGGAAGTTCTCCGTAGCAGGCGGGAAGTGGCGCTGCTTTAAGGTCTCCAGGGTGATTTTAGAGTTCTCACATTCCTCGGCTAATGACGCCAAGTTAGCAAGGATCTCCCTCGTCTTTATGGAAATGTCCTGAAAACATCATAGCAAACAGACAGCTTTTTTCATGACTGTGCTAAATACCAGGATACTTATAACATATTTACTGTATAAACACTGTTCATCTTTGAAAATACATACATCACACCTTCTCTGATCACTGAAGAATGAATGGTAAGGATGTCATGTGTACATTCAACTCTCACCTTGATAATCTGCCCATCTGTTCTATCAGCATTCTCTGCAGACTGGACAATGACGAGCCCAATGTCTTTGTGCAGCTTTCCCATAGACATGGCCTCTTTGGTGTATAGAGTGGATAGGAGAGAGACGTCATAATGTTTAAAAAATGGTGGATGCTTGCATTGGGATAATGAGGGCGGACTATTTTTTACATGCCATTTTTTACAGTGGCATGTTAAGGTAGCAAGGTTTCTCTACATTCCGTTACATTTTTTAGATACAGAGCATTCTTCACTTTGAACAGGCTGTCTTTTACAGTAATAGGAAGGAGATTAGAATTGAGACACCCACCTTTGGCACTCTGGGATATAGTAATCTCACTATCTGGGAGGTTCACATATACGTCAAACAAATCCGATCTGTTGCTCACTTCTGGATCAACAAATCCTGCGACGTATCCTGCAGAGACAGTGAGCATATGGGTGAATCAACGATTCATTTCTTCACCATAAGGCTTTTCAGGGACAATGCAGATGGGGGTACTCACAGTACTCTACGTTGAGAATCTCTAAGGAACATGTTTTCAAAACAACAGGCAAGTAAATAAATGTACTGCAAGTCAATTATTGCATGAGTCTTCCTGTGTGTGTGTGTATGTGGAACTGACTGTTGGGAGACAATGGGAATCTGGGTTGTGTTCATTAGGACACGCAAAGGAAAACATTTTAAACATTTTGCAAGAGAAAATTAACATTCTATTAGACAGGTCAAGGAAGTCCCTGACTGTTACAGTCCATGTTCTTCTCTTTGGTGTTTAATGAACACGACCCAAGTCTGAATCAGTTTGCTTTAATGTGGATCTAATGAACCAGAAATCCTCACCAGTGCACGTCCTGAGATTCTCAAGCTCACTGTCAGTCAGGTGGACATAAGGGTGCAAAATGGACCAGTCTTTCCTGTGCCATGTCAGAGCTGGAAGAGCTCTAGGAGGGAAAAATACAATAAAATTATACATTTGATATAAAGATTATAATGTTCTCTCAAAAACATAAATTGTAATCCACTTCAACAATGAAGTCCATGAACAGTCAAGGGTCTGGGCCGTGTTTCCCCAAATCATCTAAAGTTCAACGTTAGAACCTTCGTAGGACCATTGTTAAATCTCAGCTGTTGACCAAAACCATCGTTACTAAAGTTGCACTTGAAAAGGCTTGCTATTTAACGACTGCCTCAGACCAGTAGCAGAAAAGCTAAGTGCGTCGTTAGATGCTTTTTTGCCCTTCCGCATCAAGATGTTTATCCGTCTTTCTGTAACTGCTGATAACTTTAGACCGATTGCGACTACAAATAGAAAGTTGCAAATGATACAAACAAGCGAAGGATATAAGATGCTTCAAATAAAAACAGAGATGACTGTATTAAAAGAAAAAATACAGTATAGGCACTATACTATATTTCAATGATATTGAAATACATTTCTTGTTAATTCAATTGAGTTTTATTCAGCTATTTGTATGCTACTGTATTTGTATGCTACAAATTATGTGTCAAATCTTAATTTCGTCCATGTAGGATAAGCATTAGAATAAGCCGCCTCAATATTTGTAGCCATAGGTGATAATATCTCATACGAGCTGATCTGTCATCAGTATTGTGGAATAATTTTAATGTTAAGGTAAGATTTGAACGGGAGAAAGCTTATCCGAAAGCAGCGGTTTCTTTCGATCGCATCACTTAGCGAACTCTCTCTCTCTGCGTGGTGGTGGTGTTTTGGGAAACGCATGTTACATCTTCGCCCGCATTTTCTTCTGTGCATTTTCTCTATTGCCTTAGTCACCTTGTGAACTCCAACAGTGCTTCAACCTGAGGGTGATGGACCACGATCCTCTTCTTTAGCATAAGGGCTGTGTACAGGATGATGGTCTCCATCCCAAACTGGGACACCACATCTGAAACAGTAATCACAAGATAGTCTACCTAGTCCTGGTAATCAAATGGGATCAGCTTCTTCATGGAAATGCTTCTTTGCATACCAATAAGGAAACTGGACAGTGTCAAGCACCTTGTAAGAACAATCATGTCCTTATACTGTAATAAGTGTTTTATATGTGTACATGTTTAACCTTTCACTGAGCCTGCTAAGTAGGCCTTCCTGACATCGTAGTCCTTGATGAGAAAGGAGCCATTCTCGTCACTCTGGCAGATGCCTTTGGTGAGGACTGCAATGTAGCCCTCCATCATTTTCACAGGGCTCCCATGTTTGATGTACATCCTGAATGATAAAACACACATGACGAAATGAATGAAGATATATGTTTTGGGGAAGTATTAAATAAGCAGACATTTAGCAATGGGGGTGCATTAGCGTCGTATGCTGTACCTGCATAGTACTCGACTGAATGCTGCATACTTCTCAGGGTTGAAGTCCTTTGCTGTGACAACTGTTGAAAAATGTGTGACCTAAAAAGAGAGAAATACGAGCAATATAATTTATCATTAGACCTACAAGTTGAAATTATTTCAATGAATGGAGAATTTCAAAACTAACTGTACCTTCTTTAGGGCGGTTGGTTCCTGCACCTCTACAGTGGATATGTAGTACCAGGTACGGCGGAACTGGCCAAACACAAAAGTGTGCAAGCCTCGGCTGTCCTGTCTGAGACAGCACTTACTGAGCAGGACCTCCCGGAGCTCAGCACTGACTGAGGGATAGCACCACACCCACAAGGTGTCTGCATTCACATCTTTCTCTGTGTGGGGAAGAATGAGAATACCACGTCATATTGCTTTCACAACTCATTATCAATATTACCAGATCTTTAACTAAATTAATCTGTTCTCATGCTTACAGGAAGTAAAATCAAAGATGGTAAAATACTTCATCACATTGATATCACAGATATAACAATGAGGCAGATATTTCACTGGATGTATAAATGTGACGCATCCGTTTGGCGTTTCCACTCACTACCAAATATAGTAGTGAGAGAAAGCCCACTGGTGGGCAGTGGGAGGAGATGGAACGAGATGGATTTTGGCCGACATTCTGCAAATCTTCTCATCAATTAAACATTTGATCTCAAAACAGTTCTGTTCCCAAAACTAGAATCTGTTATGAACAGACTAAGTTTTGTAGACTTCACCCTTTGCCAAAGTTTCTACAAATGTAGTTCTTTAGAAGGAGTGTGCAGACGAATTGAGTTATCGCATAGACGCAGTTCACAGCGTAGTCGTTCCCTCTAACGGAAATATGCTATAACGCGCCAATAGGATCTCGCTAACTCGTGCTTGGTTCTACCCACTATGATTATTTTGCTCCAATTGGAAACGACAGGCTGTGGTCTATCTTGGGTTAGTTAAACAATTCTTTGTTGATATCATGTGATGCCAGTCAAAGCCAAACAGGAGCAAACTTGGCACGCGTCAACCAAAAAAGCAGGGTAAAATTAATTAGAAATGGGGAAGGATATGTCTGTCCTTACCAATTAATCCAACGCTTAACATGAGCTGAGTTTCTGGTGCCGCCATATCCCATCACAATTCTATTGTACTGTGGAAGTTGACAATTAGGGACTCATGACAGCTTGTCTTGGGCAAGGAAGTACTTTCACCCAACGAACAGCTAGCTGTTGCTGACTGTTTGGAGATAGGATGAGCAAGAAAGAAGAGTAAACGCTATGATAAAACATGTTCATTAGCTCTAGCAGGTTAGAGGTTATACCAACATCAACAAATTAGCCACAATGAATGATTAGCTACAAGTAGTTCGATAGTGATAACATTTGATTTGAGAAGCCATGCACAGTTTGATGATAACAGTCTTAGGCTTCTAGCTAGCTACAGTATAGGACACACAAAGTTGATGAAAGTACAGTTACTGTACCGTGTGTCTGGTCCAAATCTGCGATTATTATCGTGTGGATTTAGCGAATCTACAAAATGTATAAATGATTAGCTAACATTGATGCTTTCAAAACACACAAGCATTGTGAACCTATCGCAATTGAGGTCATGTGATCATACGGAACATTTTCTAAATAAAAGTCCCCTGAAACTGTTACAGGACGTTTTAATGATTTTAAAAATCGCAAAACGTATAGTTAAAAGTTACTCAAACATTTGAAAATTAACAAAGATATATTTACTGTATTATTATTCTTAACTATAGCCTAATGATAACGCTTTTCGTTATAGTGCCCTGTAAAAAAACAATACCAACACTGTTGCTGGAAGTATTAGTGGTTTTCTAACTACTGTCAACTCGTATCAAGACAGGATTTAAACATGTTTAGAAGAGAACATTTTCACATTGGCCCCGTCCAGGGATAACTTTGGACGGGGCCACAATGTTTGCCCTGTACAGGGCCATAGAGGATAGCGGTGAACCACACAAAAGTGTCTGCCTTCCAGCAGAGACCCCAGACTGTGTTTTTGTGTGAGGAGGATGCAACCATGGAACTGAGGGTTAAAACTGTCAAGTACTTCCAAGGTGAGCCCATGTTACCAAATGGTCTGTGCTATCTGGGATCCTTGGGAAGTCTCTACCCCATTGAAGTTTACATTTTCAATGGTTAACACAAGGGTTAGGGTAGGGCAAGGGTAGGGGTTAGAGCTTAGGGTAGGGATGTCCCAAGAAACCCGGATAGCATTGAACCTTACCAAATAACTTAATCCCAATGTTTATTTTATGATTGTGCCACTTGCATGGCTTATGAACAAAATAAATTGTGTTGTGTTATTTTTGGCCTGGGATTTAAAAAAAATTGTATTCAACACTAAAATGTGAATAAAATGAAAATCTAACTCACTTGACCTATTGTTATTTCCCCTCTAGGAAACCTGCAATGACATAGATGCATGACCTGCCTGGATATGAGCAGCATGGAGAACAGTGCCATCTAGTGAAATGAAAATTAAACTATTATTACAGATAATTTAAATGAACAATATTGAGCTTGCAATCATTAATTCGTTTTCAACTCATGTATATTGAAGACTGTAAAAGCGATTTGTTTAATTTACATTTCGATGTCCCCTTATTAAAATAATTACATGTACTGATTACATGTTTTATTTGATGTATTTACAAATAACCACTAGCACTCAACAATAAGACTTAATACCTCCTACAATAGCATGAAACGAGGAGGGCAGGAACAATGAAACAGAACTAATATACTACCATTTGTGAGTGTAAACGGAGGACCTCTATTTTGAAGCTTTTTGCGCGATTTGGACCGTTAATGACGCTTATTTTTCCATCCGTACTCCAGGGCGACCCACGTGACTTTAATGAAACGGTTGTCGCTAGCTTCCATATGCCGCGTTCAAAACAATTGTAAAATCTAAAATATTCGACTTTAGTGCGTTCAGACAACTGGGAACTTGAAAAAACGAGCTCCGACCGGGAAAAATTGTTTTCAACGGTCATCCAACTCGGAATTCCAACTCGGGCCTCTTTCTAGACCTGAAGATCACTGACGTCATGATTTGAACTCGTATTTTTTTCGAGCTCCATCTTATGGAAAATCTTCTGAAATGTATTTTAAACCTAACCACACGGCTAACTTTATGCCTAACCCAATGCTTAATTTAAGAACAAAGGCTCATTTAGATTTTCAGGAATTTTGACTGTTTGGAGATAGGATGAGCAAGAACAATATAGCCTATGTTGACTTTGTGGCTATGGAATATGATGCTGCAATTTGATCCACTATGCAGGTGTCACTCCACCATTTCCTGGTTGCTAAAATTATAATAGTTCGCCTAATTTCAGTTTGTGCTTTAGAAGCTTCTGATCATTTGAGTCAATTGGAGGTGTACCTGTGGATGTATTTGCTTGACATCATGGGAAAATCAAAAGAAATCAGCCAAGACCTCAGAAAATAAATTGTAGACCTCCACAAGTCTAGTTCAACCTTGGGAGCAATTTCCAACGCCTGAAGGTACCATATTCATCTGTACAAACAATAGTACGCAAGTATAAATACCATGGGACCACGCAGCCGTCATACCGCTCAGGAAGGAGACGCATTCTGTCTCCTAGAGATGAACGCACTTTGGTGCGAAAAGTGCAAAACAATCCCAGAACAACAGCAAAGGACCTTGTGAAGATGCTGGAGGAAACGGGTACAAAAGTATCTATATCCACAGTAAAAAGTGTCCTATATCGACATAACCAAAGGCCGCTCAGCAAGGAAAACCGCAATAAAAAAGCCAGACTATGGTTTGCAACTGCACATGGGGACAAAGATCATACTTTTTGGAGAAATGTCCTCAGGAAGTGAAAGCTTGGTTGCAAATGGGTCTTCCAAATGGACAATGACCCCAAGCATATTTCCAAGGTTGTGGCAAAATGGCTTAAGGACAACAAAGTCAAGGTATTGGAGTGGCCATCACAAAGCCATGACCTCAATCCTATAGAAAATTTGTGGGCAGAACTGAAAAAGTGTGTGTGAGCAAGGAGGCCTACAACCTGACTCAGTTACACCAGCTCTGTCAGGAGGAATGGGCCAAAATTCACCCAACTTATTGTGGTTAGCATGTGGAAAGCTAACCCGAAACGTTTGACCCAAGTTAAACCATTTAAAAAGGCAATGCTACCAAATACTACTTGAGTGTATGTAAACTTCTGACCCACTAGGAATGTGATGAAAGAAATAAAAGCTGAAATGAATCATTCTCTCTACTATTATTCTGACATTTCACATTCTTAAAATGAAGTAGTGATCCTAACTGACCTAAGACAAGGAATTTTTACTAGGATGAAATGTCAGGAATTGTGAAAAACTGAGTTTAAATGTATTTGGCTAAGGTGTATGTAAACTTCCGACTAAAACTGTACATACAGTACCAGTCAAAAGTTTGGACACACCTACTCATTCAAGAGTTTTTATTTATTTAACCTTTTTTCTACATTGTAGAATAATAGTGAAGATATCAAAAAAATGAAATAGCACATAGGGAATCATGTAGAAACCAAAAAAAGTGTTAAACAAATCAAAATATATTTTATATTCTTCAAAGTAGCCATTCTTGGCACTATCAACCAGCTTCATAAGTCTTGAAGGAGTTCCCACATATGCTGAGCACTTGTTGGCTGCTTTTCCTTCGCTCTGCGGTCCAACTCATCCCAAACTGGGTTGAGGTCGGGTGATTGTGGAGGCCAGGTCATTTGATGCAGCACTCCATCACTCTTCTTCTTAGTCAAATAGCCCCTACACAGCCTGGAAGTGTGTTGGGTCATTGTCCTGCTGAAAAACAAATGATAGTCCCACTAAGCGCAAACCAGATGGAATGGCGTATCGCTGTGGTAGCAATGTTGGTTAAGTGTGCCTTGAATTCAAAATAAATAACTGACAGTGTCAACAGCAAAGCACCATCACACATCCTCCTCCATGCTTCACGGTAGGAACCACACATGCGGAGATCATCCGTTCACCTACTCTGCATCTCACAAAGACACCGGTGTTGGAAACAAAAATCTCAAATTTGGACTCATCAGACCAAAGGACAGATTTACACCAGTCTAATGTCCATTGCTTGTGTTTCTTGGCCCAATCAAGTCTCATCTTCTTATTGGTGTCCTTTAGTAGTGGTTTCTTTGCAGCAATTTACGCAGTCTCCTCTGAACAGTTGATGTTGAGATGTGTCTGTTACTTGAACTCTGTGAAGCATTTATTTTCGGCTGCATTCTGAGATACAGTTAACTCTAATGAACTTATCCTCTGCAGCAGAGGTAACTTTGGGTCTTCCTTTCCTGTGGCGCATCTCATGAGAGCCAGTTTCATCATAGCACTTGATGGTTTTCGTGACTGCATTTGAAGAAACTTTAAAAGTTCTTGAAATTTTCTGAATCTACCTTTATGTCGTTTCCCTTTGCTTATTTGAGCTGTTCTTGCCATAATATGGACTTGGTCTTTTACCAAATAGGGCTATCTTCTGTATACCACCCCTACCTTGTCACAACACAACTAATTGGCTCCAACCCATGAAGAAGGAAAGAAATTCCACAAATTAACAAGGCACACCTGTTCATTGAAATGCATTCCAGGGGACTACCTCATGAAACTGGCTGAGAGAATGCCAGAAGTGTGCAAAGCTGTCAAGGCAAAGGGTAGCTGTTTTGAAGACTCTTGGTTACTACAACAAAAGAAAAGGGATGATCGTGGATTTCAGGAGACAGTTTTAAGTTCTTCGGCGTACACATCACAGACAAACTGAAATGGTCCACCCACACAGACAGTGTTGTGAAGAAGGCGCAACAACGCCTCTTCAACCTCAGGTGGCTGAAGAAATTTGACTTGTCACCTAAAACTTTTACAGATGCACAATTGAGAGCATCCTGTCGGGCTGTATCACCGCCTGGTACGGCAACTGCACCACCCACAACCGCAAGGCTCTCCAGCGGGTGGTGCGGTCTGCACAACGTATCACCGGGGGCAAACTACCTGCCCTCCAGAACACCCGATGTCACAGGAAGGCCAAAAAGATCATCAAGGACAACAACCAACCGAGCCACTGCCTGTTCACCCCACTACTATCCAGAATGCGAGGTCAGTACAGGTGCATCAAAGCTGGGACCGAGAGACTGAAAAACAGCTTCTATCTCAAGGCCATCAGACTTAAACAGCCATCCCTAACACAGAGAGACTGCTGCCTACATACAGACATGAAATCGTTGGCCACTTTAATAAACGGATCACTAGACACTTTAAATAATGCCACTTTAATAATGTTTACATATCTTACATTACTCATCTCATATGTATATACTGTATTTTATACCATCTATTGCATCTTGCCTATGCCGCTCGGTCATTCATATATTTATATGTATATATTCTTATTCCATTCCTTTATTTAGATTTGTGTATTAGGTAGTTGTTGTGGAATTGTTAGATTACTGTTAGATATTACTGCACTGTCAGAACTAGAAGCACAAGCATTTCCCTACACTCACAATTACATCTTCTAACCATGTGTATGTGACCAATACAATTATTTTATTCCATATGTGTTATTTCATAGTTTTGAGGTCTTTACTATTATTCTTCACTATTATTTACTTTTCTGCTCTTTTGCACACCACTATTTCTACTTGCACATCATCAATCACTCCAGTGTTAATTTGATAAATTGTAATTACTTCGCTACTATGGCCTATTTATTGCCTTACCTCCTCACGCCATTTGCACACACTGTATATAGACTTATTCTTTTCTCTTTTTGTCCTATTGTGTTATTGACTGTAGCTTCTTTATTCCATGTGTTACTCTGTGTTGTTGTTTGTGATGCACTGCTTTGCTTTATCTTGGCCAGGTCACAGTTGCAAATGAGAACTGGTTCTCAACTGACCTGCCTGGTTAAATAAAGTTGAAATAAAATAAAAAAATAAAAATTCTACAATGTAGAAAATAGTAAAAGAAAATAAAGAAAAACCCTTGAATGAGTAGGTGTCCAAACTCTTGACTGGTACTATATATTTCATTATTTACTTTGCTACTAACTGTCTGTCTAGCTATATCAAAGACAAAAACTGTGATGAAAAGCGCTTCGTGTACATACGGGAACTTATGTCGTTACTGATGTAGGCCGCTCACGAGCAAGGTTGCCATGTTAATGGTTATCCCGTTATAGGCTACTTAGAAAACGATGTCAAGGTTGAAAATGTATTGTTCGAGCATTTCAGTTTTTTTTTACCTCATAAGTGACCCGTGGCCGTCTTGGCATTTCTCTTAAAAATATATATATATTTATTTCACTGTGACCTGTTGCTGCCGATTTACATGCAATTGTAAGCTACCATTTGATACAATAAATATGTTGAAATGACTATCACTGGAGTTATTGCAAATCAATTTGTTCCACTTGTGTAGTCTACTTGGAGTTTGCAAACGTATTTCATAAACGCGGCCCTAAACCGTGGTATATTGGCCATATACCACAACCCCTCGGGCCTTATCGCTTGATTATAAACGGGTTCAAGCCCTGAATGCTGATTGGCTGACAGCCGAGCCCTGAATGCTGTTGGCTGACAGAAGTGGTATATCAGACCATATACCATGGGTATGACAAAAAAAATACTTTTATAAACTGATTACCAACATAAAGGCACCCTGGGGGTTTGTGGTATATGGCCAATATCACAGGACTAATGCCTGTATCCAGGCACGTCATGTTGCGTCATGCTTAAGAACAGCCCTTAGCCGTGGTATATTGGCCATATACCATACCCCCCATGCCCTATTGCTTAATCATAGCAGTCAAACGAGTTAAATTGACATTTATTGATGGAAAAATGATCTGACGAGTTTAATAAGGGCAAATTATATTTTCTCTTGCAACATATTCAAATGAGTTTATTATATCATGTCATATTTTGCAACAATTATTATTTTGATAAACTTGTAACTACTATACATGTGGCAACTCTCCTCTTGCTGTGGGGAAAAAAAATGTGGCTATTTTTCATGCCTTTTGTGCGGGTTTTGAGTAGTCGTTTGTTGGGGATTTATTTAGAACCTGGCAACCCAGCTCACGAGGTTAATTCCTTTCCCAGGAGCTTGTAGACTGGGTGAATGCCTGGCTCGGATGGACCGGTGAAATTAGTCAAATTCACCTAAACCAACCTTCTCTTCATTCCGCGAGTAAGGCCATAAAATGCCGGCATATTTCCAACGACCGGAGAATGCTCTCAAACGGGCAAATGGTGAGTCGTAGAGGGTAATTTCCGAGATGTCATCGCTTGCTAGCTAGCAAGCTACACTAGCTAGCCCAAGTTATGTGTATTCATTGTTGGCTTGCCATAGTTAACGTAACAGCTAGCTACGCATGGCGGGGAAGCCATGTTTCAAGTATACGCTCGTTCAGGCCACCAGTGTCACTAGGCCTAAGAGTTAGGGTTCCACCACCCACAATGACGTTAAATGTGTCATGGCCCTGCCAATTCAGCAAGATTTGCCGCTTGAAATCGAAAATCACACAAACTATCAGATTGTCCCACTGACATCAAAAAAGTACCTGCCATCTTTGCTCACACTGACCTAGATACATTTAAACATCAGCACATCCTAACCCTGAAGGGGCTTTAACCTGCATGTCATGATCGCGTTTGGTGTAGGGGGACAAAATACATTTATGCACGATGGCACACGGAGCGATCGTGCATACATGTATTTTGTTCCCCCACACCAAACGCGATACGCAGATTAAAATATCAAAACAAACCCTGAACCAATTATATTAATTTGGGGACAGGTTGAAAAGCATTAAACATTTATGGCAATTTAGCTAGTTAGCTTGCACTTGCTAGCTAATTTGTCCTGGGATATAAACATTGAGTTGTTATTTTACCTTGAATTGCACAAGGTCCTCTACTCAGACAATTCATCCACACATAAAACGGTAAACCGAATCGTTTTTAGTCATCTCTCTTCCTTCCAGGCTTTTTCTTCTTTTGACTTTATATTGCATTGTCAACTTTCATAAATTAGGTGCATTACCACCACTGACCTCGTTCGTATTTCAGTCACCCACGTGGTTATAACCAATGAGGAGATGGCACGTGGGTACCTGCTTCTATGAACCAATGAGGAGATGGGAGAGGCAGGACTTGCAGCGCAATCTGCGTCAGAAATAGGAATGACTTCTTTTTTAGCCCTTGGCAACACAGACGCTTGTTGGCGTGCACTAGCAGTGGGTGCAATAATTGAATAACATACATTTCTAAATTTATTTTGCAACGCTTGCGCACGTACCGAGAGCGGTGTAGGTACCCTGTTTGACCGCTGCGCCAATCGGGAACTATCAACTGAAAAGCAACAAGCGCTGCTGGTTAATGTTTTTTTAGAATTGTCTTGGGGCTCCTGAGTGGCACGGTGGTCTAAGCTCTGCATCTCAGTTCTAGAGGTGTCACTACAGACACCGGATCGGTTCCAGGCTGTGTCACAACAGGCCGTGATTGGGAGTCCCATAGGGCGGCGCACAATTGACCCAGCGTCGTCCGGGTTAGGGTTTGGCCGTGGTAGGCCGTCATTCTAAATAAGAATTTGTTGACTTGCCTAGTTAAAAAGGTTAAATAAAATAAAGATTCCATCGCCAAAATAAGGCCATACTAAGATTGTCTATCAATTGCAGTCGCTAGTTAGTCACCTTTAATTAGGATTAATGAGTAGGTTGACACATCTTGCAGTTATATTGTCGCTTAGTAGTACCAATAGTCGTTGTTAGTCAACATATAGCTGGTTTGGGGAGTAGCTACCCCATTCATAGACGCTAACTGCTTTAGCGCCTCTGATGATAGTATGTTCTGGTCGGGGATCTTTTGTTAAGAGCCCCTACGCTCGTTTTGAACTTTAAAACACATTGCATACGGTACAGTTTTGTAAACATAAGAAAAGTGTCTTTCATATCAGCGAGAAAATAAAAAAGATCAAATGACTACACACCTTTTTGTAGGGTTACTTCTTGCGCTTCCCAGAGCAGAGCTGTTGTCAAGGAAGTGAGTTTTTGTGTTGATGCAGGACCACCCGCCTACTACTACCATCAACCAATCATGTCAATGCGGACTTATACAGATCCCTCTGCGTTATTAAACCATTTGGGAGGCGCACGGCATCGCCTTATGGAGCTCGATTTGGCCTCCGCAAGCCTCCGGAGGTTCCGCAATTGCATCATACCCTCCATACGGAGCCTCCGGACAGCATTGTAGGATCAAGCATAAATCAGCTATTAGTATAACCACACGGCCGTATCTCCATGTTACAGTGCTTGTTTAAGGAAGACAGATAGAAGATATAGGTGGTCACCAGTGCCAATTAGGTATCTAGCGCGGTCTTAACACGTGTGTAAGCGTAACTGGGGAAGAAGTGTAGTTCGTCAACTGGAGGCACATAGCGTATGGATCTGTGCAAAACTGGTTTTGCAAGCAATGGTTATTGACGTTTCTAAACTTTAAAACACAGCGTCGGCATTGTAGTTCACACGCAGCCAACCGTGGGGGAAGCTAACTGCTGAAAACCCTATGTATAATAAGACAGATTTTCAAAGGCTAGCTAAATGGTTAGGTTGATAGCTCTACCTTCAACTATCAGATCGGTTTTTAATCCATTTGGTGTCCCATCAATATACATGTTAGTAGCAACTGACTTACCTTCCAAACTATTATGCTGTTTGCCTCCATTTTCATGTCATTTGCTGTGTTTGTACAGAGTTCTTGGAGGTTGGCAAAAAGCAGCCAGCTTTGGATGTCTTGTACGATGTCATCAAGAGCAAAAAGCATCGAACATGGCAGAAGATCCACGAGCCCATCATGGTCAAGTACCTGGAGCTCTGTGTTGACCTGCGCAAGAGCCACCTGGCAAAGGAGGGTCTCTACCAGTACAAGAACATCTGCCAGCAGGTCAGTGGAAGCACACCCAGCCCTTTCTTTGATAACCCTAAATGTTGGATACTATTGGTCCTACTTAGTCACTCACCTGCCGGGGTTAAATGTCCAATGCAGCCGTTTTTGTCTCAATATCAAATCATTTCTGGGTAACAATTAAATATCTTACTGTGATTGTTTTCAATTAAAATGGTCAAAAAGAAACATAGATTCTTAGCAAAGAGCAATTTCTCAAGCAAAAATTTTGATAGGACTGTCAGGGAGTGGTCTGAGTGGGGATTGGAGAACTGAAAACTAGCTGTTATTGGCAGAAAGGTTTGGAACTCTTTCTTATTGGTCTATTAACTAATTTACTTCCTGGTGATGCCACCAGCCAGGCCAAAACTCCATCCCACCAAAACAGGCAGAAATTTCAGGCGGTCTTTTCAATCAGCTCTTACACTAAAAGAGAACTATCATCATTTTCACAGTATTATTCCAACCTCATTTTATACAGTACCAGTCAAAAGTTTGGACCACCTACTCATTCAAGGGTTTTTCTTTATTTTTACTGTTTTATACATTGTAGAATAATAGTGAAGACATCAAAACTATGAAATAATACATATGGAATCATGTAGTAACCCAAAAAGTTTTTTACAAAATATATTTTATATTTGAGATTCTTAAAAGTAGCCACCCTTTGCCTTGATGACAGCTTTGCACACGCTTGGCATTCTCTCAACCAGCTTCATGAGGAATGCTTTTCCAACAGTCTTGAAGGAGTTCCCACATATGCTGAGCACTTGTTGGCCTCTTTTCCTTCACTCTGTGGTCCAACTCATCCCAAACCATCTCAATTGGGTTGAGGTCAAGTGATTGTGGTGGCCAGGTCAAATAAAGAAAAACCCTGGAATGAGTAGGTGTGTCCAAACTTTTGACTGGTACTGTGTATATACATTAAAAACAGGAAAATCTCATTTTTGACTACACTGGGCCTTTAAGCATGAGCCTTTATTTCGTGATGTAGGTGAACATCAAATCCCTCGAGGATGTGGTTCGAGCTTACCTGAAGTTGGCCGAGGAGAAGACAGAGACCGCCAAGGGGGAGTCGCAGCAGATGGTCCTGGACATTGAGGACCTTGACAACATCCAGACTCCTGAGAGGTATTTATTTAACCAGGAAATAGCTTTGAGGTACGGGGCTATTAAAACTTTATTGTGATGGGCTGATACTATAATTCAGATATATTGGACCGTCTGCACACTTATTGTTACTACCTTTAATGGTAGTAACCATGCTAACAGTCCTGCTTCACCTCTGCTGTAAACCATTCAAGTGGTGGTGTAAATCACCACAGTTGTATAACTGATTAGGGGGATACATAGAGGTGCGGAGGGCTGCCTTAATCGACACCCACGTCTTCAGCGCCCGGCGAACAGTGGGTTAACTGCCTTGCTCAGGGGCAGAACGACAGATTTTGTACCTTGTCAGCTCGGGGATTCGATCCAGCAACCTTTCAGTTACTGGCCCAACGCACCTACCTGCCAGGCTACCTGCCGCCCCACAATGTTGGTGGTGCAGTTCTGTGAGCAAGTATTGATGCATAACTTCCTGTGCGATCCTAGTGTACTTCTGAGTGCTGTGAGTGGGGAAGACACCCAGGATCGTACAGACCGTCTGCTGCTCACTCCTTGGGTGAAATTTCTGTGGGAATCCTACCGCCAATGCCTGGACCTGCTGCGTAACAACTCCAAGGTGGAGCGCCTATACCATGACATTGCCCAACAAGGTGAGCACAATCTGAATATTAAACATGATGTACAGGGTGGGAAATTAACTTTTTGGTCCAACAGCCACTGTGGCAGATAGCTGGAGAGAAAAGAAATCCAACTAATTACACCAAAAATAACAAATAACGGATGACAATGCTTTGTAGTGTTTCTAAAACAAGAAATGTATTACTAGTAAGAAGTAATGTGGTATATTGCTCAGTTGAATTTTTGTGACCGGAGTCTTTTAACCAATCATTTAGATACAATAGTAAAACAGACACAGTTCTACAACTGAACATCACAAATCAAGTGAAAAGTCTTATTTATTATTATTAGTTCAGGGCTCTAACGCTGACATTTTTTTACAATGAGTACATATGTCTATTTAGGAGCACAATGCAATTATTTGAGTGTTTTAATGATAAGGAATGACTAAAAGTTCATGAATAAAAGTTTTTGGAGTGTTCCATGTTCAATCAAGCACAATGTACCCAAATATTTGAGTAATGTAGGTGAGACAGAAATGTTCAGCTGCTCCTTATAACTTCTACATTTGGGCTTTGGATTTATTTATTTCCACCCCCAAATGTTGTGTGACCACCCACCAACGTGGCTGGTCAAATAGTCATTCTCCTCCGCCAATGCCAAAATCTACCCACATGTGGCGGGTGTTCATTTCCCACCCGGATGATGTACATGAGGGCTTGGTAACTAGATTCAGCCGTGGCAGATTTTTGTCAGAGGGGACGGTTGGGGGGGCCGGAAAATATTAGCCCAAAAGATTATATTTGAAAATAACAATAATTTCGTACGCGTGCCTGGAGTGAGTGTAGGTTTGATATTATCTAACAATCTTGTTATTAGAAATATATATTAGTCTGAGATGCGTAAGTGTAGTATGCTGTGACTTAGTTTTTTTCCCTAAAGTTAGGTTTACTCACTCTGTCACCATATCACAGTATGAAGTGTTATTATTAGGGATGCACGATATATCGGTGAACATATCGGAATCTGACGATATTAGCTAAAATACCAACATCGGTATCTGCCCGATGTCTAGTTTAACACCGTGTTAAAAACCGATGTCAAAGCTACCGTGCATACCTATGTAAAGTAGGTACATAACGTAATAACGCCACCTAAAATGTTGCGCTACACGTGCGACACAGCATTCCTAACCTAGCCCACAATGTCTGCTGTGTGGATCGAGCAGTCAACAAGCTGAGCAGTCATTTGAAAGAGTAAGACAATTTCAGCGAGACAACTCAAAGGCGAAATCCATTAAAGCCAAGATAATGGAATTCATTGCCCTTGAAAATCAACCGTTCTCTGTCGTGGGTGATGTTGGTTTTCGCCGACTGGTCGAGCACCGGTACACACTACCAAGTGCACTATTTTTCAGATGTTGCCCTACCGAAGTTACAAAGTAGTAGCGTCACTGCTATTAGCTTCACGACATACATACTATGGAACACCGTTTGGGTCTTTGCGTGTCAAAAAAGATACAGTAGCACTGTCAAAGCTGGACAAAAAAGTCTGCAAATAAGCAAGCATCGGCAACGAACTATGTGTTTACAATACCGCGTTGGTAATAAAGCATCATTTGTTCGACCGCAACTTCTGGGGTAGATAGCTTTAGCTTGGTACCTAGCTAGCACCAATACAACCAGCCTGAAAACAATGACCAGTAGAAACTGCAGTCATTTTCATTATTCTTAGCAATGATTTAGGAATCCTTGTGAGTAAGTATTAGCTATGTTGCCACTTGTTATTCACCTATTGAAATTGAACTTCAGATCATGAAAATAAGTAGCTAGCCAGCTACTTAACCCTGTTGCCCAAAGCTAACGTTAAAAGCAGCCAGTTAGCTTCATCGGGCTAGTGAGGCTCGACCGGACCGGGTTATGTGTTGTGAAGCTAGCCAAAATAAGGATTAGGCACAATAGTGGAATTTGCGGTTTGCCTTCAAAATAAAAGTATTCAATTGACAGTGATGCAAATGAATACAAAGAGTAGAATTATGCCATACTTTTATTTTGAAGGCTAACCGCAAAGTCCACTATTGTGGCTTATCCTTATTGTGGCTAGCTTCACATAGATGGGGTCCGACCACCATTAATCAAATAAGAAGTGTCTTATAAATTAAGGTTATTTTAGATGATGACACCTAGCTATATAGTTAGCTAACTAGCTACTGAAACAGATTATGTCGTGTTATTTGACACGTCAAATACTATAATAATACTATCGGACAGAAACGTCATATCGGCGCATCACTAGTTATTATGGTTCATAATTCAAGTCAACAACTGTCAGTGTTCTAAACGTTGATGTAAATTTAAAAAATATATGTATTTCTCGTCATCCTAACCATATCCTGATGTGCTCCACAGCTTTCAAGTTCTGCCTTCAGTATACCCGTAAGGCAGAGTTCCGGAAGCTGTGCGACAATCTACGCATGCATCTGGGTCAGATCCAGCGCCACCACAACCAGAGTACGGCCATCAACCTGAACAACCCTGAGAGCCAGTCTATGCACCTGGAGACACGCCTGGTGCAGCTGGACAGTGCCATCGCCATGGAGCTCTGGCAGGTATGATGTCATATATGCAGGGATGGAAATTAAGCTCGCCTGCTCGCCTGAGCAAGTGTTTTTCAGAGAGCGAGGGAAACTCATTTTAAGGTGTTTTATAAACCGCTGATTTGCACATGTATTAAAATGCTCTACAAGTGTAGCTTTAAGTCAAATTACTGCTCTGGGGTGGGTGGGCAAGCTATCTGCGGGCTACTTAGCTGGCTTCTAGCGAATGTTCATGTTGACGTAGCTAGCTACAGTGTAGTTGATTGACATGCGAGTAGACTATTAGCCTCGATCCTCTGCCTTTGCGGCGGAGGGTAAACAGACACACACACACAAGCTTAGTTTGGTTGCCAAGGGAACATTGTTGCGTTTGACAGCTTTGTGTGAATAGTTGTCATCGGTAGCTAGCAACAAAGGAAAAAATATATATATATTTTTTGCAAACTTAAACACCCCCACCACAAAAAAAAAAAAAAACTGACACAAACAAATAGTTGTTACAACCCATTGTGAAATGTTCCGGGAACGAGAGGTTTTCCAATATGTTTTTATGCCTGACTGACTTGATCTGATTTCCAATTTCAAAGCAAATACATAGGTCTATATCTGCTGGGCGCTCACCTCGCATATACGACTATATAAACTGGGCTAGTACCATCTTAGCCAGTCTACTAGCCCGGCTGCCAGTGCCCAAAAGCCTTGAGTTCCATCACTGCATATGTAATTAGCTTGCAATATTGTAACTGTTGCATCTGGGAGAAGAATACTTCATCGTCCATTTTCTTTTTTCAACAAGCCCTTTTTTATCTACATTGTATTATGAGCATTGATTTTATGTGTTATGAATGGTGAAATTAGATTTTTGATTTTTACAGGAAGCTTTCAAGGCTGTGGAAGACATCCATGGTCTCTTTGCCCTTTCCAAGAAGCCCCCCAAGCCTCAACTTATGGCCAACTACTACAACAAGGTGTCCACTGTGTTTTGGAAGTCTGGGAACGCCCTGTTCCACGCCTGCACCCTCCACCGCCTTTACCACCTCTCCAGGGAGATGCGCAAGAACCTCACCCAGGAGGAGATGCAGAGGTATGCTAGCCCAGTCCTTACCAGTCTCTGCTGGAATATGTGGCACGTAGAAATATAATTACTAGAAAGGTCATTCGCAAGTCAGCGTTTGATAGGTAGATCCGAGGTGGCAGGTGCTTACGGCTCTCTTTTCTCTCGCTTCCTCAGGATGTCCACAAGGGTCCTCCTGGCCACCCTGTCCATTCCCATCACCCCGGAGCGCACGGACATCGCCCGCCTGTTGGACATGGATGGCATCATCGTGGAGAAACACCGCAGGCTGGCCACACTACTGGGCCTGCAGTCCCCACCGACCCGCCAGAGCCTCATCAATGACATGGTATATACACGCATGCATGGAACAGTATAGAAATAACCATGGGGATTTCTGTTTGTGAGCAGGCTGGGTATAAGAGGCAGGTGACAGAATGTCCGATATGTCAGACAATGTTAGGAGTTTGTATTTTAGTGCTAGACTTGTTTTAGTCTTGTGAACAACACGTAGAGATACGTTTGTTTACTACATAATTGAAAATGAAAATAAACACGTTAACCAACTGCTGCTGCTTTTGTCGGGGGTTGTTCACTGAGTGCTATGTGTGTGTTATGTTTACCTTCAGGTGAGGTTCAATTTGCTGCAGTACATTGTACCTGAAGTGAAGGAGCTGTACAATTGGCTGGAGATGGACTTCCACCCACTGAAGCTGAGCGGAAGAGTAGCAAAGGTAACATTTGAATTCAGATTCAGAAAGGCTATAGTGTCGCGACATTGGGCAATTTGACAAGCAACTGTACAAAAAAACTATACACAATGTACAATGCAAACACACAATTCCTCTAAAAACGACAGCTATTTGTTACACGGCTGATTCATTTACCATTTTGTTTTCTTCATCTGTGGTATTGACCGGCCTTCCTGTTAGGTGTTGAACTGGGTGAGAGACCAGTCGGAGAAAGAGGCGGACCTCCAGCAGTATGTTCCCCACCTGCAGAGTAACACCATCCTCAGGCTGCTGCAGCAGGTGACTTATTGTTCATTTTTATTAGGCCTTTATACTTGATAGTCTGTTAATCTCACTCGTAGTTACATGTCGTGAATATGTGTCAAAAAATAACTAATCAAATAAAATGTTATTTAACTTTGTTATTAACCATGTCTGTTGCCCTTGTTGTAATGCTATAGTGCAGGGATGGGCACCAGGAGGCCCGTGAGACGATTAAATGCCGCCCACAATAGATTTAGTTAATAAATAAAAAAGGGAGGGGGGGGGTTGGGATTAAAAAACAATTTGAGGCTACATTTGAACGTCTAAAACCTGATAGGTACATTAAAACTTCTACATACTTTCTATGTATTTTAAAATAACTGCCCTTTTTCCAGCCCACAAATTGGTTTTGACTAACAAAATGGTCAACAACAAAAAAACGCAGTCCTAATATGGCCTCAAGATGTTGCCCATCGCTGCTATAGTGTGTAATGAATGTTGTCACTGTAACAAAATGCTTTGTAACACATGTCATGTATTGTATGTAAGTTGTGGTCCTATGAGCTAATCACTGAACACTGTTTATTCTATTGGGATATTAGGTGGCGCAAATCTATCAGAGCATTGAGTTCAGCCGTCTGGCCTCCCTGGTTCCATTTGTGGATGCCTTCCAGTTGGAGCGCTCCATTGTGGACGCTGCCCGACACTGCGATCTGCAGGTAGAGTACTGGACATGGATTTTGCCTGAAACAATGAGATTCTCTGTGCAAAATCATACAAAGTGGACTTTTCAACTTAATCCGTTTTTGTGTTTTCATACCGATACACTTTGAATCCAATCAGTATTTCCACAAGTGAAAGATGAACACTTCTGTTTATATTACACAGAATGGTCACAGGAGGTTGGTGGCACCTTAGTTGGGGAGAACGGGCTTGTGTTAATGACTGCCGAGGAATTGTATCAAATACATCAAACACATGGTTTCCAGGTGTTTGATGCCATTCCATTTGCTCCCTTCCGGCCATTATTATGAGCCGTTCTCCCCTCAGCAGCCTCCAGTGAGAATGGTACACGTGAAAAACATTTAGGAAACGTCTGTTCTAGGTTCGGATTGACCACACCACTCGAAACCTGAGCTTTGGTTCAGACCTGAACTACTCAACCAAAGAGGACTCTCCTGTGGGGCCGTTCCTGCAGAACATGCCCTCTGCGCAGATCAGGAACCAGCTGACAGCCATGTCGTCATCCTTGGCCAAGGCCATCCAGGTCATAAAGCCTGCATCCATGCTGGTGAGCACAGCCCCCTGTCGAGATAGCATTTGGATATGGATTGCAAGCCCTAAAAACGTCAAGTCGATAATGTCGCTGTCCTCCCTGATCAAATATCAAGACTTGCTTTTCTATCATCCCCAATGCACATTCCATAAAAGATTCAATGGTATTTAGGGCCAATACTGTATGTATTGTTCCATGCATATACATACAAATACAGCACCAATTCACATTGATACCGCATGAAACCCCCATTCATGCACAATCTCTATTGCTCCATTTCATTCTCGCTCAAACAAACTTGTCCCTGTCTCTCACTCTTCTACCCTCTTGTCTGCCATTTCCAGCAAGAGCGTGAGGAGCAAAGCCATCTGGCCATCACTGCCTACCTGAAGAATGGCCGCAAGGAGCACCAGCGCATCCTGGCTCGCCGGCAGACCATCGAGGAGCGCAAGGAGCGCCTAGAGAACCTCAACATCCAGCGGGAGAAGGAGGAGCTCGAACAACGCGAGGCGGAGCTGCAGAAGGTGCGCAAAGCGGAAGAGGAGCGCCTGCGCCAGGAGGCCAAGGAGCGCGAGAAGGAGCGCATCATGCAGGAGCACGAGCAGATCAAGAAGAAGACGGTGCGCGAGCGGCTGGAGCAGATCAAGAAGACAGAGTTGGGAGCCAAGGCGTTCAAATACTTCGATATAGAGGTAAACTACACATAAGCTCAAATAAGCTGTACATTATGCCACTCATCAAACATATTAACTTAGAGATCCCATTAAGGCGGCAATATGTAACTTTTTGATTGACTGGACTAAATTCACATAGAAATGTGCGTTATAGATCTGTCATTTTCATTGAAAGCAAGTCTAAGAATCGGTAGGTCTGTTCTATGTGCGCTATTTCTCTGCTTCCATTAAGTTTCGTTTTTGCATCTTTTTCTTTCGGTTTTGTACATCAGCTGAAAACACAATATTTTGGGATATGGAAAATATATTTCACAGCGGTTTAGATGGTACAATGATTCTCGACACTACTTGCTTGTTTTGTCATATAAACAGAAATTAGGCAAACTATTAGAATTTTAGCAACTAGGAAATGGAGGAGCGATTTCTGCGTAGTGCATCTTTAGATTAATAGAGGGGCTATGTCTTAAATCTTCAAAGTTCCTGAATGGGGTGACAATGGCAGCCATATTGGTCAGGGAAAAATCCAAACCAGTCTAATTGGAATGAAGGGCAGTAGAGGCATAATCCAGATTTGACTTATGCAGGAAAATAAAAGTAAGGCATGTTATGTAATAGAGTTAGAGTCAACCTAAAATATTGTCATATAACTATAAATACCCTGAGTATACATAACATTAAGGACAACTGTTCTTTCCTTGACACAGACTGACCAGGTGAATCCAGGTGAAAGCTATGATCCCTTATTGATGTCACTTTGTTAAATCCACTTTAGTCAGTGTAGATGAAGGGGAGGAGACAGGTTAAAGAAGGATTTTGAAGCCTTGAGACAGTTGACATGGATTGTGTATGTGTGCCATTCAGAGGATGAATGGCCGAGAGAAAAGATTGAAGTGCCTTTGAACGGGGTACGGTAGTAGGTGCCAGGCGGACCGGTTTGTGTCATGAACTGCAACGCTGCTGGGTTTTTAACCCTCCGGCAGTTTCCCGTGTGTATCGAGAATGGTCCACCACCCAAAGGACATCCAGCCAACTTGACACAAGTGGGAAGCCATGGGGTCCTGTGGAACGCTTTCGACACCTTGTAGAGTCCATGCCCTGATGAATTGAGGCTGTTCTGAGGGCAAAAAAGGCGGCGTGCAACTCAATATTAGGAAGGTACAATACTGGTTTTATACCGATTTTCTGTTTAAATAGCCTCAATATGTAACAGATCATAAATGTCTCAGATGTAGTTTTCTTGGAAAGCTGTGAGTGCTATTATACTGAACAAAAATATACATGCAGCATGCAATAATTTCAAAGATTCTACAGTTCATATAAGGAAATCAGTCAATTGAAATAAATTCCTTAGGCCCAAATCTGCTTCCATGCTGGTGAGCACAGTCCCCCATGACTGGGAAGACACATATGCATCTGTTGGTCACAGATACCTTTAAAAAAAAAAATGTTTAAAGTGTGGATCAGAAAACCTGTCAGTTTTTGGTGTGACCACCATTTGCCTCGTGCAGCACGACACATCTCCTTCGCATAGAGTTGATGAGGCTGTTGATTGTGGCCTGCGGAATGTTGTCCCACTCCTCTTCAATGGCTGTGCGTAGTTGCAGGATATTGGCAGGAACTGGAACACGTGGTCCCAAAATGCTCACTAACAGAGGTGTAAACAAGTTTGTGTGCAATATTTGAGCAAAATAAGCTTGTTGTGCATATGGAACATTTCTGGAATCTTTTATTTCAGCTCATAAAACATGGGACCAACACTTTACATGTTGCGTTTATAGTTTTGCTCAGTGTATATGATACCATATCAGTACTAGTTGCATTTACAACTAGTGTTGACATCATTGTTTGAATGGAATGTTAGCTTATTGGCAGTTAATTTGACAAATTAATGGAATCAGTCCTCTCAAGCTGGCTTGCTATCTAACAAACAAACAGTGCAGGTAAATTCTTAAAATGTATTTAATTATTTTACACTATATAAACACATCTGGAAAACCATCATTGCCCAACTCCGTGAACAAAATGGCTGACCTTTATACCATCATAAGAAGGTTACTGTTCATTCTAGTATTCTAATTCTATGTCAATGATGTTAAGACAAAGTTTTTCCCCAATGGGTCATACCTGTATCAGTACCATAAGTGTAAAGCTGGAATGTAGATACAATCTAGAAGGGGTTTTGGAAAAGAAGTGTGGATGTACAATGATGAAATTAACTCTTAACCACCCTCTGCACAGAACCTTGAGGACCTGGACCCTGACTTCATCATGTCCAAGCAGGTGGAGCAGCTGGAGAAGGAGAAGCGAGAACTTCAGGACCGCCTGAAGAACCAGGAGAAAAAGGTGGAGACAGAATTTTCAGCAAATTAGGCGATTACATGTTTTCTGTCTTGCCTGTTACACAAACAGGTGATATATAAAGACCTCTACTAGGGGGGGAAATTACTCACTCAACATTGTTTCATGTGTGGACTGGTCCTTGCAGATTGACTACTTTGAGCGTGCCAAACGTCTGGAGGAGATCCCCTTGATCAAGAAGGCCTATGAGGAGCAGCGTGTCAAAGACATGGAGTTATGGGAGCTCCAAGAGGAGGAGAGGGTATGGCAAAATATTTCTTCAGTGTCTGTGCCTTTGTAAATCCTGAACACAAAGCCATCTAGGGCTGTCCCCAACCCCCCCAGAAAATCTTGGTCAAACTAGAGTTGTCTGTTCTTAAAACGTGTTTTAATCAAATCGACTATATTTACTGAGCTTGTCTGATGCTTTAATCACACTGTTTGATTAAATAATTAAGACACACAAATGACTAGAGGGTGTCCGACCAGCAATTGATTTAAGTTGTGCTTGGCCGGGCTCAGACTTGCTGCGCTGTGTTAAAAAAAAAGACAGCGAATGACTGTGTGACTAGCACCCGTTGTCTCTCTCTCCTCCCTGCTGCAGCGACCACCACAGAACATCAAAGTGTTTATGGCGCTCTCCGTGTTGCTGAGGCTGCAACATAATTACAGCTATTTCTGACTGACAAGTTATCGAAATGTAGGAAAAACATTCCCTATTCCCTCAACCCTTGCTGTCTTTACGTGACACATGTATGAATCACACGCATGTGACCAAAGACTTAGTCACATCGGACTAGTATTACTTGAGAGTGTTGGTTATGGAATTATTAGTCTAGAATGCCTGCTATTCCGGAGAATGATTCGGACGGGATTCGTTTTTTTCCCAAACTGCCCCCTGTAATTAGGATTATTTGTTATGTAAATCGACAATAATGACTAAAGCTTGGAGGTTTTTACTCTAGGCGTGAAGATAGGGCCACACTGATAACTCAAGCTTGCTTCCGAAGTTTTTAAACCACATCAAACTGTCTTTGGTATAGTGTCGCCATAACATTTCAATTGAGGAAGTGTGATCATAATCATTAGGATATTTTAGCGATCTACAGTACGTCCTAAATGCCCCCCAGCCTTCAGGTGTGAGCTAAACAGTGCAATTACACCTGAGATGTGTTTTAAGGCTACGGATGAGAAAGTTAACCTCTACCGAGCACCTACCCCGGGTCCGGGAGCACCCCCCACCCCCCCCCCACACTGATTAGCATCGCTAGCATAGCGTCACAATTAAATAGTAGCATCTAAATATCATTAAATCACAAGTCCAAGACACCTAATGAAAGATACAGATCCTGTGAATAAAGCCACCATTTCAGATTTTTAAAATGTTTTACAGGGAAGACACAATATGTAAATCTATTAGCTAAACACGTTAGCAAAAATCAACATTTTTCTTGTCCACCATTTTCTCTCAACACCAGTAGCTATCACCAATTCGGCTAAACTAAGATATTGATAGCCACTAACCAAGAAAAAACCTCCTCAGATGACAGTCTGATAACATATTTATGGTATAGGATAGGTTTTGTTAGAAAAATGTGCATATTTCAGGTAGATGTCATAGGTTACAATTGCACCCACCGTCACAAATGGACTAGAATAACTACATAGAGCAACGTGTTTACCTACTTACTAATCATCAAACATTTCGTAAAAATACACAGCATACACTAATCGAAAGACACGGATCCTGTGAATACAGACAATATTTCAGATTTTCTAAGTGTCTTACAGCGAAAACACAATAAATCGTTATATTAGCATACCACATGTTCAAACATTACCAGAGCATAGATTCTAGCCAAAGAGAGCGATGACGTCAACATTGCCAAAATATATTAATTTTTTCACTAACCTTCTCAGAATTCTTCCGATGAAACTCCTGTAACATCACATTACACAATCCATATAGAGTTTGATCGAAAATGTGCATATTTAGCGGCACAAATCGTGCTTACACAATGGAAATACTGTCCAACTACTCAAGCAATCTGCCCGGCAGCATCATGATAATACAACTATTTTTATCAAAAACTATTCATAAACTTGACTAAAAAAATACAGGTTGGCCATGAAATGAAAGATGCATTAGTTATTAATGCAACCGCTAAGTTAGATTTTTAAAATTAACGTTACTAGACATACAGTGTGCGTTACAGACAGACTAGTGCCGCAATAACTGCGTCACTATTTACCCCTATTGAGTTTACATTTTTCCACATAAAAATGGAATAACATCATAAATAGCTCTTACTTTTCGACGAGCTTCCATCGGAATCTTGGCCTAGTGGTACTTTTGTCCAAAAGAATCGTTGCTTGGTTGTAAAACATTGCATTCAACTTCTGATATAGAAGCTAACTATAGCTAACAATTGCTAACATTAGCTAACGTGTCCAAATCCTCAATACGCAATACTGTGGAAATTCCGAAAAATAGCAATATACTCGCATAATCTGATATAACTCGGTTTCAAATAGCTTCATTATGATGTTTCTAACACCTATATCAAATTAAATTACAGACTGATATATCTAAAGTTCATTACTGAGCGCTCGAAAATGGCATGCCCAGGTCTCTCTCTGCGTAAAGTTCAACGTCGAAAAGATGGCGTAGCTCACTCCTTGGTGTTTTATAACCTCTGAGAGATAGCTAGGAACCCCATTCCACTTCTCATTGGTTACTGACATCCAGGGGAAGGCGGGTGCAGTTCGTGTCGTTCCATAGGATATACACACCCCTTTAAACTGAACTGAGATCAGAGCTTCGCTCTCAGACCTTCGCAAAACCTGTCATGGATTTCGCTGTAGAAAAAGTTCTGTTCCACTCAGAGACATAATTCAAACGGCTATAGAAACTAGATAGTGTTTTCTATCCAATAATAACAATAATATGCATATTGTACGATCAAGAATTGAGTAGGAAGCCGTTTCATCTGTAGAGACAATTATGCTAATTTGAAACAGCACCCCCTATAGTCGCAAGAAGTTAACTTTTCCAAGCGTTTAGGTCAGTTGTATGCTGCTGCTTTGTGATCTATTAACAGAAAGGGTTGCATTAAATAGCCAAAAAATGTTTTACTGATGCATTTGGCAATATTCAATTCATACGCACAAAACATATAAACAAAAGCATTCACTGTGAAAGTTGATAGGCTACATGTAAGCCATTCATATATAGCTTATGCACATTTATCGAATCAGTTATTGTTTTCTTGTTTAAACCGCGAGCAACATCTGTCAAACTCAGGCGTTTCTCTCAAAACACAGGGATGTCGATTAGCACGGGACTAGTATTATCAGAGGCTATTCTGCCTGGAATTGTTGCTTTCCTGCCATGAAAAAATGACTGCCATGGCAGATTTGGACGGGACAAAAATTACCGATGTGATGTTTTGTGCTTGTGCACATAATTACATTACCCAACCTCCCCCAGTAAAACGAATCCCGTCCAAATAGGGCACAATAGGGCCTGACCTATAGCGTATCATAATCAAATTGGTTATTACAAACTCAGAACACCGTAACACATGTGACTGGAAAATGGATGCAGAGGACCTGACAAATAAACTTGAAACGGGGGAATGTTTACTGGTTGCTCAGGAGGTAAAGGGAAAGTCACCTGTGTGGAATAAATGTGACTAGTTGTGGAAAATATTGGAGATCAAGAAAAAGAAGGTAAGGAGCAAGCACTGCGTGCATATTATGGGTGCCAAACAGGTAGATTACAATATAATTTCTCTGACCGTTTGGAACAATGTAAACAACACTGAATAAATTATAAGCGTACCAAAGAGTCTGTTGTAAAAAAAAAATTGCAAAGACTAAAAACAGTTGCATTCAATCATGAGTGCAATTTCCAAAATGGAAGGATTTATTTATTGTTTAAGCTAATTATTCAAGGCTCACTTAGTTTTTAAATAAAAATGTAAATGTTTGATTGCATTTCAAATCATGAATGACTCCTATGCTTTGTGATGACATAAATGACTTATGACTTATTGATTGATGCAGTAGCCTATATAAGTATTGAAATATAGGCTTAAGTAAGTTACGGTATTAAGACTAAACTGGATACATTCTTGGGCCTGCAGCTGGTGGTTACACAAGGCTGCTATACTAAGCCTACTGATGATAATGACATTACTTATGATCATAATAGTAATAACATTAAGAAGTAGATAAAGAAAAATAGATAAAGTAGATAAAGAAAAATCTGACAATTTGGAGCAGTGTAAACCACAAATTATAATAATACCAGAGAGACTAAGGAGAAAAAAAGTGTAAATTATTATTATTATTTTTTTAAATGGTGAAATTGTTTACTTCAAATGTCGCTGCGTGAGGTTTTTGGCTCACGGAATCAGTAGGCTGTTAAACCAACGGAAGCAGGATCTGTCTTATTTCTGTAGATATATTGATGATTCATAAAGCCAGGCACCTTTAACAGTTAGGCTATTGATTATAGACCTAATTAAGTTGGGGTTTTCGTAGACAATAAGGCAAGGGCTGTTTTCTCATCTCCTCATTCTGCTGCTGCCGCCGCTGCATTGTTCTGATCACTGATATGCTGGTTAACTTTGCTATTATGCACACAGCAACATGGTCAAAGAAAAGGGCCTCAATTCAACAGCCCACTGATGTGTTTCTGAACCGCGGACAGTGACCACTATCCAACGCGGGAGAGCGCATTTTGTTTTAAAATAATCCGATTTTTGTTGGTGTTGCACCATTGTTCTTATGTAATATAACCATATACAATTTCAGTATCACATGTCTTAGACTGATGGACTGTGCCATCCCCATGGCCTCCACAATGGATCAGTCATCTCAGACAGACAGGTGCGAATCAGACATGTCTTGTACACCATGATATTTTTATTTTAGCAACTGCTCGACTAAAGAAATCTCGGTCGACCAACAGACTATCAGCCAAATCGACCAGTCGACTAACCGGTGTCAGCCCGAAAGCCATCATAGATAGGATGCATGGACTGAGCGCTCTAGTGATGTCAGGCTGACTGGTCCATGTTCTTTTGTGTAATAATAAAAAAAAATGTGGTTACACAATGGTCAGTGATTATGGTCCATGTGTTTTGTGTTGTAGATCAGCAACATGAAGGTGGATCGTGAGAAGGCCTTGGAGCACAAACAGAGGATGTCCAGAATGATGCAGGACAAGGAGAACTTTGTGGGCAAAATAACCGACGCTCGCAGCTTCATCTACGAGGTAAACGCCATTTGAACGTGCATGAAACCACAGATTCTATAAGCCCATTGACAATGACATTAAAGAGCTATAATCAATTGCTACTAAGAAAGCAGGAATAACCAAACAAAAGTAATACCAGTGTCAATGGTGTTTCACCATGAGTTATTTTGCCGGTGTTCTTTTTCATCATATAAAGAACACAACTCAGTAAGAATGTTATGAGTTGAAAGCGTTGGCCTAAAATGTCTTTGTTCTTCTTACCTTCTCCAAGGAAAAAGTGAAACAGTTCCAGGAGCGCCTGGTGGAGGAGAGGACGAAGCGTCGAGAGGAGAGGAAGATCCACCGCAAGGAGGACCGTCGCAACACCTTCTACCGCAATAAGGAGGAGGAGGCCCAGCGCATCCACGAGGAGCAGCTCAAGAAAGGTACCTCAAGAGTTACCTCTCAGGTCCAGAGATGACTTGATATATAGAATGACTGTCAAATGAACTTAGATATAGTCCTCTGAGTTTCTCTTAAAGGGTGGAATACAGGGCATTTAAAAATCTACCAGCGAGTACGATTTTTTTTACCAGCCAAAATATTATTTTTTCGCTAAAATCACACCAACAAAACACAAAATAAACAGATGAGAATGTTTTGTAATGTTTCTAACACAATAAATGTATTACTAGTAAGAAGTAATGTGGTATATTGTTTAATTTTTAACTTTTAACCAAAATATCACAGATGAGGCAAAAATGTTTACCATACACTTTAAGGATGTGAGGGTACTGTGGTAACATGACTCGTCATGTTTGCCTGTGTGATTGAGTCTGACTAGTAGAAGCGTTATCTTTTCCCTAGCAGTTTAAACTAAAATATAGAAAAACAACCTAGCTTGTGAGCAAAACAATGTAAATAACCAAGAAACAGAAGGACAAAGTGTAACTTTAGTAGACTTTCGATTCAAGTAAATTAGACCCACTTTTATGCCTGTGTGCAACGCTTCTAAAAATGAATCTTTCAATCGGCTCTTCACGTGCACACAACCCCTAGCTTGGCGGTGTTGCATCACGAGGTGGAATAGGCTATATAGGATTCCTAGTTCTTTGACTTTGTGCGATTAATTTTCCAGCTATGAAACAAAACAGCGGAAATACTTTGAAAACAGCTACTGCAGCATTTATTTTGCTATAAATGTGATCATATTTGACTATTTTTAGTCACAGATGCGAGTGAAACGCTCTCACTGTGGAGCCCTGACCTGCCACCAACATGGCTGGTGAAATAGACGTCTTACCCTCCAATGGCAAAATCTACCCGCATTTGGCAGGTGTTAGTTTTAGGCCTTGGTGGAATAGTTTAATTGATGTCAATTGAAGATGTGTGCAAAAACTTGAGTTATGCGCACAGATTTAGGTAGGTTAGATTTTGGGTCCAATGTGGTTTTTGGTTGGAGTTTGTTCATCTAGTTGTCCAATGTGACGCTTGCCCCATAGTCTTCAGTTGTCCTGTGTTCTGTGTTCTATGTATTATCCATGTGTTGTTGCAGAGCGCGAGGAGCGTGAGCGCATTGAGCAGGAGGCGCGCGAGGCGGAGGAGGCGGTGTACCAGGAGCGCCTTGCCAAACTGGAGGAGCAGGAGAGGAAGCAGCGCGCCCGGCAGCAGGAGATCGAGGAGCGCGAGCGCCGCAGGGAAGAGGAGATGAGGACCCCTGCTAGGTCCGAGGAGAAACCCAGAGGAGAAACCAAGGTAGCCTACTACACATCCCCGCCAACATCTCCCAGAGCACTTTCACACAGCCTCACTTTGCCCGTCGAGTCAAAGATGACTCACTTTAAAGGGGTGTTAAGATCAATATCTAATATTAATAAATGGGTTTTATGTTGCGCTTTTAATGGACCCAAAGTCACTTAAAACTTTTGTTTGCTCAGTGATGATTCTCCTCCATTGATCGCTCAAAGAGCGACATGAAATGAAATGCACTTCTATTTCACCGGCGAACTGAGAGCGACAAGCACATTCACCCGTCTGAAAGTCAAATACAGCTATTTTCCCCCTTCACAGTGTGAAGTGTCGTGACACTTTGGGTGTAGAATGTAGTCCTTCACCCTGTCGACTTAGTACCCTGTTAACTTCAAAATGAGCTTAGATAAAGGTATATTGAGTAGGATAAAATGATCATACTTATGTTGTGAAGGTAATGAAACCCGTCACTCAGTGTTGGACACTCTTTTCCTCTCCAGGACTGGGGCGCTGAGAAGGAGGAAGGAGGAGGAGGATGGAGGAGGCGTACCGAGGTTGAATCAGAGAGGCGTCGCCCCGTGCCTGATAAGTGAGTGTGATTTCATTCAGAATGTTTTTGAAGCTCTTCATCTGGTTAAAAATAATTTTGTGTTCACTGATCAAAATACTGCTTTATTATTCTCTATAGTGTCACCGTACAGGCTAAGTGAGTGGGATTTCATTCAGATTGCAAATTTTAATTATTTTACCTGGTTTAAAATACTTTGTATGTTTGTGTTCACTGTCTTATAACTGTGCTGTGCGTTCGCTCGGTCTCTCTAGGGACTGGAGAGCCGAGGGCCGCGAGGATGTCGGCGAGGACAGAGACCGAGAGCCACCCTTCAGGAGAGGAGGAGACGGCCCTCGCCGTGGCGGAGACGATGACCGTGGACCCCCGCGCAGGGGCTTCGGGGACGACGACCGCCCCCTGCGCAGAGGCATGGATGAAGACCGTCCACCAAGGAGAACCTTTGGGGACGATGACCGTGGTCCCAGAAGGGGAGGGGACGAGGACCGCGGTCCCCGCAGAGGCTTCGACGATGGCCCCAGGCGTGGTTTTGATGACGGCCCCCGCAGAGGCATGGACGAGTCCAGGGCCCCCAGACGCGGTGCTGATGATGACACCTGGGGCCCCAGGAGAGGGGGAGATGACGAGAGGGGAGGGCCCCGTGACGACAAGCCATGGAAGCCCGCTGTCCGGCCCGGTATGGATGCGTTTTTCATTTAATCTGTTCCAAATATGGATCATTGAATTGATGTGGTTGCATGTTTGTCTTGTGTAGTAAGTGTGTTGTTGTTGAAAGTGCCTTTGTACTTGTTCTCCTGTAATTCTGTTAACTATTTATTGAACTTCCAATAGTAAATGTTTGTGTAGTGGCAACTGTTGCCAGTTCTTTTCACACATTGTGCTGGATCATGGGCAGTTGCTCTGGTGTCTACTTCAGGTGGTGGCTGGCGTGAGAGGGAAAAGGCCCGCGAGGAGAGCTGGGGTCCACCCCGCGAAGGTGGCGGCCGCAAGGAGGACGAAGAGGGCGAGAGGGAGGAGAGAGAGGAAAAACAGGAGAGCGAACGCTTCCCAGAGTGCCGCCCACCCAGGTCAGACACACAGTATGTGGACTACAAACGGCACTACTGTGATATGGAGGCTCATATACCATATGATCAGGAGTGGCCCTAAACGGGTGGATGGTTTCACTGATATTGTGAAAATAAAGTAGCATACGTGTGTTATGGCGAGGTGTAGGTTTTTTTGTGGAGTAATGGGGGACCTCTGTTTTCAGGGAGGAGGGAGGTGGAGGTGGTGGTGCCTGGAGAAGGCCAGGTGCTGATGAGGCTCCCAAGAAAAGCTGGAGAGACTCTGTTCGTCAGGAAGAGCCTGCCCGCGAGGACCGCCCTCCTATCCGTCGAGAAAGACCTGATCACAGGGATGACCGTGAACGCCCCCCACCCAGCAGAGAGCCTGAAGAAGGTAAGACGAGCTCAGTCCTCTGCAGATACGTTTAAAGTTTTGCTATAAAGCTTTAATTTAAACCATTTAGCCAGCAGGTGTCCCCACTTGCTTTGTATTTATTGCAAGCGTCAACCGGTATCAAGCATCAACCTGTTACTGCAGCAATAGTATCATACATTGCCTATACCATGAAAATCAAGACTACTGTAACCCCTGTCCTGTGGTGGTATTTCCAATCTGGAGGAGGTATTTTAAACAACACTTAGAGTTAAGATGCCATCCCCTAACGAGACGGGGTTCTGTGCACACAGGAGGCGGCTCCTGGCGCCGTGCAGGTGACGACAAGCGTGAGGAGCGTAAAGAGGAACGTCCGACTCCTCCCAGACCCAGAGAGGGCGAGCGTGAAGAGGACGGAGAGAAGAGCTCCTGGCGCCCCGAGAAAGACAAAGAGAATGCTGGTGGCCCTAAGAAGACCACCGACGAGACCGACGATGACGGCTGGACCACTGTGGCCCGCCGCTGAGTCCACCCTCTCTCTGAGCATCTGCTTCAAAATGCCCCCGCAATG
The DNA here is from genome assembly GCF_029448725.1 of Salvelinus fontinalis. Taxonomy (NCBI): domain Eukaryota; kingdom Metazoa; phylum Chordata; class Actinopteri; order Salmoniformes; family Salmonidae; genus Salvelinus; species Salvelinus fontinalis. The sequence goes on along the minus strand of NC_074701.1, from coordinate 10,899,558 downwards.
GCTAATGTACCCCTTATTGCCGCCAGCCTCCTAGTGGTTTAACCTTGGCCTAAGCTGATGAAAACTTTGGCATAGCAAAGCTGTTTAATTGTTAAATCAAATGTGTCATCTCATCAACAACTATCTCTATTGCCAATGAATATGTATTTTGTTAAAGTTGCTTCTTAACCTAAAAAGTAGTTGATTCCCATTTTGATGTGCATTCCTAAGAGTATCTACACTGAGCGAAAATATGAACGCAACATGTAAAGTGTTGGTCCCATGAAATAAAAAATCCCTGACATTTTACATATGCACAAAAAGCTTATTTCGCTCTATTTTTTGGGCACAAATGTGTTTACATCCCTCTTAGTAAGCATTTATCCTTTGCAAAGATAATCTATCCACCTGACGGGTGTAGCATATCAAGAAGCTGATTAAACAGGATGATCATTACATAGGTGCACCTTGTCCTTGGAGCAAAAGGCCACTTTTAAAAGGTGCACACAACACAATGCCACAGATATCTCAAGTTTTGAAGGAGCGTGAAATTGGCGTGCTGACTGCAGGAATGTCCACCAGAGCTGTTGCCAGAGAATTTAATGTTAATTTCTCTACCATAAACTGCCTCCAACGTCGTTTTAGAGAATTTAGCAGTATGTCCAACCGGCCTCACAACCACAGACCACGTGCAACCACGCCAGCCTAGGACCTCCACATCCGGCTTCTTCACCTGTGGGATCGTCTGAGGAGGAGGAACTAATTCTGATCGGCTGGGCCTGGCTCTCCAGTGGGTGGGCCTATGCCTTCCCAGGCCCACCCATGGCTGCTCCCCTGCCCATGCATGTGAAATCCATAGATTAGGGCCTAATGAATTTATTTCAATTGACTGATTTCCTTATATGAACTGTAACTCAGTTCAAATCTTTGAAATTGTTGATGTTGCGTTTATATTTGTGTTCAGTTTTTGTTTGTCTATTCTGCATCCGTAGATAAACCATTTGTCTGGGATTAATGGGGGCTGAACTAGAGCTGTGTTTGTGAGACGAGGGCCGGGGCCGGGTCTTTTATACAAAAACCTCTGTAGAGTCAGAATGGTTCAAGCTACAAACTATTAAAAGCTATCTATGAAAAGCTGAGACTTTCACAAACTTGCACGTGACATGTTTTGATCTATGATGCTCACAAGCCACACAAGAGTCGTTAGAAGGTAAGATTCTTCTACATAGATCATAGGAAATCCCATGACATAGTGTCTATAGTACTGTAATAAGCTCACATAGTTATTTTTATTTTAGGATTTAAAAAAAAAACTATTTAACTAGGCAAGTCAGTTAAGATCAAATGATTTACAATGATGGCCTACCAAAAGGCCTCGGGACGGGGGCTGGGATTAAAAATAAAATGATAGGACAAAACACATGACAAGAGAGACACCACAACACTACATAAAGAGAGACCTATGGCAACACAGCATGGTAGCAACACAACATGACAACAACATGGTAGCAGCACAAAACATGGTACAAACATTATTGGGCACAAACAACAGCACACGAGGGCAAGAAGGTAGACAACAATACATCACACGAAGCAGCCATAACTGTCAGTAAGTGTGTCCATGATTGAGTCTTTGCATGAAGAGATGGAGATAAAACTGTCCAGTTTAGTTGCTGTCACTTACTCCACATAGTTGTCACTGACTAGTTGGATATTAATTTCCCAGTGAGTAAATAATTTCTGTACTTAACAGCATTCATGTGACTTCATTTTTATCAGGCTTTTGCTTTGGCAGACCTTATTTTTCAATTGACATTTGTCAATAAAAGTCATGAATGCAACTATCAAATTGTTTTGTGTTCTACTTGTAGCCCTGGTTGTCCTGAAAATAAAATTATAAAACAATTAATTGTGAGGCAATTCATGCCCATGCATGTGAAATTCATAGATTAGGACCTAATGAATTTATTTCAATTGACTGATTTCCTTATAACGAACTGTAACTCAGTAAAATCTTTGAAATTGTTGATGTTGCTTTTATATTTTTGTTCGGTATAATTGGTCTCACTCAATATCTAGTGTCTGGTTCTATTTTAAATCATTCAACCATATTGCATGTTTATAGATAAAACTTTTATTAATCAAGTACTTTGCGCAACAGTTGACTAAGTACAAGCTATGTTCTAACCAACCCTTCAGGCCTTGAGCCCTAACAGAGAAATAGTTATTCTTACACTTGGTCCTTTTTAAATAAAAGTCATGAATGCAACTATGAAATTGTTTTCTGTTCTACTTGTAGCCCTGGTTGTCCTGAAAATAAAATGGTAAAACAATTCACCGTGAGGAAAAATGTAAGGGCTGGATTAATGAAAGTCAGATAAATGAAATGTCGTTTTTTTTGCTAGAATCTCGGGACTGATAGAGTTTGCACCCTTGGATTCGAGTGAGCATGGCTGGGGGGAAGTTTCCACCATATTTCTTACAGCAGTCCATTCCTTTTAAATCCATAAGGGGGAGTGAAAGCTAGAGAATCGCATTTAATCTTATATCTCAGTTGAAATGGGTGAAAATCTTAAATCCCGAGGTTAGTTCAACGGAGAAAAGTTGTTCCCTGTTAGTTGTAATTCTCTGTAGGGGAAATACATGTTTCTACTTGAGAATGTAACAATAAGTAACAAAGCTCTTTGTGGGTTTATGTAGCCATAAAGAGGCTATACAATTATGTAGGCATAGGCTATGTAACAAAGGGTTCAATCATCTCTCAGTACCATCCCCATTGAGTGTAGGCCTACTCGTTTGACCTTTGGATTCTACCCATAAGAATGTGTAAAGAAGCTACGGTTGGTTTCATTTCGAATCTTACATTTTCATGCAACCAGTCCGTGTCCCTTCTTTAAGCGTCCTATTAACTATCCAAATCACAACAATCACCCTCGATAGACATATTTGCGTGATTTTGGATCTTAGGCCTATTTGACATATTATTGGTGGGCCAACTGTGATGTGTCTGAAATGCGTGTAGATTATGCTCCAAAGGGTAACCAAAATATGTTATATTATTTTGCCACCATGGAAGGAGGCTATTTGCAGTGATCTCTGCAAGGAATGCGCTAGAACTATTTCCTCTTGAGGTATTGAAATGCAGTTGTATTTGAAGCAAAGCCATGTAAAGTAGCTACATAGCCTAAATCAGAAAGGCAACGGTGATGTATAAATACAAAACGAAAAAAGCTAAAAAGAAAATTCATCAAATATAGGGCTAATGGAGTTTTCAAGATTGTTTGATATATGCTGCAAATATAGGGCTGTCAAATGCATAAATATTATTCAGTTGCGTACACATCTGTAGCTGTTTTTTTCTTTCAAAAAAAGTTACCTTTATAGGGAACTGGGGTAAACGGTTTTTCATGTCAATTTAAAAGGACTCGGCTAATACCGTAGTCTGAAAAATCAGGTGGGATATGTCGACACGCACTCACAGTCACACAAACACGCACACCTTTAGTTTCGTAAGTCACGGCCGATTAAAATGTGCAATATTAGGGCTATGATTATGACGATAGGAGAAGTTGTGTTGGCCAATATGTTTGCTTATTTTATTTCTTCCGCCAGAATTAGTTCGTAAAAGTGTAGCAGAGTGCAAATGTTATGATACAGTGTATTGGTTTTACGTGTAGGCTGTAGAACATGTGGTAATTCATAAGCTATAGGTCTACTAGTCCTACTTTACAAAGCTTATCATTCAGCAATATTTTACACGTGTATTTTTTCAATAGTCATTATGCAAAAAGGTTGGCTCTAGAATAGTTTGTAGGAATTATTCTGCCTCAACAGCTATTTTCACCCGTTTCTATTTGATGAACATGGAAAAATATTACATTATTATATTAGCTTACTATTTTACTGTATTAGATATGTCAATGTTGTGACTTAATAGTCGATTACTTTATTATTTTGGGGGAAATAGTTTGAAGGTTAGCCTAGGCCTACTATGTGAAATGCTTCATCTTTACACACAATTTTGATAAATAAATAGGCTAGGCCTATATCAGTGCCTTCAGAAAGTATTCACACCCCTTAACATTTTCCACATTTCTCTGTGTTACAGCCTGCATTTAAAATGGATTAAATTGATATTTTTAACATTATTTATTTGAATAACTATTTAATTTCTGTACCCCACACACACAATGATATGTAAGATCCCTCAGCCAAGCAGTGGATTTCAAACAAAGATTCAACCAAAAAGACAAGGGAGGTTTTCCAATGCTTCACAGCAAAGAAGGGCACCTATTGGTAGATGGGTAAAAAGCTCAAAGCAAACGTTGAATGTTATCCCTTTGAGCATGGTGAAGTTATGAATTAGACTTTGGATGGCATATCAATACACCCAGTCACTACAAAGATGCAGTTGCCGGAGAGGAACTAAACCGCTCAGGGATTTCACCAATGGTGACCAATGGTGACTTTACAACAGTTAAAGAGTTGAATGGCTGTGAAAGGAGAAAACTGAAGATGGGTCAACAGCATTGTAGTTACTCCACAATACTAACCTAACTGACAGAGAAGGACTCCTGTAGAGAATATTCCAAAACACGCATCTTGTTTGCAATAAGGCACTTAAGTTATGCTGCAAAAAATGTGGCAAATCAATTAACTTTTTGTCCTGAATACAAAGTGTTACGTTTGGGGTAAATCCAACTCAATACATTAGTGAGTACCACTCTCCATAGTTTCAAGCATAGTGGTGGATGCATCATGTTATGGGTATACTTGTAATCGGTAAGGACTGGGGAGTTTTTCCAGATAAAAAAATTATGGAATGGAGCCTAGCACAAAACCTGGTTCAGTCTGCTTTCCATCAGACACTGAGGGATTAATTCACCTTTGAGTAGGACAATAATCTAAAACATAAGTCCAAATCTACAGTGAATGTTTCTGAGTGGCCAAGTTCCAGTTTTGACTTAAATCTGCTTAAAAATCTATGGCAAGACCTGAAAATGGTTCTCTAGCAATGACCAACAACCAATTTGACAGAGCTTGAAGAACTTTGAAAATAATAATGGGCAAATATTGCACAATCCAGATGTGGAAAGCTCTTAGAGAATTACCCAGAAACACTCACAGCTGTAATTGCTGCCAAATGTGATGTTAGCATGTATTGTTTCAGGGGTTTGAATACTTATCTAATCAAGATATATTCGTGTTTTATTTTTCTTCATTTTTTGTTGTTGTTATACAAATGTTAGAAGTTTTCTTCCACTTTGACATTACAGAGTATTTTGTGTAGAAAGTTGACAAAAAAATTACAATTAAATTAATTTGAATCTCACTTCGTAACACAACAAAATGTGGAAAAAGTCAAAGGGTGTGAATACTTTCTGAAAGCACTATACAAAGCGATGACAGAATGTTTTTTGGTGAGTACAATTTCGAAGACACAGTTCAGCCATTTTTCTCACATTCTTGTTTCCTGTAACTGAAATTAACACATTTAGAGTGTTAGTAAAGAATAGTTAGGCTGCAACTTTTTAATAACGGGTGTAAAAGCATACTAATAATTCCACCGCACTTTCACAAGATGACCACCGGAGGCCGGCAGCGCACCATCGCTGAATGTTGGTCAAAACCATAGAGAATGATAGAGGACTGTTGTTTGTGTCTGTCCGATTTTGGCGTCTGTGAGAGTACCTGCAGTGCCTTTGAGGCTATCTCGATTTTGAAGTAGTGAATTTCTTCTTCTATTACTTCTATGAGTTGGTAAACAAACTGAAAGGGTGCATACTGCCACCTGCAGTGTGTTGTTTGAACAGGTATGAAGCCAAGGTTGGCGATTTCACATCAACAGGGCTGTAGTCGAGCGGGTTGAGAACTTCAAGTTCCTCGGTGTCCACATCACTAAGGATCTATCATGGTCCACACACACCAACACAATTGTAAAGAGTGCGCAACAATGTCTTCTCCCCCTCAGGAGGCTGAAAATATTTGGCATGTGCCCTCAGATCCTGAAAAAGTTCTACACCATGCATCATTGAGAGCATCTTGACCGGCTGCATCACCGCTTGGTATGCCAACTGCTTGGCAGCCAGCCATGAGGCTCTACATAGGGTAGTGCGTACAGTCCAGTACATCACTGGGGCCGAGCTCCCTGCCATCCAGGAAATTGTCAAAGACTCCAGCCACCCAAGTCATAGACTGTTCTGTCTGCTACTGCACAGCAAGCGGTACCGATGCACCAAGTCTGGAACCACCAGATTCCTGAACAGATTCTACCCCCAAGCCATAAGACTGTAAATAGTTAGTTAAATAGTGAACCGAATAGCTACCCGGGCCATCTGCATTGACCCTTTTTGCACTAACTTTTATTGACTCATCACATACGCTACTGCTACTGTTTATTATCTCTCCTTTTATTCCTAGTTATATGTACATATCTACATCAATTACCTCGTACCCATGAACATCGACTCGGTACTGGTACCTGTGTATATAGCCAAGTTATCGTTGCTCATTTTGTATTTATTATTACTTTTCTTATAACGTGTTTTACTTTTCTATGATATCTCTATTTTCTTTCTCTCTGCATTTTTGGGAAGGTCCGTAAGTAAGAATTTCACTGTTAGTCTACACCTGTTGTTCATGAAGCATGTGATGAATAAAATGTGATTTGATTTACTTCCACTTGACGTTATGGAATGTTTGCACACAAGTATAAATCATTGGATGATCCCCCTGATAACCCGGATGGAATTATGTGATCCTTCCTTAACCCTTAGGAAGTCCCACCCACTTGACTACTTAAAAATGGTGAAAGTAGTCAATGGGCGCTGCTCATGTTACAAAATAGGCTTTTGGGTACTAGAGTCCTCTATCTATCTCTATGGTCAAAACCAAGAAGTCGCACGAACCATGATGGTTTAGAACCATCCGTCGTCATGGAAGCTGTAAAAAGAAAAACGTTGAGTTTTTCCAAAATAATCTAGGACTATACAAACAGGTAATGAACGGAAATAAAAACCTCAACTAAAAGAAATCTACTAAAAAAATGTATGATAAACAAACGATTATCCGCGTAAGTACATATTTGCATTGACAAGGCTACCAGTAGGTGACGCAGTTTTGAACAGCTAGCCTACTAAGCCAACACCCATGAAAAACGCTCCTTCATCCCTGGTTCATTGAATGGATTCCAATAATAAACAATCCAAAGAATGAGACCAGTGTAATATAAGGGAATCTTGTTAGCTATATTGTTAACAATGTTTTTATTCATTTACATCTTAGCATCAATTCACAAAAGTAGGTCTAACTGAGTAGACCTACATTTATTCGTTGCTACATACATAAGGGCATGTGGCCTATTGTTATTATTATGCTATTAATATCATAATTTCTGGAACAATAATACTGATGAACTGATAATAATAATAATAAAGAATTGTTCTATTTTTTGTTATTATTTTATTATCACTAATATTCTGCCTTGGTGCTGAAGTAGATGCATTAGCCTACTGTTTATCAGTCTGTAACTGCAAAACGTCCGTTTCCTCATTGACTAATGCAGGCCATTATGATATGTAGGCCATCTCATGCCTGGAGTATGCCAGACAGTGTGTTGCTGTTGGGCTACACAAAGAAGCAGAAAGCTGCACCGTGTACAGAAAAGGACAAGCAAGATAATAACAAAAAAACAGAGACATCCCACTGACCCTTCCACCACTACAGTCACGGAGAGAGCAAGCAGCAATAAGATTGGTCACTGCCATGCACCAACCTGACCACCCTCCACATGATCTCCTACCACAGAGAAAGGGAGACAGTATTGGCAGAGTCCTCTGAAACCAGAACCGACTGTCCAAAATCAACGCAAGGACAGAAAGGCGGGTCAATTCTACCACAGCCACAGCCATCAGACTTTGATTTTGTGATTTTTTAAAACTGTATTTTTTTCTAAGACATGGAACCTTTTTAATTTAATGTAATATCTTGTGTTTTTAAAAATATTGTCTAAATGCCACTGTGCATTCTGCAAAATGTAGTCTTCTGGACTGCGAGTATGAATTAAATAAATCAATTCAGGCCTACAGCAGATAAAATGTCAATCATATGCACAGGACGTTTCGAAAGACATATGGGACCTTCTCAATTGAATGCAATATCTTGTGTTTTTTAACTATTGTCTAATTGTAACTGTGCATTCTCCAAAATTCAGTATTGTGGACTGCGAGCGTGAATGAAATAAATCAAATCAAATCAGGCCTAAAGCAGGTCAAATGTAAATCAAACGCACAGGACGTTTTCAAAGACACTGCACATAGAGGGAAATAGTGCATATTACTACGCAAGGAGACAACGGCCTACAATGGTGCAATGTTCCAATATCGATGTGCAACACAAATGCTTATTGGGGTTATCATTTATTAAAATAACACAATGCGTGCTGACTTCAGTTAAGTTTTCAGCATCCCAGTTTTCAGGTACAAGCCATGGCTTGCTACCATGTTATCATTAGACCGACTTGGCACTATGGCCTACATGAGCTGTCCCGACGTCAAATTTGTTCAACTGAAGTCATCCTTCGATATCTTTCTTGTATATTTTTAAGTAAATCTTAGATTTAATTCGCAAAAGTGTAACCTTGGCATAATATGATTAGACCTAATTAATAATCATAATAATCATCAACAACAACAAAAAATGGCTTTCTTGTTATTCATAATAATTTTACCATCGATGTAATGGGCTTGTAGTAATGCAGGACGGATTGGCCACGTAGGTCTAATAAGCAGAAGAGGGCAAACAAAGTTAAACTGCAGAGACTCATAGCCCGGGCAGATTTGGACTCACACCCCATAGCATTTTCTTACAGCCTACTTGTGGGTTGAATCATATGTCCCCGAAGACAAGCATCATAATAATGACAGTGACTAAAAACCTACAGTTAAATGAAAGAAAAACATAGTTAACTTATTCCAACAGAGATCCTTTATTGGATTAAGAAAACCATCATGCGCATTTTCATGGAATTCAGCATTAGCAAAATAATGAAGATATCACTAAAACATGTAGGCCTATTGCGGTATAGAATAGGCTATATGTTACAGGTGGATTTATTATTATGCTACAGACATTTCCGCTAAATGAATGATAAAATGAAAGGCATACCAAATACATTTCTAAACTCGTGCGTGTGTATAGGCCTGTGTTTTCCTATGCACTTTGTAAACCTCAAATTACAAATGATGAACCTTTCGTCAGTGAATGCTTGACTTGCATTGAGCAGGAATTAGCCTACGCAAAAAGTTGTGTGTAGGGTAATTTACGTAGGCCTAAATTAACGGGTCGTTTATATGTCAATACAACACACCAACTGCACTAAATATAGTGTGGATCCAATATCCATCGTCCCAATCTTCCGGCCAATAGAAATTGGGGAGCCTTCAACCCCTAACTAATCACAAACTGATAGGAGAAAATGAAAACACGGAGAGACGAGGCCAGGGTATGTAGTTGGGTATGCTGTAATTACCATAATAATGGAAAATATAAAATAAATATAAAGGGTACCCCTAAAATATAAAATCGGTAAACCCCTATTTAAACAGAACTATGTGGTGGCTATTGGTAAACACACCCAGGTCAATGGTGTAGGCTACATTTTATACTAACAACGTATCACACTTATGTCAGAGAATGTTAAACCGACTCTTAGCCCCGTACTTCAACATAAAACTCAACACTGATAAACATAAAGGTCCCTTTAAGACCAACTGTCCCCAGGCCTTATCGGTAGACAAAAATGCAAACGTAAGTACCTTGAGCTTTTCTACTGGTTCAGCTGAGTAGCCTATGTAAAAATGTTCTGAAGATCTGGTTCTGAACGAATCCGTTCCGTTTTGCTCGAGTCCGCCTCTCCGTGCCTGTTCCTATTGACGCACTTAAAGACTCTTCCCTCAACCTTAAGGCGAGTAGCAGCGACCAATCACCATGCCATTACAGGCTTCAGAGGAAGCTGTTTATGTGACTCCGGCGCTAATTAGGCTCATGAACTAACAAATCGCTTGCACAACTGGTGAGGAACCGATCACATCCATGGATTGTCTGGCGCAGTTGACCACCTTTATGGCTATTTGTTGATTTATTGTTACTTTGGCTTCTATTCTTGCTGCACTCTTCGTTCCAAAGTTATTTATGCTGACAAACTTTCTCGGTGTGGAGTAGTAACCTATTTTTTTTTACGAAGAACGCCTGCACCTCTTAAACTCTATGCTGGGGAATCTTGACTATCAAACCATGTTTCAACCTACACCGAAGAGGTGTTTTACTATAGAATCGTTGGTAGCGAAGGATAATCCTCTACCAGTGTCGAGGTCTGAGGAGCCCATACGACCAGCGGCTCTGAGCTATGCAAACTCCAGCCAGATGAATCCATTTCTGAACGGGTTTCATTCCAGCGGCAGGGGCGTCTACTCTAATCCGGACTTGGTGTTCGCTGAGGCGGTCTCACATCAGAACAACTCCGGTGTCCCAGTTCATTCGGTACCACCTCCACACGCTTTGGCTCACCCACTTTCATCCTCACATAGTCCGCACCATCTTTTTGCCAGCCAGCAAAGGGACCCCTCAACTTTTTACCCATGGCTAATACATAGATATAGGTACTTGGGTCACAGATTCCAAGGTATGTTGAATTTACATTTGTCTTTTTAACGCATTTATTACGTATTTATGCTGTTAAGCTCTTTTGGATGTACCATAGCATTTATGTAGGCCAATATAACATGTAATTATGAGAAGAAAGAAACGAATGATAAATATCAGCGCGCTATCGAATTTTGGAAATATATGTGCTATCTATCGCCTTGTCTCGAACAGTTTTACAAACTGTTTTTGTCTGTTATAATTAGTTATAATTAGAACACTGTTCAACTGGAATAGGCTAGGGTACTTTTAGTAGCTTAATGTAGGGCATAGTATTTCTCAATGTGGTGACACGGGTTTACATTTATTTTGCTGGTAGTCTATAGCCTATCATTTTACATTTTGTTAAAAAAGGAATTGCAAAGAGTGGACTTTTGAAAAGTCCTTTAGCATCTAAAATATTTAATTGAAACAAAAATAAGCATAAAACCTTACAACTGGAAAGTGTAGGCCGATATAATTAAATGACTTGTTATTTTGAACCAAAAAATTATTGTTGAAAAATAAATAACGATTTAATTTGGCCTAGATATTTACTTCATGTTTAAACTGAATGCAAATCAACTTAACTACATTGATAGATGCCTATGTTTTTTTTGTAATCATCCGTGCCTTGGAATAGGCATTGGGTCGTATTTGTGGGCTATGTTTTTATTGCCCAAACTGCTGTTTAAGAAATTGTACACAATGCACTTTTTAAAATCGTACTATTAATTTATCGTCCCCCAAATTGGACTGTCATTTTGGGAAAATTATATATTTTTGCTGGTGGATGCACATGATCCTTTTCTGAAAACAGTGACATGCAAATTGTATAATAAGTGAACGATCTGTTTTCATAATGGTTATTTTAATAAGGGTCTTGATAGTAATTCTGACAAAAATGTAGGCTAATGTAGTCTATTATATTCTCCACCATATACTTACAGTATACCAATGACTGTAGGCTCATGTTAAAAATAAAAGTTCGAAAAGGATTAGGCTATAGAGGCTTCTAGGCCCCTTTGTGATTGTAGACGATTTTGTTGCTATTTTTTATGTGTAGGCCTAGTGTTTTAAGGATAACCAAAGACTGTATCGAAACGGCGCTTAATTTAGCCACTGCATAGCCCTATTGTTCCCATTTAATAATATAAACTGTATGAATTTGCTATTGTTAAAATGATTGCAAACAATTGTCAAGGTGTTGCTTGTGACTAAATTGGTTTCAATGTTCAATTGAGTGTTGCCGTAGACTTTAGTTAAAAGTTAGAAGGCCCAAGTCTGCGGTATAGTCAAATTATGAGCATAGCATCATATCTTTAGCCTCAGTTTGCAACATAAGAGTGGTCATAATTAATATCCCTCCCATTGTCGTTTTCAGGTAACGAAACAAGCCCGGAGAGCTTCCTTTTGCACAATGCACTGGCCAGAAAGCCCAAAAGAATTCGGACAGCTTTTTCCCCTTCCCAACTTCTGCGGCTTGAGCACGCATTTGAAAAAAACCATTACGTCGTAGGTGCCGAACGAAAACAGCTTGCGCACACCCTTAGCCTCACAGAAACTCAGGTAAGAAAATGAATAGAATATTCACAAGTGTATCGTTAAATCCGCATTAGGCCTACTTTGAATAGGGAGTGGATTTAAAAGACGATTGTGTCAAGTTGCATCAGACCTGACATGACGCACAGGTTTGTGGGGTGTTTTTCAAGGGGTGTTTTATAGCCTGTAGGCCTACCTACATTAGGCTATAGGACAATAATAACTTGTTTTGGTGTTGGCTACGGAATCTGTGAATATGTTAATTTATCCGAATATGCTAATTGTTTATTGGGAATTCATATGCCTGCCTATAAGTGACATTACGGGAGTGATTTATTCATTTCTTGAAAACACGACAATGTGTTGTCTTTTGGGGGAAACTGCACACATGCTATGGTTAATCCGTATAGCAGGTCAAATTTATGAATTTCACATAGGCCTAAATGCTATTCTATTTTAAATATTGAAATTAAGGGGGGAAAATTATATAAATGAAAACACACGTTTATTCATTTTTCAAAATTAGGCCTACTATTGGATAGACCTGTAAACCCACAGTTTCAGATATACAAAAAGAAATGTATACACCACCATCGGCCTTGAGGCTTTTAGTTGGATGAAATCCATGATCATTGTACAACCTCGTTGGGTTGAATTACTTTGTTTTGGGGGAAAAAAAGGTTTCCATTCAAAATGGAGGGCAATTAACCAGTTAACCATTTTAAAGGATCTATGGCACGCTAAAAAGAATGAGACGGACTCAATGAATTTCCCTGGCCATATTTAAGATCGTATTTGTGCCTATCAGCTTGTGGAACGGTCGGTGTCTTTTGTCCCAGTGTCACCACCGGCTCTTCTCTAAACGGAGGCTTTCAGAGGGGAATGAGGGAGAAATTAACCATCAGCCACTTCAATTAGCTGACTGAAAGCACATTAAATGCACCTCACTTGCCAAGCTGTCAGACGGATGGCTTGTATATATTAATATTGCCCACTAGCCTATTGATATGCATTTACAAAAGGCTTAAAATTAACAAGCAATGTGACTTTTACATTTTGGGGGAAATTATTAGAAATTAAATGAAACTTATTTGTTATGCATTGCATATTCGGGGGCCTGTTTGCGCCCGTTTTTTTTCGACCAAGGTGACGTCAATGTCTGGTAATTGGCTTATGTTTGTACTATAAAAAAATAGAGCATGCAATACATGCCATTTTTGACCTAGGCAGTATCCCATCTGAAAATAACCGTACTTCTAGCCTAACTTGTAAGACATTTAGGGCCTATAGCATTGGGCACATTTTCACACAGCGATCTATGAGAGCCTATGCAAAAATGTAAGGCCTTTGCACTCCTTTTATAGTCTATGTTTGTATCTCTTTTGCTATTCTGCTATTTGAATTCTCACTTTACGCACGTGGATGGTTTTTGTTTACTATTTTGGTATTTATTGTAGCGTTTATTTATTTCCCTTAGGTAAAAGTGTGGTTTCAGAACCGAAGAACCAAGTTCAAGCGGCAAAAGTTGGAAGAGGAGGGTTCAGATTCGCAACAGAAGAAGAAGGGGACCCATCACATTAACCGATGGAGACTCGCAACTAAACAAGGATCGGGAAGCCCGGAGGAAATTGACGTAACTTCAGACGATTAAAATACGAAATTGTTTGAACCTGGGACAGCCGTGTGGCGTGAAGGATGACATGGCTAAGGATGCTGTGTACAGAGAGACAGAGAGAGGGTAAAGCCAATGTCACATTTCGATTCTTCGGAGATCGGCAGCTGAGGGTGAGAGATCCGATTGGTGGCACTGCTGTCACTACCATGGGTCTGTCAAACCGTATCAAATTGCCCAGGCAAAAGTGATTGACAGTATCGCAGTCCACCTACCTGACCACCTTCCACGCAACAACCCACCACTACAATCTCCCACGAACCACCCAAAAATTAATCTCCAATTCACATTGGACATTTGCACTTCTGAAAGTTTCTAAATACGAACGTTTCCACTCAAGATACCAAAATCCACAACTGTTTTTGTAAAACTTAAATTGCATGGTAGACTTTCTGGTAGTTGTTTAATTTGATAATTTTCTCAAAAACAACGTTGTTTTAACTCTATTTTCAATCTCAGAGATGTTGTGCTTCTTCCTTTTTACAAAGTGTGCAGTCTTTTAATTAATGATTATCGTGTTAAAGTGATTGTGAGAACAGTATGAAGTAGCAGTGCTGCGTTATAGTGTTTTTAAAGAAAATGTATTTCGAAAACTTTATAAAAGTTTATCAAACCACAGATAAAGTACTTAAAGGGAAAGTATCCAGGACATTCCTTAAACCTAAAGCTTTACCATGTCTCCGTTATTCTGTCACGAGCATATTGTCAGGATTTGACCCTCCCGTGAGAGTTGCCACAAAGGACTAATGCAAGAATTGACTGCCGTAGAGGCGAGAAAACGTCAAGCACTGAGCGTATCCATGTACAGAGATACTAAAAGTTAATGTTTCTGTTAAACCCTCTTTTATCAGAATGTAAATAATGTTGTGTTTGTGTTAAGTTTGCTACAATTTTAACACAAAGTATACTTCCAAGAAGTATGTAATTGTTAATATTTTGTCAATAAAGTTTTATCAATATGTTGCGCGCGGAGTAAAAGTAGGGTTTTGATTTTAGATCAACTTTCATATCTTGACATTTTATAAAGAGACCTGTTACGCTCTTCAATTCAAGCGTGTATTATTTCACACTTTTTATAGGCTATTGGCTGCCACCAATCAACCGCTTCATATATCTTGATCTTGGCCAAACCAGTCTCACAATTCGCCTATATTTGAGATAGGCCTATGACTAATTTTAGAAGGAATCCAGACAATGTGGCTTGTTAAAAGTAACTTATAAAATCCAAAAATATTTTTCTGTGGCAAGTGCATGGTTGTTTTTCCGGCGGTTCATTTGCTCCTCAGTCTGATAGACTGCATTAATCCGTTTTTATTTAGAGGGGCAGCGTCTGGTCTGTTCAGGCTACAAAGAGTCCTACGAGCTTTTGTGAAAGTGCAAATCAGTTTAGGCAATTATCATGCGAGTAATATGAGGGGGAAAGGGGATGCATTGCCCAGTGGTCCACTTTAATCTCTTAATCCGTGGATCCAAGGGGGCTTGGTTGGACATAATTTAGTACAATCTGACTACCCCTCACGAAGCGATAAGGGAAGGTTGCAATGTGCAGCTAAATGAGATCTTTGTTTAAAATCTTGTCTCCGACAGCCACGAGAAGGATATGCGTACACGCGCTCTTCCCACAAATTGATCACAAACAAAACAGCATAAACGCATGTCTACTCTTTTCCCAGTTTATGTGTAGCCTATTACGCTTGTACGGCAAAAATAAATTATATATATTTTTTTGTTTTGACATCTAAGAGCTTAATAGACCAACGTCTTCCTTTATAAGTGACTCAAACATAAAATGGTATTATTTATTTATTCGGGGCAAACCCATTGCCACCAAGGTCTCATTCACAAGGGTGCCCTGGTCACGGTAACACACTTAAATACAATATGGAAACAAAACAGCCATCGATACAATGTAAAATGAAATAAAAAATACAGCACAACGCAATTTAAGAAAAACGGTATATTCCTCAGCTACAAAATGTTATATTCCTCAGCTACTAAGTCCTCAGTCAATCATTTAAATTACCATAGCGGCACCAGAACATCCTATTGTAATGAGTTATGTGAATTGTTTGAGTAGTGAGGTGCATTAAAAGTAAGAACGGTTTTACCTAATTCGGTGGAGACCCGAGAAACCTCAAGAGTTAACCAACTCTGTCAAAGGGTTTGGTATCTCATGTTTTATGCTTCAACAACGAAGTTAGGTAAGTCGGAAGCTTGTGTAGTAGAGTTTTGTAAACAGAAAGGGAATATTGAAGTGACCTACAGGACTTTAATGAGGACCAGCTAACCTTTTAATACATGATGCGTATTAAAACCGTAACCTGGGATAAATCGATGGGTTTTGGTAGACAGCATCCAAAGGTTTAAGAGTAGTGGCTGCTGCATTCTGGTAACTGGTGTCACCATAGTCAAGAACTGGCAGGAAAGTTGACTACAATATGCTTCCGGCTGTTTAGAGAGAGGCGTTTAAACTAGCTCATCAGTATTTTTTTTATTTTTTTACCCTTGCCAATCCAAATGCCCAGATATTTATAGGCGGGAACCCGATCAATCGGTGAACCATTAAATTAATAAATGTGTAGTCAAATGCACATGGGAAAAATGCACATCAAATTGTTTTAGATGTTCCAAAATTAAAATGTATTATATTTACACTATGTATCTCCTAAACATGTGAAGTCCCACAATGCACAGTGTATGATGTGAGGTGTGGTGTTTATTTCTATAATTGTTTCACATCTTGAAAAGGAGCTTTTCGGAGGGGGTGGTATGGGGGGGCTATATGCCTACATACAAACTATGGTCCCCATATATGGATGGGGAGTTTTAATCGGCCCATGGACTATAACAGCAATAAGAATCTTCAGAGAATACCATTAGCTTTGAAAAAACCCTAAAAGCTTTATTACAAACCCAGCTTTGAAATAGGGGGATTAGAGGGCTGAAAAGGTCCCACAATAGTTAGAAGAAAAGGTTTCATGCTAATGAGGTTAATGCCCTTTGTATCTCCGGACTCCACAACTTCATTACTCCTATCTCCGGCAACACCGAGCGGCTCAGAGCGCGCAATCCACTCGAGCTTCTCCCTACCCTGCCTAAAGAAGGATTTGATAGCAGTCCTGTTCAAACTAGATAATTATATATTTTCAAGTTGGAATTAAGATAAAGAAAGTGCAGTGAAGGCGGTGAGCCTTGATCCGCTGCAAACAAATTTGGCGCACTTTCTCCCTCCGCGGTGCCTCAATAAGCAGAACAGCCTCCTCATTATGACTGGGTCTCGTTTTATTAATTGTACACTCTTTTGATTTAAACAAGCCAGTCTTTTGAATTTAAAGGCAGATTATTGTATACAACGAAATTAAATAAATGTTATAATGAAGAACCGGATCTGTTCAAATGTACGGGTTCCCATGAATAGCCTATACATTAGCACTTCTACACAAGTAGGCCTATACAGGCTATTCACAGAGCTAATTTGGAACTAGGGGGGGACATTTCTATTCAAACCGTGCATTGCATGCCTTTATGACACATGCTGAAATGTATTTTATTTTATAGTGGATATATTCGTCAAATAGGCTATTGGATTAACACTGCAAGCTATTTGGTGTCTTTTTCTGCAACATAACTCGGTGTATTTTTGTGATAAAGGCTATGATAGGCCTATATTTTTTCATAGAAGTCTGTGCATAGGCCTATGACTGTGCGTAAAGCCTCGACCTTCTCCTTTTTACAAGGCCTACAATTCCAAGGATTTACATATCTTGGGTTTTGACAATTTAACATTTTCACGGAGGTAATGCAGCAACGCAAGGGATAAAATACCATTGTGCGCAGGGAAGCGCACCTGTCTACTTGAACAAGGCAGGTGAAGACGTTGTTTGCCATTGTTAATCTTTAGTGGTTCCGGTAGGCCCACTGTTTCCTCCACTCAAACTTGCTCTGGGTCAGTGAATGTTAAGTTATGAGATACTAGACCCCATATACTGTATCAATCGATTCCTTTCCCAAACAATAAAGCTGTGTGTATGGGGAGTGCTGGGGACCTTGTGACCCGCTTATTTAACCTTGCGCTGCTCCGCGGTACAGAGGCTAAAGTTTTTTTTGGCTGCCCTTAATAAGGACCGGGAAACGATCAATCATCAAAGCCCCATGGCTTGGGTTTATTATTTAGTTACTATAGCCAGATCATTCCTGGCTGCTAAATACTAGACGAGGAATATGGATTCTGACACCATCTGAAAGGATAGCAAGTAAGCCAAAGGTCTAGGCTACTTACCTGATGTGAAAGAATTATCCGCCATTTAAAGAACCGTCCTATCAAATGATCCCAGTGACCCAAACCCCTTAATCTGCAATTAGTAGGTCTAAATATGTCCGCTGATGTTGCTAATGTGAATGGTATTTGGATGTCGATCATTACACATCAATAACGCACTCCCCTGCTGTAGGCTAAACACTGGAAACAGGTATATCTGCAAAAACAAACACACATTAGATGAAGTCCACTATATAAAACATGCAATGAGACTAATCTGCTCTTGTTAGAGTAGCACGGCCCTATAGCCTACTTATAACTCGCACTCACAAATATAGGCTACCTTTCATCACCATTATGCACAGATGAGCGACTGCAAGCCTTATATCATGTGTGATTTATGATCCGGTTTTTGGAGACTTTAAAGACATTTTTTGCATTTACTGGTAGGCCTAGGGCCTAGGCCATAGTGGTGCATGCCAACTTCCGTCCTACTCGGATTCACGTTGCTTGAAACTAGGTAATGCCAACGTCTGTCCTCTAATTCACGTTTCTTGACACTAGCTACGCTGTAAAAAGTCATTAGTTCTGCTAACTCAATTATTTTGAGGAAACCCGTTGCCTAGAACCATTCGAGTAACCCAACTCAAAGTATTTCAGTGACCTTAATTTATTTTTTATTTTTTTAATGTAACCTTTATTTAACTAGGCAAGTCAGATAAGAACAAATTCTTATTTACAATGACGGCCTACCCCGGTCCAAACCAGACGACGATAGGCCAATTGTGTGCCACCCTATGGGACGCCCAATCCCGGCCGGATGTGATGCAGCCTGGATTCGAACCAGGGACTGTAGTGACGCCTCTTGCACTGAGATGCAGCGCTGCGTCACTCGAGAGCCATAATCACCACCCATATCTTTTGAAGTTGTAAATTGCATTATGTATTCTGTACTATAACGATTGAAGTTACTTGAACATAACAATTTGTTGTAGTGAACGCTAACATTTAGGGTCCCTTCTATTTAAATGATAAACCTTCATTACATTTTTTTTCCCCAAGTGTAAATAGTAGGCCTACGTAGTTATGACTAGTAGGCTAATTGTCAGTGGTCGTGTGTTAATGTTTAACATTGTTTTATGTATTTGAACATTTGTAATTTTAGCAGGATATTGTTGAGCACAATGCTTATTCCCTCTTGCAGTAACTGGAGGTAGAGCTGTAAACATTACAGGATGCTGCAGTAGCCTCTGACAGTAAGGGCTCTATTCAATCTGTAAATCTGACGAATTACATATTCCGCTAAAGAAATGTAAGGGTCACTTCCGATTGAGCCCACATATGCAACATTTTCCATGAACGCAGTCTCCACTGAACCAGGAACACTTCCTTTAAATTTCGAGCACGCTGTAAAACTGAACTTCCGCAATGCGGATTAAATAGAGCCCTACGATTAGTACAGTACACATGACCTTGTTGATAGTGGGACTGTCCTGTCTCATTATTGAACGCCAATTTGTCTGACGGTTTTGATATCAGTTCACCATGATCAATTACACATCTTAGCACAACAAACTGCATAATACTATTTTAGAATGATACTTTTCACTGTATACACTGACCGTTGGAAATGTTTGAGTAGCCACTACTCAATTTCTATAATGACTGACGGTTTTGATATCAGTTCACCATGATCAATTACACATCTTAGCACAACAAACTGCATAATACTATTTTAGAATGATACTTTTCACTGTATACACTGACCGTTGGAAATGTTTGAGTAGCCACTACTCAATTTCTATAATGAGTTCGGTAGTTACTTTTTACATTGTATACAGTGCAGTCTACACAGTGTCAGCTACTGCCATTTCACATTCTCATCTCAACTAGTAGACTAACGTCGTGTCAGAGAAGAAAATGTTTTTGAGCTGATACTTATAGCTTGCGGTTGAACTGTCAGAATCTGACGTCATGACAAACTTGATCTGTCCTGTTTCACAAATTGCTTCTGAAATTGATCCTTGAAACGAGAGAATGAACCCTACACAATTCCCTTGGCCTTGACATAAGGTACAGCGATAAATATACAAGAATAATGAGCAATTACCATATAATCACCCCCCAAATAGCTTACATAATAATAAATTAAACATTGTCGTTTCTCGGATACAGTTTCTCATTTTATTATTAACGAGGGGGGGGGGGGGGGGCTTGCATGGTGCAGAGATAGGCTTATTGAGATCATGATGTTTTCCAAACACAACAATTGTATTTTTTTTCCACGCGTGAGGCAGATCAAATTGTTATTCCAATTGGCGGGATGCATATAGTTCACGGACTTTTTCTAATGATATTGATCGCGTGGTTTTGATGCCTATGCTGGAAACATGGAAAAAGAACTACAAAACAGAGCTTTTGAATCAACTGTTAGTGTCCTTTTCAAAATATTATTTTTGAAATATAAGTGTCAAAGGTTTCATGTTGTTATGTAGTTGATATAACTGAGGAAACACACGCACGCGCGCACGCACGCGCACACACACACATCCACACATTGATTGAGGTCTTTCATTTGGATAAGATTATATAACATTTAGGAGACAGTTACACCCTATCCATTCTAGAAGTGCAAACTATCATTTTTGGATTATTACTTTTTATGTTGGATAGTGCTGCATAGGCCATAAAATCAGCCGAGGTAAACAATTTTCATAATCACGGATTACCATTGATTACCATTAGGCCCTGCATAGCTTATTCCACAACTACTGCCACCGTTCCTGTAGCCTTATAGTAACACCTTATTTGTAATATTCACATTTTAATGTATGACACTTTCTTCAACTGCCTTACGATAAAGTAAGAAAGACATAGTCCTGGTAACTTTAATTGCCCATTTCCCAGAGGGTTATTATATCAATTTTACCAATCATTTACACCTATCATTGGCTACAGTTACATTTTAGCTTCAGGATAACATACACCTGCAAATACCGTCGGGTTAAGTTTAGCATGCTATCCAAATTAGCCCATCATGATTTTGTTGCTTATTTTTCACTAATGTTTTAATATGGCCTACTTTTATTTGGGTCAAGACTGTAGCCTACACTGAAGAACCATGAAACGTGACATGTTTATAACCTAAACGTCAGTGTTTCAAACATAAGCAATAGGCATTTGGATTTGCCAATAAGTGTTCTCATCTGAAACACAGGCGTTTAGAATGCAAGATGAAACACAATAGTCAGCTTTTTCCAGTCAGTTTCCAACCAGAAGAACACCTCTAGTGTTCAGATTTTAAAGCACTGTTGTTTACTTTGCCAAAGTCCTGTTTAAAGTACATTTAATCATTAGAAATTGATGTCAAGTTACATGCCTTTTATTCAGATCTGTGTAAGGAATGTCTATCACCTTACATACAGTTCATTTGGAAAGTATTCAGACCCCTTGAGTTTTTCCACATTTTGTTATGTTACAGCCTTATTCTAAAATTGATTAAATAGTTCTCCACCCTCATCAATCTACACACAATAGCCCATAATGAAAAATCAAAAATAGTTTTTTAGAAATTTAGCAAATTAAAAACTTAAATATTACATTTACATAAGTATTCAGACCCTTTACTCAGTACTTTGTTGAAGCACCTTTGGCAGCGGTTACAGACTCGAGTCTTCTTGGGTGTGATGCTACAAGCTTGGCACACCTGTATTTGGGGAGTTTCTCCCGTTCTTCTCTGCAGATTCGCTCAAGCTATGTCAGGGTGGATGGGGAGCGTTGCTGCATCTGCTATTTTCAGGTTTCTCCAGGAATGTTAGATCGGGTTCAAGTCCGGGCTCTGGCTGGGCCACTCAAGGACATTCAGAGACTTGTCCAGAAGCCACTCCTGCGTTGGCTGTGTGCTTAGGGTCGTTTTCCTGTTTGAAGGTGAACTTGCGCCCCTGTCTGAGGTTCTGAGCGCTCTGGAGCAAATTTTTATCAAGGATATCTCTGTACTTCATCGCTCCCTCGATCCTGACTAGTCTCCCAGTCCTTGCCACTGAAAAACATCCTCACAGCAGGATGCTGCCACCACCATGCTTCACAGTAGGGATGATGCCAGATTTCATCCAGACGTGAGGCTTGGCATTCAGGCCAAAGAGTTCAATCTTGGTTCCATCAGACCAGATAATCTTGTTTCTCATGGTCTGAGAGTCTTTAGGTGGCTTTTGGCAAACTGCATTTAAAAAAAAATTGAACCTTAATTTTAGTAGGCAAGTCAGTTAAGAATAAATTCTTGTTTTACAATTACCCTGGCCAAACCCTCACCTAACCCGGACGACACTTGTGCCCCGCCCTACGGGACTCCCGATCACAGACGGTTGTGATACAGCCCAGGATCGAACCAGGGTCTGTAGTGACACCTCTAGCACTGCGATGCAGTGCGGTAGACTGCAGCGCCACTCAGGAAATAATTTTACTGAGGAGTGGCTTTTGTATAGCCACTCTACCATAAAGGCCTGATTGGTGAGGTGCTGTAAAGATGGTTGTCCTTCTGGAAGTTTCTTCCATCTCCACAGAGGAACTCTGGAGCTCTGTTTAGAATGACCATCGGGTTCTTGGTCACCTCTCTGACCAAGGCTTTTCTTCCCTGATTGTTCAGTTTGGCTGGGCGACCAGCTCTAGAAAGAGTCTTGGCGGTTCCAAACATCTTCCATCTAAGAATGATGGAGGCCACTGTGTTCTTGGGGACTTTCAATGTTGCAGACATTTTTTGGTACCCTTCCTCAGATCTGTGCCTCAACACAATCTTGTCTCGGAGCTCTACAGACAATTCCTTCAACCTGATGGCTTGGTTTTTGTTTTCTGACGTGCCCTGTCAACAGTGGGACCTTATATAGACAGGTATGTGCCTTTCCAAATCATGTCCAATCAATTGAATTTACAACAGGTGGACTCCAATCAAGTTGTAGAAACATCTCAAGGATGATCAATGGAAACAGGATGCACCTGAGCTCAATTTCAAGTCTCATAGCAAAGGGTCTGAATACTTATGTAAATAAGGTATTTCTGTATTTTATTTTTAATAAATTAGCTAAAACTTCTAAAAACCTGTTTTCGCTTTGTCTTTATGGGGTATTGTGTGTTGATTGATGAGGGAAAAAAATAGTTAAATCAATTTTAGAGTAAGGCTGTAATGTAACAAAATGTGGAAAAAGTCAAGGGGCCTGAATACTTTCCAAATGCACTGTACATTTCATCTCAACTGAACAGGACATTTGATTCAAGAAATCTTTTTTATCACATGTTGTTGTTACTTGACTGTGTTGAGTTCATTTCCGTTAAAGCTGCAATATGTATTTTTTTGGGCGACCCCTGACCAAATTCACAAAGAAATTGAGTTATAGATCTGTCATTCTCATTGAAAGCAAGTCTAAGAAGCGGTAGATCTGTATGTGCTCTTCCCGTTCTTACGTTACGTTTTTGGTCTTTTACTTTAGGTTTTGTACAAACAGCTGAAAATACAATATTTTTGGTTATGGAAAATATATTTCACAGCTGTTAGATAGTACAATGACTCTCTACACTTTACTTGGTTGTTTTGTCACATAAACTGAAATTAGCCAACCTATTAGAATTTTAGCAACCAGGAAATGGCGGAGGGATGTTTGCATAGTGAGCCTTCAACTCTCTCAAAGTGAAAAAGATGTGTGAGGGGCATCATGATCATATTTCCCAGCATGCTTTGTTGCAGGTTGCTTTTTAGAATAGTTTGTTTGAATATCTATGTTAGATAAATACACTTTTCTCGACTAATCTAATCTGTAAGGGTTTGGATTTATTGCACCCATTACTGAGATGGTTGTTTCAGTTTAGATGCTTTAGGTATTTTTTTGTTTCGTTCTCCAAGCAGTGATTCCTATTGCAGTTTTTGGTGGTAGAATATAAAAATTCCTGAAAATCCTCCCTCTAGCTGGATTCAGATAGGAATGACCATTTACTGATCATTTCACAAACCATCATTTTTTGACTTGCAGGTTTAATGTGGACCACGAGCCAGGATTTTCAGACCACAATGACAAGGATAACTAGGCCATAATGAAAGGCTTTATGAAATGTATAATTCTTGGTATTAAATGGTTTGGTTTTATTTGAAACAGTTACTTTGTTATTCAGCTGGATAAGGCATCATGAAATTTATTCGTTGAATGAAACAACCATATGGCTGTCACTAACAAACAGAATCATGGGTGGGTATCTCTCACATTCACTGGAATGGCATGCTGGGAAATATGCAAATACAGCTTTACACCCTTCTCTGTTAAAAGAACACCCCCATTATTTAGTGTTAATGTGTTTAAAAAGTGTACAGTGAATAAACATGTACTGGTGTTTACATCTAAACACTGTGAAGCGTTTTCATTGAAATTCTAAATGCCTTGAGGGGTTTAAAAAAGTGTTACAGAAAAGTGTTAAGTTATGTGTTCAGATCCTACCATTTGGTTCTACAGTGTTTATGCATGCACACACACACACATGGTTATGAATTGCATTAAATATTCAGTGTGGACCCTTATGTTGTTATTGATGCTCAAAAGGTTTTGTTGAAATGTTCTCCACGCAGTATTTATTAAGATTGTATATCGCAAGCTGTTAACGAGCAACATCATTTTTTGAAATGCCTTTATTACAGAATAGGTCTAGACTCGTGTTGCTTCTTGTGTTCACATCAGTTGTTTGCTAGTGTTGCTAAATACTTGAATCATGATGTAATGTAGGGTCCCTGGCTGTTACTGTTTTATGGGCATTTTATGTCTAATTGCAAATTTGAGTATTCAGGAATCCCCTGTCCCCATCCCTTTCCTCTCCTTGATGATATAGCCTACAGAGTGAGAGAGAGATAGAAAGCACAGGAGCACAGAGCAATGATGGGAGATTTATCAACATAAAAAGTTCCTATTCTCTAACAATTTAATTAACAAATATCTGAATATTATTCTTTGGGACAAGTCTGCACATTGCAAAAAAGTGTTGGACAATAGGAACACGTACCTCTTCAATTAAATTACTCTGGCAGTGGTATAAATCAGCACACTTTTACAGAACTGTATATTTTCTCCATAGGCCTACATATTAATGACACAGCAAAATCATAGCCTATGCACAAGGTCAAAGCCGGGTTCGTTATTTGGTCAAGAGACGTCTAGAGTGCAGCAGTGACAAATGGCCCATTTTATAAGTAAACATTTAAATAGTGTTTCGACAAGATGGGACTCAGAAAACATTCAACTTTTCCCACCTGTAGACGTCTCTTTCGCCGTCTAGCTACAGTAGCACAGTTGGTTCCTTGGAAGTTGTGGGAACATATGTTTTTGGTTTCACATTGGCTGTGCGAACGAAGCCATACATTTCTTGACCGGTAAACGTTTTTTAAAACGTTCTGAGAACACAAATGAAAAATGTCAACTGTTCTGGGAACGTTTTTGGGGGATTACAGGGTGGTTCCGAGAACGTTTTACTCTGGTTCCTGGAAAGTTTCCCTGGGAGGTTTTATTAACGGTCTGAGAACGGAAATGATAGGTTATTTTGAGGATTTTGAACAACTTCCTTAAAACGTTCACTGAATGTTTCAATAAAACTGCCAGCTTGTTTTCTGTAAACTGTTTTTAAAACTCCAAGCACAAATGGAAATGTATTTCCTTAGGCATTCATCATGCAAACACATTTCTATTTTATTGTGCCACAACGCCAGTGAGATTCAAACCTTAAATCTTTTGTTCTCGATCCAGGGAATTAGTCCACTGCACCAGCAGGATGGAGCTAGCTTGCCATGTTTTTTTATGCCCACAAAGCTGTTCATTTTAGTCTATTCAAACAGACCCCATTTCAAAGAAAACAAGCACTCATTAAGATCAATTGGGCCCCCTTTAGTGGGCGTGGCCAACACACCTGAACACACTTAACAACATAGAGGATAGAGAGAGTTTTGTTGATGCTGAGAACGGAATGTACGTTTTTAAATAATATTCATGTTCTCTGAACGTTTCTAAAGTTTTCTTGTGGTTTTTATGAAAGAAAAAACCCCCCCACAGAACAAGTTGAGAACATCACTTTAAATAGAACCACAAGGAAACCTGTAGGAAACGTTATGCTGACGTACTGAAATTCCCACAGAAGAACATTGTTTCTTAATGTTCTTGGAACGATTTGAGAACATAAACATAAAATAGTATCATGTGGAATCTTGTAGGAAACGTTATGCTGAAGTACTGAAATTCCCACAGAAAACGCATCTCAATCCATTGCATTCGCCTATGTCGGCCTTCCGCATCAAATCAAATGTATTTATATAGCCCTTCTTACATCAGCAGATACCTCAAAGTGCTGTACAGAAACCCAGCCTAAAACCGCAAACAATGCAGGTGTAGAAGCACATCTGCGGTGGAAGGTGATTGAGCTACAGCAGTGTTTGTCAGACCATGAGACATCACAAATAAATCGGTCTTCTCATGCAAACAGTTGGCCTACAAACTAATATGACCCCACTGAGGAAAGGGGAGATTCTCACGACCATGATGGTTCTTTGTGTTGCTCTACAACCCCCACAAATGTCACAGGACTCGTCTGAAGGTAACCCGGTACCGACTTAAAAAATGAATGGAAGATTGAAAGTAGTTTAGTGGCAACAAAAAAGGGGTTAATGTAACCACGATTGTAACCACGATTGTATTTAAATACCAAGATTTTTAAAATGTTGGTCAAGTTCCTCATACACTATATATACAAAAGTATGTGGACACCCCTTCAAATTAGTTGATTTGGCTATTTCAGCCACCACCATTGCTGACAGGTGTATAATATTGAGCATACAGCCATACAAACTCCATAGACAAACATTGGCAGTAGAGTAGGCTTACTGAAGAGCTCAGCAACTTTCACTGTGGCAGCGTCATAGGGTGCCACCTTTCCAACAAGTCAGTTTGTGAAATTTCGGCCCTGCTAGAGCTGCCACGGTCAACTGTAAGTGCTGTTATTGTGAATTGGAAACTTCTAGGAGCGACAACGGCTCAACCACGAGGTGGTAGGCCACACAAGCTCACAGAACGAGACCGCCGAGTGCTGAAGCGCGTAGCGCTTAAAAATCGTCTGACCTTGGTTGCAACACTCACTACCGAGTTCTAAACTACCTCTGGAAGCAACGTCAGCACAAGAACTGTTCTTTGGGAGCTTCATGAAATGGTTTTCCATGGCCGAGCAGCCGCACACGAGCCTAAGATCACCATGTACAATGCCAAGCGTCGGCTGGAATGGTGTAAAGCTCGCCGCCATTGGACTCTGGAGTAGTGGAAACGTGTTCTCTGGAGTGATGAATCACACTTCAACAAGTTTGTGGCAACAATTTGGGGGAGGCCCTTTCCTGTTTCAGCATGACAATGTCCCCGTGCACAAAGCAAAGTCCATACAGAAATGGTTTGTTGAGATCAGTGTGGAAGAACTTGACTGGCCTGCACAGAGCCCTGACCATAACCCCATCGAACACCATTGGGATTAATTGGAACGCCGACTGCGAGCCAGGCCTAATCGCCCAACATCAGTGCCCGACCTCACTAATGTTCTTGTGGCCGAATGGAAGCAAGTCCCTGCAGCAATGTTCCAGCATCTAGTGGAAAGCCTCCCCAGAAGAGCAAAGGCTGTTATAGCAGCAAAGGGGAGACGAACTCCACATTAATGCCTATGATTTTACATTTACATTTTAGTCATTTAGCAGACGCTCTTATCCAGAGCGACTTACAGTAGAGTGCATACATTTTATTACATTTCTTTTTTTTTTACATTTCATTACATTTTACATACTGAGACAAGGATATCCCTACCGGCCAAACCCTCCCTAACCCAGACGATGCTATGCCAATTGTGCGTCGCCCCACGGACCTCCCGGTTGCGGCCGGCTGAGACAGAGCCTGGGCGTGAACCCAGCCCAGCCTGGGCACGAACCCAGAGACTCTGGTGGCGCAGCTAGCACTGCGATGCAGTGCCCTAGACCATTGCGCCACCCGGGAGGCTACCCGGGAGGCACCCGGGAGGCATTTTGGAATGAGATGTTCGACGAGCAGGTGTCCACATACTTTTGGTCATGTAGTGTATGTGCTGAGAATGCTTTAAAGCCAAGCAACTATCCTGCACCATTCCCAGAAAGTTGTGGAAAGGTTGTATGAAAAATAACCATAGGACAACCACACTCTCACCAAGCTCTAAGAAACATATGGTTTTCAGAACATTACAAAATGTGCAAGCTGGGAGGCTACACGGCTTCTTGACTAGAGGCCTGTGACAAGCCTTGTGAGGACAATTTCAGCATCTGCTTGACCTTGACTAGCAGAGTGAAATCACCTTGCTGACTAGGAGCACAGCGGCAGTGTTTTAAAGGCATTTAGCACAATCTCCAGTCACCCACACAATGTTACAGGGCCTCGTTTCCCAGATTCCCCGTAGCATTAAGATCATCGTTAGAACCTTTTATCGATGTATCTTTAGTAGCCGAGATGTTTCCTAGAGCCTTCGTTACTAAAATGGCCTTTAAAAACCTTCGCACATCTACAAGTAATTCAGGGGGTCTACTAAGCTAACATATGGAATTGTTTTAAGATGGTCATTCCATGGATCATTTAGCTATTGGATTTTGAATTCTATATATTTTTGGGAATAAAATATTGAATTTGGTGTTTACTGCTGTAGCCCATAGAAACACATTAATAAATAATAAGGAATAAGGTTTTAAGTGTCCGTCCATTATCTAGGAGATATAAGAAAGCTCAGGAATTATATGAAAAACATTTGACACATTTTTAACCCCTTTTTTGGGGGAACAAAACTACTTCCATACTTTCATACATTTTTAAAACAAGTACCAGGTTACCTCCAGACGAGTCCCAATACACTTGTGGAGAACATCATCGTGTTCGTGAGAGTCTCCCCTTTGTAGACAAAACGGTTCGGACGCTACAGACAGAAGTTGTCACATCGGTGGTACCGACGTCAGATGAGTCCCGCGGGGTTTGTGGGGGTCATAGAGCAAAATCGAGAACACCACCATGTTTGTGAGAGTCTCATCTTTCTGTAGATCTGTGGGATGTATCCTGGTCGGACAAACAGCACTGTAGCTCTGCCACTTTCCACCTCAGATGTGGAAGGCCGACATAGGTGGATGTAGCCCATACAAAAATCAGATACTGTATCTCTATCTTAAAAAGACACATTTTGATGGGGATTTTTGTATTATGTTAATTGTTTGATGCAAGGTGCATACATCGATTCAAGGGGGTTTAAAGGTAAGATTTGAGCTGATCCGAGAGCCGAGCTGCTTTTCCTTCGATCCTATCCATTTTGACACATGGTCTAATGATGGATTTAGCAAACTTTCTCTCTACGTGCTAGTTTGGGGAACACGTATAAAGTTGTCTCGTAAAATAACGATGCATCTGGTACGATCATCGTAATGCTTAAGTTACATACAAGTGGGAAACGAGGCCCAGGAAAGTAGGTTTTAATTTAAAGGTCAAATGCAGCCATTTTTTAAATTTTATCTCAATATCAAATCATTTCTGGCTAACAATTAAGTACCTTACTGTGATTGTTTTCAGTTAAAGATAAACAAAAATAAAAGCAAAAAGCAATTTCTCAAGCAAGAATTTTGCAAGGACTGTCTGGGAGAGGTTTGAGAGGAGAGAGAAAAACTGAAACATCGCTTTAATTGGTAGAGAGATTTGGAACTATCTTTCTTATTGGTCTATTAACTCATTTACCGCGTGGTGATGTCAACATGGAAAACCAAAACCCCATCCCACCAAAACAGGCAGAAATGTCAGGCTGTCTTTTTAAACAGCTCTTTCACTAAATGGGCATTATCATAATTTTCTCAATTTCAGTGTTATTACAACCTCACAGTGTGGAAATACAGTGAGCTCCAAAAGTATTGGTGCGGTGAACATTTTTGTTGTTGTTTTAGCTCAACTCAATATCAGGAAGGTGTCCTTAATATTTTATACATTCAGTCTATAAAACACAGAAAATGCTATAGAACGAAACATAGCCAAGTCATGTTAGTAGGCTAATGGCTCAGATATAAAACAAACATTTCGATTTATTAAAACTTTTGCATTAGGCCTAGAGACCTCGGGACTAATACATTTGACTGAGGTTTATGAATTTGAAAGGTTTCACTAAACAGCGTCCCTTAAGCCTACCTTGCTCCCTTTTATGTATCATGCTGCCCTATAGGCCTAATAATATATTCTCAAATTCTCATATAGTCCACAGACCCTTTTGTCAGAGAACAAATCATTCCCCTGTCTTCTGAAGTACTAAACACGACAACATTTTACAGCATATATCGGCAACCAACATTCCCCTCAGAACTCTAATGTGTAACCCATGGCCGGACGGTACACCTGATAAAACACCTTATGGGCCGTGCAGTTTAGAAAATCCTCAATTCATTACCGAAATAAAACAAACAATGGCTTCACTAAATATATCACATGCGCAGCCGAACTATTTTGTCTCTCGACCTGGAGTTTACTCCTCTCACATCAGGATTAATAAACGTGTTTCTGTTTGCTGACAGTGGACTGTCAGTCAGATGTTTTGGGTCTGTTTTATATGGCATATTAGCGAACACTCTTCTGCAGTAGTCTATAGACTGCCACACAATAAAAATAATTTAACAATTGCTTGTTGTTGTTGTATCAGGACCCAAAAAGTATTGTAGTGAATTTAGGGTGTACGAAGGGGGGAAAGATACCTTGTAACATTACTAAATCAATATGTTTAACCCACAGAGGCTGTAGGCCTACTCTTACCAATGGCAATGTCGTTACTGGAAATGTTTTTTCCCTTACTGTGATCATCGGGTAGAGGTCTGATGGCCTAAATGTAGCCTCTCTAGACAGACGGGTTGCTCCCGGCAATTTACCTGAGCTCCAGTTTAACACGTCTGTTGTGGGTTCCGGCGTCAGTTGGGACAGAGACAGAGAGGACGAGTCGGAAATGGGAAGCACGTCACCTTTAACGTCACTGCCGTATCCGCTTTTTGCCCTGGCTATACATGAGCACAATTCTCACCTGCACTTGAACCCTTATGATAAGCCACATGAATTTCATGTGAACACATGTGAAGTGTTCCAAATACACATGTTTTCATGTGAACAAATGTGATCTTAAGTGAAGTTAATGTGATAACGTGTGACAACATGTAAAGCAACATATGATTAACATTAAACTACACTTGAACACGTGATCACATGTGAAGTGTTCCAAAAATACCTGTTTTCACATAAATTCACATGTGGAATTTCATGTAAAATCATGTATTTGATGTATTTTAGCTTTAATATGAAATTAGTTAATAATTTGCACACTTTGTAGCAAAGTGCTACAATGTCACTCGGTTTATAATCTCTCTAGACAGACGGGTTGTTTCCCACAATGAACCAATGTTCTGGCTTACGCGTCTGTACGTATACAACATCAGTTTGGCACAGAGGAAAGGGCATGGTTGGGACATCCAGCTTTCTTACTGTCTCTGCCTTGGGCCTTATTGTTGCCCAAGCCTAAACATCCCCCAGACACAAAAAAGTAGCTAGCAGGATGGAGATCACAGAGGTTATTTCTAATTTGGGTATTTCACATGTGAGGTAAACAGCTTCAGGATTGTGTCTTTAAATTAGATGTCAAATGTGGCGAGGTCGGGAGGCCATGGGGGGTAAATGGGCAGGCAGGTGAATTTGAGGGAATTTGTTCGTGTCACTTCTTCTGTGCGCACAATTCCGGTTTGGCAGTGTCTCCATCTCTAAGTGGTTTGGGTGGTAGCTTGCTTACTGGTGTGGAATAGGATCTGGTTCAACCAGACGGGTTAGCTTCTTGGTTGCTCTGAGGATATGGCTGGATAGGCGTTGGCATTGCCTGGTGAAGCTGGATGGTGTTGGCCGGCTATGGTTGGGATCATCACACTATTGCCGATGCGGGCTGGTGGAAATCTGGATAGAGTGGTCTATTCAAGTGAGTAAGTGGTTTTGGCTGGAGGACACTCTGTTGGGAGGACTGGATGCTTTCACCACAGTTTCGTGCAGCTGGAGAGAATCGTCCCAGTGCAGACGTGGAAACAAGCAGAATTCTGGTGTTCTGGAGAAACTATGAGAGGGAAAAGTGATTGAAATGAGTGGCCTGACTGTCCTGGGATGCCATATATACCCAATGTAACCACTAATATTTTATCTTTACGAATGAAGGTATTTGGTTTGCTTTGTTTTTGTAACCAAGGTTGAGGTATGCTAATTGGTTAATACGTTTATTTAGTTGAATAACTGATTAGTTCAATGATTGACTTGGAAGAATAAAAAAGACGGCTTGTTTCTTGCCAGCCGCCAAGTTCAGGAGTAAAGTCAGTCTTCATTGTTAAGAGGTAGTTATTGTCTGCATATTATATTTTAGGTGTGGTCTACTGCTCTACTGCGCATTCTGAAATGTCAAATATGGGTCAGTTGTTGTAGATTCTATTGTGTACAGCATTCATATTATAATTATATTATATATCTTCAGCCTCAATCATATTGTATATCTTCAATATTACATTTATATACACCACAAAAATAGTAGAAATTCGGTCATTGTCGCCAGTTTAAACGTTATGTCCATCACTCTCATGAAGGTTGTGTTTAGTGACTGACACATATTGTTCATTAATACGTGACGGCAGAGCAAGAACCGCCTGGGATCTGTCTGTTAAACTATTACGTGTTCATAAGCGAGATGTCCTGACAGTTGAACGATGCATTGAGGCTGCTATAATGACAGAGTTCTCCTGATGACAGTCTTCTGCAAGGAGCAGCAGGTCAACACAGGGTCAGGGCACATATTCACAAAGCATCTCAAGAGTGCTGATCTAGGATCAATTTGGACTTTTAGATCATAATGGATAAGATTGCAACATGGAGAGGGGGGGGGGGGGGCAGGATCCTAGATCAGCACTCCTACTCTGACACGCTATGTGAATACGGGCCCAGGTATTTTCTTGGCATGCAGAATGAAATGTTTTCCAATGTTAGTAGATTACACTGTTCTGTATGATTACTGTAATCCAATGGAGAGTATTCATAAAACTACATCTCTACAGTAAATTCACAAGTATATGAGTATTGAGTATTTGAGTATTTTTTTGAACACAACCCAAATGTAAAATATCCCATGAAATGAAGACTAGATTGTTTGTTATTCTGATTCTGGTTTATTTGTCGACATCCAATTTCTCAATAGTTCCAGTGGAGGGAAAGTTTAATGGAGCAATTGGTTGGGGGGAAATCTGTAATAATTACCAGCAAACAGCACCAACACTATCTCTGGCCTCTCAATCAAATCAATTTGGAAGATAATGGAAATCCTATTCATACCTTGACAGATCATTGGGATTTTGTTGTTGTTGCAAGAATCACATCCCACATGTCTCTGGCAAATGAATGCACAATTATTTATGATATCTGGACTAGAGTTGTGGTAACATGTTTGTCTGTGATTTACCTCAAGCTAATTGCCGTACCGCAGCTGACCCCTGTGCGATTAGGAATTACACTTACCGGTAGTTAGACTATCCAAAATATGCGGAACACATGTTCTATGAAATTTAACCTGCAATTGGAATATATCCAAACGATTACTCCACTAAAATCCAGGATAAAGCATCTCCTGAAGTTGTAACTCTTGCTCACTTAAAGGAAAAATCCAATCAAAAATTATCTTTTGTTTTTTTTCATTAGTCCACTGTTGATACAGTCCTACAATGTTTTGCATGTCAGCATTACACTGCCCAAAGTGTCACTTGCCACATCATCACGATGATGCATTTTTTAAAGTTTGTATTTGTAAACAGTCACAGGAAACCCCTTTCTTCCAAATATA
Organism: Salvelinus fontinalis; assembly: GCF_029448725.1. Taxonomy (NCBI): domain Eukaryota; kingdom Metazoa; phylum Chordata; class Actinopteri; order Salmoniformes; family Salmonidae; genus Salvelinus; species Salvelinus fontinalis. The sequence goes on along the minus strand of NC_074701.1, from coordinate 10,865,497 downwards.
GATCACTGTGAGAAGAACACAGCCCTTAACACAAGTAGGACCAATATCTGCCTTGTACCTCAGCAAGGACACAGAACGAGCCAATAGAGTAAGGATGCTTATGAGTAGGATGCCTCTACTGTATCCACGTTGAGCTCAAAAAGTATTGGGACAGTGCCAATGTTTTGTTGTTGTTTTGGCTCTGTACTACAGCACTTTGGATTTGAAATTATACAATAACTATGAGGTTAAAGTGCATACGGTCAGCTTTAATGTGAGGGTCTTTTCACTTTTTGTAGACCGCCCCCCCATTTAAGGCGACCAAAAGTTTTGGGAAGAAGTCACTTATCAGGAGTCACGGTAAGACCCAAGTGCAGACTGTGTGAAGTAACAATGTTTATTTTAACAGGGGCAGACAAACGACAGGTCAAGGCAGGCAGGGGTCGATAATCCAGAGTAGAGGCCACGGTACAGGACGGCAGGCAGGCTCAGAGTCAGGCAGAGGTCGGTAATCCAGAGCAGAGGCCACGGTACAGGACGGCAGGCAGGCTCAGGGTCAGGCAGAGGTCGGTAATCCAGAGTAGAGGCCACGGTACAGGACGGCAGGCAGCCTCAGGGTCAGGCAGAGGTCGGTAATCCAGAGTAGAGGCCACGGTACAGGACGGCAGGCAGCCTCAGGGTCAGGCAGAGGTCGGTAATCCAGAGCAGAGGCCACGGTACAGGACGGCAGGCAGGCTCAGGGTCAGGCAGAGTGGTCTGGCGGGTGGGCGGGTTCAGGGTCAGGACAGGCAGGGGTCAAAACAAGGAGGACATGAAAAGATAGACTGTAAAAAGCAGGGGCTGAGACACAAAACGCTGGTAGGCTTGAACAAACCAGACGAACTGGCACAGACAGACAGAGAACACAGGTATAAATACCCAGGGGATAATGGGGAAGATGGGCAACACCTGGAAGGGTTGGAGACAAGCACAAGGACAGGTGAAACAGATCAGGGCGTGTTAAAGTAGTCAAAAGTTGAGTATTTGGTACCATATTCCAATAGCACGCAGTGATTACATTAAGCTTGTGACTGTACAAACTTGATGGATGTTTGTTTTGGTTGTGTTTCAGATTATTTTGTGCCCAATAGAAATTAATGGTAAATAATGTATTGTGTCATTTAGGAGTCACTTTTATTGTAAATAATGTTTATAAACATTTCTACATTAATGTGGATGCTGCCATGATTACGGATAATCCTTTATGAATTGTGAATAATGATGAGTGAGAAAGTTACAGACGCACAAATATCATACCCCCAAGACCATTACAATAACAGGGGAGGTTTGCATTTTTTTGGGGGGGGGGTATGATATTTATGCCTCGAACTTTCTCACTCATCATTATTCAAGATTGATTCCTATCTTGCATTTACGCCAGTAATGTAATACAGTATAGATATATTATTCTGGCAAAACTTTAACCACTTTCATTATGGTATATAGGCTTACAGTCACAACAACACCACTTTGCATTGCGGGGCTTAGCCATTGAAGGAGAGGGACACAGACACGGCTAATGAACTCAAGTGTAGTTTCCGAGAGGAGCCTCTAATTACAAACAAACACGACTCATTTCAAGGGTTTATATAAGCTTAAGGTAAAAGTATTTCTCTTTGCTGCTGCACTGTTCTTATGATGTCTGAGAGCAAGGACTTTGAAGCTTACTTGACAATGGCTTAGAGAGCATCTGTTCATTGCCATCTGAGCCTAATACGCTGTAGCAGTTGTCTTGAAATGTTCTGAAAGGTACATTTTCACAGCAGATCATCATGCCAGTATCACAAATTATAGATCTTAAAAACTGATATGTCTTCCGCTTGGATCTTTGAAATGTGTGGTTTTTAAAAACGAGTTAAACCGAGAAACCGATTTAATATGAACACGTGATTTATTTGTGTTTTCACATATCAGGGAACGGAAATGTCAAATCAAATCAAATCAAATTGTATTTGTCACATGTGCCGAATACAACCTCACGGTGAAATTCTTACTCACAAGCCATTAACCAAAAAATGCAGTCTTAAGAAAATACCTATCATTCCAAGTGATTAGTGAAGTGATTATTTCTTTAAATTGAGTAAGGAATGCTCTTATTCAAGGCTTGCTGACAGGCGTACCACAGGTTTATGTGTTTGTAGGAGTGGTATTTAATGACTGTAGGGTCTATGTGCTTGAGGTTGTTTTGTGTTTGAAGGTGAGGACAGAGCAAATCAGACCACTTCGCACATGAACGTCAGTGGCTATGTTGGATTCTCTGCGCCTCTCTTACCCTGGCTCTTGCTGTCCTTTCAGGGGACTCCAGAGGCTAGTTAAAATGTGTCTGATTCTCACCATGAATCTAATTAGATCTCTGAATGAGGTCTTAACATTTCCTTAGAAAAAAAGAACTGCACAGAGGGGAGAAAAAAAGGTGCTAAAACACCAACCCTTATATTCCCCTGCATTGCACTTTGGCTCAACCCGCTCAACCCACCCCCTGCGCCCCTCCCTTTTCTGGAGAAAAACAAAGTCCAGTAAGCTAATGAAGGTTGTAATTAAGGAGATTCTGTCAGGCTGAATGGGTAATTAGAACACGGTTTCTTGGGGGTGTTAGCAGTCCAATCTCATCAGAGCAGAGGCTGTATGTACGGCCAGGGAGAGCACCCTTTCAGACCTCGCCATGGGGCCAGAAAACAGAAGAAGAGGGCTCCTTTTCACCTGCAGTGACATCAGCTCTAGGCGGTTCATTCTGGGAAAAAGGTTCGCTTGTTCAGAGTTTACACTAAAATGAACACTTGTAAATGTCACCAGAAAAGCCCCGTAAAGTGTCTGTGACGAAGTATTTTTCTATTAAACCACTTGAACAGATTGGATGTACAATATAACATAGGTTGAAAAGAGATGAATCTGAGAGCGAATATGAATATGTAACACAACATTCGCGCTGGGAAGTTCAACATTTACCGTTAATATCACAGTAGCCCATCTGTACATGCTCAACAAACCGTCTGTAGACGATCAGCAGCATTTCAACGGCATATCTGTAGCCTGTCAGTGATATTTCAACAGTATATCCCCTCACTTGCACAAATACCAAGTCCATCTATAGATGGTCAACAAACAATCAGCATTCCAACTGCATGTCAGTTACAACCAGTGTTTGACTTGGGAAGGAACTCACCGGAGCTGAGTACCGCCACCTCAAATGTTCTACTGCTTGAGCTCCTGTTGCTCTTACAGAATCTTAGCTAAAAACTATTGTGGAGCTCCTGCACCTAAATATAAATAGTAGCAGCACCCAAAATGATTACCTGCAACTATTTCAGTCCAAGTCAAGCACTGGTTACAACTTAACAGCATATTTGTTGTCATTCTAGTAACTATCCGTAGATATACTTTGGGACTATCCAAATAAAGTGAAACACAAGTTGAGCTCAGTTGACGATCTGTGGACTAACTAGTTACATTCAAACATGTATCGACTGATGAGCGTGTTCAGTGAATTCACTAACATTATAGTAACCCTCTGTAGATATGGATTGGGACTTGGGACTATCTAAAAGTTAAAGACTGTTAAGTTAATAAGCAATAATCACTTAACACATTTAAATGGGCAAATGTTGTTGGGATGACTGAAAGGACTTTTTGACACTTGAGCACCTGAAGAAAATAAACAATCACTATGTGTAAACTTGTCTTTCCTGTCAGTGATGAAAAAATGCATCAGAGGCCTAGTTTTAAAATGAATCTTTTAATGAACAAAAACCACCTGATTGTCTATCAACATTTTTGACCTAATGGCTAAAGGCTGCCAGTGCAAGTTGGGCCGTTGCCCAAGGAGGGAAGTAGCTCCCCCTTTCTCTTCATCTCTGTGACCTTCAGCTAAATATCACCCACCATCTTTTCTGTGCATAATATTACCAGGGTGCGTTCAGTTCAACAAAATGGCGTGCAATGTTTAATTCAAAGGAAACAGTGCTGTACTGAACGACCAGTTGAAGAATGACGGTGATCATGGCGACCCAGAGAGCGATTGTGTATGTGCTTTGTGCTTCATGTGGGTCATGCGCACGTTTTGCTTTTCAAATGGTCACAACCATATTGATCACAGCCTCAGTCTTTCACATTCCTCATGTCCTTAAAAAGCCTACCAAGGACACCATATTTGTGTCACCAGTATGCCCACTCAATGAAGCAGAGTTGCCCCTTTAGGGACTTCTCCGATTTGATTCCACGTAGACAAAGCACCTCGTTCTTGTAAGTCTGCCACGCCCTCTCGATATTCTAAGTGTGCAGACCTGTAAGTGGGTCTACACAATTCTGACTGTGGTTGACCTTCACATGCACGTAGCCCTCCCGTGAGAGACTTACATATGCTCTCTGCTCATCACTGACTACCATTCCCCACCACAGTTTTGGTTAACAGCTGAGAAATGGAGCCACTCTCAAATTCTTAGACCGAGCTATGGATGCAATGACTGACCATGATATCAAAATGATAGTTCTAACAATGTTTTGAGCCCCTATAGTGTTGTTTAAAAATGCACATTGTTTAAAACAATGGAGTCAAACAAGATTTTATGTGGGGTCTCGATGGGGTTAGACAGTAGAACTAAGCTCATGAGGCAGGAGGCAAGTTTTATTCCTCAGGAATCAATGGCTGTATATTATTAAAAGTTCAAATTGGTGATGCATATATTGCAGATTAAGCCTTTGAATCTAAGACCTGGACAACCGTTTTTCAAATGAAAAAATGGGTTATAGATGGAGTATTTTTAAGCACTTATGTCAGGATGAAACATACCTTTCTTTTGTTGCAGAATTGTGGATTAACTCCGTCCATTCTCTGTCCTTTTCTCTTCCGATGCTTTTTCAGGCTTTTCAGACAGATACTCTCAAGTTTCTTTTGCCATCCTGTGGAGCGTGGTGCTGTTCTTAGACATCCCACCTTGCAGCATGTCCACTTGTCGCATGCCTTAACCCTTACGATAATCTAGACAAAAATGAAATGTAGTGTTATGAGGATTATTCATCAGTTAATCTAACAGATCAATCAGGTAGGGCCATGTTCAGATTTGGGAAGGTCCACTTGAAGTGGAATTGAAAGGAAAATCCTTGCATACATTGATGCAAACTATACTGTGAGGGGTCAGAGACATCTCAGACATGCATGCATTTTGTATAGTTTCAAAACCTATACATCTTACAATAATCATGTTTACACAAATAAATAACATTATAAGGGTCTCTGAGGACATATAATTAAGCAATAAGTCCCAAGTGGGTGAGGTATATGGCCAATATACCCTGGCTAACGGCTGTTCTTATGCACAACGCAATGCGGAGTGCCTGGATACAGCCCTTAGCCGTGGTATATTGGCCATATACCACAAACCCCAGAGGTGCCTTATTGCTATTATACCAACGTAAAAATAAATGTTTTTTCATACCTGTGGTATACAGTCTGATATACCACAGCTGTCAGCCAATCTGCATTCAGGGCTTGAATCACCCAGTTTATAATAAATCATTTATAACATGTATTATTGTCTAATGAAAATCCAAAGATATTTATTTTTCATTTTCTTTACAAACATTTACCTCTCATTTGCCATCGTTATTCATAACGCAGTACTCATCTCTGGATTATGGGGCTGATTTTGATAAAGTTCACTGTGGCTGCAAGGAAGTGTAGCTGCAGCTGTTCTTTACCTTCACTTTCCGCGATATAACCAAATAAAAAACGCAGAGGCTAGCCTCCCTTTGTATGTATTGCCTCCACGGGAACAGGCTGGAGTGGGATGGGTAGAAAATGTACCCAGTCCTCACGCTCCTCCTCAATCGTCTGCATGGTGTTCGGCAGCATTCCCTGGGAATCAAATCAGTTGTTTATGAAACACATCATCAAACAACAAACATTCTATTACATAACTAAACAGGGTTGCCAGGTCCTCTTTTGCTGTATTCATATTCAAAAGTCAGAAATGTGAAGCCATTCCCAGTTTAAATAAATAGGAAAAATAGCATAGGCCTACATAGGCCTACTTCAACAGAGGGGATAAAGACCCACTTTCTACCATTTAGTGTGATTACACATAGTGGTGTCGCCTATATGCAGTAGAGATCCATATAGAACCAGTGGTCAATGGCCTTGGTCAGAGCCACGTATTCCAGTTACGCAGTAGGCTTTGGCAGAGGTGGGAGGCTGCACGGCTACTGCAGAACCACGGAGAGCTCCGTCACGGTAGGAGCCTTTGATGTCACTATTACCAAAGACATTCAAAGCTCACAGCTCATTTACTCAGCAACACACCTCTCGGGCCCGATCTGATCCGCGATGGCCTATTCACATATCAGCTTGTTTGCCGGTTTCCGGTCAGCTAAAAATAATGATGGTTCTACCATGACAGACCACTACGCTTCTAGTTCTAGCCTCATCATATAGGCTAAAAGCTCGCTCATCAGAAACCCATGCTGATCTCATGATAAAATGATCAGACGTTTCCAAGGATGTGTCAAACCTAATAACTTTACACCCAGAAATGTGGGTTTGTCTCCTGACCTGGCAACCCTGGCCCAAGTAGGCTGTAACAACATAGGAATGAGAATTATAAGCTACTCAGTAAAGGAACAGCCGCTACTGCCTTAATACACATTTGAATTAAACATCTATATATTTTTTAAAGGATCTAAACATTTTTTGCTTCCAGTTGATTCATAGGCGACCACTAACACTAGCTAACAGTGATTTACCAGATTAAGTTGTCTGTGCACTGTTAAAACACCATCTTCATCTTCCGTCCACATTTCTTTTTTGCTTTTCATTTTTCCTTTCAGCAGACGTTTCTTCTGAAGCCAGTTTTTCAATCTAAATGTAAAGTTTTTATTCTGTTTGACATAAATCATGTAAATTAGTATTTTAACCAAACAACCCATTATAATCGGAGGCATGCAAAGGGCCAGGTTGGAAAAATGTATTGTGTTTTGAATGGAATTGGCGCACTGTTTGAGTACAATTGGCGTACTCCAATTTTATGGATGCGACCAATGTCCATAACATTGCAGACAGATTAAAGACATTTTTAACAAGGGATCCATGGAATAAGTTTAGAGGGTGTAAAACAATACAATGTAATATTATTAATCTAGCTACAATTAAGCTTTAAAACAACAAAATCCTCTCTTCCCCATGAGAAAATGTGTAGAATACATGAAGTTATCTTGAAATCTGAAAAAATGTATCTTCTGAGCTTCTTTTCCTCCTTTCCTAGCTCCCTTTCCTTTCCTCATTTTCTAGCTTCCTTTCCTTTTTTAGTGAAAGGCCAGTTTTAATGACAGGCCTTGCTGTGGAATTACAGCTAGCTGCATCTCAGCTAGCTACCCAGCAATACCCATGTATAGATTCTGTCTTGTTAGGGGTCAGAACCCCTTTTGTTGTTTTTAGCTAAGTTTCTTGTTTTCATCTCCATTGTGGTCAATCTCTCAGAAAAAACATTGTTAAAATGTTGTATATTTTGGCTGGTTGGTAGCCTATCTGAATTCTTTATATATTTTCAAGAGTTCAGATTGTAAAACACCTTCTCTTTTTAGTCATAGATATGGCTAGCAGGTTAGTATGACCAAATTTGGCACTCGTTGCCCCTTCGGTTGTGCTACAGTTAATACAATGTAAATAAAAAAACAAAGACTGCCTGGAACAAATATGCCACTTGAATCTATAATGTCTGCCATTATGAACTTTCCCCTTCTATATTTTTCCCCTAACTAGACTGAACAAAAATATAAACGCAACATGCAACAATTTCAAAGAATTGACTGTTACAGTTCCTTTAAGGAAATCAGTTCATTTAAATAAATTCATTAGGCCCTAATCTATGGATTTCACATGACTGGGAATACAGATTTGCATCTGTTGTTCCAGATACCTTGAAAAAAAAGGTAGTGGCGTGTATCAGAAAACCAGTCAGTATCTGGTGTGACCACTATTTGTTTCATGCAACATGACACATCTGGTAGGGACTGTTGATTGTGGCCTTTGGAATGTTTTCCCACTCATCTTCAATGGCTAGTTGCTGGATATTGGTGGGAACTGGAACACGCTGTTGTACAGGTCGATCCACAGCATCCCAAACATGCTCAACGGGTGACATGTCTGGTGAGTATGCAGGCCATGGAAAAACTGGGACATTTTCAGCATCCAGGAATTATGTACCGACCCTTGCGACATGGGGCTGTGCATTATCATGATGAAGCATGAGGTGATTGCAGTGGATGAATGGCACGACAATGGGCCTCAGGATCTTGTCACAGTATCTCTGTGCATTCAAATGACCATTTTGAAAATGCAATTGTGTTCGTTGTCCGTAGCTTATGCCTGCCCATACCATAACCCCACCGCCACCACGGGGCACTCTGTTCACAACGTTGTCATCAGCAAACCGCTCGCCCACATGACGCCATACACTTGGTCTGCAGTTGTGAGGCCGGTTGTACGTACTGCCAAATTCTCTTAATAAACAACGTTGGAGGCGGCTTATGGTTGAAGAATGAACATTCATTTCTCTGGAAACAGCTCTGGTGGACATTCCTGGAGTCAGCATGTCAATTCCACGTTCCCTCAAAACATGAGACAAATGTGGAATTGTGTTGTGTGACACAACTTCACATTTTAGAGTGGACTTTTATTGTCCCCAGCACAAGGTGCACCTGTGTAATGATCATGCTGTTCTTGATATGCCACATCTGCCAGGTGGATGGAATAACATGGCAAAGGAGAAATCCTCCATAAGATGTAAACAAATTTGTGCACAAAATCTGAAAGAAATAATTTTTATGTGCGCATCAAACATTTCTGGGATCTTTTATTTCAGCTCATGAAACATGGGACCAACACTTTACATGTCGCGTTTATATCTTTGTTCAGTGTTTGTTCTTTCATGTTCCAGTTCAAGTGAAAAGAATGAAGCCGATGAACAAGGAGTTGGTTCAATGGAAGAGATCCTCCAGGCTCGAGTGGAAGACCTTGAGGCATTTCTGAAACAGCTGAAACAGCTAGATGATGAAAAAGAAGGTAGGCAACATTATTTAAAATTAAGACGTCTGTTTAATTGCATATATGATGTATGGTTTATGGATTCTCCACAAATATGCATTAGCATTTTAATTTTTTTTTTATTCTGTCAGTACATAAAATACCAACAAAACAAAAATCTTCAGGTCTCTAGCACAATATCCCATTGACGATACGCCAACATTCAGCAACCCAACATGCCATGAATGCAGGATAATCCACCAAACACGATGAGCCGTCTGGATTGCTTTTGCATGCGAGGAGGAGTCGCACATATTGAGATATTTTAGTAGAGTGGTGATGACATGGACAATGTACATTGCCCTTCTATTCTGCTTTTCTATTTCTTCAGCAGGCACCATCAAAAACATTGTCACCAGATACCAGCGGCTGCCGAACCTGACGAAGAAGAGCTACAATATGGCCGTTGCATTCCAAAAGGTGGGTGTGACCATGAACGCAGTGGCCGCAGTCGGTCCCATTGCTGTGCTGTCCATAGCAGACAGTTGCCTTTCTGTAAACAACTCACAGATCTGGTAATACTATGCACAGAAAAGATGGTGGGTGATATTCAGGTAAAGGTCACAGAGATGAAGAGAAAGGGGGAGCTACTTCCCTTCCAACTAAGATAAGCGGACAAACATGTTTTCCTTGTTGCAGGAGAACAGTACCTTGTTACATTCAATAGTACCGGTAAAAACACGTGTCCCTGAAAAGTGTGTGGCAGAGGCACATACACTTTCAGGGCACATTTACAGTAGTGTTGTACGGTATACTGAAACGTTGGTAGTAAAGCAATACTACAATTTGACAACATTTTCAACATGAGATTTTTTGTAGCTCTTCTCTATCAGGTTCAGCAAGGTTGCAGCAGGTTTCAGTGACTGCACCCTGTGTTCTGTCTAAAACGTGCATCCTTGTGTGTGAGCATCTCATGTGCAAAGGATTGTATTGTGATACTACTGGAATTCCAGTATACCATGCAGCACTACTGTACACATGCCCCCAGAAAATGTGTGGTGGAGGCGCACACACTTTCATGGGCACATTTACAGTAAAGTCGCACTGTACACTTACATCATTAAGCCCAGGTCCCTGAGCTTAATGGTGAGCTTGGTGGGCGCTATGGTGTTGAAGACTGAGCTGTAGTCGATGAACAGTATTCTTACGTAAGTATTTCGCTTGTCCAGGTGGGATAGGGCAGTGTGCAGTGCAATGGCGATAGCGTCGTCCATAGATCTGTTGGGGCGTTATGAAATTGTAGTGGGTCTAGGGTGTTGGGTAAGGTGGAGGTGATATGGTCCCTAACTAATCTCTCAAAGCACTTCATGACGACAGAAGTGAGTGCTACGGGCGATAGTCATTTAGTTCAGTTACCTTCACTTTCTTGGGTACAGGAACAATGGTGGACATCTTGAAGAAGTGGAGACAACAGACTGGGATATGGAGACATTGAATATGCTCTGAGGGCCCGGATTGGCAACCCTGTGAGGGTTAACATGCTTAATTGACTTACTCACGTTGGCCACAGAGAACAAAAGCACACAGTCCTCGTGAGAGGTGGGGGCCCGCGTCAGTAGGTCGATTTTGTTTTCCTCGAAGCGGGCAAAGGTGTTTAGCTTCTCTGGGAGCAAGGCATCAGTGTCCGCGACGTGGCTGGATTTCCCTTTATAATACATTATTGTCTGGAGTCTCTGCCACATACGTCTCATGTCTGAGCCGTTGAATTGTGACTCTACTTTGTCCCTGTACTGTCGTTTTTCCTCTTTGATAGCCTTACGGAGGTCATAGCTGGTCTGTTTGTACACGTTCATGTTCCCAGTCACCTTGCCATGGTTAAATGCGGTCGTTCGCTCTTTCAGTTTTACACAAATTCTGCCATCTATCAACGGAGTTCTAATCATCACAAGTGGGAACAAAATCTGCTATGCACTTCCTGATTAACCCAGTCACTGACTCAGTGTATACAGTGGAAAGAAAAAGTATGTGAACCCCTTGTAACAACCTGGATTTCTGCATGAATTTTGCATAAAATTTGATCTGATCTTCATCAGGTTTGTCTATTGTTGTGACTTAGATGAAGATCAGATAAAATTGTATGACCAATTTATGCAGAAATCCAGGTCATTCTAAAGGGTTCACAAACTTTTTCCGTATGTCGATACTATTCTCAGTCAACCCGGAACATTTCCCAGTCCGCGTGATCAAAACAATCTTGAAGCATACATTCCGATTGGTCAGACCAACATTGAACAGTCCTTACCATGGGTGCTTCCTGCTTTCAGGTGGAGAAGGAGCAGAATGGAGGCATGATCTGATTTGCCGAAGTGAGGCCGGGCAGAGGGCCTTGTAGCCGTCCTGGAAGGGAGAGTAGCAATGATCCAGAGTCTGTGATGCAAGTGATGCACAGGAGATGTGTTCATAGAATTTTGGTAGCGTTTTCCTCAGATTTCCTTTATTAAAGTCCCCAGCTACAATAAATGTCGCCTCGGGATATGCGGTTTCCAATTTGCATAGTCCAGTGTCGTTTTTCTCATACAAATATAAAAGTACAGTAACATTTTCATACAGTGTATTTTATATTTGAGCTAGGTATCAAGCTAAACAAAATTATTTCTGCATCCTCCTCACATCATAGATGAGGCCCTATTACCTACTAGTTAAACCATAGCTAGATAGTGTTTACATTACATCACATAAAAACAAATTGTTATATTAGAACAAACCAGACTTTATTTGACCAATATCAGGTAAATCATTACATGAGCAAAAAGCTAATTGTGAATGAAAATGTTGTTAATTGATTGGAAAATTGATTGTGCTTGCTGTTGCCTTCAAATAACCAGCATTCTTAGATTTTTTTTTACGCTACTGTGACAATTGCAGAATGTAATAGGCTATTACTGCAATTTCAGGTAAAAACTCCATAAAACAAGTCTCAAATATAAAGAAAATACATTGCTTTGCTATTGAGATTTTTTGTTCAGCCTTTTACTGCAGTGGGCTAAATCAGGATGTTTCTTGGTAGTCTGAAACAAATCTACTTTGAAACAAAAGTATACACGTCACACACATGGTTTTTTATGCTTAAAAAAAGAAGACACTTGTACCATGTCGGATATAAAGTTGAAATGTTGCATGTGCGGCGCAGTAAGCAAAGCATTGAAATGTATTCAATTTGGAGTTTGGATCCCAACATTACAATTTATATACATCACAGAAGACTGAAATAAAACAAAACCGTTTGACATAGAAACACCGGATTTTAGGCGTTTAAATTAGTTTAATGTTTCTTAATTATGAAAAATATGAATAACATTCTACCCATGAGGCCACTAGGTCAGTTGACTGCAGGAAAGGGCTACAAGCATTTGGCTTGCAGAGACAATTCTGTTGACATACTTCTGCTCGGAGGGGGGTAATTCTAGTGGCTGTCTCGTACGCTTCCTACAGGGATGGAAGACGTGAGAAATTTGCAGCTTCACGGTACTGCAATATGAGTATACGCCAGTATTTTTCTCTCTCTAAACTCTCGTAAATGTATTGTAGTGTAAATACTCTCTGAGTGAAAGGAGAGATTTACTGTTTCGGCAAGTTTTCCATTTGCCTAATTTCTAGTGTTTCATCGAAGCGTTGATCTTATTAGTAGTACTTTTTGGCATCTGAGAAAGGTTGTTATGTATGGAATCCTTACTAGGAAGTCAGCTGATGACTTCCTAATATGGATGCTGTAGTAATGGAACAGGAATCCTTGGATTTTCTTAAATCACTATTGTGTAAGAACTGAATCCTAAGCATCTGCATTATCATCCAGAACTTTCCAGCCATTATTCTTTCTGTGTGTGAATAATTAATACGAAGATGCTTACCGAGATAACCAATGTATTTAAACTCATCATAAAGAATGATGTAAAAGGTGTTTCACACATGCATGTGTTGTGATATCCTATTATAAGATTGGTAGACTATGGGTGGAACCCTGCGAACAGCAGAAAGACAGGCAACTCAGTATTCTTACAGGGAAGACGGCTCTATTCTAATGATCACGTTTACTTCAGATTGGTTGACTGTGGTGCTGATAAAGAAAGTTCACCTGGCCTCAATTAACCATATTTATCTCAGATTATCCCTCCGTAAGGTTTCGGCACTGGCAGAAAAATGATTTATTATTAAAAGCTGGGATATGCAAGAGGAATACATTTTCTGACAAAGTGACATCTCTGAGAGTGAAAGAGAAAATGGATCAATGGAAATGGCATCAAAAAGGAAGGCTGGTGAGTTCCAGGGAACACACATTAATTTTACTATCGGTATTTCATTTCTCTCACATATCTTCATTTTGGAAATCAAATAATACTTCTCATAAGAACTACATTGATGATTATTTTCAAAATTACGATATTTGATTGCAGACATGGCTCAAAGCATTTTCCTAAGCTTCTTTATTGTACTGTATTACGTTATACATGTCTACTGTACATATGCATGTTACGTCAACCTTGATTCTGTCTTTCAAACCAGGACAAATGGCTCAAGCTATTTATGGCCTGAGGGCAGTTGACTGCCATATAGGGTTCTACTGGACTTCTCTGACCAATTGTATTACCTTTGAGGACACCAATATAACAGCCTAAATGACCACACAGGAGATAGATGGGGACATATTACCTCTATTTACATAGGGTGGCCAAATTGATGTCTCTCACAGATACAGTAAAAAAAAAAGCTGCCTATTATTAGGCCAGGCCTCATTAATCCTGGGTTCGCCTTTGCATTCCACAAAATAATTTTCACTGTTTAGACTGGAAGTGTCCTGCTGCAATGCACAACACCTGGGTTTTGAACCCATGACCTCACAGCTGAGCGCGCTCACTGAAGCCCTCATGCCTCCCGGTCAGCTACAGGATCAGCATGGACAGACAGGCCAAGGCGTTTCATTTCCTGTTTCGCCTCCAACCATGCTCCCCTCCCCCAAAAATGATGTACCTTTGTTCAGGTACTACACGGAACAAAAATATGAACACAACGTACAACAATTTCAAAGAGTTTATTGAGTTACAGTTCATTATAAGGAAATTAGTCAATTGAAATAAATTCATTAGGCTCTAATCTATGGATTTCATATGACTGGAAATGCATATGCTGTTCACAGAAACCTTTAAAAAAAGGTAGGGGCGTGGATCAGAAAACCAGTCAGTATCTGGTGTGACCACCATTTGCCACATGTAGCGCAACACATCTCCTTCGCATAGACTTGATCAGGTTGTTGATTTATCCGTGAAGAGCAGACTTCTGCAGCGTGCCAGTAGCCATCGAAGGTGAGCATTTGCCCACTGAAGTCGGATACGACGCCGAACTGCAGTCAGGTCAAGACCCTGGTGAGGACTACGAGCACGCAGATGAGCTTCCCCGAGAGCGTTTCTGACAGTTTGTGCAGAAATTCTTCAGTTGTGCCAACCCACAGTTTCATCAGCTGTCTGGGTGGCTGGTGTCAGACAATCCCGCAGGTGGAGAAGCCGGATGTGGAAGTCCTGGGCTGGCATGGTTACACGTGGTCTGTGGTTGTGAGGCCGGTTGGAAATACTGCCAAATGATCTAAAACGACATTAGAGGTTGCTTATGGTCGAGAAATGAACATTCAATTCTCTGGTAACAGCTCTGGTGGACATTCCTGTAGTCAGCATGCCAATTGCATGCTCCCTCAAAACCTGAGACATCTGTGGCATTGTGTTGTGTGACAAAACTGCACATTTTAGAGGGGCCTTTTATTGTTCCCAGCACAAGGTGCACCTGTGTAATTATCATGCCGTTTAATCAGCTTCTTGATATGCCACACCTGTCAGGTGAATGGATTATCTTGGCAAAGGAGAAATGCTCACTAACAGGGATGAAAACAAATTTGTGCACAACATTTTTGAGAAATAAGCTTCTTGTGCATCTGGCACATTTTTGGGATCTTTTATTTCAGCTCATGAAACATGGGACCAACACCTTACATGTTGTGCTCATATTTTTGTTGAGTGTATAATCAACATTACCAACATAGTATTGACCTGGATGAGGACAAACAGAAACGTTTAAACAAACACACACACACACTCACAAGCATACGCACACCAGCTGTCTAGCTACTCTTATAATCTACTGTGACGGGGGAAAATGTCATGTGGTCACTAAAAACTCTCAAACCTGTTTCGCAGGTAAAGAACCAGGCCAATGAGAACGGGGTAATGTGCTAATGTAGAGATGGCTAGGGTGAGTCTGGGTAGAGCTCATGCTTTGAATGTTGCGTGAAGTCCACTGTACATGTTGTATGACCCAATATTTATTCTTGATATCACATGCAGATTGACGTTTATTATCATGACTCTTGTCCTGGAGGCAGAACTGAGCAATTTAACGGTTAGGTAGGCCAGCTGCAAAGTCAAAATTGGCTGTTGTAAAAATGAATGAAAACTTAATGTCTTAATTTATGGTAAGGGTTAGGCATTAGGGTTAGCAGCATGGTTAAGGTTAGGGTTAAGGTTAGTTTCAGGTTTAAAACCCAATTGTATGACTTTGTGGCTGTGCCAGCTCGTGACCACTCTGTAGAGCTGCCTCCAGAACAATGATGAAAAACACTAACCTGCATATCACATCATGTTAAGAGCCTTGTAACATTGGTCTCCGCCTACTCTAGTAGTCTTCTACTCTGCAAGGGAAACTGGTGTGGAGAAGATGGAGTATCTCCTTCCAAAACAGAGAGGCATAGATCGAGACAGGTTGTGTGCAGCGCTGGCTAAGAACAGCATGTGCTTGTCAGCTCTGGACTGACCTACACTGTTGCTGTGAGGAAGCTAGTTGCTTCCTCACACATTCGTCTCAGCCAAATTGCTTTCGAGTGGAGAGTTTGCCAAGCCCATCCCTCATCGTCCACCGTGACCCCTCTCTCCTCAGCGCCACAGGCAGGGTTGGAGATAAAGAAGCTGAAGAACGGCTCAAGGAATCCTAAATATTAGCAGTTGTAAATCAGCCCTCTGTGGCCTATGGGTAGCAATTATCTTTTTCTCACTAATAAATCCCCCCAGTCACAGATGAGATGGTTTTCCTTCCTTACCCTCAGTAAAAACAACTTTGGTGCCGAGCAACCAAGCACCCAGGTGGTTGGGGTTTAGTTAATAGATGGAGGATTTTGAGCCATGAAGCCTACTATGTTCGATCACAAGGGAAAATGAACGAGTAGTATGTTACAGGTTAGGTATCGTTTACATACAAGAGGATAGAGAAAGAGAGAGAGAGAGATATTGCATTTTTATGATAAAACGCATGAAAAATCCAGATATCGAGACCCAGGCGAGAGCCCTTATCAGTGCTATCAACATCTACCAAACAGGATTAGTTTCACCGTACTTTGACTTTTGTTGCACATAGCTAAGTGGTCTGTGTTCCTTGGAAATGTCACAGGAGGAGGGGAAGCAATGGCACAGTGAATCTAGGAGGACGATATGGATCTGATAAGACCATTCTTTGATTCTTATCACGTGTAGGGCCAGTGCACTCAGCGAGAGCCCTGAAATGCCACTAGCAAAAGAAGTGTCATCTTTAAGAGGCTCAGCACAACCCTGTGGCCTTCTGCCCTTAACGTGTGGCCTTCAGGTAGCTAGTGCTCCTGTGCGCGATGTTCAAAATGGACTCGCGGAGAAGCCTCGCACCACTTTAAAAGCCCCATAAACATCTAGAAGACAAGGAATATTAGAAACAAAACTGGAGTGGAAGTTTTTTCCCCAGAGTGAGACTGCTGAACCCTTATTTTATTTAAAGACTTAGGTTTAACCTCATTAAGCTCTCCTACACACTAGATACATAATTATCCCTGAGAGGATAGCCAGCACTAATACAAATTAGGATGATAATTAAGCAACTGAGACTGGCCATTGCATCTCCCTGAGCAAGGCACGGAGTAAACCATTATCTAGAATTAAAGCCTTTGTTTACTGTCACAACAAGAGCCCTTTAACCAGCGACCAGTTGTTAATCAGAAGCCTTCATACAACTGTTAATGTCATTATTTAGGTTAACATTTAATTGAGGGCATTTATGCAGGTTGGAAGGTAAAATACCCCAAAACATGTGCTTGAGATACAGGAGAAAACAGTCCATTTGAATTTCATTCCAATGTCTGGTAAAAGGGCAATACATTACACTGTCTCAGTGGACGCAAAGTACCTGTCTCTAGACTATGTTCATTTCACAAAAGTGCCTTCGGCCGGCCATAAAAATTCAATCTAAATGACAATTCACCTTTGCAATCTGAAACGCATCTGGCCTTTACGTAACAAGGCAATTTAGGTGGCAGAAAGTCTCACAACTACTTCAAAGCTGTTTAAAATGCCTCCTCCAGGTAATGAAATCATTTCTCCTCTTGCCATTACAAACACTCACTCGAACAGGAACAATACATCGGTGTTATTTCTACATTCCTCTTCAGATCGAGTGACAACTGAACAGCAGAGATACACTCTGCCATGTCAAACCTGAAATAACTCAACATCTGGCAACCGTGGGCTCACAACCCACTGCAGTGTGCCATTGAATCTCCTCCCGCTGTAGCTATGAAAATGGTTATGGATTTGAATAAATACACACAAACGCATTAATGAACTTGTACAGGGCCATTGAATTCCTGTTAATGTACTGTAAGTGCTGAGGCACGTAGCCATAAATTAAAAAAATCTAATGTAACGTGACATGGTATACATAAAACAATTATATGGAAATGAATATACATCAATACACTGTATATACCCATGCGATAGATTTGTCCCGATTGCGTATCCTGCGTATCCTAACCTTTTTTCCTCCATGGCGAGAGGAATGCTTGCAGGAGCTGGCTAGTGTTGTGCCAGCCTTCGCCTTGCATGTGAGCAAAGCATTGATTTAAGAGGGTACTTCTTCTTTCCACAGATTTAGCAAAACAAACCTCTGTGTTTGGATAGACCCAGTGAGCAGCTCACTGACCTGAGCAATGGGTCAGATTGAGTTAGCCCAACCCCACCCTCCCAACCTCACCCAGAATGGGGAAAGGGAAAGTGCTTTTGGGAGCAGAAGGCTTGCCAGGTCAGAGGAGTCACTCAGCAAAACAGGAAGCTGACAAGAGAGACGAATGATAGGTCTCACCCAAGCAAAGGGGTTTAAACCGTTTGGTAAAGGTTGAACATCTGTAGTTGCCCCGACAGTAATAATTAGAAACGGCGTTAAAATTGAACAGACGTCTTAAGAGATGAGTTTTAATTCTATAACGGAACTCTCTCCTTAAGCAATTAATCCACACTAAACAATCGTGAGCTTTCCTATAGTAATTGAGAGTAACACACTTTCAAACGATCTCCCTGAATATCAAAAATGAACAAAATGTATGTTCACTGGATATTTAAATGCACATATTGAAATCATGGGGGGGGGGGGGGGGGGGGGGGAGGATCAGGCCCACTTGGGGACACAGAGCAAAAACTGTCCTGGTAAATTTGTAACAGCTAAAAACTAACCCACAAAGACGTTTTCCAATAGCTAACAGTTTGTGATAAACAGAGCATGAGGTCTCTTTTAATTCACAATTAAAGTAAACATTAACCGAGTCTGTCGCTTTGGAAACCACAAAGTAAACACGGTGTCATGGCAAGTCTCTGAGCTGATGCTATCTACTCACCCTGTAGAGCCTGTTAACTCAACAATAAACTGCGTTATATATTTTCTCTGGACCAGTTGGAGAGAGAGGGTGGAAAAAGAGGGGGCGTGTGTGTGTGTGTGTGTTAGTGAGAGAGATTGACAGAGAGAAGGAGAGAGAGAGAGAATATGGTAGAGGATAGGAGCAGGCCTAGAGAAGCGGCTTTTGGCCAGAGGCAAAGACAAGTGAAGGAGGGGGACAATGGATTGAGCCAGCCAGGCAATCAGTCAGCGATCTGGGGCGGTGTTTAGTCGTGCTGTAAGATCTGCTAAACTAGCCCTAATTTCCCCTGTTGTAGGAGATGCGTGAGTCGAGGTGAAAAGGGGCAGGAGGAGGGGAGGCCCTTTGGTCTGTCAGAGTGGAGTTAATCTGAACCTGGGGCGGCACGTTCGCTTTTGATGTATGCCAGAGATAGTAGGGTGAGGTGGAGGAGGGAGGAAAAGAAAGAAGGAGGGGGGATGAAAGATCACCCACACCTGCGAGGGGCTGCCGAAAGTTACAACTCACTCAAAGAGAGCTTTTTGCGAGTGGTCCATTTGTCAAGAGTGATTGGGCATCAGAGAGCAAGAGCTTCACCCTATTTCTGTTTTCATTGGCGGTTCATCATATGCACTTCTCACTGCCACAGCATGAAGCCTACAGGGATTCCGAATGTGATGAGTGGGTGAACATGGCCCTGTCTCTTGACTTGTTCAATCTCTATTTGAATACAATACAAATTGCCTTTGTGTTAGGAATGCAAAAATGGCCTATTATTTTTTTTAATTCCGAAGGCTTTATTCATTTTATTAAACACAATTCTCAAATACATACCAAAATCAGCATTTTTTCTTTCCCATTGCCTTATACACAGTATTTGATTCCAGGTGACCTCTATTTCATTCAGATAGGTGAATATACATCAAATCCCCATAATCCTCTTGGATAGACATATGAGGAGCCACCCTTAGAGGTTTGCCCTCCTTGGACTGCCTCTTCACTAAAAAACTCCTCCGTTCCATCATCATGGGCTTACACTGGGCTGATAAGGCAAGAATGATAAAACCCCTCGTACCTGGAATCATAAAACACTCTGATACAAACACGTTAGCCTGCAGTGAATACACTCAACTCCCACTCCTTCTACCACTGACATTCTACCACTGACCATTACAATATCATAAAGAGTAATTTACAGTTAGTTATAAGCTGCATAAACTCAGAGGGATTTTCACTGCGTTTTCCACCTACTTTTAGAAGAGGGACGAGCATGAGGCATGTGTCAGTAATGACACAGTAAGTGAGCAGGGGGCCCTCTCTGATGTTAAACAGGATATAAACACATTTTGGGGTCCGCTTCCTGGAGCGAGGGCCTCAATAGGCTGGATCTTCTCAGCCTCATGACGAGCTCCTAGTCTGGATTCCCAATAAAGACGTCAGGGAGAAAAGGATCCGTCCTCTCTCTCTCTCGTTCTCTCTCTCTCTGTCTCTTTCATCTCGCCTTGTCTCTCCTCGCCAGGGTAACGCTCTCGCCTCAGCTGGCAGCTCAGACTGCGCCGGGAGCACAGCACATCTGGATCAGAGGCTCAGAGTGAGAAAGGAGAAGTGTGTGTGTGTGTGTGTGTGTGTGTGTGTGTGTGTGTGTGTGTGTGTGTGTGTGTGTGTGTGTGTGTGTGTGTGTGTGTGTGTGTGTGTGTGTGTGTGTGAGAGAGAGAGAGGGGAGATAGGGGAGAGAGAAAGAGGTATTTTGTCTGTTTGTCTGTATAGTGTAGAAGCAGTTTGCAGAGAGGTCTTGGAACCTTGAAGAAAAAAAATAGCCCAAAAAATCATATAATGTGGAAATACGTGTAACCCTTTCTAAATGTCTGTTCTCAATCATTTGCTATCTTTGGTATCAGTCTTGACCCCTAATAGAGAGTGGTCTTTCCATAGGACATGTTGGAATCTCAGGTATAGGAAACTACTTCTAAACAAGAGCATATGCAGGAACAAAGACTTGTTCTGTATAGCCCCGATGTCTTGCTAAGACTAAAGTAGTTACTTATCTCAGTATGAAAATTCTCTGTGAGAGAACAAATCTGTAAATTATTATCCAGACAAGGAATATGTGCATATTTTCCAGACAAAGGCAAGCTGACTGATTTGGAAAAGGGTTGTGGTTTGAGTCCTCCTTGTGTAGGTCTATAGATCTCAGCTGAACTATGATCATTTAAAACCGATCATTTAAAGCATATCGAGGTGTCACTCGTTATGACTATGCATTTGTGTTGAGATTCCCTGCTAAAGGCATAGCTTCTCAGAATCGATTGGTGCCAAATGGGATGCGACAAGTACTCTCTTCTTCAGACCACCGAACTCAAGAATGGAATGTGCGGTTTTTGGATTCTCGTGTTTTTGAATTTCTACTTGAAAATCCTTTTCCATATGTTCTTCTGCACACCAAGGCCTGTTGAGTTTGAGTCTGGGGAGAGGATCAAGAATTCAAGCCATCCAAGTTCTCCCACTCATTCTAATTAGGGACTGTTAGAATATAAACAAGAGAACTAAACAAAAAAGGGGTTTGGGAATCATTGTCTTTGATGATTGCGCCAAAACACATGCATGTTGGCATTGTTAGATGAGGCTTGAGGCACTTGTAGGATACATGTGAGAAGAAATACAGGACTGAATCCACTTTGCAAAAGCTGTCATGTCATATACACTGCATTCGGAAAGTATTCAGACCCCTTCACTTTTTCCACATGCCAAACGGAGCAATCTGGGGAGAAGGGCCTTGGTCAGGGAGGTGAAAAAGAACCCGATGGTCACTCTGACAGAGCTCCAGAGTTCCTCTGTGGAGATGGAAGAACAATCCAGAAGGACAACCATCTCTGCAGCACTCCGCCAATCAGGCCCTTATGGTAGAGTGGCCAGTCGGAAGCCACTCCTCAGTAAAAGCCACGTGACAGCCCACTTGGAGTTTGCCAAAAGGCACTTAAAGGACTCAGACTGTCACACCCTGATCTGTTTCACCTGTTTTTGTGATTGTCTCCACCCCCTCCAGGTGTCGCCCACCTTCCCCATTATCCCTTATGTATTTATAATATATATATATATATTTCCTAGCCACCGTGCTTCTACACCTGCATTCTAGCTGTTTGGGGTTTTAGGCTGGGTCTCTGTACAGCACTTCGAGATATTAGCTGCTGTACGAAGGGCTATATAAAATAAACTTGATTGATTGACTTGATATACCTGTGTTCTCTGTTTGTCTGTTGCCAGTTCATTTTGTTCATTCAGACCTACCAGTGTTGTTTCCCTTGCTCCTGCCCTGTCTATAGTGTCTGTTTCCTAGTTTACCCCGGTTTTGACCTTTCTGCCTGCGCTGACCCTGCCTACCGTCCTGTACCTTTGCCCCACAACTCTATATGACCGACCTCTGCCTGCCCTGACCCTGAACCTGTCTACCGTCCTGTCCCTTTGCCATACTACTCTGGATTACCGACCTCTGCCTGACCTGACCCTGACCCTGCCTGCCGTCCTGTACCTTTGCCATACTACTCTGGATTACCGACCTCTGCCTGACCTGACCCTGACCCTGCCTGCCATCCTGTACCTTTGCCCCACTACTCTGGATTACTGACCTCTGCCTGCCCTGACCCTGAGCCTGCCGTCCTGTACCTTTGCCCCACTGCTCTGGATTACTGACCTCTGCCTGCCCTGAGCCGTGAAGTGTCACGTCTGGAGGATACCTGGCACTATCCCTACGGTGAAGCATGGTGGTGGCAGAATCATGCTGTGGGGGATGTTTTTCAGCGGCAGGATCTAGGAGACGAACGGAGCAAAGTAGAGGGAGATACTTGATGAAAACCTGCTCCAGAGCACTCAGAGTGGTTCATCTTCCAACAGGACAGAGACCCTAAGCACACATTCAAGACAACGTAGGAGTGGCTTCAGGACAAGTCTCTAAATGTCCTTGAGTGTTCCAACCAGAGCCTGGACTTGAACCTAATCAAACATCTCTGGAGAGACCTGAAAATAGCTGTGCAGGGACGCTCCCCATCCAATCTGACAGAGCTTGAGAGAATTTGCAGAGAAGAATGGGAGAAACTCCCCAAATACAGGTGTGCCAAGCTTGTAACGTCATACCCAAGAAGACTCGAGACTGTAATCACTGCTAAAGGTGCTTCAAAAACTAACAAAGTACAAAGTACTGAGTAAAGGGTCTGAATACTTATGTAAATGTGATATATTTGCAAAAATTTCAAAAAAACAGTTTTTGCTTTGTCAATGTGGGGTGTTGTGTGTACTGTAGATTGATGAGGGAAAAACATATTTTAACCAATTTTTAGAATAAACTAGCGTAACAAAATGTGTAAAAAGTGAAGGGGTCTGAATACCTTCCGAATGACTGTGCAAAAAAAAATGTCTGCCACCTGTTTTGTAAAGCATTAGCTTGGAATAAAGTTTAGAATTCAATTGAACACTATTTGCAAAAACGCTAGCCTATTTCAAGCTACTCACTATACAGACCAGTTTAGCTTTGGGTTGAAGTTAATTAAGATAGCTTTTAAACCACACAAGCTTGTGTATTAAAGTGAATAAAGGATAGTTTTATTTGAATGACACTAAACACTTTCTATTGGATGAATAAATAAGTGCATTACTACTACAAAAGCTCAGCATCCTTAGCGCTTGGAGCTCAGTACATCCACATGCACTGAAAACCCACCAAAAATATGTAATTGGCTGCCATGGCTTGCTCTTCTTTTTGTTATCATTACAATTACATCATCTTTGTTCAGAAAATCCAGGTATCATGTGATGCACTAATAACACAGGGCTTTCACCACGCTAGGTGGCTGTAGGTGATGGCGAGACAATTTCTACACCTCCTGCCACAACAAGTCAAAGTTCTCAGCTAGTAACCTTTTGAAGAAGGACAATGGTAACAAGAATGATCTGGAAGTGTCTGATTGAGGTCAGTTATTTTAACGGACCAAATTACCACCCCAAAGAACACTCCCCAGACTTCTTTTACGTGATTCACACGTGTCATTTTTCAAAAGTGTATTAGGTCCTATTGTCCGACGCTGCGGGACTGCTAACTGGTGTCACAGGGTGCGATCAAAAACGTGTTGCTGGGATATTTCGCCACATGGAGGGGAAGCCAATTGTGTGTGGCGGTGGCGGTGGCGCCATCCCTGCAGGGATTAGGGGTGTCATTAAACGGCTGTGAGTCGACATGGCGGCCTGTATCCCTGAGCCTCCTGGTTACCGCAGTTACCTCATTAAAAATACCAGGAGCGGGTCTTTATCTCAGCTCTCCCTCATTAGACTGTGATTGGTTAATTGCCTCACCACCCTCCTATCATCAGCACCCCTAGCCACCCATGCCAGATGCAGTGCTACGTGGCGGATGCCAGCAGAGGTGCCAGTCCATGGCCCCTGACCTCAGTCCTACATAGTCACTTTAGTCAGACATTATATTGCAATCCTTTTGAGTAGCCTATACTGATTGCCAAAACAACTGTTTTTTGTCGCCCTTTTGGGAACCAAGCAACATTTCAAGTGATCTGTCGCATGTCAAACACAAAATGAAATGCATCGTTACAAGACTCGCTATGTGAGTGAACAGTCAACCTAATCTCAAGTTGGTTACATGGCTCTTCATTTGATTATGAGGTTGTAATATTCAACCTATTACTGCTCTGTAACCTACTGAACAGCACCAGTTATACTGAGTGTCCATTCAGTGGATGTCGACTCTATTAAACGGCATCATTTGTGTGGACTTGCAACAACAAAAAAAGATTCTAGATTGCTATGCCTTCCCTGCTCAATACTCCCCTTGCTGCAATCACCTAATTACTAAGTATGTGTAATAACAGGACGAATAGTCATTTAATAGGGATAAAAAGGATCACTGCTACGGCTTCAGAGTTCATTAAAAGCCTGGCGACTAACACACCAGGTGGTGAATATAGTAAATTGGATCCATTTGTTCTCTTCTGTTCTGTTGTCATCACAATGACTATGACCCGGAGGGGAAGTAGTAAAACTGAGCTCCATGTACTCTCCTCCTCCTAAACTGAGTAATACAAGAACAGTAACCGACTTAGTGACTGCTGTGTGGTCATGTGCGTGCATGCGTGTGAGTGTGAGGAGGTGGTTGGTAGTAAAACATGTCTTAAGGGGTCTATAAATAACCTGCCTTTTTTTGAACTCTCATCTGATTAGCCATCTTTACAGAGGAGGTGGAGGTGTGTTCGAACAGCAAACCCTGGTTAAATGTCCCCCAGGCGTAGAGAGCTGAGGGGTTGGGGTAGGTACACTATATCCCCCAGACAGAGTTCTCATAGTAAGTATGGCAGGCCTTAATGAGTAGCAATAGATTTTTTTTGTAACTCCCCTTTGTGAAGTTGCTTCAATTAGAAATGGTGTTGTTTGATGAAGGGGGAATTGGGTTTAAATGATTTAGTGTTTCATGTGTTCAAGTTTTTGAACACTTTCTTTGCCAGCGGCCTCTGAAAACTATGTTCACAGTCTAACCACCAGCACTGCAGGTAAGAACATATTCATCAGTATTTATAACTGCTATGAGCATTGTAATGCACAAAAAGAATCGTAATCAGACTCGTTTAGTCTCTGTAATGTAGAATAAAGCTCTGACCCAACCAAGACCCTCAAGCAGCAGGGCTAAGATGAGGTCTGAGAAATACAATCATGCACACATGGATTTGGGGAAATTTGAATTCCAGGTAAATGTAAGAAAATGTAAGTATTACACCCACAGGCTATGATTGGGGAAAGACACACACACACACACACACACACACACACACACACACACACAGTAGGGTACTCCCATTTGACAAAATAGGCTATTCTGCATTCTATTCTACTCTAGTCTTGTTATACATTTTGAATGGTAATCTATCTTGGTCCTCTCAAAGAGGTATATCATTTCTATCATATGCAATATGAACTCATTCTTATCTACAATCTATGTCACTAAATCAATTATATTTCCTAATATACATTTTGCTAGCTTTACCCTATCATTTATTTTCAGTTCCTAGCATCCAAACCATATAAAATGGCTGCATTAAGACAGGCAGCCTAATTCTGATATTTTTCTTTACTAATTGGTATTTTGCCCAATCAGATCAGCTCTGAAAAAGATCTGATGTGAAAATATCTGAACAATTATTAGAAAAAGGATCAGATTTGGGCTGCCTGTCTAAACGCAGCCAACGAGTCTCTCTCATTTCAAGGCAATTAAGCTTGTTTCCTTCCCATTTATTTCTTTCAATTTAGGAACCTTTTCAGTATTACCTTTTCCAATAGAACAACTGTAGAACTAGTTAAATCACATTTACGATATGTGATTACATCCGTAAATCATGCTATTTTAATCAATTTCATGGTGTGTAAAATAATATGGTCATGGACAAACATTGGGTAGAATGGTAAGAGAAAGAAGAATTAAACTTCGGACAATAAAGTGTGAGAATTACCGGTAAAACCAACCCCTTCTGCAATTATTTATGACAAGATTATCTTAGAAATATTGAATCATGGAATTGCTCCTTCTCAGAGTTTGTACAGCGGCCAAAGTTTGACTCTTGTACTGTTACTGCGTAGCCTAGATTGGTCATTTAGGCACGCTGACATTACCTGGCAAGCAGTTGTGTTTAAATAGAATCACAGCCATTATGGAGATCTCCATCCAAGGTTACTGTAATGAATACTCAGGGAGAAAAAGGTGTAGATTCACACGCAGAGCGCGGCAGGTGTTTATTTCTCCTTTGCAGAAGGCAGGAATCGGGGGTCACAGGCAGGCAATGGTCATACACAGGTAGGCAAACAGGCAGGTGAATTAAAACTAGGATTGAAGGCTATAACTGGTTCTCACAAACGAGCTAGGAAAAGGCTTGGTAGAGTCAAAACAAACAACACCTCACAAAAGGCACAAACAGAATGAACTGAACTAAATAAGGAGCCGATGAGACCAGGTGACTAACTAACACAGGTGAAATCAATGAACAAAAATGAAAGACAGGGCTACGTTCAAGAACACAAAGAAACAGGGCTACGTTCAAGAACACAAAGAAACAGGGCTATGTTCAAGAACACAAAGAAACAGGGCTACGTTCAAGAACACAAAGAAACAGGGCTATGTTCAAGAACACAACGAAACAGAACACATGGTTGACTAAGAAAATAAATACAGAACCGTACAGTTACATATTACATATCTGATCCAGGGCCTTTGAAGCTCAAACGTCCAGTCAAACGATTGGCATTCCACACAAGCATTAATCTTTTGATGTCCTTCACTGGCCCTCTTCAAAGCTATTGTTTTCATATTGCTATAAAGATGTAAACATCATGACCTGTAATCAATTCAGGCGTATTCTAAATGCATGCAGTACAAGTTGTATTTCTTCAGTTCATTCAAAAAGGACAAAGCGTAGTGAGTGTTAGATCATCGACCTCTCATAGCTTTGTTGATGATAGAGGTGAAAAGGTATTTACATCTCTCTATGAGTAACGGAAATACATTCTCTCATCAGTTCGAGAGAAATTGAGTTGTAACAAACAATCCATGCCATATCGTACTTCATAGTTCTCCAACACTGAGAACAATCCAGCAAGAAACGGAGTTATGAAGGTCAGATGTTTGTTTAGGTCTCATGCAATTAAAAATGACATCATACTACTGATTTTCTGATTCACACCTAGGGTTGCAAAGGGTCGGAAACTTTCCGGGTAAATTTCCGGAATTTATACAGAAATTTTCCATGGGAAGTTAACCTGTCTAGGATCAGCGTGGCGCTAGCGGCACCCCCCCCCCCCCACTGAAAAACCAGTGCCGCGAAATTCAAAAAAAATATTTTTTTAAAATATTTAACTTTCACACATTAAAGTCCAATACAGCTAATGAAAGACACAGATCTTATGAATCCAGTCAACATTTCCGATTTTTAAAATGTTTTACAGGGAAGACACAATATGTAAAGATGTACATCTATTACCTAAAAACACATTAGCATAATCCACCATCTTTTATTTGTCCACCAACACCAGTAGCCATCACCAATTCGGCTAAACTAAGATATTTATAGCCCCTAACCAACAAAAAAACTCATTAGATGACAGTCTGATAACATATTTATGGTATGGGATAGGTTTTGTTAGAAAAAAGTGCATATTTCAGGTATATGGCATAGTTTACAATTGCACCCACCATCACAAATGGACTAGAATAATTACAATGAGCAACGTGTTTACCTAACTACTAATCATCAAACATTTCGTAAAAATACACAGCATACACGAATCGAAAGACACAGATCCTGTGAATACAGACAATATTTCAGATTTTCTAAGTGTCTTACAGCGAAAACACAATAAATCGTTATATTAGCTTAGCACATAGCAATTAGCAGCCCAGCATTGATTCTAGCCAAAGTGAGCGATAAAAGTCAACATCGCCAAAAGATATTAATTTTTTCACTAACCTTCTCAGAATTCTTCCGATGACACTCCTGTAACATCACATTACAACATGCATATACAGTTTGATCGAAAATGTTTATATTTAGCCACCAAAATCATGGTTAGACAATGTGAAATGTAGACAAGCTGGTAAAGAAAACGTCCTTGCGCCACTTAGACAGTGATCTACTCTTATACATAAATACTCATAAACGTGACTAAAAAATATAGGGTGGACAGGGATTGATAGACAATTTAATTCTTAATACAATTGCGTTATTACATTTTTTAATTTATCCTTACTTTTCAATACAGTTTGCGCCAAGCGAAGCTACGTCAAAAAACATGGCGTCCTAAGCCACTAAAATGTTTCGACAGAAACACGATTTATCATAATAAAAATGTCCTACCTTGAGCTGTTCTTCCATCAGTATCTTGGGCAAAGGATCCTTTCTTGGGAGAAATCGTCTTTTGGTGGAAAGCTGTCCTCTTGCCATGTGGAAATGTCAACTACGTTCGGGATGAACTGAAAAGCGTGTCCAACTTTTCACATCGTTGCAAAAATAATAGTCCCAAAATCGCACTAAACGGATATAAATTGCTATAAAACGCTTTAAATTAACTACTTTGTGATGTTTGTAACTCCTATAACGAGTGAAAAGATGACCGGAGAAATATAACAGGCTAAACTAACGCTTGGAACAGGAGAGGGTCGGTGTCTTCCACGCGCGTTACGCAGCAAGAAAAGACTTGCTAGCTAAAGGTTTTTTTCATTTGTAGGGCCTGTGAACGAGCAATCGAGCCCGTTGGAATCGTCATCACGTAAAGGCATCCAGGGGAAGACGTAAGAAGTGTCCGTATAGTCATAGCAACGACAGAGCCCTTTTAAATGACTTCAGAAAAGTGGCCAACGTTTCTCAAATCTGACTCCATGTCAGGGAAATTGCTGTAGAATGGGCTCTGTTCCACTTAGAGACAAAATTTCAACTCCTATAGAAACTATAGACTGTTTTCTATCCAATAATAATAATAATATGCATATTGTACGATCAAGGATTTTGTGGGAAGCCGTTTAAAAAATTAGCCACATTAGCATAAATAGTCTAAACAGCGCCCCCATCCCCAACAGGTTAAGCCCGGAAATGTTGAACATTTTGCTTAAATTCTTCAAAAAAAAGTTAGCTTATAACAGTGAACCTTTTTTTGTGGTATACACATAAGGCAATTCTAGGTCTTGTGGCATATTTTGGTTAAACTATCCCCAATGAAATGGAATTGCAACCCTCTGCATGCACAGTGCACTCTTTCATCACATGTACAGCTGATTCTCAAGATCTTGTACACTAATGAGATGCTATTGAGCCCACACTACCACACTGTCTGAGCCAAGGACTACATGCTTTCTGGTAAGTTTTGATTACAATATATATATATGACATACATGATTTTTTGTTAACTAGTAAATAGTAGCCTACAGCAAAGTGTGTTTAAATAATTTCTAACCTGTTAACAATTTCTGCTAGTTAGTTTTTGCTACCATGTGGGTTTTAGCTTGCTTAAACCTACTAACTGAGGAGTGTTAATTCACCATACATGTTTCATTTTAAAACATTTATCTTACAAAGGAGTTGTTTAATCTAACTGCTTAACTATTTATCTGTACATGGAATTGTATTTGGGGTTTTTTACTCATTTTTTCTGATCTTCACAGGAAAATGCCACGGACACTATCTGATGTGTGGAGACATCTCACTGCAGCTAATGTAGAAGGAAAAGCTGTGTACATTTGTAAATACTGTGCCAAATCACATGTGAAGAATGCAACAAAGATGCAGAATCATCTGGCCAAGTGCATAAAGTTCCCTCAGCGCTCACAACAAGCAACCTCTGACAAAAGTCCCTCTACTACTATTCGAGGTGAAAATTATGAATCCGACACCTTATCGATAGCAACAGCTCATGGTCCTCCTGGAATCAGAAGTTTTTTTGACTCAATGGAGGAACGTAGTCAGAGAAATGCAAATGAATGTCTTGCTCGAGCTGTGTGTGAAACTGGTTCACCTCTGATGCTCAAAGGCAATGTGTATTGGAATAGATTTCTGAATGTTCTTTGTCCAGCATACACCCCTCCAACCAGACATGCTTTATTTACTCATTTGCTGGATGCAGAGTTCAACAGAGTTCAAGTGAAGGTCAAGCAAATCATAGAGAAAGCAGACTGTATTGCAATCCTCTCTGATGGGTGGTCAAATGTTAATGGAAAAGGAATAATGAACTACATCATCTCCACCCCTCAACCGGTATTCTACAAGAGCACAGACACAAGGGACAACAGACACACCGGTTTCTACATTGCAGATGAGCTGAAGTCAGTCATCAATGACCTTGGACCACAGAAGGTATTTGCACTGGTGACAGACAATGCTGCGAACATGAAGGCTGCTTGGTCTAAAGTGGAAGAGTCCTACCCTCACATCACGCCCATTGGCTGTGCTGCTCATGCATTGAATCTGCTCCTCAAGGACATCATGGCACTGAAAACAATGGATACACTCTACAAGAGAGCCAAGGAAATAGTTAGATATATGAAGGGTCATCAAGATATAGCAGCAATCTCCCTCACCAAGCAAAGTGAGAAGAATAAGAGCACCACATTGAAGCTGTCCAGCAACACCCGTTGGGGTGGTGTTGTCATCATGTTTGACAGTCACCTGGATGGGAAGGAGTCTCTCCAAGAAATGGCCATATTACAGTCTGCAGATATGGACAGCCCCATCAAGAGGATCCTCCTGGATGATGTATTTTGGGAGAGAGTGGTAGGCAGCCTGAAACTCCTGAAACCTATAGCAGTAGCCGTTGAACGGATTGAGGGAGACAATGCCATCCTGTCTGATGTTCAGACTCTGCTTGCAGATGTAAGAGAATAAATCCGTACTGCCCTGCCCACGTCACTGTTGCTCCAAGCAGAGGAAACTGCAGTTCGGAAATACATCAAAAAGCGTGAAGACTTCTGTCTGAAGCTCATACACGCCCCAGTGTACATGTTGGACCCCAAGTATGCTGGCAAGAGCATACTGTCTGGTGCAGAGATCAACAAGGCCCATGGTGTCATCACTACTGTGTCTCGCCACCTTGGCTTGGATGAGGGCAAGGTTCTTAGAAGTCTGGTCAAGTACACTTCCAAGCAAGGGCTTTGGGATGGAGATACAATATGGCAGTCATGCCAACATATCTCATCAGCTACCTGGTGGAAGGGACTTTGTGGATCTGAGGCTCTTTCCCCTGTTGCCTCCATCATCCTCCAAATCCCACCAACATCAGCCGCCTCAGAACGCAACTGGTCCTTGTTTGGAAACACACACACCAAAGCACGCAACAGGTTGACCAATACAAGGGTTGAAAAATTGGTGGCCATCAGGACAACGAGCCATCCTCAACAAGGTTGGAAAGTGACAGTGAAGATGAGACCTCAGAGTCTGATGTTCAAGAGGTGGACATTGAGGAGGTCCAGGGAGAAGACATGGATGCCTGAGAGGAAGACAACCAAAGCTTAAGTTTGTAGACTATCATTTTACAGATGTATGTTGAAAACGTTTTTGGGAGATGCGATGGATCATTGGGGATCATTCAATATTCCCTTTCTTTTGTTGTTCAGTGAAATCATCCCATGTGAAGAGTCAACTCATTTAGTTAAAGTTCAATTCTTAACTAAATTGTTTTTTTATTTCTATTGGAAGGATTTACTAATTTGCAATTATGTCTAGTTATGATAAAACGTTTATGTTTCTTTCTCCATATGACATGGTAAATATATCCAATGCAAAAAACATCTACATTTAAATGGTATTAACATTAATTCCCATATATTCCCGTTAATTCCCATATATTTCTGTTTATTCCCATATAAGTTTCCATCTCTGAATAATCCCCAAAATGTGCAACCCTATTCACACCCCAACACTGAAAAACATTGATTGATAATGTGGATGCACACTGTGTTGGATTTTGCAGATAGAGGGCTACAGTTTTTTTTACCTTTATTTAACTAGGCAAGTCAGTTAAGAACAAATTCTTTTTTTCAAAGACGGCCTAGGAACAGTGGGTTAACTACCTTGTTCAGGGGCAGAACAACAGATTTGTACCTCGTACGCTCAGGGATTTGAACTTGCAACGTTTCAGTTACTAGTCCAACACTCTAATCCTGCCGCCCCGATATCACAGGTCTCTGATTATAGAGGGGACCAAGAGGACTGAGAGATATTGTAACAGCTGTTTCTCAACTAATGCTCACCACTGTGACAAATAAATGAAGCTAAGCGATGCGATGCGATCCAATAATATAGAAATTATGCCAATACCTTAAAGTTTGATATTTCACTAAGTCTTATCAATGACATGGTGTACATCACCTTGATTCTGTTTAGATGGAAACGCCATCATCACACAAATGAGGAGTGTCAGTGATAGGCATAACGCATGCCCAATCACTTTCCTAGAAAAATTATAGGAGATTAATCCTGAAAGGCAGAAAAACATGCTGGTTATTAAATCATTTCTTTTTTCCCCTCTTCATGCTTTTCATGGATGGTCAACTATAATCAGTTTACCGTCTGGCTCTTTCCGGGTGTTAAGACATCCACTTTTCATTTGTACAAATAGTATGATAGTTTCAAGCACCCATTTGAATTAATCCTCCTTTAAGTTTTATACCGTCCCTCAGAGAAAAACAAACCACCCACTTTTAATCTACTGAAACCTATGTTTTTTTCTTTCAGGGAAATAGGATTTATCCACAATTCTCTTTGCCGACATCCCTTCCCCCACTCCGCGCGCACACACACACACACACACACACACACACACACACACACACACACACACACACACACACACACACACACACACACACACACACACACACACACACACACACACACACACACACACACACACACACACACACACACTGTATAATTTAGAAAGCCTAAGCTCTTCCAATACTCCAAAATGCCAGATAAACTTTTCTCATTTGCCCCTAATTTGGTCACGCAAGATAATGCCAACATCTGAAGGCTTTTTAAACTGCTTTTTAAAATGCATTCCTGAAAGGAGCTGGCACTGGCACCTCTGCACCTTGTCAGCTCCCATAATTATTTCTAGCCCTTAATGTGCTGATTAATCCAGCCCTCTCTTCACTGTGAGATGCATTCAGCTCCATTAATTTTTCAAAAACCTCTCTCTCTCTTTTCTGGGAGCCCTGCAGATGTCAGGGCTGTGGCGGAGAAAGCCATTAGAAGTTAACACCTCCCACTCCCCAGGGACTGGCATGGACTCTCCCCTCCCTCGTCTTAATGCCAAGCACCCGCTTTAGGAACACCAGCTGCCAAGTCTGGCATTCTCTGAACCCGGACATAACCAAGCGCCACCCCCCAAAAGAACACAAGCTTAATTAGTAGAGCCCTGAACAAACCAACAAATGGGATAAAAAGGGGAGTCCTGGATTGAAATGGACTCATAGACATTGTGGTATCATCATCCCCTTCCATTATCAGTTTTCATATGAGTGCAGCAATCCAGATTTATTTTGTTTCTTCTTTTCATCAGGCCTCAGCCAAGGCACCTGTCTGCAGCTAACTGTCTGATTAGACTCCTTGAAAATTCCTCTATAGCCAACATCCCTATACAGTGTGAGCAAATTCAAAGAGGTCTGAAAGCTGGGTTCCAACCTCCCCTCACTCTTGAGCTTTGTGGAACTCCCCTTCTGCAGACTGGTTACAAGCTGTCCCCATTGAGAAAATACCCCCCCCCCCCCCTTCAGCCATCTTTTATCTATGGATAGGTGGGTGAATGGCGGAAATGAGGATTCCTGGAGAGACTTGGGACGGAGAGAATAGAAACAAAGGCTTCTCCATGCAGGGAAACGATGTCTCTTTTTCCAGTGCTTTTTTCCCTTTCATCCCAAGGACTCCTGTCAGACAGAAGGAAAGAGAGCGAGAGCATGTATAATACCTTCTAAGAGGCTGCCAGTTCTCTCCCATGTGATAAGCTCCGCTTGAATCACAATGGCGCTTCAGGACCTCGCAGTCACCCCACCGCAGGCCTGGGCACGCACACTACTGAAACAGACTCGTTAGAAATAGCATTAGCTGTAATATGGCCCGAAAGAAACATATTCATTTCAGAATCTCCGGAGTTCGGCAAAGAACACTGGTTTGTTCTAGATTTTATTGAGCATTATTTGTAGCAATTGTACTTTTATAGAGAGCTGCACACCCATGAGAACTCATTCTAGTAATATCAACGGAGGTGCGTTACTTAGGTAACTTAGCATACCCCAAATCCTCTGAACATAAACAGTGTCAAATACACAGCCCGTTTGAATGCTAATGAAACTGAGGTGTTAGAATGTCAGAAATCTGTCCAATGATGATAACGGCGCAAACTCCTGTTTACACTGAGCACGCTGCAGCTCGTACGAACCCAAAGTGCAGACTTATTTACGTGCTAATGTGGGGAGGCAGATAAAGGGTAGAGTGATCACACATCATGTCAGAGAGTCACCCTTTGAACCATCCCTCAGGTGAGCAAAGAGGGTGAATGAAAGAGCCTCAGAACTGGCAGATTTACACTCTTCAAACAAAAAACAACACTCCAATCAACTCCCTATGCTAGTGAAAGAAAGACAAAATGACTGCAGGTTACCTCTGTGTAATATTTCAGAAGAAAGTTAGGCACTACAGGAGTTCGTTCTGTGTGAGTATCCTGTATGGGATGCCTTTTCTACTTATCTCGGACGTCTTATTTGAGTACTACTAGAATCATTGAATTATAAACTTATATGACTCAATCGGCTTGTCAAAATTCTAACAATAGCTTTTTCTTGGATGGTTTGAATGCGTAAGATATTGTAGCTTGGTGCTTTTTGGAGGATACGCCATGATCACAATATTTATCCCAGGCGAATGTGATCCCCTTCAAGGATAAAATTGCATCCTTGGACCTGAAGTTAACTTACTTGGGCTCTTTCTCAGATAACTTTATTGGACTTCCTGGTTCCGTTTTTGGACCATCGGGGGTTGCGTCCCAGATCCCATCTTGGGACGATCAGATACATTTTTTTGGGATGGTCCATAGGGGTTTGACCAGATCACTTCTTTGGACCCGCTAGATAACTTATTTGGGTCAATTATAGCAGGTGAAGGGTAGTTCATCAGTGGTATCTATTTTTTAATATATATATTTTTTTTTAACCCAACTTTGATATGTGAATCATTGAAAGAACCACAGGGTCACAACATATCCTCTGTGTGAGAGACTTGCTTGGGTGTATATTTGAATATGCAGAAATAGTCAAGTTTGGTTGATTCATAACCATACAGTATAAGTGGATGGAGCCCAGAAACAGAAATGGTGTTCAGTCAGTATTCAGTACGTCTGCTATACGGTGGTAGTATCCATGGCTCGATGTGTTTTCAAGTCCTGCCTCATTACCTGTGCAGCCCCCAGAGCCGTGACACAACGACGCTCATATAGAACAGGCAGCGATTCACAAACCCCACAGAACAGCACGGCTCTAAGTCTTGTTGAAGTTTTAACAAACCCGCAAATGGTATTTGACTAATGGGCATAAATGTTCTCAGCCACCCGGTGACCTCCCGCTCCAGCTCCAGCAGTCCTGTTATCGAGAAGAGCCAGGCGGGGCCACATTGCCGTGTTAAACATTCCCACATGCTGTTGAAATATTCAAGTAAAGCACCTGTAATTTTTCCTCTATTTGGTCATATTTTACACACTCGTTTAGCGCTAGTCTAAGTCTGTGTTACTGAGTCTCAAGGTTCTGGCGGGTTGGCGGACGTGTGATCACAGTTTGATACCTGCCTTCACTTTTCATCTACAGCTGCTTACAGCTGGACCGAAACAGACTTGCTTTGACATATCAATGTTTTGCTTAACTTACTTATTCAGGTAATCACCACAAATTTAACAGCCACTGTGCCTCCCTCTGTGGTCTCTTTGGGCTATGCTAGTTTCACTTTGAAATAACATTGGTTGGTAACTTACTGTATAAATATGTTACTATTCATGTTTTTAACTCTGGACGGTTAGGGCATGTGATGGTGGTTAACATCCCGACACCAAGGTAATAGTTCTACATGACTTCACATGTATTAATATGCTGCTGTAGGGAAGGCCCTGTTTTAATACAAAAGGTACTTACATTGCCATTACCCTTACAATTACCTTAACGAGACCATTAGGCCAGACTATTAGTATTCTTACTCTGATAGCAATTGTTCCTCTCACTGCACTAGCTGACTTCCAAATGTTCCATGTGTTAAAAAACTATTAGATGGCTAACACAGCCAAACCCAGTGCCGTGTTAGCGTTTAATACTAAGCTGACTTGCGACAGCGTGTTTAAACACTGCCCCCCCCCCCCCCCCCCCCCCCCCCACCACCACCACCACTCCATTGCTCACTATACAGATAGTTATTCTGATTACAAGGCTTAACTATTGTAACATGAAGCCTGGATGTTTCAAGTATCCAGCTCCACACGGTGTTACATCGTTATTACGGTAGAGAATACAGCTGCAGAGATCAAACTGATTGAGCACTCTATCAACGAATAACTAAAAGCTATTTGCCGACTGGAAACCAACGAGAGAGCATCATGCCGGTACTGGAGTTTCTGAAACCCCAATAGTCCCCATATTAAAACAACAAAAAAGAAACCTCGGTGGCTGGAGTTCAGAGAGGGGCCAGATTGCGACAGAATCGCTTTGATCGGCATTGCAGGAATTTTTTCCATTTCCTGTTACTCAATAATTCTACTCTCGTTGGGTCCCTGGACAACATTCTGCACCGTGCGTTGTCTGATCAGCTCAATCCAATGGACAGACGCAGGGGTAACATGCTTTCATCCTCAGCCATTGATCTGCTGCATGGTGGCCCACTGTTCCCTGCAAGGGGGCCTAAAGCCCGTGGTCTTGAGCCAAATAGGGGGCCGGACTCAGGTTCAGTGACGTCAGCCAACCGCACCCCCCCCCGATAGACATGATTATATCATCCTCGGGCATTTTATGACCTCATGGGGATAAAAGGCAATGATTCAGCCATCTTTCAGCTGAGGAAAGAAAGGAAACAGTCACATGAGAAGCAGGAAGAAGTAAGAGGTAAGTGGTTTACAGTGGGGGCGTTGACTTCCAGGCCTCCAGGGCTGCAGCTAGCTAGTGTGTCTGCTGGCTCTATGCCCCTCCCTCTCTACAGCGCTCTCTTCATGGCTGCTTAGGGTCAAATAAATCACCTGCCATCACAGGTGCTGACCTGTTGTTTATTAGTAAGCGCTCGAGGACAACTTGTGAGAGGAGAAGGAGGAGGAGGCAGGAAAGGACTAGAGGTTAGGGCACTGGGCCTGGGCCTGTTGGGATGCTGCTGCTGTACCCTGAAAGAACGAGCAGCAATAAAACAAGATAGTGACTGATATATGTTGGCGTTATAATTGTGCTGTTAAAAGGGAGTGCTGCCATGGCGAGGGTAAATCAATCCAAATTCTTACGGGTATGTCCGCATCACACAGTACCCTTCTGCACAACACACCAACCTCTTTCCCTTTTACTCCAATGACTGCTAATATTTCTTTGATTGACAGGGGAATATGAACAAAAATGTCCCTGCTTCATCAATGAGGCAAAAGGTGACATTGAGCTACAAAAGTACAACAGTCAATGGGTAGGATACATATAGTATCCACTGCTACAGTCCTAGGTGCAAAAGGATTGACAGCAAGGTCTTATCTCTACTTATCTCACAAATTACACTATTGTCTCTTCACATCTGACTTACTCCCCTGAAGCATGTGAGCATTACACTTGAAAGAACGAGGCGCTCGAGGCCTTCACAGAACACTTGCCGAAGCGCAATACAACAATGACTGGCACTCTCTCCTAGAGGTAAGTCAACCTTAAAATGTTTTAATTCAAATAATGACTGTCTAAACATTTATCCACTCTGTGTTTATTTGTACATCTGCTTTTGTCTAGACAGTGTTTTACTGTCAAGCTGGCAAAACAACATTAGGCTGCAAGAGCGGCACGAAATTATCGGTATCAAATGATGTCATCTCCCCATGTAATGTAAAGCTAAGATTGAGAGCGATCAATTAGGATTTGCAGTGGAGCAGAAAATAGCTTATGACATTGCTAAGGTGGAGGAGTGTATGAGGGGAAATAAACTTTGCCTCAGACACACTCTCTCTCATACCTTAGCAGGTTCACGATACGGCCAGGTTTCATGCATTTATATAAGTGAAAAGTATTTTGAATAAATGGGGAATAAAACAAAATGGGATTGTCCCAATTTCTGAAACTGTGATATGCAAGTCATTTTGCACAATAGTCATTTCGACGCATTGGTTACGGCCCAAAATGCGTATCTTATTTACGAAACACATCCACCCGTAAAAAGTCACAGCTACTAGTCTCTTAAATATTTCCCATCAGCTTTCTGCACACATTCCCCGATTTGACTATTTGAAAATATGGACAGAGATGACACACTGTATCATACAATGAAGGGTCATAAAAAGCCTTTTTAATACCATGGTGCCTAAATCCACCAGGCTGACTTAAATGGTATGATTTTGTATATGTTTTGCATTATTACATTATGTGACACATGCGTACAACCAGAAGACAGTAGAGGTCCATTACTTAACCACTAGGATAAAATATGGGAAGTTAGAGTTTACTTTCAATAGCAGATTCTAAATGAACATAACAACCATGAATTGTAAATGGACATAAATAACAGGTTGGAAGTCCTAAATGGTCCTATTAGAACCCTGTCTAAAATATAGGTGCTGCATTTGGCCTGGTCTCAGTCAGCACCCTCCCTTGTTCCTTAAGATAATTAATTCCCGTTCATTCCTGGTCGCATATGACCTGCTCTATCAGCTCACACATGGATTCTCTGTGATTGTACGTGACCATCAGGGCATACCAAGGTCTAGCGCTACCTAAACTCCCACACTCCTCCTCCCTCCATTTCCCATCCATCTCAGAACTCCAGGCAGATGAGCGACTCAGTGCCCCACCTCCAGCCGAGCAAGACCCCCCTCCCCCATCGCCCAACCACTGACCCCTGGGCAGATATTCCTGCTCTTTGTGGCATTTCCGCAGTTCAAAAGGGCGGAAAAAAGAAAAACAAGAAAGTAAAACGCGGTGGTTAGTTGCAGGCAACTTGGGGAAAGAATGTAACAAATCTGCATCAATATCCTACCTTCTGAAGGGAGCAGGAGCCTCGAAGACACAGACATGGGGGGGGGGGGGGGGGGGGGGGCTTTCTCATTCAGCTATATCACAGAGATCTCACAACACTACCACATACAGACCCTCAGCAGCCATGGTTTGAAGTGCACTGATATATACCTGAACCAAGCTGGATACATTGTCGTTCTCTTTATCTGCTATCTGTATCTGCTAGTATCTGCTATGTTGTCATCCGAGAGTTTATTTTTGGTCCAGGAGTTTCATTTGTAGGACCCACTACATGGAAATAGAAAATAAGTCAATATACTCTCTGTGATACAACATATTCCGTTACAAGCTAATCAACCTAATTACTAGCGAAATAAAAATGATCCCTTGATCAGCGTTCAAAGGCACTGTCTATGCACACTACAGATTTCCTCTGAAGTGTACGTTAGTGTATTGTGTGTAAACTTATGAAAAGTTCATGTTGCAGGTCGGTCACACGTTGACAGCTCGTGGTTTGTTTGTTGTTGAGTCGAGGATGGGACGTGACAGGTGATAGGCAGGTTTAATAACCTTGGGAGTTGAGATGTCACCCATGGGCAGTGCCCTGGGTAAACAAGGCCTGGTGGGTGCCTGAGGATTCCTGGCCTATAATGTAAATCTTTGTTCGAGGTATACTTTAGAAATGAGAAATATGTTCAAGCTTGACGTCTCCTTGTAATCCCAACGTAATGAGTGTCAAAAACCCAAGGCGTTTCCAAATACCTTTTGGCATCATCCGTCAATTTTTGTGTCAAGCCGACAACCCAACCAGGTGTAAGAAGAAAATTGTTATGTTGAGTAAAAGTTATGTGTTTGAGTTGTATATGAGTTGGCTTTGATTGCATAAAATAGGAAATTGTAAATCCCTTTTAGCTTCAATCATTCTTTATGTTGTACAGGTTGAAGAAGTGATATCCCAGCTAGCACATTTGGTTCCTTGGAAGTTGTAGGAACGTATGTTTTTGGTTTCACATTGGTTGTGGGAAAGAAGCCATACGTTTCCTGTAAAATGTAACGTTTTCAAACGTTCTGAGAACAGAAGTAAAAATTTTGCCTGTTCTGGGAATGCTTATTTTTTAGGTTGCAGGGAGGTTTAAAGGACGTTTTCCTCTGGTTCCTTGACACTTTTCCTGTGATGTTTTATATATGCTCTGAGGACCCTTAAAACTTTGATTGAACGTTTTAATAACATTTTTGTAATTCAGCAGACTCTCTTATCCAGAGCGAA
This sequence comes from Salvelinus fontinalis, assembly GCF_029448725.1. NCBI lineage: Eukaryota > Metazoa > Chordata > Actinopteri > Salmoniformes > Salmonidae > Salvelinus > Salvelinus fontinalis. Next base: position 10,824,738 of record NC_074701.1, on the reverse strand, counting down.
TTACAGCAGTGAGTGCATACATTTTCATTCGTACCGGTCCCCCGTGGAAATCGAACCCACAACCCTGGCATTGCAAGTGCCATGCTCTACCAACTGTGTTCACACAGGCCCAATAACACTTTTAACAACACTGCAAGCTTATTTTGGGTTAACGTTAAAAGAAATCTAAGCATGGATAGGACACATGGAAATATATTTTCTAGGGAATTAATCATGGAAACACATTGCTTTTCAATTGTGACACGGCATCAGTGAGATTCAAACCTATAATCTTCTGTTCTCTAACCATGGAATTAGTCCACTCCACAACTAAGATGGAACTACCTGGCAATGTTATTTTTGTTATGCATACAAAGCTGTTCGTTTTTGTCAATTCAAACAGACCCCATTTCAAAGGAAACAAGCACTCATTAAGATCAGGTGTGGCCAACACACCTCCACACATTTAGCAAGATAGAGGATAGAAGGAGTTTTGTTGTTGTTGAGAATGGAATGTATGTTTTGAAATAACATTCTTAGAACGTTCTCTGAATGTTACAAAAGTTTTCTTGTCGTTTTTTTCATGGAACATTTTCTTAGAATTCTTAGAACGTTGTCTGAACGTCACAAAAGTTTTCCTGTGTTTTTTATTGGAAAGTTTGAACTTTCTCTGAAAAAATTATAGAACGTGACTTTAAATAGGACCATGAGGAAACCTGTAGGAACCTTTATGCTGAAGTACTGAAATTCCCACAGAAGAACGTTTTTCCTAAACGTTCTTGGAACAATTTCAAAACATGACTTTAAATAGAACCATGAGGAAACCTGCAGGAAACGTTATGCTGAAGTACTGAAATTCCCACAGAAGAATGTTGTTTCTTAGCATTCTCTGAACTAATTAAGAACATTCCAAACATCAAACCAGTTGCAGATCGTTCCTAGAACATTACCAACATTTTAATTAAATGTAACCATGTCTGAACTTTTGGGAAACATTCTGTTTAAAGTAATAAAAATTATGTTTTATTTGTCAAGTTCCTCAAATGTCCTTAGAATGCTCCAAAGCCAAGCAACTATCCTGCACCATTCCCAGAAAGTTGTGGGAAGGTTGTATGCAAAATAACCACAGGACAACCATTCTCTCACCAAGCGCTAAGAAACATATGGTTCTCAGAATGTTATGTGCCAGCTCGGATCAGATAGTTAACATGTACATTAGTTGGCCAAAGTCTAGCTAATCTTAGACTCAGTGATGAGAGCTGACATTATTCCTAAAGGGAGGGGCAGACTCACTCTCGGTACGCTACACATTTAAAAATGGCCAATACGTATACCCATTCCTTGGTTTCTAGGTAGAAATGTGCCAGCAAATGATTAGTGTGTCTGATATTCATGTTGACTTTCTTCTATAAATGATTAATGAATTCACATGTATATAGCAAAAGCGTACTGCCCTGCCCATTAGGTTTGTATGGCATCAGAACTTTTGACCTACTGTATATAACACATGCTTGCAAAATGGGTGCAATTGCACTGTGTGGGTGATAAGACCACATACTCTTTTTCTCCTCCTTACTCTGTTTTCATTTATCCTATTGGAGGGTGGGGTGGGGGGTACACTCTACAATGCTAAATACTGCTAATCCTGGCCTAAGGCTTCAGACAACAGAAATACACATTTGCGGCTGCCTTAATTACCGGATTTCGGGAAAAAAAAAAACGAACAATAACCTAAGATAGAGATGCTCGTGGAAAAACAAACAACCTGTGTGATTTCAGACAGTTATCTTCACATCCTTAAATCTCAGTGAATGAATCATAACATTGACAAATTGAAGACTTGAAGTGTATGCATTGTCACCCTTTCTCCAGTGTGTACTTGTGATGTAAATGTATACCCCCCCCAAAAATGTATGTATCAGTGTGAGGGGATTCCAGCTGGCGAAGACGGTGAGTTCACTTGTGATGGAAAGAGTGAGAGACACATCTCAGTCATTGGAACAAGGTGTGTCTGTTTAACGCATGAGTAATATTTCTCACCGTACAAAGATCGTCTCTGTTCTTCCTCTGACCACCCGAGTTACTGCAGCCCGGCTTTTGAGGTTTTGATTATATTTTATGAGTCCTAATTGTGACTGACCTGGCCTCGTGGTTGGTTCCACTTCATCTGGTGAAAAAGGGGTAGCCTTGGCCTCTGATTGGGGCGGATTGGCCGATCAGCGAAGGTAGTCTGCTGACCTCCAACTCGACAGGACGGTGAGGGACACGTCTCAAGTTCATCCTCCCCTTGGGTGGTACGGCTCTCAGCTTACCTCCACCTGTCCACTGGGGCCAGAAACTCCCTTCACCCCTTGCTCTCCAGCTCCTCTGAGTCACGGCACAGACTACTTAACATACCCCACTGAGCTCCTTTTACAGCTGTTAAACAAAACCTCAACGTCTTTTACCAACACGTAGTCATTCTGAGGAGGAAAATAGTCTTTTTGAGCGGGTTTGCAAAATGTTTGTTGTAATTGCGTTGTTCTACACATGACAGGAATTAGAGGTTTGTCTTGTATTTCATAAAAGTTCCACAGTGTGGCACAACCAGCTTTAAGGGGGCCATAGGGGATTTCCCCCCCCCTAGAATTTCAGTGGCTTTTTCAGACTTTAGGTCGTAACATAATAATGTGATTGTAACCTTTTATTAAATTGCAGATTCCTTATTGTTTAAGTAACCCTGAAGTGACTTCAGAATCACATTTGTTCCTCGGGCCTGGAAACGTTGTGGTGCAGAGGAAAATGGCCGCCTCACAACCAGTTCCTCTTTGATGCAATAATGAAAACAAATGAGTGTAATATGATCATATATCAGGGAGAACTGTAGTTTCAAGGCTGAAATCACAGGGAATTGAGGTGCAATCAGGGAAACACTAAGCTGGGGTGGTCATCACTGTCTAAATTGTCTCCAGACCAAATTATTTTTTACAGTACACGTCAGAAAATGAAACTTTAAATAAATTACAAAAATATACTTATTCCCACGGTTGTTTGTGGTTCCATAGTGGAATATAGTAGACAGGAGGGTTATTACAGTATAATGGATTTGATTTGAATTGGTGCTCAAAACGTGCTTTGACCCAATTTTTTATATTTAAATGGACCTTGGCAGGTATGGTACTTAATCCTCTCTATTTCCATAAACATAATTTGATCTTCATACACTCAGTATTACCTGCCATTTAGAAGGGCTCAGTTATTCTACACAACATTACCTGTTGTTCTCATAGGGAAATCAATGCCTCTCTCTTGGCGGTATAATAACATTCCCACAGGAGAGTAGCAGCTTAATTCAGTCTTATCACTTTTGGTTGTCTGGCTTTGAGTCAAGCCGAGGTCCAAGAGGTGAAATGAGTTTGGCAACCTCCACTCCAGGTGTGACAAGAGAACACACATCATGGTACAGTTAGTGGGAAAAAAGAGAGGGAAAATTGCCTGCATAAGCAGGAAAGATAGAGTTTCATCGTCATCCCACTAAAAACGCACACTGGTCTTTGGCAGACTTCAACTACTTAATCGGCAATCATTTTTCAATGAGCCCCAGAGGAGCACATTTTAGTGCTACACCAAAAAAGTCTGCTGCTTTGTGCTCCTTAATCCCTCACGGTTATGCATCATGAGGAGGCAATGGTCGTTTCCTTAGACAGAGGTCAACCCCCACTTCCAGACAGCCCTGCACTATTCCATTCTCATCCCCACTCCTTCTCTCCCTCTCGCTCTCTCTCTCTACTTCACCCACATCATCTGTATTCATTAGAATAGGACTCATTTTCTATTGGAGCAGCACTCAAATTAAGATTGCCGTTTGATCTGAAGGATGGACAAAAACGCAATTGAAACCTGATATCATAAATGGCCTTCTCATCTGCCTTGTTAGGCTCTATGAAGAGGTATCACTAAGAACTGTAGGTTTAGACCCTTCTGGCCTCATATCACATATGTGACTGCTTCACTTCAGAGGTCCACCCTTTAACCCCTACCTGACTCTAACCCCCCACCTTGTCTCCCCCAAGTTCAACAATTTAAGACGCAGTGCAGGAGAAATGATATGTTCTGGAAGTTCCAGCCAATAATCTAACTGCACTTAACCTGACTGCTGGAGGAGACGTATTTGTGTGATGAGAAAATCTCCAGGCTCTCGCTGCGTCTCGTTAATGAGAAAAGATGATCATTCCCCGACCGCAATTAAGAGTCAATCTCCCGCATTAACTTGCCGCCCCACGGCCACACACACAGCACAAAGACAACAGGCCGTCCACTGTCACTAATTCCACTGGGCTGATCAGTGAGAGGGACTAAATTTGATTGGCATTCTGGGGTTCACCTGGTGAAACTTAAGCCCGGAGAAAATATATGATTTTGTGATCAGGAGAGAACAACTTTATATTATTAATAATTAAGTAAACTTCTGTTTCTTATTTGAGATATTATTGTACGCCGCAGTGATAATTTGATCAACAATGAAAATAAACTGCCAACTTACCCAAAATGATGTGGATGGTTGTTGTTTGTATTATTGATACATCCTGAAAAATATGACCGGAATAACCTGTGTTTCTGATAGCCATCCTTAGGGCGCTGGTTCAAATCCATCACGAAAGACTATCAACAATAAGAGGCACTGGCTCCTATAGCTCTCAGCTAGTGCCTGTATTTTACACATACTGTGGTTTTTACCCCATACAACATAGTATCTGACACACTTTTAAATGGTATTATACCTGACAAGAAAGGCAGGCTTGGAAGGCTCACCATTGTGATTTGAACAGCAAACATCATTAAGTACCATAAGAGCAATATTTATCAAATGAGATTACAGCAACAATCAAAAGGAGCAGAATGCCAAGCGAGGTTGCCTGTCTCAACACACAGGCAGAAATATCTCAAAGAAAATACAGATGTGATTAGAAAAATAAGGTGCCTGGAAAAATACATGAAAAATCATGAACACAGCGCTGGCATGAAAGGTAACGCATTACTGTAAAGGTTACAGCGTGTGTGCACGTTGCAGGAGTGGGATAATTGGAGTAGCGGACACCTTTACATGATATCCTCGCCGGTCACATTCCCATTCATAAGGGAGCGATAGCAATGTTTTTTATTTTTGTCTTTTCATTTAGTAAACAACAAGGAAGAGTCACTTTCCTTTTCTAGTTGTAGCCAGCCAGCAGCTAGCTGGCACCGTGAATAGCTGGCTTTAGGCTGGCTAAATACATAGCAAGCTAGCTAGCCTTTTTAGCTTCCCACATGGCTAGCTAGTTGACTACCGCAGGTTCTACCATCTCACAATAGCCTGTAATCACTAGTTATTACTTCCCTAACAAAATATATTTTGGGGGTGGATTCTTGGTTTTATTTGTCGTGGTGAAAGCAAAATATTTTCTTGTCTTGTCTTCCCTTGCTAGCAAGTTGGCTTAGCATTGCAAGCTAGCTAGCCTTTTAGATTCCCACATCTCCATGTGAAATAATCAGATTTCTAATTAAATAATATGCCCTGGCAAATATTCTTAAACTTGCCAGTGTAAACTACAAAATTATCCTAATTTAATATGCTGCTTCATTGTGTTCGCTCACATATGAGCTAAAAATAGAATGTCATCATTTTTTGTCATGGAAAAAAAATAGCACGTCTATCTGTTTTAGCCTAGAATAATGTTATCACTTCTAAACAAAATAAATGTTGGGGGGATTCTATGAGGCTACAATGTTGTTTGGCTTATTGTTTGAACAGTCTCTGAGATTATATTTGGGTATCAATACAAAATAGGCTACTTTTATTAATAGCCTACAGATCAGATCAAGGAACCAAGAGACAATGCTGCCCCCACAGCAGTGGAAGGAATGATATGTGGTGTTTCAATCTCCAGGTAGAAGAAAACTGCATTGAATACCGAAGCATATTACAAGGAGCCACCTCTATTGTGACGAAAAATGACATTGTAACACACTCCATCGGCCCCGTCTACGTATTCTCTGTAGATGCCTTAAGATGCGTCTTCAAGGGTCCCCCCTGCAGCACTGTAGTGGTTGCTGAACGTCCACTATGTTTTGTACTGCGGTGGTGGCTGTGAGGGTGTGTGTGCATGGTGCGTACGTGTGTGAGCGGGAGAGTGTGTGCGCATGTGTCTATGTATGGCACAGGGTGGTTAAAAGAGAGAGAGAGGGGAAACAAGGGAGAAAGGAGAGAAAGGAAGAAGTGCGGGGGTACATAATGAGTGACATATTGTGAAATCTGTACCTACAAAGCAGAGTCTTCTTCCATGCAAATGACACGTTCAGCTCCCCCATGATAAGGATCTGTTTGATGGGACACATGCGGAATATGAGGCAGTTAATTCCCTTATTAGTATTCAGCACGGCTGATTGGCAAAGACTAGGGAGAGCCGGCCAGAGTACTCGTCTGCAAAACCCAATATTGATTTGTTTAATGGTGTCAAAAATCTAAAATCTCCTGTCAATTGTTTATGAGGCTGTTAGTGAGGGCAATAGATGCCCCTTGTTTAATTAATACCTCATTATGGAGATGAGAATATATGCTTGAGCTGTTAATGGGGCTGCTGCATTTTAACCCTTTAAAGCCTGATGTTACATACACATCACAGTGTCTTTTAACACCTGGCTTAAGTGTCTTTACGCGATCAATACATAAAAGGAAACGGCTATCTTCAAGAAGAGATCCTAATAAACACTTTTTGCACCATCTGGTGGCCGATCTTTAAAATTACACTATCGGAGATTGGCGCTGAAAATGGTGGACATCGCCGATGGTAAACACGGAAATTTTGCTCCTCCAAATGGTGTCATACGGTGGCAAAAAGAGGATTTTCTGACATTCTATGTATGCAAAATGCTCATGAGATGTTCAGAGTAAATTTTCCAAGAAAAATATAAATTTTTGTTGAAGTATAGTCACTTGAAATGTTTGTAACGTTGGGCATTAAGTGATGCAAACCACACATTTGCATAGATTTTTTGTGTAGCAAAATCCTGTCAATTCTTATTTTTTTTGTTGAAATATGTTATTTGGGGTCTCCTTGCAAGGAAAACTGCAAGGAAAACTGGGTTCGGGTTTCTACGGGTTAGAGACCTCCATAAAGGTGCTTGGCAAATACAGTCGAGGGAATGTGATATCTGATGAGTTTGAGTGTTGTAGTTGTTGTTTTTTGGGAGTCTTTGTTTGTTTTTCCCTCCCTTTTGTGTTTTCTCTGGCTTTGCTTGCTTTTGTGTTTAGGGAAGTGATTATTTCAACGGCTATTCATCTTTCATTGGGCATGTTTGATGGTATGCTAAGCTGCCATTTCAATCATTTCATTTGGATCAAAAGTAGGATACTATACAATCTGTCCTGAATTGTCGAAGAATAATTGCACTTCATATATCACAAGTGATTTTGATAGGCCTCTTCTGTAATGCACATTTGCACATTTGGAAAGGCCAAATATTGCTTTAAAAAGCCTGGATTTGGAGCGGACTCCAAGCAGATGGCCATTAAACATAATGACCAGCCACAAACAACATTATGTGCTAATGTTGTATTGGACAACTTCATCAGGCATACACAATACATTAGCAAACATTAAAGTTATGTTAGAGCAAACCCAAAAAGTGTGATGTTCTTCCTGGGTTAAAGGATAGGTTATGTTGTGTCTTAATGGAAAATGTCAATGAAACATTTATCGCAAAAAAAAAACGGTCAAAAAATGACATCCAGTGGTCTGCAGCCATACATACTCCATCCATGTGCTGATGTCCACCTAACAAAACACACACACACACACACACACACACACACACACACACACACACACACACACACACACACACACACACACACACACACACACACACACACACACACACACACACACACACACACACACACACACACACACACACACACACACACACACACACACACACACACACCTGATGTGTAGGGCTTTCTATTTAAAGGCCCATAAAGACTGTGATAATGGTTCAGGTTTATGAGGCTTCAGCCCACTGAGACAGGCTGTTACTGCAGGGCCTGCTGTTGTTGTCCTTTCCACTGTTCCTCGACAGCCACAAAAAAATAAATGGATCCCCACTTTGGGCTGAAATATGAAGCTGGGGCTTATTCCACCCCTCTCCTTTCTCTTTTTGTGTGAAAAGCCCGCACAAGCATTTGCCTGCATGGTTATGGAGTTAAACGCTCAGCTCCATGCCCAGCCGGGGCTTCCAACACGTTTCTCCCTCCATCTCATTCCCTTGACAGGATTAGCAGGTCTCCAGTGTTAGAAATACATTAAGTGGACCTTTGCAGCCACTTATTATGCCTGATTATGCAGCTGGAATGGGGAAGGTAGGACTCTGTTTGTAGTTAAATAACTTCTCAGATGCTGCTTTTTTTTTATAGCAACAATCTTCAAAGCGCTAACGGGTCAGTGGCTCAGGCACAAAGAGAAGATTGATTTCCACCCTCCTCCTCTTTGTTCCCGCGGTTTTAAAAAGGACAGGTTCTGCTAAATTAGTTTGTCCGTGTTATTAATGGAACAGCCAATTAGACTCCCAGAAAGCAATGTCGTTGTGGCAAAACAATGCCGGTCTATAGCATACACTGTTAAAAGTGCTTTGTAAGACTAAAACGAGTGGAAACTGATCTGCCACCACCTTAAAGGAGACTAAACGTGAACTTTGCTTGAGTATTTAAACCCATTGTTGTGAGGGTATAGGGATGTATTTAAGGTGTACTGAAACATTCATCCTGAGATGTTCTGAAACATGACATGGTGTGTTGTAAAGCGACATAATCAAAAGTTGTGTTACACCTTGCCAGAGACTGGGAGCACTAACCCGGATAAGGTTAAAAACACTATTATGGTGTTTCAAGTCCTGTGTAGTGCAGAGTTGTATCCCTTCTCTTTGGTGTTGTTTCTTCTCTCTAAAGCTTCAAAAACACTGTGATGGTGTTTTGAATCCTGTCTAGTGCAGAATTAGATCCCTTCTGGACTTTCCAAATATTGTAAATGGGAGTCCCTCCTCTTATTGTATATTCCCTGCTCTTATATGCAGTTTATAAACTCATCTGTAATTCCAAAAGGTCAAATGCACAGTATTATGGTCGAACAAAGAACATGAAAAAAGTTTTCACATTTTGTCTGCATGGTTCAGCACAAGAGTTTAGTCCTGAAGACTGGGTGAGTGGACTACGGCATTGTTTTGACAAGCAGAAGACCTGAGTTCACATCCATCTCCTCACATGAATACCAGGGATGAAGGCCCACTTTACACATGTTACCTCATGTCACCTCTGCAATAACTTACAGAGCCCTAAACAATTTGATTTGTAACATCATTTATAATCTCACAATGGGCCTGGCAACTTTAGCCTATAATTAGTGCCAATGTCTACCCCAGGAAAAGTATTCAATTCCCAGTGTCTTCATTCAAATTTTAATCAAAATACGTACTGAAAAAAATACGTACTATCATCTTTAATGTATATTTATGCTATAAACCATTTGCAATTTAAAACTAAAAAACTATAAGAAAATAAAAAAACTCCAAAAAGTGTTTTCACAACACTCTCTTAAAAACACCAACATTCAGATTGATGAACCACTTTGGGTGTTTCAGAGTACTTCAATGTTGTTTTGAAGTACATTATGTGTATCATAACACTTACACTGGGTTTACATTCATTTACACCTCAGCTTAGGGGCTCTACTTTGAATGGTTTTACTACAAAAGGATGGTGTTTTGAGTCTTTCTATTTTAACAGTGTACTCATGCAGAGGCTATGGTAGAAGAGGGGTCACTTAAGTCGGAGCAAAGTTTAAAAAATATATAATGTTGGAGTAAAGTTAAGATTACAGTAAACTCAATCTGGGGACCATGCCATTGTACAGGTATGATGTCAAGTCATTTGAATTGCAACATAGTCTCAGCTTTCCATTTCCATCCAGAATTTCAGCTTAATATAAACTACCATAGTACCACAGGGAAGTACTGTGGGATCCAAAGCGATATAGAAAGCATCAACATCACTCCAGCCTCAAAACGTGCCTAAAGTCCTCTCCTCTTGTTTAGGCAGCTGGGACAAAACAACCTGAGAGTGTTTCAACTGAAAACAAGTGGAAAATTCAGCTGCGTCTAAGAAACTTTCCATGAAATCAATCGTGAAAGTGAGATTGACAGAGGAATGACGGAATGGGAGGTAGAGACGAACAGAGAACAGATTGCTTAGTATACTATGCTGTGTATAGTACATGCAAAGGGTATGTTCTAGTGTGTGTGTGTGTGTGTGTGTGTGTGTGTGTGTGTGTGTGTGTGTGTGTGTGTGTGTGTGTGTGTGTGTGTGTGTGTGTGTGTGTGTGTGTGTGTGTGTGTGTGTGTGTGTGTGTGTACGTGTTTGTGAGAAAGAGAGAGAGAAAAAAAGGGGGGGTCCTTAAAAATGAAGTGATGGTGTAATGCCACCAAATAATCAGTGGGAATTATGGGGAGGCTTGCCTACTGTCAAATCTGACATGGCTCAGATTGAGGCCGTCCAAAATTAGAGACAATTTATTGTGCCTCCAACAATGAAACATGATTCCATTTTCCTCTTCTTTCCACTTGTATTGGAGTTATTTTCTGTAGAGCCGGTTGCATTTGCATTTATCTTATTCATTCATTATCTCTGACAATGTAAATGACTCATCAGATCCAAAATGGCTTCCTTGGGTGAACAGAGAATTAAGTTAATTCAATCATAGGCATTGAGATAATGGTCAAGTTTGATGCCTGGCTGAAACACTATTTTCACTTGTATTCAATTTTGAGTTCACATGTTAACACAACCCTTTCACATGAGAGAAGAATAACATGTTTTCTCCTCGCCTCACTTGCAGTTGCACATGTGAAATTTACATTTACAAAATCTCACTTTTACATGTGGAATTGCAAGTTCCTGTATGAAAAATAATCATGTGTGAAAATCAAATTAGGGGTTTCATATGTAAGAAAACTCCACATGTGAAAATCTTACTTTCACATGTGAAATTGCAAGTTCCCATACGGTGGTGAAATAGTGTTCTTCTCCTCAAATGTGAAAAGGTGGTGTTAACATCTTGCAGTAGCAATGTTTCCACATATGGAATTGCATAATGCCATTCTGTTAAAGGCCAACTTAGCCTACCTGTGTATAATGAGTGAAGTGTATTTAAATATTTATTGATTATTTCTGAGCCATCCAATCGGAGGAGTGCAACTGCTGCAGGCGCACGCCTCTCTTCTTCATACATTGGTCAGTGACTGCTGGAATAAGCCCAATGAAAAGAACAGAGAGGCTAGCGCCCCATGTCTCCTTATTAATCCTTTTTAACATGTTAAAAACAGCAATTTGACGTCAAAACAAGTTGACTTTAAGGTTAAAGAAAGTGTGTTTATCAATTTACCTAATTTTGCTAACCGTTACTTTGCCAAAATCAAAAGGGAAATATTGTAATGGTTTTTGTATAAAAATCTTAAATTACAGTTAAATTTGATAAGCATGTAAAATTTGACATGAGAAACATATAATATCATATGTTAAATGTTGTGAAACTTCGCGTGTCCAAAAACCACGTATCTGACTAGTGTCATTTAACGTGCATATATATATTTTTAAATGTACAGTTGAAGTCGGGAAGTTTACATACACTTAGGTTGGAGTCATTAAAACTTGTTTTTCAACCACTACATAAATTTCCTGTTAACAAACTATAGTTTTGGCAAGTCGGTTAGGACATCTACTTTGTGCATGACACAAGTCACTTTTCCAACAATTGTTTACAGACAGATTTTTTCACTTATCACTTTCACGCATCACAAATCCAGTGGGTCGGAAGTTAACATACACTAAGTTGACTGTGCCTTTAAACAGCTTGGAAAATTCCAGAAAATTATGTCATGGCTTTAGAAGCTTCTGATAGGCTAATTTACATTATTTGAGTCAATTGGAGATGTACCTGTGGATGTATTTGAGGCCTACCTTCAAACTCAGTGCCGCTTTGCTTGAAATAATGGGAAAATCAAAAGAAATCAGCCAAGACCTCTGAAAAAAAATTGTAGACTTCCACAAGTCTGGTTCATCCTTGAGAGCAATTTCCAAACGCCTGAAGGTACCACGTTCATCTGTACAAACAGTAGTACACAAGTATAAACACCATGGAACCACACAGCCGTCATACCGCTCAGGAAGGAGACACATTCTGTCTCCTAGAGATGAACGTACTGTGGTGCGAAGAGTGCAAATCAGTCCCAGAACAACAGCAAGGGACCTTGTGAAGATGCTGGAGGAAACAGGTACAAAAGTATCTATATCCACAGTAAAACGAGTTCTATATCAACATAACCTAAAAGGCCACTCAGCAAGGAAGAAGCCATTGCTCCAAAACCGCCATAAAAAAGCCAGACTACGGTTTGCAATTGCACATGGGGACAAAGATCGTACTTTTTGGAGAAATGTCCTCTGGTCTGATAAAACAAAAATAGAACTGTTTGGCCATAATGACCAACGTTATGTTTGGAGGAAAAGGGGGGAGGATTGCAAGCCCAAGAACACCATCCCAACCTTGAAGCACGGGGGTGGCAGCATCATGTTGTGGGGGTGCTTTGCTGCAGGAGGGACTGGTGCACTTCACAAAAATATATGGCATCATGAGGACGGAAAATGATGTGGATATATTGAAGCAACATCTCAAGACATCAGTCAGGAAGTTAAAGTTTGGTCTTCCAAATGGACAATGACCCCAAGCATACTTCCAAAGTTGTGGCAAAATGGCTTAAGGACAACAAAGTCAAGGTATTGGAGTGGCCATCACAAAGCCCTGACCTCAACCCCCCCCCCCCCAAATTTTTTTTTAAATGTATTTGGCTAAGGTGTTTGTTAACTTCCAACTTCAACTGTACATCTGAAATGTTTCACGTGATTTGTTCAGAAGTGTCATTTTTTTTCTCATGTTTTTTCAAGCGCATTTTTTTTTGCAAGGGTTGATGGGAAAAAATACACTTCTGATGGATGTTATGCTTGACCATTTCCTGACCCCGATAGATAAAGGCTCAATTTATGTCAATTATCCATGTTATGGACCAATAAAACGTGTAATCCTGCCAGAAGTGTTGTAAACTTTCTGTAGCTGACATTCGGATGTTATTATATTACCTCAGCCCTAAAACACAATTTTGAATAATATCTAGAAATTAGTTTACAAATATTATCATTAGAATGCATAATGGTATTAGCAATATTTGTACAGTTTAAGCTGTCTTGTCTTGGAATAGCAGAGGTGCAGTGTGGTCACCGGACGGGCAAAAGGAAAGGCTCTCTTTCTCTATAGGAGTACAGCTGACACAAGTGATCTGTTATTTCACAGCGGAGAGGTCATGCACATAGGGCCTCCACACATCACCCACCTCAGGCCATGAACACTCACCGACGCCCCAGCCCATCCACATCCCCAGCCCCCCAACATCTGGCCCCAAAGACCTAGGACGTTTTCTTTCCCGATTAAAAATGCACCAGTGGTTCCCATTTAACACCTGTTTGCCCTAATTTCCATTCTGGGGGACGCTGTGGATTTCAAATCATTTATCACTTCCTAAAGTGCTTCCACATGTGCACTCCTTTTCCCAGTGTGCAGGGTTCCTGCCTCCGGCCAACCTTTTCCAAATGTATTAAAATTCAGTTTGGCCCAAAGAAGTTCAGACACTGATGTTTCATTGTAGTGATGTCTGGTAATTATTAGTCCAAATTACAGGTCTGGCATGTGACTTGACAAGGTGGACTCCATGTTTAAAAAGGAGGGATGGGGCAAGGAGGTAGGGGTTGAGGTGGTCTGTCACGCTTTGTGCATGGTTAAATGTGTTCTCCAACACTAGGATGTCAGTCAGACTGAAACAGTTTGCCACCGTGGAAACACTTCTGTGGTTAGGGACCTGAGAGGTTCCACAGGGGCCCTCTCTGGGGCCGACTCTGGGACTGCTGGGTGAAGTCTGTGTCAAAAGCACTACATTGGGAGGAAAAGACTCCCACATAGAGGTCTGTTGAACATTTATACTAATTCCATTCCAGTTCATACTCAGGGCCAAAGTTCAAATTCAAGAACCTAGGATTATATCTCGAGTGTAAAATGATTTGAATGGAAGTGAAATCAGATTACGTTTTCTTGGAGCTCTGGTCAACAGTTTTAACAGTTTCTACTACAGACGAGTACATAATCATTTTGATAAAATGTGAACACATGTAAAGCTAAGGACCTATGATATCATAAGGGAACAGTGAACAAAAACCCACACTGAGTAAAGACAGACATACGGTCTGGTGAAATCAGGTGACTAAGATTTAAAAGTGTATTAGACTTTATTCCTTTGTGACATTTAAAAGAAGACTGCATATAGTCTGGTCTTTATAGAACTGATTTACTTCTGATGACGAGGAACAAGACTATTAGGGATATGTTTTCTCATGCACAATGGCAAAAAGCATAAAAGAACAGCAAGCTAAATGTGGAGCAAAAAAAGTAAAATACAATTAAACTTAATTAATACTCCAAAATTGTGGTATTCGTTGTTTACAAAGTAGGTTTCTAACACATTTGCTCGATCTCTGAAAGGGGAATTTTTAGAAACTGTACTATAAGTGTTCTTAATTAAAGCAGGGCTGTGAAAATGTGCACTTATCAGATATGGTAAGTAACAAAGTCCATGAAATTACTAATTAGAATTTCATTAAAAGGTACCGCTTTATCATCTGAGGAAATCGTAACCTTTAAAATGCTTTCAGGAAGGAAGTATGCCTTTTCAAATGGGGAAAAGGGAAGAAATGGCTGGCTTTTGATGTAATATCTCATTTAGGATTTGAGCTAAATTGGACTATTTAAACATGTCATTGTTTTGAACGTAATTTATCAGACTAATTAATGACAGTTATTGCCTGTGTAGCGCGGTTGACAGCACACCAGCCTTCTGCAGGAAAAGATCAGAAAGACACCGTTCTGCTTGGATAATGACAGACTATTTAGGAACCAAAACGAAATGGCACATCTTTTTCCTTTCCGTTTCCGTTCGGCTTTCTTAAATCAAAGCCTTATAAAACCCTTTATAAGGCCTACTTAGTACTTAGGCCTTTATATAACAAGAAATGTGCTTATAAATGAATCGTGAAGCATATAGGAATGACTTTTAAAAGGGTTTATGGTGGCTCCATAGAAAGTTGTTGTTAATCTAAAGGGAGACCCTGGTCGGTACCTCATAGTGCAAAGTAGAAAGGCCCATTTCAATTTCAATTGAAGTTGGTAAGTGAGACCATATACAATCTAGTAATATATTCATATTTTTATATTCATTTTGTATAGATTAAAAAGTGAGATTCATGTCTAGAGTGTAGAATACTGTATAATGTGGCATTTGGCATGTGGCACTGATGCCTCCATGTGACTCCTCCCTAATTACCATTGGTCCCCTCGGTCCTTTAGGACAGGTTGTGTGTGTTATAGGGATCGTATGTCAGCACTCAGGCTTGTTTATCTGAATGACAGAAGAGCTGGAAGAAAGGACAGCCTGTTCATCCGCTAATGACGGGTTGATTTTAGACCTGAACGCAGGTGAGGTTACAACTCCATTTGAAATTATACCAAGCATTCACTGCAATCCAAGGCCCCCATTACGGTAACTGCCAGTGTGTTGGAAAACATGGCATGTTGAGAATGCAGCTGTTTCTTTTTGCCCAATGGGCTTCATAAACCTTTGCCTCTGAAATACCAAGCCGGGCGGCAACATTTTGTCCTACATTGTGTACATGTGTACACATGTAACGTGGAGGCAAGAGAGCCACTTACTTCTTACTACTAGCATAGATTTTCACATGGTGTGGACACTGGGAAGGGGCGCAAAGTTCATTATGTCTGATCTTTATATATATATTTTTTCTACAGTTTTGTACACTGAAATGTAATTCCCTTTCTCATGTCCTAAAAAGTCACGCTATAATCCTATCCACAGTATTATGTTCATGCTTATGAAGCAATACAACTGAATAGGGGTATCTGGATGACCAAACATGGAATAAAAAGGAGGAAACTCTAGAAATTGATTCGCGTGGTCACTTCAGTTGAATGTGCAATGGCTTGGGGGCGATCAATGCCATTATTTTGATTTGTGGCACAACCCCGGTCCTCTCAAGTGGAAACTAATTTGCACCTCTGCATGGGTGACACCTAAGCATTAGCTTTGGAGTGCGTCAGTACCTGTAATTAAACCAGATGGCCAAATAACCCCATCAAGATGGTTAACAAAGTAGGGCCTGAACAAGCTCCTAATTCCCTGCCTGTTTCTTAAAGAAGCGCTTCGCTTACCTGTGTTCCTCAGGGCCAAGTCCCTCAGCACGCTGTTACAGTGGAGTTGTTTGTGGCTGGGCTTGGATTCTGTCTTATTATGGCTGTGGGTACAATTACTGTGTATAGTAAATGGGAGAGGACATCATGGAAGACATGTAAGTCACTGTCTCTCTAACTTGCCAAATATAACCTCCATTGACTTGCAGAGAGCTTGTTAATTGTAAAGTCTTCCATTTCGGAACTACAATAGCTGTGAAGGTATGCTGAATCATATCCTCCTAACTTTGTATTGCATTTCCTTATGTCAGACAAATAACATTTCAATAAATCGGGTAGCCCTGCAAGGACTTTGATCTATTGCTAATGCTGGCTTTAGACTGGAATAGTTGTAGAAAATACAAGTGTGGTTGTGAACCCAAACCAGTGGTACTTCCATATCCTACGTTCAACTAAGAAACAGGTTCCATGCTGTATAATTTTAAAAATGTGTTTTGTTGAAATTCCAACATAAGCTCAACTGTGTCTTTTAATCCGCGAGACAGACAGTTTTGAGCAATATAGCTATACAAGTAACAAGTATGATAACCATGCCTGCAGTCTTTTCTTATTAACATTTTGCTATTGGAGGGCATACTATAATGTAGTCACTAACACTGTGCAGTCAGTTACTGGGCTTTTAGACAAGGTGCGACATAACACAGTATGTAATTATCCCTTTCCTAAAGGTGGCTGCATAAAAATGCTCTGAGCTCCTCTACTGTGTGTGTTTCATAACGTTTGCCTGGTGGTCAATCCTACAGAGCTTATAGCTCCACATTACCCATTCACCCAGCTGGATTCTTACCCAAGAAAATGAAGAAGCTTCGCACCAGCAAGGACAGCGGTATCTCAACCCCTCTCTGTAAACAGACAATCTAGTCATGAGCCTTACTATTTGTAAAAACCAGAACAGCCTATATACAGCAGCTAGACCTGATGTGAAAACCACTGAGAAACAGAAGCTTTGAACCCAAAGTTGAGCCCACTAAAGGATGAGGATCTGACTTAAAGTTGTACGGTCGGCGGTATCATACAGCAGGTTTCCTTGGCATTAGTGCTTTGAAACTGACCGGACCACAGTCGAGTCGATTCAAGCTCCCATCACGGCTGCAAAGTTTAATTTAGTTCAGGCTTCTACAGCAGGCCTTATCAGACCGCCTCATCCCTATAGACAACTGTGAACTGCTAGGGCGCACGTATCACTTCTTCTCCTAAAGCGCAAGATTACAGTATCAAAATAAACATAATGAGCACAGGCAATACTCTTGTTGCCCATGTCTTATCTAAAAATACTCTAATGAGACTCTCCGACATCTAACTACCCGATTCTTGGAACAAGCCCTTTCTTAATGACACTATAGTAGACACAGGGAGAGAGGGCGAGGGGGAGGGTAAAAAGGGAGGAGGGGAGAGGGAGAGAAGGAGCGGGAAAGGAGAGAGGAAGAGAGGGAAAAAACATTCATTATTAGCCCCAGTGGGATCTCTTATATTCTGTCTAGCCTGGACAACACCAATTAATACAGCAATTATATCCTGGCCTATAGCGAAGGGTTGACTAAGCTGCCTAGGCCATCTGACAATTGTGTTGTGGGGTGAGGGGATGAGAGAGAGAGGCGAGAGACGCAATGAAATCAGATTACTCATCTCTGGCAAACCCCATCCCTCGTTTATCATGTATGCATGGATGATAGGGGAGATAGAGGCAAAGAGATAATTTAGTCCACAAATCTCAACTCAGCATTACTGCAACACAATCTCCCCAGATATTATTTTCTGTTGGGTGTCATCTTCAGGGGACTTAAGGGCCACTTATTAGATAATAATACTGCAGAGAAAATGCCATATGTTTACTCTTAGGCTATATCCAAGCCTAAACTCATAGTCTAAGTCTAAGAGTCCACTTCCTAACACTGTAGGACAGACCTCATACTAGCTCCTCATACCATCTTATTCTTACACACCCTCTCTCTATTTAATCTTGTTCCTCTCTCTTAGGCTGCATTTCTTTCCAAAACATTGTCCCTTCCCCTCTTGTACACTCCCCTTCTGCTTTTGTACACTCCCCTTCAGAAATGTCAAACGCCTGGGTAGATGTAAACAATAGCTCCACCTAGTTTCGGGCCTGTCCATTCTCATCAAAGCTGCAAAGGAAAGTAAGTAAAGACAAAAGGGAAGGAACCATTTTCTGAAATAGAATGCAGCCCATATCTTACTCTCCTGTAGTTATTGCATAGAAATATAACTACTAGAATGGAAAACTCCAGTAGACTACAACAATTTGTCATGGCTGCATTGACTTGAATGGGGATGCCTGTTCTAGTAATTGTATTCCTATGGGTTATCTTCTGTCTTGTACACTTCCTCGTCATCTCTTTTTGACAAGAAGACTCTTTCCTTTTTCCTGTTCTATTTTTGAGGCTGCTGTCCCTATCCTCCCTTTCAGGCAGTGACAGCCCTTGCAGGAGCATCTTAAGCGCATATGCCCCTCTTCCCTCCAACCAGTGTAAAATCTATTCTGACAGCCAATGAAAACAACACCAATGCTTGCATGTTATCTTGACATGGCCATGTTAGGCTTCGCTCTAGTGATGCTAAATGGTCGTCATAAACCTTTTAAGAGCTGAGCAGCCTAATGTGGTCTCCCATAAAAAACATTATGCTGTGTAATATGTTTAGGTTCAGCAAGGACTGAGGAGGCTACCGCTTCACGCTATAGTTCTCCAGCACTACATTTACTGGACAATGTGCTTAACCACACATGTATTTCTTAGAATTTATGTGAGCTGCTTATGGATTTTTGGAAAATTCCAAACAAAATGTGACATTTATTATTGGTTGCTGTATCATAGAATTATCTATCGTAGATTTTGTAGCGTATGAGTGAATTTGTCGGGTTTCTAATTGCAAGGCCATTGATTTTGTTTCCTATTCCAGGAGGTATCTAGGTTTTTTCTACACGATCAATTGACGAAACAATTACACTCTGTTATATCTTGTCTAACAAGCCCCTGGTACGGTAAAAAATGATTAGATGGCGGGTATTACGTAAAAAAAAAAACATCTTTGGATTAGTGATGAACACAATAACTTCTGAAATAAGTGCAGAAAAAAGCATATCCCATCCATGGATAGGTGATTGCTGCCACAAGAGGATTTGTCAGCATAACATAGGATCTCAAACAATAATGTGCGTGTGATAGGACACCATGGAACACGTCTAGCGGGAATATTCCTCGCTTGCTGCTGTGCAAACCGATTGCTCTGTTGTGCGACTCACTTTAGGGGTCACACAGAGTGGCACTGGTTCAACTAACCTCTGAAAGAAGGAACTAAATCATCGTCCCCATCGTCATCATCATCAGTAGCAGCAGCAGCTACTACTACTACTACTTCTGCAATTCTACAAATCCCACTACTAATACATACCGATGTAAAATGGCTGCCCTGGACAGAACACCATCTTTACCTGGGGTGTTTAGTCATTCCCTGCTGAGGCCCCTTTCCATGAGACAGGAGTGCCTTCATTTATTTACAGGAGTGTTGTGTTGCGCCACGGACTTCGCCGCACCGGCCGTCGCGGTACACAAAGCCCGAGAGGAGCAGGACTCTAAGAGGAGGCGCTGTCATTGTCACCGTGAGGTGTAGAATAACAGCTCTTGAGCAGGTTGTAATTAGAGTGGCTGAGGTGTAATGAGGGTGCAAGATTCCCCCTCACTGTGCCCGGTGCCAAACTGGACCAGGCCGGAGATGGCACACACCATGGAGCGGCATCCCAGCCAGACGGGTTAGCCACCTCGGCAGGTTTAGCTCGGTCTGGTATTCTATGCTCGTGCGAGCTCTGAAGAGACCCAGTTTCAAACACATTGAATGTGTATCACGTTAAGAGAGGGCCTGGATCAAATTCACCAAATATTCTCACCATGCTGTGAACTGGAGTTCACAACAGGTGGTAATAATGATCTTATGTAAACAATATATAATAGTGATTTAAATACATTGTACAGTTGGTGATTCGTGGACCAGTAAAAGAGAGGCAACATGTTGGCAGTAGTAGATGTAATTAGTAAAGAATGTCAAGTCACTCAAGTCACAATCATGTCTGTTAGAACACGATGTGGTTCAAGAACACAGTCTTTCCAGCCAACTACTCTTTTCCCATGGTAGCATTTTCGCTTTTGTTCAGAAGAAGTGTGTACCCCCCCCACCCTCTTGCCTTTTTTTTGCACTCTTGGCAAAACTAAAACTTCTGTCAGAGAAAGATTGAAATTTATATCAGTTTGTCAGGCGCAAGCCAAAAAAAAAGATCTTATTCCACATTATTTTGATAAGTTTGGTTCCAGAGATAGAGGACAAACGGAGGAGAGAGGGAGGGAAGTGCCCCACGCTCCACACCCCAGATAAGTGCAGAAGCCAAGAATCCTCACACTACTCCATCAACTCCTAACCTGACCCTAGAAAAAAACACTTTGGTTAGGTTGCTGCCTCTTTGCATAATATTCAGCCCCGAGCTACAACTCTTTCCAACTGCACACAATTTTCTCAGGAATGAAATATAATCGATCCCTCTCAAAATAGTCTTGAACTATCAGACTGAACGCTGCACTGTGTTTAGCAATCTTGGGGAGGAGGGAGTCCAATAGAACTTCACAAGTCAACCTTGCGCCATGATTCCAGCAGTGTGAGATAGAAATCATCTGGGTTTTCCATTGCGTTTTCATAAACATCTTAACATTAGAAGCAGTGCCTTACATTCTACTTCAGTTGACATTTTACACATGCTCATGGGATGGCACTGTTTGTTTGTGATTCATTTATTGTCAAACTAAAATCCACATTCCCCAAGAACCATTGTCAGAAGCTCAGTACATATATAATACATAACATGCTAATAGGTAGCTCCCAACTAGAAAACCAGAGACATAAATAATGAGAAACTTTAGCATTAAAGGCCTACTGTAGTCAAAACGTGATTTACCTGTGTTTTATATACATTTCTACACTACAAGGTTGGAATAATACTGTGAAATTGTGAAAATTATGATATTTCTCCTTTAGTGTAAGAGCTGTTTGAAAAGACAGCCTGAAATTTCAGCCTGTTTTGGTGGGAAGGAGTTTTGGCCTGACGGTGACAGCACCAGTCGGTAAATTAGTTAATAGATCAATAGGAAGAGAGTTCCAAATCTCTCTGCCAATAACAGTTCGTTTTCACTTTTCCACTCCCCACTCAGACCAGTCCCAGACAGTCTTAGCAAAATTCTTAATTGAGAAATTGCATTTTAATTGTAAATAATCACAGTAAGGTACTTAATTGTTACCCAACATTCTTTTGATACTGAGATAAAAAAAAAAGGCTGCATTGGACATTTAAGTACTCCGCGTAAGTTCAAAGCACCCATTACAATATGCAATCAAACTTTTTTAAATTAGTTGGAGCCCAATGTTCCATCTGAATTTGGGGAGAAAACACAGCTCGGAAATTGTAATGAGCCAGAAAAAAAAATGTTATATAAAATATGTGTTGACAGATCTTTCCCCCTCATGTATTTATTTTGTAATGAACAGAAGGATTTATCTGTTGCTGAACCACCACCATGAAATTAATTTCAGCTCCTGTGTGGAGTCAACCACAGTCAGGCATATCACAGTTACAGTAAATTCACAACGGCAGCACACATTGCTGCTCATCACTGCTGTGCCAGTCCCGCACACACACACACGCACGCACGCACGCACGCACACACGCACACACACACACACACACACACACACACACACACACACACACACAACCATCCCATACACATTGCGGGATTTCTGAGAGGATTCACAAATACTGTGTCCACAGTTACGACCTCTTATGCTGCCGACCAAATAAAGAAAACAACTGAAAAGCTGCATGTTTGTAAATGTGTACAGTGTAATGTTCAAGCCAGCGCCCTGTGGCTCAGCAGGTCTGTACACTCATCATTAGCAACATGTGTCTGTGTGCATGACGATGCTGGTTGGCAGACACAGATTGATCTCCTCAGGCAATAAGACATCCAGATTGTGACTACAATCCCAACTTGTCACTGATGTGCTTTCCCTTTGATATTTCCTTGTTCTTCGGTGTCTTGCGTCTATTTTCATTTTTATCAAATGACCAAATCTAGTGGCCTCGTGAGTGGAATGTTATGATGTTTCTATGTCAAGCGTTTAAAAAAAATTATATTTCAGTCTTCGGTGATGTATATAAAGTGTAATACTGGGATGCAAACTCAAAATTGAATACATTTCATAACTGACATGGAAAAGGTATCTTCTTTTTTTAAATTATGTTTGTGAGGTTTATACTTTTGTTTCATCATGTCTGACAGACATACTGTAGCGTGTAAAGATGTAATGACGAGATTGGCATGTGGCGAAGCCAGACAGGGGCAGCTATTTTACTCCTCTCCCATCGTGCAGGAGAGAGCAGCCCCACCCCCTACAGACACACACACGCACGCGCACGCACACGCACGCGCACGCGCACGCGCACGCACACACACACACACACACACACACACACACACACACACACACACACACACACACACACACACATACACACACACACACACACACACACACAGCCCATAAACTCCATAATGTAGGCCATCACAGCAGCTAGCCCGCATAAGTTGGACTACTGAGGAGCTTCCAAAATACCAAGGCGGCTCTTTCATTTCCCTGCGTTCGCTTGGTGGCAGTAAGAATGTCAATAAGAGTGAAAGAATGTCTGGGGGAAATGTCGAGAGGATTAATCAACACCTGTCCTGCTCGGATGTGGATTTACAAATGGCAGACAGACTACGAGGAAGGGAAGTTAAACAAAGAGCAGCCTAGGCCGCATCCTCCTCCTCTTATTCATCATATGCAGATAGATTCAGTGATTCAACTTTACTCTAACCTGCGGAAGCATATATTGCAAGGAAAATATTTGTTTGTCAGACTTTGTCCTTTAACATCCTTGCAAGGTGCACAGGTTACTATGAGAGTTAATGTGTATGGACTGTATGTGAATTTTATTATTAGATTTATTTTTTATTTCACCTTTATTTAACCAGGTAGGCCAGTTGAGAACAAGTTCTCATTGACAACTGCGACCTGGCCAAGATAACGCAAAGCAGTGCGACAACAACAACAACATAGAGTTACACATGGAGTAAACAAACGTACAGTCAATAACACAGCAGAAAAATCTATGTACAGTGTTGAAAGACTGAGACAGAAATAGGTTCAGCCATCCACATGATTGGACCTCTGATAATGTAAACGTTCTGAAGGAAGAAAGTGCCCTTCTGACCTGATGCATACAAATGTGTTGTTTTCGACACCTATGATGAGATTTTGTGAGACTGTAATTACTGAGCTTTATCAGCAGGATAACAGTAATTAGCATTAATAGTGTGGTAATATTAATAGTGTGATAATGTAATGAATGATGCTGATATGGAACAGGCAAAATAAGATGGACTTGAGTTAGACTTGACGAACAGTGCCAACTGTTGGTGAACAGCTAGGCTAATATAACGTATGATTTCTGTTTTTATTTGTATCTATGTATTTCATGTGACATCCTAATTGATATTAAAATAACATTTTTAGATCCATTTCACTTTTCAAATAAAAAAAAACATCACATTTTGTAGAGATTTCAAATGTGGATTTTAAATTCATGAAATTAAAATAATATTGATGGCTGTTTCTAAATGAGAATGTTGAATCTGGTTGAATCTGGTTGGATCTGTTGGGATGATGATGTCGTCCCCACAGTGACTGTGCGTACATATCGCAACCAGAAGCAGGCAACATCCGCACCGAGCTAAAGGCTAGAGCTCCCACTTTCAAAGAACGGACACTAATCCGGGCTCTTAAAAGAAATCGTGCTATGCCCTCAGATGTGCCATCAAACAGGCAAAGCATCAATACAGGACTAAGATTGAATCCTACTACACTGGCTCTGATGCTCGTAGGGTGCGACAGGGCTTGCAAACTATTACGAACTACAAAGGGAGCCCCAGCCGCGAGCTGCCCTGTGAAGCAAACCTACCAGATGAGCTAAATGCCTTTTATGCTCAAGCAATACTGAAGCATGCATGAGAGCACCAGCTGTTCCAAACGACATAGCTGATGTGAAGACCTTTAAACAGGTCAACATTCACAAAGCCGCGGGGCCAGACGGATTACCAGGGCGTGTACTCAGAGCATGCACGGACCAACTGGCAAGTGTCTTCACTGACATTTTCAACCTCTTCCTGACCGAGTCTGTACTACCTATGTTTCAATCGGACCACCATAGTCCCTGTGCCCAAGAAAGCGAAGGTACCTGCCTAAATGACTACCGCCTAGCAGCACTCACGTCGGTAGCCATGAAGTGATTTGAAAGGCTGGTCATGACATCAACACCATCATCCCGGAAACCCTAGACCCACTCCAATTCGCATACCGTCCCAAAAGATTCACAGATGACGCAATCTCAATCGCACTCCACACCGCCTCTTTCACACCTGGACAAAAGGAACACCTACTGTTGAAGTCAGAAGTTTACATACACCTTAGCCAAATACATTTAAACTCAGTTTTTCGCAATTGCTGACATTTAATCCTAGTAAGAATTCCCTGTCTAAGGTCAGTTAGGATCAACACTTTATTTTAAGAATGTGAAATGTCAGAATAATAGTAGACAAAGTGATTTATTTCAGCTGTTATTTCTTTAATCACATTCCCAGTGGGTCAGAAATGTACATACAGTACACTCAATTAGTATTTGGTAGCATTGCCTATAAATTGTTTAACTTGGGTCAATTGTTTCAGGTAGCCTTCCACAAGCTTCCCACAATAAGTTGGGTGAATTTTGTCCCATTCCTCCTGACAGAGCTGGTGTAACTGAGTCAGGTTTGTAGCCCTCCTCGCTCGCACACGCTTTTTCAGTTCTGTCCACAAATTTTCTAAAGGAGTGAGGTCAGGGCTTTGTGATGGCCACTCCAATACCTTGACTTTGTTGTCCTTAAGCCATTTTGCCACAACTTTGGAAGTATGCTTGAGGTCATTGTTCATTTGGAAGACCCATTTGCGACTAAGCTTTAACTTCCTGACTGATGTCTTGAGATGTTGCTTCAATATATCCACATCATTTTCCGTCCTCATGATTCCATCTATTTTTGTGAAGTGCACCAGTCCCTCCTGCAGCAAAGCACCCCCACAACATGATGCTGCCACCCCCCGTGCTTCAAGGTTGGGATGGTGTTCTTCGGCTTGCAATCCTCCCCCTTTTCCTCCAAACATAACAATGGTCATTATGGCCAAACAGTTCTATTTTTGTTTCATCAGACAAGGGGACATTTCTCCAAAAAGTACGATCTTTGTCCCCATGTGCAATTGCAAACCGTAGTCTGGCTTTTTTATGGCGGTTTTGGAGCAGTGGCTTCTTCCTTGCTGAGCGGCCTTTCAGGTTATGTCGACATAGGACTCGTTTTACTGTGGATATAGATACTTTTGTACCTGTTTCCTCCAGCATCTTCACAAGGTCCTTTGCTGTTGTTCTGGGATTGATTAGCACTTTTCGCACCAAAGTACGTTTATCTCTAGGAGGCAGAACGCGTCTCCTTCCTGAGCGGTGTGATGGCTGCATGGTCCCATGGTGTTTATACTTGCGTAGTATTGTTTGTACTGCTGAACGTGGTACCTTCAGGCGTTTGGAAATTGCTCCCAAGGATGAACCAGTCTTGTGGAGATCAACAATTTTGTTTCTGAGGTTTTGGCTGATTTCTTTAGATTTTCCCATGATGTCAAGCAAAGAGGCACTGAGTTTGAAGGAAGGCCTTGAAATACATCCACAGGTACTCCTACGATTGACTCAAATGATGTCAATTAGCCTATCAGAAGCTTCTAAAGCCATGACATCATTTTCTGGAATTTTCCAAGCTGTTTAAAGGCACAGTCAACTTAGTGTATGTAAACTTCTGAGACACTGGAATTGTGATACAGTGAAATATAAGTGAAATAATCTGTCTGTAAACAATTGTTGGAAAAGTGACTTGTGTCATGCACAAAGTAGATGTCCTAACCGACTTGCCAAAACTATAGTTTGTTAACAAGAAATTTGTGGAGTGGTTGAAAAACGAGTTTTAATGACTCCAGTCTAAGTGTATGTAAACTTCCGACTTCAACTGTATGTGAGAATGCTGTTCATTGACTACAGCTCAGAGTTCAACACTATAGTGCCCAGAAAGCTCATCACTAAGCTAAGGAGCCTGGGACTAAACACCTGACAAATACATTTGGATTTGATCTGGTTGGATCATAAAAGCTACTGTAGAACACTTGCTGCCTCACTTCACCTGAGTCTAGCCAAAGGTCAGTTAGAGTGGTGAGAACAATGAACAGAAACTTGGAAACCACAGGACACCAGTCAGTCTCTTCCTCCCCTGGTTCCCTCACTATCTCTCCATCTAAAGAGGAGGAGGGTCCTGGAGGCTTTCCCAAGCAAGGTGCAGCCACGGCACGGCTGTCACTGCCCACCTCTTCATTGCTTGCACCTGCTAAAACATTTTAGGTATTTGAGCAGCAGGGTAACACATTTGCTTTTCATTTAACCTGCCTTTGGAGACCTTTTGAAGTACATAATGGCAAAGCAGCAAAGGTTTCTCCCCCCTTAATCATTTACCTAGCGGAGGAGCATTCTCTGCGGCTAACCCCTCAAGCGGAAAACGAGTTTGGCCCGCTATTTCTTCCTCCTGTCTCCACCCACCTCTCCCTTTATCTATCTCCCCCCCTCTCTCTCTCTCTCCCTTGCTCTCTCTCTCTCGCTCTCTCTCCATTTGTGTGGCCCTGTGTACAGAGTCAGAGGTAGGCTGGTTGTTCAGTGAGAGTGTGATTGGGTTGAAGAGATGGTGTAGCTAACCGCCCAATGATACAACATGGTTAATTATCTTCAGCATCCACGCGTGGGGGAGTTGATTGGCGCAGCCTACACTGCCTCTCATTTGGTGCGAGATAATGATCCTTTTGTGCCTTCACATTAAACGATGAGAAACATGCAAAAGATTTGGAAGTAAAATCGGGCTGGGAATAAAGCCAGATGTGACATAACTGTTTAATCATCTTCGAGAATGTTAGCATACGTTGCAATTTAGGCTTGTGTCTGCCCTTATTAGACAGATGGGGTTTTGTGTGTGTGTGTGTGTGTGTGATTTTGTAATTTGATTATTTTGTACGGGATGACACTGTTGTCTTTCCTTTTCCCTGTTAGACGTGTGTGTTCCGTTAACCCTTGGAGGGAGAGGAGCTGCATTCATTTTGGATTAATCCACCATTGCTTTATCACCACTTAATGAGTGGTGATTATCTGGTGCAGATGTCTATGCACTCTGCATTTACAGATGTCATGGAGGCTACTTCCTAATATTAGACAACAGAGAGGAAAAATAAAGATTATTTGTGTTTGCAGAGACACAAAAATAAAAATAATTTGGCATTTGAACCAACGTAAAACAAAATGCACCGGTGTGCGTAACGTAATTTAGCCGCAAGGAATCTCCTGATGTAAGTCTGTAAACCTAAATACCAACAGTGGGCTGAGGAGAGTAAATAAACAATTGAGGGGATTTTAAGTAGTATTTGTGCACACCGGTTCTTTCAGCACACATAGGTATTTTTTGCTCTATCATTGTCAATCACATCTCCACGTTGTACCAGGGTCCTTCCCACTGGGCACAGACATTAGTTCAACGTTTTATTTTTGATTTACATTTGTCAACTAATGCGAAATCAACGTGAAATCAACAAAAAATGTCACCATGACATTGGATTTAAGTTAAAAGTTAGGTGAAGAAAATACTCAATTACCTTACGTTGATTCAACGTCATCACATAGATTCATATTTTTTTATGACGTGGAAACAACGTTGATTTAACCCGTTTTTGGCCAGTGGGTTGAGTGGTTCTGCTGAACGCTCAATTTAATGTAATCACCACACGACAGGACCACCTCCACCGTGGCCAGCTGGCTCAGTCCTCCAGAGAAACTCCCGTAAAGGGTTCAATCCCCCAATCCCAGTCACCAATGTGCCTCGTCATGACCCCGTACTTCTTTTCCTTTGTAGTTTCAGAAGAGTGAAGCACTGCAATCTCACTTAGACTGAGTGAAAGTTAGAGGAATCTCTAGTAGCGCCGTCACCCAGATTGGAGGCTGCCTGACTTTTCACCTCTTGGTATTTGTTTGTGTTCATATTGCACGACTCCCTCTCTTTCGGTTATGTCATCCTGAACTAAAGGATCCATTAATAAGGGCCGATATTCCTGTTGTCTGTAAATCCTAAATAATAGGACGGATGGACGGACGGACGGGCGGACGGACGGACGGGGGTGAAAAAGGGACATGGGGCTTAAAATCTAATAAATCACACCTGGAATCCCTGGTAGAAACTGGCACAGAGCTCCTTATATTACACTCAAATTACACCATTTGTTCTTGGAGATATTTTAATCCCGGCTGACCTCAAACTTCCCATGAACCAGGGCCTGAACAAAAGGCCGCCCACTGTCCTCGCAGTAAATCTGTTGTCTCCCTTCTGGGCCCTCAACCGGGGATCATAGATCACCACTGCGCTGCAGCTTGCTTCAATTTACTCAATTAACTCTGGTAAAGCACTTGTAAGTTCTGCAGATGTTGGTTTATTATCGGGGCCTAAAATGTACAAGTGAGTTCAGGAGTTTGGGGTTGTGGCAAGGTTGACGGAGGGGGGATGGGCGACCGACCCCTTTCTCATTTTCACTTACTATGTGTGTGGAGAGAGAGAGAGAGAGTGAGAGAGAGAGAGTGAGAGAGAGAGAGAGAGAGAGAGCGAGAGAGAGAGAGAGAGAGAGAGAGAGAGAGAGAGAGAGAGAGAGAGAGAGAGAGAGAGAGAGAGAGAGAGAGAGAGAGAGAGAGAGAGAGAGAGAGAGAGAGAGAGAGAGAGAGAGAGAGAGCCTAAGCACGTGTGTTTATGTATGCACAGATGAAGGTGTGAATCATTTCCTTCTGCGCAGTGTAGAATGCACTTTGCACTTAATCTTCTGGTCATTTTAAAAAGCTTATCTCAGATCAGACGAGTATAGTCTACACAGGTTGATCATTTTCCACTGCACTATTCAAGGGTGGTGATTAACAGAGCTTTAATTGAGCCATCGGAATGACAGAGAACGTCATTAAAGATGAGCACAGACCGAGTAAATTATTTCCAATAGCGCAGCTGTTGGATTTCCAACCTTGCCTCTCTGGAAGAAATGTTCCTCTGAAGATGTTAGCCACATAAAATGGCTTAGTCCTCGAGCTTGAATCATTTGCAGATGACAAACCTCGAGAAGCTGCCCGCAAATCATTATCGGGATATTATTGCAATGCTCACAGTTGTCTTAGAAATGACCTTGCTCCAAAAATCATTTGTGAAATGTAAATGTGTGTTTATTTAGTGAGAGCTATCTGAAAATCACAATATGATAAAACATAAAACAGCGGTTTTATCTCCCGGTAACCTCTATTTGGATAAATCAAAGTAAAAATGACATGTGGAATGTAAAGTATACAGTATGGAGGATGTTAATATTAAACAGCTGTGGTTACCATCCCCATAAACCATTCAGCCAAAACCAGCCATGTGTGCCCATATATTTCCTCCGTTCGCCAACTACATTTCAATTAAGAGCGGCAACACAGGATGACATTCGTAGTGCTTTAAAATAAGGTTTTGACAAATTATTTTCCTGTGTCAAGGTAATACGCTAACTGCAGGCTAGGCTGGGTGGAGAGAGAGGCCTTATCTTTGCTCAGTGGGTGGGACAGTGCAATGGAAAGTTATTTTGGGAGGCTCTGCACTAGTTTAATGGCTTGCCAGTTGATTTTAATTATTTTTTTAAATGCTCTTTATGTGCAGGTAGCATCCACGAGAGAGCTGACTTCAATTACTCTGGTTATTCACACACAAATCAAACTTATTAGGCTACTGGCAATATTTTACTGCAAATGTGGTTAGATTGATTGTGACACACCCCCTAAACTCTAAAAGTACAGAATAATGTCTGGCTGAAGGGGGGGATGAGCCGCATAAGCTCAGGTAACCCAATATTGCAAACTCTGATATTGCAAAGTTTTTAGCCCTATATACACAAACAAACTGCATTAGGATATTGTAATGGGGGGGCAGCCTAGTGGTTAGTGCTTTGGTCCAGTAGCCGAAACGTTGCTGGATTGAATCTCAGAGCTGACAAGGTAAAAATATGTCGTTCTGAACAAGGCAGTTAACCCACTGTTCCCCGGTAGGCCGTCAATGTAAATAAGAATTTGAATTTAACTGACTTAGCTAGCTAACTAAAAAAATAATACATCTTGGTGTCACGCCCTGACCTTAGAGAGCCTTTTTATTTCTCTATTTGGTTAGGTCAGGGTGTGATTTGGGTGGGCATTCTAGTTTTCTATTTCTTTGTTGGCCGGGTATGGTTCCCAATCAGAGGCAGCTGTCTATCGTTGTCTCTGATTGGGAATCATACTTAGGCAGCCTGTTTTCCACCCTAGTTTGTGGGATCTTGTTTTTGCACAGTTACTAGGTAGCCTGCAGAACGTTACGGTCGTTTATTCTTTTGTTGTTTTGCTGGTGTTCATCTTAATAAAAAAATATGTACGCTTACCACGCTGCACCTTGGTCTCCTTCTATCAACGAGCGGAACAGAAAATCCCACCACAAACAGACCAAGTAGTGTGGTCAGGAGGAGAGGCCACGACTGAAACCCGAAAGGCAGCTCCAAAAAATGTTTTGGGGCGGGGGCAGATGACGTGGGCGTCGGTGCTGAGGGGTAAGTCCGAGACCGAGGAGGAATTATTGGACCGTTTAAGCGAGGAGTGGTTGGCAGTGGAGAGGGACGAAAGAGTTTGGAGGGGTTGGAGTCTGGAGCAAGACAGTTGCTTTGAGAAGCGTGTGACCATTCAGGCACCATGCTTTGCGGTTACACGTACTGTGTCTCCAGTACGCATCCACAGCCCGGTGCACTCTGTGCCAGCTCCCCGCATTTGCCGTGCTAGAGTGGGCATTCAACCAGGACAGATTGTGCCAGCTCTACGCTCCAGACCTCCGGTTCGCCTCCTCGGCCCAGGATATCCTGCGCCGGCTCTGCACACTGTGTCTCCGGTGCGCCTTCACAGCCCAGTGCGTCCTGTGCCAGCGCCCCGCAGTTGCCGGGCTAGGGTGAGCATCCAGCCAGGACGGGTTGTGCCAGCTCTGCGCTCCAGACCTCTGGTGCATCTCCTCAGCCCAGTATATCCTGTGCCAGCTCCACGCACCCGGTCTCCTGTGCGTCTGCCCAGCCTGGTAAGCCCTGTGCCAGCTCCACGCACCAGGCCTCCAGTGCGTCTCTCCAGCCCCGTGCGTCCTGTGCCAGCTCTACGCACCCGGCCTCCAATGGTGATCCATGGCACGAAGCCTCCAGTGATGATCCATTGCACGAAGCCTCCAGTGATGATCCATGGACCGAAGCCTCCAGTGATGATCCATGGCACGAAGCCTCCAGTGATGATCCATGGCCCGAAGCCTCCAGTGGTGATCCATGGTCCGAAGTCTCCAGTGATGATCCATGGCCCGAAGCCTCCAGTGATGATCCATGGCACGAATCCTCCAGTGATGATCCATGGCCCGAAGCCTCCAGTGATGATCCATGGCCCGGAACCTGCAGTGATGATCCATGGCACGAAGCCTGCAGCGATGATCCATGGCACGAAGCCTCCAGCGATGATCCATGGCCCGGAGCCTCCAGGGACGGTCTGCAGTCCAGAGCCTCCAGTGACGGTCTGCAGCCCAGAGCCTTCAGCGACAGTCTTCAGCCTAGAGCCTTCAGCTGGGGTTCCAAGTCCGGAGCCTCCAGCGACGGTCCCCAGTCCGGAGCCTGCAGCGACGGTCCCCAGTCCAGAGCCTCCAGCGACGGTCCCCAGTCCGGAGCCTCCAGTAACGGTCCCCAGTCCGGAGCCTCCAGCGACGGTCCCCAGTCCGGAGCTTCCAGAGACGGTTCCCAGTCCGGAGTCCGCGACGACGATCCACGGTCCGGTTCCTCTGGCGACGATCCACGGTCCAGTTCCTCCGGCGACGATCTACGGTCCGGAGTCCCCGGCGACGATCTACGGTCCGTTTCCTCCGGCAACGATCCACGGTCCGGATACCCCGGCGACGATCGACGGTCCAGTTCCTCCGGCAACGATCCACGGGATGGTTCCACCGAAGCGGAGGGATCAGCGAGCAGAGCGGGGTCTACGTCCCGAACCGGAGCCGCCACCGAGGCTAGATGCCCACCCGGACCCTTGCCCATGGAGTCAGGTTTTGCGGCCGGAGTCCGCACCTTTGGGGGGGGGGGGGGGTACTGTCACGCCCTGACCTTAGAGAGACTTTTTATTTCTCTATTTTGTTAGGTCTGGGTGTGATTTGCGTGGGCATTCTAGTTTTCTATTTCTTTGTTGGACGGTTATGGTTCCCAATCAGAGCCAGCTGCCTATCGTTGTCTCTGATTGGGGATCATACTTAGGCAGCCTTTTGTCCCACCTTAGGTTGTGGGATCTTGTTTTTGCATAGTTACTATGTAGCCTGCAGAACGTTACGTTCGTTTACATTTTGTCGTTTTTTGGTGTTCATCAATAAAGAAAGATGTACCCTTACCACGCTGCACCTTGGTCTCATTCATCTGACGACGGACATCATAGATACATTAGGTGGAAATATCAACTATGATGAATGTAACCTTTTCTTTATGGTAGCTAATTAATTGCTCTCATTCAATGCTGTATGGTCCTGCCTGACAAAACTAAATACAGTTACGTGTTTTTTGATGTTGTGGCTATTGCAATCTGCTCTAAGGAAAAATAAGTTGGCTCAGACATCAGAATTAGACCTTTTGGGTCCAAGGACCCTTGAAGGATTTTGTATCTTTAGCCCCTACTCTTGTTATTAAAAGTGGTCCCCGAAAATTGTGTTCTATATCACATACAGTATGTGCAGATATGTGCACCACGTCATTGCTCTCTCTCTTTGCTGTGTCCACCGAGCCGTTGGGTCCGACTTGCAACCTCATGGGATAACACTGGGCAGGCATCTTGCTAGCTGTCACTCAAATGCGAGGGGTTGAAGCTCATTGGCTAGAACTCAAATTGCTAGGGGGCTGGCCCACGTGGGGGAAAATGTAGGGAAAATGGCGCGGCACAGCTTCAAGAAAACAGTCACTTTCAAACTAGGGATTTCGTGGCTAATTGAGAAAAGACAGAAATTCTGCTTATAGATTATGCATGTATGAACTACGTATTGACACATACAGCCCAAAGCAGGAGGTTCCAAAATCCAATATGGCTGCCATAATGGCTCTGTATTTGTACTGGCTGGGCTGATTTTTCGGCCACCTAAGCTCAACTCTGACTTTCTTGCTGAACCATCTGCGCTACTACACACTCCTGAGCACTGCGCTGGTGCTTGGTGATTTCAACACACATGTCGACTCCCCTAACTGCAGTCGCTCTACCGGCCTGGCTGATGTCCTGGACAACTTTGGACTCCAACAGCACAAGGACTTTTCCACCCACGACAAAGGCTATACATTGGACCTGGTCTGTACCACGGGTGTGGATTTCGCCAAATTGGAAGGAAATGTGTCAGGGCTGTCCAACCATAAACTCATCACTTTCACCCTAGTCTTCTTCTACCCACACAACCCAAGAAACGCTCAATTCAGTTTGGGAGTCTGAAAACAATCAACACTGGCCAGCTTACTGAATCCATCTCCTACCTTCCAGTTACTGACTCTGTGGCTCAATACAACACTGCATTGGCCTCCATACTGGATGAAGTTGCCCCTTTGAAAACCGTCATTGTGTCTTTCTCCAAAACTTCTAGCTGGTATACTGAGGAACTAAGCTCTCTCAAAGCAACTGGCCGTGGTCTAGAACGGCAGTATCAGGAAACTGGGCTAACTGTACATGTGCAGATGTATGAGCAACATCAGCAAGAATACAAACAGGCCTTAAATGCAGCTCGGACATCCTGCTACTCCGAACTGATCGGCAACGGCAGTGGTAACTCCCAGTTGCTGTTTTCTTCTGTGAGCAAGCTCCTCCAACCTGTGAACAATTTTGCTACCTCAGCCTCCCCAGAATGGTGCAATCAATACCTGTGCTTCTTCCGAAGAAAAATTGAAACCATCAATAACACCATCCTTTCCAGCCTCGGTGGTTGAGCTACCCAGTCCTGAGTCAAGGTTCTCCACTTTCACCACAGTCACTGCAGCGGATGTAACCAAGCTGGTTAGGACAATGAGGCCCACCACTTGCTCACTTGACCCTATCTCCACCTCCCTTGTCTAGACCTACTTATCTGCTCTGGAGCCTTTCTTCACAGAAGTTAACGTTTCCCTCCTCAACTCAAACTGGCCGCAGTCACACCAGTACTTAAAAAGCCTGGATCTGACCCTGATCATAACCAGAACTACAGGCCTTTTCCCAAGCTGCCATT
The DNA here is from genome assembly GCF_029448725.1 of Salvelinus fontinalis. Taxonomy (NCBI): domain Eukaryota; kingdom Metazoa; phylum Chordata; class Actinopteri; order Salmoniformes; family Salmonidae; genus Salvelinus; species Salvelinus fontinalis. The sequence continues at coordinate 10,789,811 of NC_074701.1, read as the reverse complement.
CCTGAATAAGCTCCTTGAACGTGCTGTTTCTAGTCAACTCCAAAACCATCTGGCAACTCGCAGCCTACTTGAGCCCTTCCAGTCGGGTTTCAGAGCTAGACACAGCACCGAGACTGCCCTGGTAAGGGTCACCAATAACCTCCTCATGAATGCTGACTCTGGGGCTGCCTGAATCCTCATACTGGTCAGCCACGCCATCCTGCTGGACTGCATGAAGAAGCTCCTGGGCCTGTCAGACACTGTCTTGGACTGGTTCAGGTCCTATCTCACTGATCGCTAGCAGTTTGTAGCCATCAATCTTAGTAGGTCAGACACAGCTGTGGTCCCTCAAGGCTTGGTCCTGGGTCCACTACTGTTTTGTAACTACATTCTGCCACAGGGAAACATATTGAGGAAACATGGACTGGGCTTTCACTTTTATGCTGACGGCACTCAGCTGTATGTCTCCACAAAAAGTACAATCCTGGATAGCTGCCTATAGGACATCAAAGCAAGTACCTGTACCTGATTTTCCAAGTTTCCTGCAGTTAAACTGCAAAAAGACATAGGTTGTCCTGATTGCCACTCGCACCATCATAAACAACATTAGTAGCCTCAATATTGATGGTGTCAAGATCGTCCCCTCCAGTGAGGGTTGCAACCTGGGTGTTATATTTGAAAGTCAGCTCTCATTTGAGGCCCACATCAATAGTATGACCAAAGTCACATTTTTCCATCTATGCAACATTGCCAGATTACAACCTGGGATATCACAACATGCAGTTTAGCAACTCATCCATGTTTTTATCTGATCCCGTCTGGACTATTGTAATGTCCTTTTTGTTGGCGTATCTGCCAAGTGCCTAAACAGGCTGCAATATGTCCAGAACTGTGCTGCACGTGTCCGAACCCCCCCGAGCACATTACTCCAGTGCTGTTCAACCTCCACTGGCTTCCCATATGCTCACGCATCGACTACAAAATCCTGGTTCACACCCACCAAACTATCCACAACTCTGGACCCAAGTACCTGTCTGACCTCGTTCTACCCTCCTGCCCCACACGCACCCTTCGCTCCTCCAGGTCCGTCTCTTTTCAGCAGCCCCGCAGCAGACTAAAAACGATGGGTGATGTGGCTTCAGTAGCGTGGCTCTGCGGCTGTGGAACGCACTTCCAGGCACTATTAGGGCTACAGGGTCTCTGTCCTTCTTTAAGGCACAGTTCAAGACCGTGCTGTTCACAAAAGCTTTCGAGGACCTCTGCTAATTTTGTTCTCGTGTCCTCCGGATCTGGTGACACCTGTACATAGCTTTGATTGTTATCTGTGTTCTATGTTCTGTGTTTTGGATTGTTTTTATTAGTGTTATTAGTCTTTTGTTGTATTTATTTTATTTTTAGTTTCTAAGAAAAGCACTTTGCAAATTAAATGTATTATTTATTATTATTATAACATTTGATGGAGGTTAAATCACGCGTAAGTCGGCATTTTGTAGATTAGAGGCATTATTTCATACTTGTGTACAACACTCATGTCCATGAAGACTGTTTTGGTGTAAATATATTTTATTCTGAATCCAATATGGCCAACATGATTACACTCAAACACCTTTGTCTGCATTTAATTGGCCCTTGTTTATTTTGTATTGTGTTATATTGTGTTAGCGTCTCATAAGACGCTTGGTATACAGTATCTGGGACTATAAGTGGCACTGCCATGCTACTGTTTTGCTGTATCCGTATCTTTTTTGAATGTGTGTTCATGTTTAAATCACAGCATATCAACAATGTAATTTCACAAAATATAATAACCGGCCTTTCACGACACAAGCACATAGTATCCTTAACCGAATTACAGGAAAGCAACCTTTCACACAACAGCCAGCTATTCTAGTTGCGTATATGTACAGCTCTAAACTTTCCCCTCTTTTCGCCATTGAAACTAAGTGTCCAACATTGATTCAGTCTTTGAGGGGTACAGGACATGAGTGTGGCCTGACAGGGTGAAGAGACTAAGTAGCCAGTGTTAGTTGTAGTTCTGGTGGCCTGACCAGCTTGCACAGCTAAATAGTCATTCTGAGCAAGCTGCAGCGACAAGGCCAGTATCCTTCCTGTATGACTGGCGGGATATTGGGGCTGTGGGGTGATCAGTTTCCACTTCCACAGTTCGGTATAGGCAATCAGCAGATGCAGCTTGCATGCCAACAAAACACATTGACTAAATGGAATTTTATTTCAGCCTGAATGATTCTGGGGATACTCCAGTAGTGGGATGGTTAGTTGTCTGGTTGAAAAAGCAGAGTCTGTGAAAGGGCTGTCACAAACAGACACAAACAGAGCTGCCCATTGGTCTTTCCAACACCTAATTGACCTGTGGGTGGATATTTAGATGTCAAATGTGGCAAAAAGTCCTGCAGGTCACCTCCTATATATTCCTTAATTTCCTTTGGAAGTCGGGTAGGATGACAACTTGGACAATATTCATTGTGGGTGGTTGGCTGTGATTGCGGTCTGGGGCAAGCAGAAGATAAGGAGAGTGGCAGAACCGATGAGGGTGTCACAGAGCCTGGAGTGGTGGGTGCGGAGTCAAGCGCAGAGAGCAGAGGATGATGGGGGAAACCGGACTTTATTGCGGCATCCAACACTAACGCCCAAAACAACAGGCGAACATCAACCAAAAACAAATCCAACCCAACACAGGGCACAAACAGACAGGAACACCACACGCAACAACCTCGACTGACAGGAAACAAGCCCGCGCAAAAACAGGCGGGCCTAACAGGCTTAAATAGTCCTGAATCAAAACTAAACGAGAGACAGGTGCAACCAATAAGACATAACAAACAGAAAAGGTAAAGGGGATCGGTGGCAGCTAGTAGACCGGCGACGACGACCGCCGAGCGCCGCCCGAACAGGCAGGGGAGCCACCTTTGGTGGGAGTCGTGACAGAGGGAGACCTCAGGTTAACTAGAGGTTACTTAAAGGGTAGGTCAGACAGTATGATTAAGACTAAGAAGCGTTTTGAGGGACGTAGCACAGCTCCACTCACATATACAGTACATTTGAAGATGATCCCTAGACTTTGACTGACAGTAAAGGGGTTACAGAGGAGGTGGAGCTGGTCAAGCATGATGCACAAAGGCACAGTCAGACCCCATCCAACATACACAATGACATACAGCATCTTTGTTTAAGTTTGACCATCCTAAGGGGGCTCTTGTTTGCCATAGATGGCATATGTCCTTAAAGAGATGTTGGAATTACTGCACAGTTTCCCAGACCAAAGCATGAGTCACCCTAACATGAGAGGTCATTCTTTACATGCAAGTCCAGTTCAGGTATCACATGGGTGGCCAGACATGGGTTGTAACAAAATAGGTATATATGAGGGTAATGCACTCCAGAACTTTCCAGATGGCATTTTGGCTGTTGAATGGCATATGGACATGTGGCAGTCCAGTTTCAAGGTGCCTCTGTCTGTAGTAACTGCCAGAGGGGAGGGCTGATGGTGGATGGTGTAGTGAGCTTATCGAGGACAGTGCTCGGAGATTCAGGATGGCATTGACATTGGAGAGGTGCAATTCCTATCATATGTGAAGGCCCAGTAAGTTGATAGCATCTCTTGTCAATGAGTGTCAGGTTGTGTTGGTTCAAATGTGGCGAACACCTATCCTATGAGCTTGTCATCATATGTGGTTGCATCCTCCCCATACACCATCATGTCACCAAGTCAACATATAAGGCAACTCCAGTGCAAACAGCCAGGATGGTGGACATGACTGTCTGGAAAAGACAATGTTCCAGCTCTACCTGGACATTATAAGAGTGCACCAGAACATCCCAATGTGCATCACAAATGCAGTGAGCCAGCGGAAGGACATGTTGGATTTAGCCAGCCGTATTGGACCAGCCATGAATCAAAGTTCACTTCTAAATGATATGGAGGTGACGTAAGAGCTCAATCCTGGAGGAACAAGTTATAGCCTACCACAGTGGGGTCAAGTTGTAGAGCTAGGGAGAGGGTGTCCAGGGTCGGACTCTCTTTATTTTCATTGGAGCCTCTGAGTTGCATCATTGATCCTCAAAGACGCTTGTGACTTGGAACACTTGGCGTTGTCAGTCTGCTGCCTTTTTAAAATATATCCATACAAAGGTGTTTGAGTGTAATTATGGCTGGCATATTGGATTCCTAACATAGCTGAATTACAGTACAGGTCACAATAACAGTACACAAATCTGAAAGATGTCTCTCATTTAAAACATATATAGTAAACTATAAAACATATATACAGGTGATTAAACTACCATTTATAGGTATTGTGGCAGCCATATTGGATTTTGGATGCCATATTGGACATGAAGTCAAATCTAGGTGGGGCCCCCTAACGTAATTGCAAGAGTAGGGGCTGAACAAATGAAATCCACAGAAGAACATTTGACAGAAGAAAATATCCGTTTTTAGTGTCTGAGTCAACTTGTTTTCCTTAGAGCCGATTACATTACAATAGCCACGACAACCAAAAAACATGTGTAACTGTATGTATTTTTGTCAGGCAGGACCATACAGCACTCAATAAGTGCAAATATGACTTGGAAAGTTGCCTATTATTCAGATAAACCAAAAAGTAAAGCTTATACTCGTCATAAATATGTATTCATTGATATTTCCGCCTATTGCATTTCTGTGTTTACAGGTCTATATTTCCAAGATTATTCCAAATTGTAGCAATATCACAGCTTGAAATTTTGGGTTACATGAGTTTATGCAGCCCATCCCCCCTTCAGCCATTATTCTGCGCTTTTATAGTTTAGGGGTTGTGTCACAATATCTATCAATTGAACCACTTTTTCAGTAAAATAATTTTACACAACCATCCATTTCATAAATGGGAGATATAAGAGATTTATAAAAAACTAATTTGTGTTGAGTTCTACCTCTGGAAGGGGTATCTCAAAAAATGAAAGCCCTTTTTGAGGATTGGCCATTAGCCTACAATACAGTATTAAGTATGTCTTGGTATTGTATTTATCTGAGCTGGCTCATTTTCTCTGTCAAAACTACTGGTTTAATCAACTTGGCAGGCACCCCAGTTCTTTCCAAGATAATAGTTTTTGGTTAGAGACTGTCAGGCAGACCAAGATAGTTACACAGATGGTAATACTTCTTAGAGTCAATCATTCAGTGCTAAGTTGATTGTCAATGCATTCATATTGAATAACATATCAATTATATTCTGATATGAATGCAAGCAGCATAGTTTACATTTGATATTTGATAGTAATGACCCCACTACAATTTATTAGGATGTTTAGCTTCCAATAAAGAGGCTATGCAAATGCACAAACTTTGACAGAGAAGACATTGTAGAAGAGAGAGATAACTATTAGATCTATTTCTCCTCTTTGAATTATGAAATGTATTGCCAAGTCTAGGGGAGGCAATAAGAAGGAATTCACTGCTAATCATATTCCTTGTGGACCTTCTTTTTTTAAATTCATGTTAATGCGCCTTATTTTCTGTTTGAGGTATATTCCGCCGAATTACCAAACAAATTGAATTGTTAATCTATCTGCATTGAGACAAGCAACATCTTGTCCAATAAGCCCTAAATCAGCTTGATCCAATTATGCTAGTACAGAGACATTTGTAATCATCTGCCATCCATTCAACCAATCCCCCCAACAACACATGCATGCACACACCAAGGTTACTACAGTTTGTGTTTTTATTCCATTTTTTATTTCTATTTGTTTGTTTTTTTAGATTAGTTTCAGTTAGTTTTCAGACGTAATTTGCTAGTTTTATAACTGTATAAAATATAATATTTTGTTTTTATATTATTTCATTTTAGTTTAAGTGTTAAGGGACAGAGCGTGCGTGGGAGGCTAGGAGACATTTGGGTTGTCAATTCTTGCAACTAGGAGGCAGTAATACATAAGGTGATTGCTGAGGTCATAGGTTAGGTTAGCCCTTCTCAAGACTCAGAGTCATCCCACGTCCCTTTTGATTAGCTGAGGTGATTTGTTAAAGTGTGAAACGCTCTCTCTAAAAACAATTGATGCGTGATTGCGATACGGGTTTGGAAACCTTGAACGCTCATCCAAAATTATCTTGACATAGAAAAGAAACAATTACTGTTTACCACAGATTTCCACAGAGGTTTTTTGTGTAACACAGCTTTGTGCCCTCCCGAGTTTCCATTAGCTCAGGAAGTGCAACACAAAACACCTCTGTGAGAATCTGTGTTATAACAACGCACGGTAAGTATATCTTTTGTGTTTGTAAAATAATTATGGGGTGATATGAAAGTAGAGTTTTAGAGGTTTCCAAAACCGTATTGCACGTCGTTACAATTGGGCACGTTGGCCCGGCTGTGGTACAAACTCTCTCGCCCATGTTTACAGCAATCCAATGCTTTTTAACTTTAGTAGTGCATGTAAGAAGAATCAAGTTAGCAACCTTGCCGAGTTTTTCCCTGCTAGCTAGTTATGGCTTGTGATTGTGATTCTCTAGCTAGGCCTTTTTGAAACATTGGCATCTCCTGGCCGCATTTACCCACCAGATTCAGTAGCTTGCAATGTGCAGGGGTACCAACCTTACTTTATTTTATATTTATTTGGCGGCATGTGACAAATAACATTTGATTTGATTTGAAAAACCCCCAAATGCTTGAAAACCCCATTAGATTTTTTGCCCAAAGTAATACAAAAAAAACTTAAACTGAACATAATTCCTGATGGTTTTTATTTATTTTAGTTAGTTTTGGAGTCAAAGATAATAGGTTCAATATAGTTTTAATTTTTCAAACAGTTATTTCTGTTTAGTAAATAGTTTTTTCATGATTATTCTTCGTTTTAAATTCAGTTTTAGTTTACTATAATAAAACACGCACGCACGCACGCACGCACGCACGCACGCACGCACGCACGCACGCACACACACACACACACACACACACACACACACACACACACACACACACACACACACACACACACACACACACACACAATTTTCAATTCCTCATTCTCTGCTCGTCTGAGAGGAAGCATAAAAGTTGTGCTTTGGGGAACACAAAGGAATACAAATGTTTTAAATAAAGTCGAACGAAGAAGCTGACCCTTTCGAGAGGAGGTCAAGGGTGTGGGGGTGAAGATTGTAAATGACATTCTCACCCCTGGGCCTCCTCTAATAGGTTTTGGAGAAGAGGACAGGGCCTGCTCATTTCTTCACTGTCTTCATTGACAAGTCCACAGGGAGTGATAGGGAAGTATGTAGAAGTGTAATGAACTTGTTTGCCTTTTCTAAAGCCCTCGCTGTCATCTAAATCAATGCTTCAGCTCACTGGCCACTATTCTCTCTCACCCACATCTGCTTGCTTTACAATGTAGTTCTGCTATAGGAGCAGCATCCAATCTACACACTACAGAATTGCACTTGATCTGAGCACTACTAAACTGACCAAATTTGGAGAAATTGTGCTAAAAACACAACATTTTGGATGAATGTTTTGCAAAAATTATTAGCCAATATGCATTTATTTACAATGATATGTGAAATATAGTAGTTATTCAACATGCAAAACAAAGCACTCTTAACATTGTCCGAACAGTATTCAGTGATAGAAAAGATGTCAGTTAGTCTAAGGTGTCAGATTGCAGTGCAGGCTGGATCACACCCTACTTTGAGGAGAATCGGATTGGGAAGGAGCATCACGAACGTGTTAGGCTGGCACGTCTGCTCTTGGTTAGCAGGACAGATCTTTATCTCAGGGTGGACTGAGCCTGGCATCTGTGGTATTCCAAGCAGATGGATTGGCAACATTTCTCTTTGTTCCCTCCTGCCCTCCTCTGTGTCCCTCCCGTGATGTAATGGTATTATCAATTATTCCCCATTAATTTAGCAAAAACAAATAAGCACCTCAGTGCACCGCCCTTTGAACATGTGGTTCTGATTTCCTGAATCTCTATCAGTGGCCACTGTTGGGTTAATCCTTTGGCCAAAGTGGCCTGCCCCGGAGAGCCTTAAAAAAAACATCCCTAGAAAGTAATGTTATGGCACTTAAATGTTTTATTTTTTACAAACAAGGGCACATATTTGAAGATGGCTGCCGGTTTATGGGCTCTTAGCCAACCGTGCTATTTTGTTGTTTTTTTTCGCATTTTTTGTAATTTATTTTGTACATAATGTTGCTGCTACTGTCTCTTATGACCGAAAAGAGCTTCTGGACATCAGAACAGCGATTACTCATCTTGAATTGGACAAAGAATATTTATTTAATGAGTCAGACGGGAACGATATACTCCAAACACCCGAATAGGCCCTCATCCCCGTCATGAGCTGGAAAAAGAAAAAGAGATTTCGCCGAAAGAGATCGAGGTGCCTTGTGAGGATCAGGCGACGAGTGGATAATCTGCCTTTGCCATCCGTACTGATAGCCAATGCTCAATCATTGGAAAACAAATGGGATGAACTGAAAGCACGTACAGTTGAAGTCGGAAGTTTACATACACTTAGGTTGGAGTCATTAAAACACATTTTTCAACCACTCCACACATTTCTTGTTAACAAACTATAGTTTTGGCAAGTCGGTTAGGACATCTACCTTGTGCATGACACAAGTAATCTTTCCAACAATTGTTTACATACAGATTATTTCACTTATAATTCACTGTATCACAATTCCAGTGGGTCAGAAGTTTACATCATACACTCAATTCGTATTTGGTAGCATTACCTTTAAATTGTTTAACCTGGGTCAAACGTTTTGGGTAGCCTTCCACACGCTTCCCATAATAATCTGTCCTCCTGACAGAGCTGGTGTAACTGAGACAGGTTTGTAGGCCTCCTCACTCGCACACGCTTTTCCAGTTCTGCCCACACATTTTCTATAGGATTGAGGTCAGGACTTTGTGATGGCCAGTCTAATATCTTGACTTTGTTGTCCTTAAGCCATTTTGCCACAACTTTGGAAGGATGATTGGGGTCATTGTCCATTTGGAAGACCCATTTGCGACCAAGCTTTAACTTCCTGACTGATGTCTTGAGATGTTGCTTCAACATATCCGCATAATTTTCAATCCTCATGACACCATCTGTTTTGTGAAGTGCACCAGTCCCTACTGCAACAAAGCACTCCCCACAAGATGATGCTGCCACCCCCGTGCTTCACGGTTGGGATCGTGTTCTTCGGCTTGCAAGCCTCCCCTTTTTTCCTCCAAACATAACGATGGGCATTATGGCCAAACAGTTCTATTTTTGTTTCAAAAATAGTTCTATTTTTGTTTCAAATGTATTTATAAAGCCCTTCTTACATCAGCTGATGTCACAAAGTGTTGTACAGAAACACAGCCTAAAACCCCAAACAGCAAGCAATGCAGGTGTACAAGCACGGTGACTAGGAAAAACTCTCTAGAAAGGCCAGAACCTAGGAAGAAACCTAGAGGAACCAGGCTATGAGTGGAGGCCAGTCCTCTTCTGGCTGTGCCGGGTGGAGATTATAACAGAACATGGCCAAGATGTTCAAATGTTCATAGATGACCAGCAGGGCCAAATAATAACAATCACAGTGGTTGTCGAGGGTGCAACAAGTCAGCACCTCAGGAGTAAATGTCAGTTGGCTTTTCATAGCCGACCATTCAGAGTATCTCTACAGCTCCTGCTGTCTCTAGAGAGTTGAAAACAGCAGGTCTGGGACAGGTAGCACGTCCGGTGAAAAGGTCAGGGTTCCATAGCCGCAGGCAGAACAGTTGAAACTGGAGCAGCTGCACAGCCAGGTGGACTGGGGACAGTAAGGAGTCATCAGGCCAGGTAGTCCTGAGGCATGGTCCTAGGGCTCAGGTCCTCCGAGAGAGAGAGAGAAAGAAAGAGAGAAAAAGAGAGAAAAAGAGAGAGTATTAGAGTGAGTATACTTAAATTCACACAGGACACCGGATAAGACAGGAGAAATACTCCAGATATAAAATACTCCAGATATAACAGACTGACTCCAAAGCACAGCCCTCACACCACTTGAGGGCTATCTACAACCACCAACCTACCATCCTGAGACAAGGTCGAGTATAGCCCACGAAGATCTCTGCCAGGGAACAATCCAAGGGGGGGGGGGGCACCAACCAGAGGACATTTCACCTAAAAGTATGATCTTTGTCCCCATGTGCAGCTGCAAACCATAGTCTGGCTTTTTTTATGGCAGTTTTGGAGCAGTGGCTTCTTCCTTGCTGAGTGACCTTTCAGGTTATGTCGATATAGGACTCGTTTTACTGTGGATATAGATACTTTTGTACCTGTTTCCTCCAGCATCTACACAAGGTCCTTTGCTGTTGTTCTGGGATTGTTTTGCACTTTTCGCACCAAAGTGCGTTCATCTCTAGGAGACAGAATGCGTCTCTTTCCTGAGCGGTATGACGGCTGCGTGGTCCCATGGTGTTTATACTTACGTACTATTGTTTGTACAGATGAACGTGGTACTGTCAGCCGTTTGGAAATTGCTCCCAAGGATGAACTAGACTTGTGGAGGTCTACAGTTTTTTTCTGAGGTCTTGGCATTTCTTTTGATTTTCCCATGATGTCAAGCAAAGAGCCACTGAGTTTAAAGGTAGCCTTGAAATACATCCACAGGTACACCTCCGATTGACTCAAATGATGTCAATTAGCCTACCAGAAGCTTCTAAAGCCATGACATCATTTTATGGAATTTTACAAGCTGTTCAAAGGCACAGTCAACTTAGTGTATGTGACCCACTGGAATTGTGATACAGTGAATTATAAGTGAAATAATCTGTCTGTAAACAATTGTTGGAAATATTACTTGTGCCATGCACAAAGTAGATGTCCTAATTGATATGCCAAAAGTATGGTTTGTTAACAAGACATTTGTGGAGTGGTTGAAAAATGAGTTTTAATGACTCCAGTCTAAGTGTATGTAAACTTCTGACTTCAACTGTACGTGAGAATGCTCTTCATTGACTACAGCTCAGAGTTAAACTATAGTGCCCTCAAAGCTCATCACTAAGCTAAGGACCCTGGGACTAAACACCTCCCTCTGCAACTGTATCCTGGACTTCCTGACGGGCCTCCCCCAGGTGGTAAGAGTAGGTAACAACACATCCGCCACGCTGATCCTCAACACGGGGACCCCTCAGGGGTGCGTGCTCAGTCCCCTCCTGTACTCCCTGTTCGCTCATGACTGTACGGCCAGGCACGACTCCAACACCATCATTAAGTTTGCCAATGACACAACAGTGGTAGTCCTGATCACCGGCAACGATGAGACAGCCTATAGGGAGGAGGTCAGAGACCTGACCGTGTGGTGCAAGGACAACAACCTCTCCCTCAACATGATCAAGACAAAGGTGATGACTGTGGACTACAGGAAAAAGAGCACCGCCATCATTCTCCTCGACGGGGCTGTAGTGGAGCAGGTTGAGAGTTTCAAGTTCCATGGCGTCCACATCACCAACAACTAACATGGTCCAAGCACACCAAGACAGTCGTGAAGAGGGCACAACAAAATCTATTCCCCCTTAGGAAACTGAAAAGGTTTGGCATGGGTCCTCAGATCCTAAAAAGGTTTTACAGCTGCACCATAGAGAGCATCCTGACGGGTTGCATCACTGCCTGGTATGTCAACTGCTCGGCCTCCGACCGCAAGGCACTACAGAGGGTAGTGCATACGGCCCAGTACATCACCGGGGCCAAGCTTCCTGCCATCCAGGAGCTCTATACCAGGTGGTGTCAGAGGAAGGCCCTAAAAATTGTCAAACGCTCCAGCCACCCTAGTCATAGACTGTTCTGTTACCGCATGGCAAGTGGTAGCGGAGCGCCAAGTCTAGGTCCAAGAGGCTTCTAAACAGCTTCTACCCCCAAGCCATAAGACTCCTGAACATCCAATCAAATGGCTACCCAGACTATTTGCATTGCCCCCCCCCCGCCCCTTCTACGCTGCTGTTATCCTTTGTTATTGTCTAGTTATTGTCTATTGTCAGTTTTATAACTCCACCTACATGTACATATTACCTCAATTACCTCGACACTGGTGACCCCGCACATTGACTCTGTACCGGTACCTCCCGTGTAAAGCCAAGCTATTGTTATTTTACTGCTGCTCTTTAATTATTAGTTATTCTTATCTCTTCATTTTTGTAGGTATTTATTTTAAACTGCACTGTTGGTTAAGGGCTTGTGAGTAAGCGTTTCACTGTAAGGTTAAAATCCCTGTTGTATTCGGCACATGTGACAGATACAATTTGATTTGATTTGATTATTGAGTGTATTTACATGTGGACATATGAACCACGATAATGACATGTATTCTAGAAGGGAACTTTTTATGAAATGTGTATTTAATGGTTGCATGCTAATTTCTAACCGCTAGCTATCTTAGTGATAGGCGACAGCCAGCCTTCCATTTCATCCTAGCTAGCTATTTTTAGCTTCTGTTATTGTTAACTGTCTATTGGTTTCTGTTACATTTAATAAACACTCCTGAAAGAGATTTTAATGGATTTGAAAATGTGTGAATGTGTTTGGTTTTGGAATTAATGTAAACCGATACTTTTCTAGAAAGAGATGATTAGATTATTAGAAGCTGCTGTCCTTTATACAACGGGTGCGTCTAATCCTGAATGCTGCTTGGCTAAAACCGCATTCCAGCCGGTGTCTATTCCACAAGTTAGCACCGGCTAAGTCTATAATGTTAAAATGACGATTTACTCTGTTCCATCTGACTGCGCAATCCACTGTCTCATCAGCCCAGCCAAGCAATTTAAAACTTGAGCTACACTATAAAAAGCATCTTGACGTTATCTTAAAATGTGCTCACAGTGTCCTGACGAGTGTCCTGACATTTTCTATGCCAGGCTAAATTGTGGCTCATTATCTCAGTGTTATGGATGTCTCTAGAAAACAGCTTAAACAAATGCAAATGCAGCTACTTTGCTGTTATTCTGGCTGCACTTGTTGACGTGACTGTAAATTAGCCATAGTTGGCGTAGTTGGCTAGCTAGCAAGCAAGCAGAAATAACTTTTCCAGCCAGTTCGGCAATGGAACATTTAGAACAAACGACTGGGTTGCGTCCGTAGATACAGAACAAAAAGACTGAACAAACGGGCCGTGTCTCTAGCAACCGGTCTATTAACTAATTTACCATCAGGTGATGTCAACAGGCAGGCCAAAACTCCATCTTACCAAAACAGGCTGAAATTTCAGGCGTTTTTTTCTAACAGCTCTTACACTAAAAGGGCATTGTCATAATTTTCACAATTTCACAGTATTATTCCAATCTCATAGTGTGGAAATATATATGAAAATAAAGGAAAATCACGTTTCTGATTGCACTGATTGGTACTTGGCCTTTTTGTAATGTTAGTGCAGAAATAAATGTCATCGCTTTGTCTGAAAGCTTTCAAAATGCACTGAAAACATCCAAAATACATAATATATATAGTTAAAAATGTCACGTGTGCTCCCTATCCGGACTCTAGGTCACCAGGCTGCTCGTTATGGCGCACACCTGTCACCAGCGTTACGCGCATAATGAGACTCACCTGGACTCATCATCTCCTTGATTACCTGCCACTCTCTTTGTCACTCCCTTTGGTTTCTTCCCTTAGTTGTCATTGTTTCTGTTTCTGTTCCATGTCGGTGCACTGTTTGTGTTACGTGTTTGTTTCATTTATTAATTAAATGTATTCACTCCCTGAATTTGTTTCCCGACTCTCAGCATACAGCGTTACAAAAAACAACAATGTGATGTCAAAACAAGTTGACATTGAGGTTAAAGAAAGTGTGATTTATCAATTTATCTGATTTTGCTAACCGTTACTTGGGACAAAATGAAGATGTCAATATTCTTGTAATGCTTTTTATATATGTTTCTTTTATTACAGCTCAATTTGAGCAAATTCTAAATCAAATCCTGCGATTAACTTGATTACATTTGTAAACGTTTTACAGCCCTATGTTGAATTGAACAGTCAATATTCTGAGAGTGACAGAAATGTATCATTCATTTACAGTACATTGGAAGAGAAACCCAGTGTTGGCCCTCTTGGCCTAATGGTCAAGACATTGGCTTCTCCCGTGCGACACTTGGGTTCTAATCCCACCGGTTACAAAAGCACATGTGAAATCTGAGTCTGACTCATGTGTTTTTTTGTTTACACATTACATTTTTCACGTGATTTGTTCACATGAAAATGTACATGTGAAAAATCCGTGTCCGAAAATTTCACGTGATTTTTTTCATACGAGTGTTCATACATGTGTCCGAATCCACATTTTTATTTTTCTTACATGTGTTTTTTTCACGTGATTTTTTCATGTTTTGTAGGGGAGGTCATGGCTTCCTCCTCCCTTCTTTTTTCTCCCTTCCTCCCTCCATTCTCTTCTCTCTCCCTGGACTGCTGTCCTGAAGTCTGTGGCCGGTGAGTTGTCTTCTCTCCTACCCTGAGTCATTTTGTTTGCTTATCTTTGCAGTTATCTGAAGTGAGGCACATATTTGGGAATTTGCAATTGTTTTTCTACTGCCAATAAATCTTGATTGGGTGTCTTACTGTTATCAATAAGTTATTTTTCAATGAACCAGATTCATTATGTCCAAATGTTTTACATACAGCTGTAGTGACAAGAAAGCCTTCCTCTACATATTTTGTTATATGCGAGTAGCCTTATACAGATTAACGTCAATTTAAATCATCATTATATAAGCAGATTATTATGAAAAGAGATTTTAAAAATCATGAAATGACTATGAACTCCCACTGCTGTCACAAATAAACATTATTTAAACATGGTAGTCCTGAAATATGGTATGATATACGTCATGAGGCACTTACAGAGTCAATAGGCAGCCACTATGGAGTATGTATTTGTTAAGGCAATATCTATATGAATTAGAAACACATCACAAAGAGCCTGAGGAAAGTTGACAACCTCCTCTGTTGAACCCCGAAGCTCCCAGAGGGACTGTTTCATAAGTTAATACTCCACCCCTGCAGGAGACTTGGACTTTCCCCCCTGTATCTCACCGAAACAAACCAATGGCACAAAGGGTATGGAAGCACAGAAAAGCAGCATGCTTTTGTATACTAATAACGAGGTTAAGACTTACGTTACTTAGATCAGACCACAGCGTCTGGCTGTGTCGTTATACAAAGACCAGAAATGGACCCCCTTCTCTTGATTGTGAAGTGGTGGAGAAGAAAAGGAGCTTCTGATCATTTGATTCTGGCAGCTGCTGAAATAAACTCACCCGCTTCATCTGACCAGTTTTTTATTGACCGAGTCACTGGTGCTTCCTGCTTGAATTTTTGCTTGTAAGCAGGAATCAGGAGGATTGAATTATGGTCAGATTAACCAAATGGAGGGTGAATGAGAGCTTTGTATGCGTCTCTGTGTGTGGAGTAAAGGGGATCTTGAGTTTTTCCCCCTCTGGTTGTACATTTAACATGCCGGTAGAAATTAGGTAAAACGGATTTAAGTTTCCCTGTATTAAAGTCCCCTGCCACTAGGAGCGCCGCTTTTGGATGAGCGTTTTCCTGTTTGCTTATGGCGGAAACCTGCTCATTGAGTGTGGTTTTAGTGCCAGCATCGGTTTGTGGTGGTAAATAGACAGCTATGAAGAATATAGACAAAAACTCTCTCGGTATGTAGTGTGGTCTACAGCTTATCACGAGATACTCTACCTCAGGCGAGAAAAACCTTGAGACTTCCTTAGATATCGTGCACCAGCTGTTGTTTACAAATATAAATAGACCTCCACCCCTTGTCTTACCAGAGGCTGCTGTTCTATCCTGCCGATACAGTGTATGACCCGCCAGCTGTATGTTATTCAAGTCGTCGCTCAGCCATGACTTGGTGAAACATAAGATATTACAGTTTTTAATGTCCCGTTGGTAGGATATACATGCTTTTAGTGTAGTTCGTCCACTTTATTATCCAGCAATTGTACGTTGGCCAATAGTACAGATGGCAAAGGCAGATTAGCCACTCGTCGCCAGATCCTCACAAGGCACCCCGATCTTCCGCGATACCTCCGTCTCCTTCTCCTGACGGGGATGAGGGCCTGTTCGGGTGTCTGGAATAAATCCCTCTCGTCCGATTCAAGGTGAGTAATTGTTGTTCTGATGTCCAGAAGCTATTTTCGGTCATAAGAGATGGTAGCAGCAACATTATGTTCAAAATAAGTTACAAACAATGCGAAAAAACAATCAAAATAGCACGGTTGGTTAAGTTCCCATAAAACGGCAGCCATTCCCTCCGGCGCTATCTTTCATTAAAAGCAATGCCATCTTTCATTAAAATCAATGCTCTTGTAAGTTGCTCTGGATAAGAGCATCTGATATTTGTTTATTTGGATCCTCATTCATCATTATACAAGTAGTGCTAAATGACTACAATGTAAAATGTAAAAAAAAATGTAATGTTTCGATTGACTCAGAGACCCACTGAATACAATATTCTGAGTAGCAGCTCGAGGGTTAAGGTCAACTGTTATCCCCCTACTAATGCCTTCCAAAATGTGGATATGCCAGTCATTTACACTCCATTTTCCTGTACTGATGCCTCTCCTGTTCTCTGAATGGTGACTATAAATGGACTGGCACACTCAGATCACCATGACCCCTCTCTGCAGTGCTTGAACATTCATGGCTCATTTGTGAATCTATAGGCATATTTCTTGTTTCAAAAGAGCAGTTTCCAAGAAGTGCCAAAAACTGACAAGAGAGAGATCCTCATTGCGACTTTATTTTATTCTAATTAAAGTTGTTTATCACTCCAAAGCTATCAGGGGGTGGAAATGGCAAAACAGTTTATCTAAGGAGATTAAATCAACCAGCAATGATTTTGTTCATGACAAAAATGTTATCTAGACTCCTGTGTTTTCTTGATAGCAGAGCATGTGTTGGTTGTGTGATTGCTTCCCTGCCTATCCTATTTACTTTAGACAGAGAGAACACCAAACTTCGAGCCCTGTGTCTCGCCTCTCTCGCTAGTTTGCCATACAGTGATTCCTGAGGAGAAATCAAGGACCCTGAAGCGTGTTAATACTCACATATTGAAGTCTTACAGCATGGTTAAGATACAGTACCTATGAGGGAAGAACACAGATAAGAAGGTGTGGACAGTGATGCGAAGTTTTCCAGTGCATGTTCATGTAATATTGCATTTAAACACTGTAAAAGTGATTACACTCCTCTTCGGACTTTGCACTTTAAACGTTGGGCAGTGCAGTCTGTAGAACATATTTATTCTAGATTTAGACATGAACTACTTCCCAAACAGATATTTCTTGAGGAGTATGTGTATGTGAAAGCTAGATATGACAGAAATCTGTTGAGGTGCTGAGCAGGGGCGTTTAGCCCAAAGCCAGTAGAGGGTTCTGGGGGCATCTTCCCCCGGGCAAAAAAAGAAGGAATTTCAAGAGCTAAATGCATGAATTTGATTAGATATTTTTCAGGTAACTTGCACCTTCCCATCTGCTTCAGCAGACACTACCAGTACTCAGTTACAGTTGCTACTGTGGGTATCTCTCTCTGGAACACGCTCTACTCCCTACTCTGGAACACATACATCTACAGTGTATTGCCAAAAACCTCCATACCACTCAACAACGTCAAACATAGACTCTGACCTGTCCAATGAACCAAACTGATTAAAGAATCCCACAGTACCCAAACACCCTCTCTCTTTCACACACATGCACATTCACACGGTGCAGTCATTAAAATCCATAGAGCAGCTTTAAGTGATACAGTGTACTGTGTCCTCACCCCTTCTTCTGCCTCTCTCCATCGCTTTCTCTGTTTCATCTGATGCTGTCTCTCTTGTCTGCCCTCTTCTGTTGCTGTATCTTAGACTTATACGTTGCTGTCTCTTGTCCACCCTCCTCTCTCGTCCTGTCCCGGTTGTAAAAAGTGTAAAACTTAACAATTGTTTTAATAGTATTTTCTCAGGCTTTTTCACCTCACCTGCAAATTCTTTGTAAACCATGTTTTCCTTTTTCACTGTGCAATTAAATAAAATTAATTAGAATCTATAGAGCAGCATGAAGTGATACAGTCTACTTTGTGCTCAACCCACCTCTGTTCTCTCTCCATCTGCCCTCTTCTGTCACTTTCCCTATGTCTTGTCTATTGCTGTCTGTATCTTGTCTGTTGCTGTCTCACTTACTTTCTCCTTTGTCTATTTTCTTCTGTTATGGCCTGTTCTGTTCTTCTGGTGTCTCTTTCCATCATACCCTATACTTCTGTTGCTGTCTCTATGTATTGTCTGGTGTGTCTCTCTCCATCATATCCTTCTCTTCTGTTGCTGTTGCTGTCTCTGTGTCTTATCTGGTGTCTATCTCCATCATATAATCTTCTGTTGCGGCCTCTGTGTCTTGTCTGGTGTGTCTCTTGGCGTGTCTCTTTTTTTTTCTTCGGTCAAGGGGGTACTGGGGTAGCTTAACTTGTTTTGGGCCTGTGTTTGGGTCTCCTAAATAATCCTCTTCCCTACCAGTTTCCTCTGGATTTTGCTGTTCCAAGTGCTCCACTGGCCTGCTGTTCACTTCTGTCCTCCTCCTTGGCTCATCTGCAAGGTAGCAAGGTAGAGGTGCAACATGTCATTAGTTTGTTTTAAAGTTACTGTATACTAACACGACCACGGCGAATCAACTGAAAATAAAAATGCAAGGGTCCGCATTACAGAGCAAAACAACTTCAAACATGACAAATATGAAGCTACATGGCCTAAGCTTTATGAATATAAACAGGCATGAGCCAAAAAAACATTTACCTGTAGAATGGAATAAGTTATAAGACCTCTATTATTCATTTTATTTTGTGAGATTTTTAGATTCCATAACATTTGAGGACAAATTATTTAAGGGCCTATGTTTTTTAAATGTTTTGTTCACCTCCAATCTAACCACAAAGCTGTCGGTGTATTCCCCTCTCTTTCTGGCTGCCGTCCCCCTTCAAGTTTGGTTATTTGTTATACACACACATACAGTTGAAGTCGGAAGTTTACATACATTTAGGTTGGAGTCATGAAAACTCATTTTTCAACCACTCCACAAATGTCTTGTCAACAAACTATAGTTTTGGCAAATCGGTTAGGACATCTACTTTGTGGATGACACAAGTAATTTTCCCAACAATTATTTACAGTCGGATTATTTCACTTATAATTCACTGTATCACAATTCCAGTGGGTCACATACACTAAGTTGACTGTGCCTTTAAACAGCAATTCCATAAAATGATGTCATGGCTTTAGAAGCTTCTGATAGGCCAATTGACATCATTTGAGTCAATTGGAGGTGTACCTGTGGATGTATTTCAAGGCCTTCCTTCAAACTCAGTGCCTCTTTGCTTGACATCATGGGAAAATCTAAAGAAATCAGCCAAAACCTCAGAAAAAAATTTGTAGACCTCCACAAGTCTGGTTCATCCTTGGGAGCAATTTCCAAACGCCTGAAGGTACCACGTTCATCTGTACAAACAATAGTACGCAAGTATAAACACCATAGGACCATGCAGCCGTCACACCGCTCAGGAAGGAGACGTGTTCTGTCTCCTAGAGATGAACGTACTTTCGTGCGAAACGTGCAAATTAATCCCAGAACAACAGCAAAGGGACCCTGTGAAGATGCTGGATGAAACAGGTACAAAAGTATCTATATCCACAGTAAAACGAGTCCTATATCGACATAACCTGAAAGGTTGCTCAGCAAGGAAGAAGCCACTGCTCCAAAACCGCCATAAAAAAGCCAGACTACGGTTTGCAACTGCACATGGGGACAAAGATCGTACTTTTTGGAGAAATGTCCTCTGGTCTGATGAAACAAAAATAGAACTGTTTAGCCATAATGACCCTTTTTATGTTTGGAGGAAAAAGGGGGAGGTTTGCAAGCCAGAGAACACCCTCCCAACCGTGAAGCACGGGAGTGGCAGCATCATGTTGTGGGGGTGCTTTTCTGCAAGAGGGACTGGTGCACTTCACAAAATATATGGCATCATGAGGCAGGAAAATGATGTGGATATATTGAAGCAACATCTCAAGACATCAGTCAGGAAGTTAAAGCTTTGTCGCAAATGGGTCTTCCAAATGGACAATGACCCCAAGCACACTTTCAAAGTTGTGGCAAAATGTCTTAAGAACAACAAAGTCAAGGTATTGGAGTGGCCATTGCAAAGCCCTGACCTCAATCCTATAGAACATTTGTGGGCAGAACTGAAAAAGCGTGTGCCAGCCAGCATGCCTACAAACCTGCATCAGTTACACCAGCTCTGTCAGGAGGAATGGGACAAAATTCACCCAACTTATTGTGGGAAGCTTGTGGAAGGCTTCCCGGAACATTTGACCCAAGTTAAACAATTTAAAGGCAATGCTACCAAATACTAATTGAGTGTATGTAAACTTCTGACCCACTGGGAATGTGATGAAAGAAATAAAACCTGAAAGAAATAATTCTCTCTACTATTATTCTGACATTTCACATTCTTAAAATAAAGTGTTGATCCTAACTGACCTAAGACAGGGAATCTTTATTAGGATTAAATGTCAGGAATTGTGAAAAACTGAGTTTAAATGTATTTGGCTCAGGTGTACTGTCACGGTCGTGAAAAGAAGACCAAGGTGCAGCGTAGTAAGCGTACATTTTCTCTTTATTTGTGAAAACAGACGCGGAACAAAACAACAAACACTACAAAAACAAACCGTGAAGCTAAAGGCTATGTGCCCTAAACAAAAGTCAACATCCCACAAAGACAGGTGTAAAAAAGGGATACCTAAGTATGGTTCTCAATCAGAGACAACGATTGAGAACTACACCCGGCCAAAAACAAAGAAATAGAAAACATAGAAATAAAGAAACTAGAATGCCCACCCTAGTCACATGTAAACTTCCGACTTCAACTGTAGCTGCTTGAAGTAGGGATGCTGATAAATTGCAATTAAAAAATAAATACAAATAATATATGTATATATATATATATATATATATATGTATATATATATACAGTACCATTCAAAAGTCTGGACACACCTCCTCATTCAAGGGTTTTTATTTATTTTTTTACTATTTTCTACATTGTAGAATAACAATGACGACATCAAAACTATGAAATAACATATGGAATTATGTAGTAACCAAAAAAGTGTTCTATTTTATATTTTTTAAAGTAGCCACTCTTCGCCATGATGACAGCTTTGCACACTCTTGGCATTCTCTCAACGAGCTGCACCTGGAATGCTTTTCCAACAGTCTTGAAGGAGTTCCCACACATGCTGAGTACTTGTTCTCTGCTTTTACTTCACTCTGCTGTCCAACTCATCCCAAACCATCTCAATTGGGTTATGGCCGGGTGATAATGGAGGCCAGGTCATCTGATGCAGCCCTCCATCACTCTCCTTCTTGGTCAAACAGCCCTTACACAGCCTGGAGGTGTGTTGGGTCATTGTCCTGTTGAAAAACAAATTATAGTCCCACTAAGCGCATACCAGATTGGATGGCATATCGCTGCAGAATGCTATGGTAGCTATGCTGGTTGTGTACCTTGAATTCTAAATAAATCACAGACATTGCGACCCGCAAAGCAAACCCACACCACCCCACCTCCTCCTCCATGCTTCATGCTGGGAGCCACACATGTGGCGATCATCCGTTCACTTACTCTCCGTCTCACAAAGACATGGCGGTTGGATCCAAAAATCAAAATTTGGACTCATCAGACCAAAGGACAGATTTCCACCAGTCTAATGTCCATTGCTCTTGTTTCTTGGCCCAAGCAAGTTTCTTCTTACTATTGGTGTCCTTTAGTAGTAGTTTGACCAAGAAGGTCTGATTCACACAGTCTTCTCTGAGCAGTTAATGTTGAGATGTGTCTGCTACTTGAACTCTGTGAAGCATTTATTTGGGCTGCAATTTCTGTGTCCGGTAACTCTAATGAACTTATCCTCTGCAGCAGAGGTAAATCTGGGTCTTCCTTTCTCGTGGGGGCCAGTCTTCCTTTCTTGTGGGGGCCATTAGGGCCAGTTTCATCATAGCGCTTGATCGTTTTTGCGACTCCACTTGAAGAAACTTTCAAAGTTCTTGACATTTTCCAGATTGGCTGACCTTCATGTCTTAAAGTAATGATGGACTGTCGTTTATCTTTTCTTATTTGAGTTGTTCTTTCCATAATATGGACTTGGTATTTTATCAAATAGGGCTATCTTCTGTATACCACCCCTAACTTGTCACAACACAACTGATTGGTTCAAACGCATCAAGAAGGACAAGAAATTCCACAAATTAACTTTTAACAATGTTAATTGAAATGCATTCCAGGTGACTACCTCATGAAGCTGGTTGAGAGAATGTCAAGAGTGTGAAAAGCTTTAATCAAGGCAAAGGGTGGCAAATTATGAAGAATCTAAAATCAAAAATATTTTTGGATTTGTTTAAACACTTTTTTGGTTACTACATGATTCCATATGTGTTATTTCATAGTTTTGATGTCTCCACTATTATTCTAGAATGTAGAAAATAGTAAAAAAATAAAGAAATACTCTCGAATGAGTAGGTGTTTCCAAACTTTTGACTGGTACTATATATATTTAAGTTATTATGCCTTTGAAGCCCGTATTGTAGGATATATTGGCATTGTTGTTAGGCCCGAGAGAAAGGCATTATCACTTTTATACAATGGGTTACCAACATATTCAAAAAATGATTTACATATTTTCATTAAAATGTTAATATGATGAATTTATTCATACTATTTCATCCTTCCACAAGACATAGTCCCAACACAAATCTAGGGTTGTTACCCAAGCTGGTTGGTTGTTCGTTCTATCGGTTTGGTTGCCAGAGATACGACCCAGTCGTTCAGTCTTTTTGTTCTGTATCTATGGACGCGACCCAGTCGTTCATTCTAAATGTTCTATTGACATACTGGCTGGCAACGTTCTTATAGAATGTGGTTTTAACCAATCAGCATTCAGGATTATATATACATGACTTATATCAACATCCTTAGCTTGCCCATTCACTATACAGTTAAACAATTCTGACTGACACTCAATAGCTTAAAGGTCCATCAAAATACTTGGATTGGACCAAAAACAGGTGTGCTGTAAAGCTAAACAAATTCTGTTTCGCTCACTGAGGAGATGGTGGATCAAATTGCAATTGTTTCTGTCGTTTGTTCTCTGGCAGTGACTCATTGCAAATGCCACTAATAAATGCAGTTTGTGTGTGTGCACACTTGCTCATATCCTCCTCAACCTTTAACGTTACCAGCCGCCACTGACAGAAACTAGAAGAAGAAAAAGTTCCCAGGATCCAAATCCCAGCTTGTGACGCAGCCTCTATTCCTGTGCAATTCTACACTTAAATTCTGTTAATAGTTTTTAAAATGTTCATAAACATACTCCATCCTTCTTTTTTTCCCTTCTCACATATCCACAGCTGCACGCACTGTCTTTGGGATGGGGGGAGTAGAATTCCTGTCCTGATTTATATGATGGACCTGGTTTTAACCCAGCCGTGTGTGCTGAACACATGCCATCATAGTGGCAGTTATTGGTATGCTGTTGAAAGTGACCAGATAGCATTTTACACCGGGTTTGGGTCAGACTGGGCGGGTTGGGTGTTTCAGGAGTGGAGGGCCTCTCATCAGGTGTGTGAGTAAATCTGTCATACACTCCCACGCTGCACCACTCAACATGGACAGAAAACACTCATATTATATTGCCATGCTGAAATTACGGAACTTGGGAGGAAAAGGATTGTTGAAATGAAAACTGTCCATTTGACTGAAACGGTGTCTTGAGTGCTGCAGTTAGAAATGTGGGTTACCATATTTGACCTTTGGCTTCAGTAAAAGCTGCTGTCCACCTTGCCATAAGTCATTTAGAAGTTCACGGATCATAATAACGGCAACAGAATACTAATGGCAGTCGTAAATCATGACAATCCAACTACAAACCATAACATTGAAATCGTTCATTTTAACTTATATAATGCAAATAAAGGGTATTGTAATGGAAACGCATCGTGGGATGCTCAATTTAAATACAGGGTAATGTAATGGGAACAAATTAAGGAAAGGCCGGCCGGTAAAGATTCAAAGAAAGCCAAAGACTACAGCCATTTGTTATCCTTACTAGATCACTGGAGGGCCTATGCTAAACCCTAAACTACACCAATGAGCACTTGTAAAATGTCTGTTGGTAAGCTCTGTAGTAGCTGGATAAGTCGAAGAGGAATCTAGAAAGAAATAAAAATGGATTAGGCACTCTGAAAGCCTCCATCTTTGCCCTACAGCTGGCTGGGTACCTCTCCTGTCTGTATGATAATAGCTTTTGTCAAGGCTCATGACCCAGTTCGTACAAAGTGGGAAATTACGTCATTTGCAAATGTGCTTTCATTCCATGATAGTGTATAATTGTACAAATGAAAAGAGATTATCTCTCTAGTCTTCCACAAACAGCTATCCAGCTTCATAGAGGGGATTGGGAAAAAAGTGATCATTTGCCCCCAAAAAACATGGCGTGGAAGCATGTAGTCAACCTTGGGCCCAGGTTATTTTAAAGGAAGCCAATCTTTGATCAGCCAAGCTGAAATGGCTAAGATAAGTGGGAGCTACATCTCGCGGCAGGACCGCGCTCCGCTCTGTTATTGCTGTGTCCTCCTTGGTTTCTCGAGAGCGGTAAACAGCGGCTACCCCCTCCATTTCTTCGTTCCATGCACCCCCTCCTGTCTCCCCTCCCCCTTATCTGCTCCCCACTTTCTTCTGGAGATCTCTGTCACTTTAATCCACAGAGTCTGCCGCTGGTTAACAAGGAAATCCTGTGTCAATTATCACCAACCACTTCCTGCTGGGAGAGCGGTGGGGAATCAAAGGGGCCTGAGAGTCTTTCACACCAGAGAGGAGCAGTAGGCCTAATTAAATGGCCCTTGTGTCCTGCTGGCTGCTGGTGGCCGGGTGACAGATAGCTCGGCCCCAACGATAACCTCCTTTAGCTGACGATTGTTTTGATAGGGGAGCGAGTGGCACTTTGGGTGCCCTAAGGTTGGCAGATTGGGATCCATGAGTCTAAATGAATTCACGTCCAAAGTGCCTGGTCCTAAGTAGGTGAATGATGGATGAATACTTGGGAATGTGGAAGTATGGCGGTGATATTTGGGACATTTTGGGACAAGTCTGTCCACTGTGATAGCCTAGATGGCGACAATGGAGGAAAAGCTGCACAAAACGTGTCTTCGTCGGGTTGATTTTGGTACGAAACATAACGTTTTTATCAAGCAGACTTTACATGTTGAAATCCATTTATGAACAGTCTTCAGTCAGTTCTATTCACTCTTTCCAATTGCTTTGAGATAGAGAGAACTGCTGTCGTCTTCTGGTCTTGCGTGTGGGATCAAGTGCAACTGTCAAAAAGAAACCAAAATGAAGTGTTGCATACTTAGCTCTTCATGTATTGACCAATCCTGGCGTTGTCCGAGTGTTTAAGTCATTAACTACATGGTGAGGGTTCTACATATAGGTGGAGATCCAATTGTTACTCACTTACTTATCCCTTCAAGAGTTACTATCACATCCCCTTGTTCATTTGCACTAGGGGTTGCACTTCTTGGATTTCAAAAACATTTAATGATTGGGAAGAAAACAAAGGTAGCAATTTGAGCAAGTTACTATATATTTAAAATATTAGTTAGAAATATTAATGCATTCACATTTTTTTTCATACTTTAGTTCGATTTCCAAAACTTCCCTTTGGAGAAAGGCAAAAGGAAAGAGGCTATTTGAGGGCAAAATATGCAGCACTCAAAATGATAATTCTCAGACATCTTTCAAGTGGAGGTCTGAGAAACGGCAGCTCAAGGTTCAAACTGCTTTATATCATCTTTATCATCATAAGGGGGTCAGCAAATCGCCAACCTGCTTACCTTGTAGTAGCCACTTCACTCATAACTGTCACTTACAGGTATCTGGTGCCTGCATAATGCCAGATTATGCTATCGCTCAGAGTCACCACAAAAAGTGTTTCTTTGCATGTATTCATTAAAAAATAACTGTTCAAAAAACTTGCCTGAATTATAATTTCAAACTTGTAGAAGTGTATGAGATATGCCGTATATTTGTTCACCAGACTTCCAGTGCTTGATAAAATTGGTAATAGAAGAGATGGAATGAAGTAAATGAGTATAAATACTTGTGCAGACAGCACGGAATCATACACGTTACAAGTGTTGGCATTGAATTAAGATAAACAGCACGAAAAAAGGATGTAACATTGTAAGGAGATATAATAATATTACAAATAAATAATAACACATTTGTTTACACTTTGAGATGTATTTACATCTTAACAAACTCTGCAGGAGGACAAAAACCCAAAGACCTGCTAGCTCTCCCCAGTTCTATCCATTTCACCCCCCCTCCCTTCCCCTCCCCAATGCTCTCCCCCATTCTCAGCCTCTGCTGAAGGGTCCCCCCTCTGAGCACCTAGACCACCTTTACATTTCCGTATGGAGAGAGGGGGGGTGCAGAAAAACCAATTTACTAACAGAGCGACATCATCTGTTTGGCCGTTTATCTCTGACACACCACCCCTCAGTCCAGTGTTGACGGTACATGATATTCCATTAATCTGCCTAATGAAAATTTAACCAGTGTTATAAACAAATAATTGGCCATTATCCTCTCAAAGATTCCCGAATAAATTACTTGGGCGTTTTTCATGGGCTTCTGAAAGAAGAAGAAGCCGGCCCCTCCTGATTGATGCTGGAATAAATGCGGGGCCTGCTCCGTCGCCGCGAATGGGTCTCGACTAAGCCTGTGATTGACTTAATGAGAGTCTTTGGGGTGAGTAAATGTTCCAAATTGCTCAGTCATTAGCTTTTGCTCGGCTGTCTGAAGATACCCCCGGATCTCCAGCACGGGTCTCTCCTCTTGTACCATTCCGCCTGCAATTACATTTTCATTTAGCGCAAACCTCTGAAGTCCGATAGGCAGGCCACTTTTCATTACGCTGGCCTCCTTTTTCTTTTTTATCTAAATGGTGTGAAATGTCTCTTCATTTAGACCAATTAAAGTTGAAAAAGACTGTGCTGTAATGAATTATCATACAAATTATTTACTTAATGCCACAATCTCGTTCGCTCTCTCCCTCTCCTCCTCTCTCCTCCTCCTCTTTCTGGCACCAGGGATGCAGGAAGCCAGGCAGACAGGGATAGCGGTGAGAGGGAGGACACGGTGGGAGTCCACTGTGAATCTACTTTAAAATAGAAACTTCTCCCCTCAAATATATACTCGCGCAAATTGCTGAGGTTATCCCCTTTGCCGGTTTTATCTAGGTTTTGCATTAACTGTGGGATGTGGCTACTGTATTCCGCAATCGAAGAGAGAAGGAGCACCACTAGATGAACAAAGGCATATATCGTCAACATTACTGTCATTTCAAGAATTTCATTTCAGGAGATGTCTAAGCTCCTCTTAATTAAGAACAAGCTTATGCTTTCAAATTAACTCATTTTAATTGAGGGGGACGTTTTCCATCTGCAAGATGGTGTGGAGAATGTCTCAAGTCTCCTTCTCCAGGCTGCTGGCTGACACACAAACACTGGGAGAGTTCAGAACTATCACAGCAGCCCCATCCACTCCACTGGGACTGCCTCTCTCTATCTCTTCACACTAGGGCACAACACCACTAAAGGCTCCTCCATTAGCCTTTTACGCCAATATACGTCAGCTACTTAGTGCATAATTATTCAGCCACAATACAAGGCAGCAGCTAAATGTACCCACATTGTTGTTGTTTTTTAGGAATGGTGAAACTGTATATTATATCTTCTGTTGTTTTTGTTTTGCATCAGTCTGAATCAGAGTCCAGTAGCACTGGGCAAAGCTGATAGAGCTGAAGTGGCTTGTCACCATGGAGACTGCAGCTCCAGCTCCATGCCAGAGCAGTTTCGGCACAGGCCCCAAGATGAGGGGGCAGCAGGAGGGGGCCACCAGGGCGTCCCTGTCCAACCCCAATCCCCCTATAAACCCCCACTCCTCTCCAAATAGGAGGGGAGGTCTGGCCTCAGAGAGAACCCAGATACACTGCTTTGGGCCATATTTAAACAACAATGCATTGAAAAACTATCCTAGATTAATTACTTTTAAGTTTGATGATGAAATCTAAATGCTATGGGGGGGGAAATAAACCCATGAGGGTCAGATCCAGAGGAGGTGTCAAAGTGTTGTTAGACTCACAGGGCAATAACGTTAAGTGCTCCATGATTTGTGCTAATCGGTATGAAATCACCCACAGTGCTTATGTGCAGCTACCGTTTCTGTTACACTGGCTCTGTTCAGTGTCAGGGCCGATTCGTTCTGACAGCTTCGCAATGCAAACGCCAAATGGTCACCCACCTTGAAAACTTTACTCTTAGGTACAGCGGAGTAGACTTAGTAGACGCTCTTATCCAAAGCGACGGCATAGATTTTCATAGTTGTTCATCCAGGTCCCCTGTGAGTATCAAACCCACAACCCTGGTGGTGCAAGTGCCATGCTCCACCAACTGAGCCACACTTTTCTAATCAGTCCTCATTGGCTTGATTTTCTTTGGAATTGTTTGCATTGATCATCCAATTAGAATAAAACAAATAAACGTGAGACCTAAAGGCAATTAAAACATGATTAATGACTTCAACTGCAGTGATATGGCGAGGGCCTCTGAACGGGACAAATTGAACTCTGGTGGAACAAACAAAAGAGGTGATATAAAGAGTCAGAATCACCATATATTATGTACATTTGACTGAGTTAACCTCTGTTGAACAGTCACTATCACCTTAGACCGTGAATGTCATTCTGAAAACAAACATAGTGACGAGCATCTGTTAAGTGGTTAAACACTAGAGCTGAAGGAAAGGGTCTGAGAGCCAATGCAACAACGAAAAACTGCTCGTTTAGATGTGTCAGAGGATAGGTAGGCTGTCCAGTCACCACTCATACGGCTAGACAGGGGATGTTTGCTCAATCAAACACAAAGCAGTCTGGGTTATCATACTCAAGTCAAGTGCCTTAGAATTATGCATGGCAGTGTGCATGCGTGTATGTACAGCTTATGCATGCTAATGGCTGATTTGCTAGTCCTGTGTTTTCATGGTCAGGAATAAGATGGCAACCTATCTTTCCTGAAAACAGCAGAGGGATGGACTGCCCATATTCTTATTCACAGTATGTATCATATATTGTCATAGCTATGCCTATATTCTAGTAACGGTCGTTGTAACAACACAGAGCGGTTTGCAGTACACTCGAATTGTGTTACGTGCGAGCACAGTTCTGGCTTGTATTTCATATTAAGAATAAGATTAAGGTCACTTTATTGGTCAATGGCACATGAGGTCCAATCAAAATTTGACTTCCTCTTTTAACCCAACCCCTTCGAAAGACGCACACGGGTTTTGCAGAGGTGTGGGGGCTGCCACACTGGGTGCTCGTGAGCTGTTGTAGAGGGGGAGGGGTAGAGGGAGGGGGGAGGATTTATGTGCCTTGCTCAAGGGCACAAAGGCATCTAGGATTTGATAACAGCAACCCTTAAGTTGCCAGCTTACTTTCAGACATATTCTTCCCATCGGACCCAGGATTCAATCTGGCAACCCTCTGGTGGCTGGCTCACCTCTTTAACCACGAGGCTACCTGCTGCCCTTATCATATATCCTGAATGGATCAAAGCAGCTGTTACTGTACATGTGATAGCATCAAATGAATCATGAACCGATCAGAGAAGTGTGGGGAAGTACCTTACACATGTCCCTCACATACAGTATCTGATCCAAACCTTACAGTCCTAATATTGTCTTTGCAATGTCTTAGCACAAAGGTTTCCAACCTTCCGACAAAGAAGAAAATTGTGACTCTTCTAGCCTCTCTCTCCTACCTTACCACCACATAATATGGGCATGTGGCACATTGTGTAAGGACACGTAAATGTGTTAGACAACAAATGGACGAATATCGATGCCGCTTGTCATGTAATAGTTTCCTTTGAAAAAAATGGTGTCAGGAATTGTATTGAGCTGCCAGTGTTTGTTTGATGGTGGTTGAGCTTTTACGACTTCATTGTTCAGTGAGG
This sequence comes from Salvelinus fontinalis, assembly GCF_029448725.1. NCBI lineage: Eukaryota > Metazoa > Chordata > Actinopteri > Salmoniformes > Salmonidae > Salvelinus > Salvelinus fontinalis. Next base: position 10,759,727 of record NC_074701.1, on the reverse strand, counting down.
CAGATCACATCAGAAGAAAGTCTTTGCAAACCTGCGGGATCACATTACCTACCTCCCACCTGAACACAATGGGCTTGTTTCTTTAGTATTAATAACCAAGCCTCACCTATACAAAATCAATTTGAAAGTGTGCTTTTGCTCCTGAATGGAAAGCGGAAGAACTATTAATTAAAAGTGGAACAGGTTCTTATTTTAGTGGAAAGTGGGAAAATGATGAGCCTTTGTTGAGGAAAGCCCAGGAGCAAAGCTTTCATTAGCCTACATGCATGGCAAAAGCAATTCATCAACTATAATTTTCTCTCAATGGGCAAAAAAGAAAAAAGGATCAACCTCAGTATGCTATTTATGGAGATTTACAGAAGTCTGGGAAATGCTAATGTGATTAACATTTATCTACAACATGTTTTGAAATGGCCCTCGTGTCCATATTTGCCACAAGATTAAAGTATTGCACTTATTCCCAGGAAAATAAAAAAGATATGCTGTGATATCAAATCTGCTTTGCAACGCAGGAGTAGCACACAATTATGATTTTGGGGAGAATTCTCTGTCATATTAGAGAATTTCTTCTTCTCTCTCTCTCTCCCTCTCCCAGCCCTCTCCTCTCTCTCTAAATATCTCTCTTTATGTGTGTCTGTCCCCAATGAAGGCACGGCGAGCAGAACGGCTGCTTTTGTCCTACCGGAGTCTCTCTCGGCAATGTGAACTGTTCCACGGATTAGCCGAGCTGAGATTTATTTAATGCATCCTCGTAGAGTATTGTTGAAATCTATTTTGGGATACGAGGCTTGCCAAGCTCTAAGCCTGGTAATATATGCCTGCTACAGTTTAAGAGAGAGGGTTCGCAGACCCTCTTTATGTTGGGATCATATGGATCATACAGTCATTGAATATGAAAATATTGAGGGTCTGGTAACACATTTATTGTTTTCACAAAGGAAGCCCTCAAAAGCGTGTTTTCAGCATTCTCCCCTGTCTCTTGTTTGTATGGACTGTTTAAATATTTGATGTCCTAGAGAATGTTTTTTGATATTCTCCAGATAAGATACTGCACATGCATATGCCATGAGAGGCCCCTATTTAAGATGTCGGCTTAAGATTTCTGAGAGGCCAACAAAGCCATGGATGGAAGAGACTGGAGTGCATTTGCATTGAAGCCGTGGATTTAGAAGGAGCGAGAGGAAAATGAATTATAATAATGTATCTTATTTAAAATGCTAAGTATTTACCATATATTTTAATTTCCTTATCATAAAACCGCGAGTATAGTCACGACACATTTGTATTTACCATTCATTTCAATTACTTTCTTCTGTTCTAAACATGAAATATATATAAATGAATATATATATAAATATATATTGTAACTCAAATTACACCATACATGTCATTCTATCAGTCTTCCATTTTTCACCCAATAATGAACATACATACATCATCAATCTGCACCTGCTCATCTTCGTCTACTGTAGTCCTAAGAATTAAGCTTAGAATGAAGCTTAGAATTCTCGAGACATATTCCAACTACATTTCCCAGCATGCTTCAAGGTTTGGACTCCATTCCTCGCAGTGAACTGTGGGCAATGTGACAGAGAGTGACACAAAAGAGGAAAGCCAGGGGGTGCACAGGAGTGGGGGAGAGGGAGCCGGACAAAAGGGGAAGACATGGGCTTTTCACGGAGGACACGATAAAGCCAGCAGCATTATCGTCAGTGTGAAAGACGGGGGCCATACTTCAAACGGGATTTTCTCTCCATGACAGGATACTCCGCTGACGCATTGCAAATACCTCTTTGTAGCAGCAGCATATAGCCCAAGGGCTTCTGTGGTCCTTTGTACAGTCACTACAACTACAATAAAATGATTCAATCTGTTATAGAGAAACCCAGAATTTTTCATACAGATTGATAGAGAAATATATAATTGTTGTCCAGATCGTTTGTAAAAAAATATATATAAGATTTTCCATAGAAGAAAGGTGGTTTTCACTCTTGAATCTCAACATAATCTAAATGTTTTCAAGGTGCACAATATCCTTTACATACTGTTTAACAGTGAAAGATGCCTTCATTTTTTCCCGAGAGGCATTGAGCTTTACAAGATCTCCCTCCTGCAAGGAATCCACAGGGTTCAATCAATTAGTTTGTGATTACGATTACTTCTGTTCTTATTACTAGTCCCACTAGCCTGGCTGTTATGGTAACCCTAGACACAGTCCATACTACTAATCATTGCCCCTTCCCTAACCCTAACCTTTACTCTCTTAATCAGCATCATGTCTTGAGCAAGGGTGCACAAATATGTACATGTTGGTTCTTGCTATGTTCAGTGAGAATTCCCTCTCAGTCTGGGAATTCTACTTTCAAGTTGTTTGTTTGTGTGTGTGTGTGTGTGTGTGTGTGTGTGTGTGTGTGTGTGTGTGTGTGTGTGTGTGTGTGTGTGTGTGTGTGTGTGTGTGTGTGTGTGTGTGTGTGTGTGTGTGTGTGTGTGCGTGTGCGTGTGCGTGCGCGTGCGTGTGCGTGCGTGCGATTCTGCCCTAGTTCAGTGGACGGCTTTCACTCCTTTGTCTGGGTTGAAATACATTTTTAAAAACTTAACATTTGAATCCAAATAAATGAGTAGAAGAAAAGATTTTAGTTGTAGATGGGTTGTTGTGCATGTGCAGGTCTGTGTTCGATATGACTCTGTCTTGTACATTATGGCTGTTCTACCGCCCTAGTAATATAAGTCATAGTCTGTCTTAAAAGTTGTGGTACAATACCATGTGTTATGACTAAATAGCAGCAAAGAGAGTAATATATGGTATACCCTAACCGCAATTAAATAAGTTCAAGCCAGACAATGGGTAGGCTGTCTTTTCATTTTGTGTTTTTCGGCAGCAAAATGATTGTTGAAGAAGTTTGATGTGACAACAAATATGAACTGGACGGTAAGATAAAGAAAAGCATGAGAACACTGCAGCAAGCAAACATGACAGCAAGACAAAGATATTTCCTATGCAAAGCTTGCACACAATGTCATGTGTGATAGGGAAGGATCCTGTCCAAGTCACACGCAGGAGGGGAGTGGGGGTGGGGGTGGGGGGGGGGGGGTGGGGGGACCGAAGCGAGGCCGGCCGCCTGCATCTTCCATTGATTCCCCCACTCTTTGCTTTGATTCTGTTGATCCGGTATCTCGCCGTATACCAGGGACAAAAAGCAGATCTTGGCTTTAGGGTAATCTCATTAAGAAACTCTAACCACCATGAGAAGAGAAGAAAATCGACTCATTCTGCGCCATGCCAAAACTAAGGCTCAGGGAGGCAGGTGTAATGTTACATAATTAGCCTTTAAACCGTAAAAAGGAGATTATTGCAAATGGGCCTACTAGCCAGCACATGCAGCAAGTGTACCTGCATGGTCCCTAAACACACACCAATTGAGTGGCACTGAAAACTCCAGGGGGACTGATCTGGGAAAACAAAAACAGAGTAGGCTGCTGTGAGGGTGCAGTTCAGGGGGGTTGGCAGTCAAGAACAGTGGTCAAAGTGTATGGTCAATATCCTCTCAGCTCCACTCCAATATACGTTAAGAACATTAAACATTCACGGTTTAAGCATGTCAGGGTCATATGATTACATTTTGAAACAATATACCCACATTCAATATGCCTGGGGTTGGAAGGAAGGTATTGGAACTTAACAAGGTCAGCATCCAGTAAGATATTATTTTTTCTTCCATCTCTCTTGTTACTTTTCAATACATAAACACTGCATTGAGGGACTTTACTGAGGCCAGACTCTGTGCTCCTGCTGAGTTCTTCTGTCAACTACTACCAGTGGTTCCTGCATCTCCTTCTTCTAAAAAAAATGGTTAACAGAAGAAGTGATGGAGACTATGATCCAGGGAGCCCATACCAAGTCTCTCATAACCTCGAGACGGAATTATCATGTCAGATTGTTGCCATATGTGGCACGGAGCACCACTCACACAATGACAGTGATCAACTACTACTGTGCAGCGTCCCCATCCTCTCTGCAATGGACTAGACAGGATCACTGGGAGTTGAATCCTAAAACACTTCTCATGGTAGAGATCTCCCCCCCCCCCCCCCCCCCCCCCCGAGCTGTTTGAGAATTCAATCCCGCTCCACATTTTATGTTTCAAACATGTTAATTATTGAAACAGACGATTCGAAGCACTGTACGGTCGAAGACCCAACCCGGCTTTGGAGCAGGCAAGAAGGCGGCATTCCTTTGTTGCCTCTTCAGACGCACTGAAGCATCGGCTCGTTGTTACATAAAGTGGTATAACAAATGAGGCTGGAGCCTTTGAACTGGGCTGACCACACAGACCTGGAAGAGCCACTAGGAGCCCACCATGTGGCAGCAATAAGAAGGCCCCGCCCACTGCGAGACATGTGAGAGACACTGCATTCCAGCCGAGCTCATTAAAGCCAAAACACAACTCCGACAAACACTGCACCAGTCACAACGTTACTGGGCGGACTATTTAGTCAGCAGAAGAAAAACGATATAGAACATAATTGCTGCCTCAGTTTAACCGAAAGGCCTTCAATGACAAAAAAAAAGTTACAACTGTAGTGTGGTTAGTCGATGTGTAACCTCACAACGATGTATAGAATCGAACTAACAAACTGTTTCAAACAGCAGGTTATTAATGATTGACAGCTGTACAACAAAAGGTTTTCCTAAATGCACAATCTGTAAGATTTCCTGGTTTTCAGTGCTTTCCAATGGTTGTCCTAATCAAATGCTATATGCCCAGTATACCCCGTATTTAACTGTCTCACAACTGTCTTACCCTGTCATCACACAAAATCTAAGGTTGAATTACTCCATTGTTTTTGCTGCCATTGATTATTTGTAAACAAATAAGGTATAACTTAAAAAAAAGAAAACATGCTTAAAACGTCCATGTCTTTCAGTCTCATGGACAGTCAGTTCATGCAGCAGTACTATAGCTCTGTCTATGAATTTGACAGTGGTAACATTTACCCAGACTCATCCCGCAGCTTAGCGAACAAAGTGGCAGGGTAAGGCTGTTGAAATGACAGATTTGGGCCTTTAAAAGTAGTCAGTTACCTTTTGTAGAGAGACTAACTTTAGATGCTACGGCTTCAACAAACTCTACAGATGTGGTTACGTTTCCCAACTAAAATATTGAAACCTGCCATTGAATTATGTTTACTTCTGTCTCGTTGGAGTGCGTGCGTCAATAGACAATTTCTGACTTTCATTTTGAACCATTCCCTGAACAATGACATCAACAGAGATCAGTCTTTCAGGTTAAAAAATATCGTCAACTGTGACCGAATATTATTCAATTTGCTTAAAATGGCATCACAACATGAAGCCGTGCATTCTGGACCCAAGAGTATATTCACTTAAGATTGCTAAAAACAGCCAAATCAAATGCCCACCGGTGGAGGCGGTTTGCTTGGTGTATATCACATCTGGCATGATTATTTTCAGCTCTTCAACTAATCCTCTCGAAATGTAAACTGAGGAAAAATGTGCCAAATGGCTTTAGAGCAAGACTGTGTTCTGGACTTGCGGAAAGATTTAAACGAGTTGTATAGAAATGTTAGAGGCATTATTGTAAAACGTAGTGAGACAATTGTAATTAGTTTTCAGCCTGTCACATTTATAATCATTATCCCACTTTTTAGACATGGCAAATTTTCACTCCCCGTTAACCGTCACAACCGTAAGAAAAGCCACATCAAACGATGTTTTGATATGCCTTTCGTCCTTGTTGTCATCAGCCAGATGTTTGATACTGTACGTGGTGTTGAGACTGAAAATGTACATGAGTCGTGTGCATGCCATTCAGAGGTGGCACTGCAAGACAAAAATCTACTTGTCGGGGTTGACTGCCAAGAATATCAGCCCACACACTTTGTAATATTACTTTATTCAAATTGGAGATCTGGGACATAAACTGTCTAGAATAAAACACACCCACCAGCATCAATGAAAAGGAGAGCTACATTAAAATATGAGCATGCGAACTTGCTACGAAAACATTGATCCTTGTCCACTCAAAAAGCTTAAGAGTTTGCTGCACACTGGAGCCGAAAGGATTTTTGTTGATAACGAGTAAGCGAACTAATACAAGACTTTCTGGAAGCGTGTTCTTTTTAACTCCAAATATGTTCCTGCAATATTGAAAACCAACCTCATAATAATGAAACTACGTATTATGTGTATGCAACAAAGAAATGGTGTTTTCTGTACAAGCCAAGATGCAGCGTAGTCGCCCCCACATAGCAGGTGCCATATATACGAGAATATGTACATGTATATATATTCTTATTTGAATAAGAAGTCAAACTAATTTTGGGGCTGAAACACATAATACACATTTCCATGCACATTTCCATGCAGTTGGCAGGCAAACAGTGCCATCATTCAGCTGCTTAATATATGAGCGAGCAATAACATATACATCAAATGATGTAGCTAAGTCTGAGATTCCAATCCCCTGACTTCAAACAGCGAGATGCATTTGACAGAGGTTCGGAATAGCCCAATCACAACAATAATACAACACACTGGCATGATTGATGGGGTTTAAGTAATGGCTCTTCGTGGCTATATAAACAACCTCCAGTTGGCCAGTGACTTCAGTCTCCAACACATCATGAATCTCTATAAGCAAAATTGCGGCTCCAAAAAAACCCACACACATCATAAGGCAAATATGTCTAATATATGTTTTCTGCTATTTAAGACATGCTTCCAGGTCACAAAGGCAAGGTTCACGTGTGCATAAAAAGACACCTGTTGGAGCAATCGTTTAGGAGTGTAATAAATTCCTCTCTTGATAAAGAAGACATGCGGATGAGGACATCTGCTGCTGATCAGAGTCTCACAAATGTATATTGAGGAGGATACTCTTGATGTTTAGTGTAAGTGCAGAGGTACACAGTCGTGGTATACAAGGTGTTCTACTTTACAGTAAGATGATCTGTTTTTGAGTCCATGTTATTACGTCTTCTGTCATTGAAAAGTGAGCTTATTTAGACGTGGTTACAATGATTAATGGTTATGAGCGCTTCAATGCAAAACGGGAGAAAATAATAGCTTAGTACCGTGTGATAGTAAATTAGGCCGACAAAAACAAATGAATAGATATTTTAGTCATTCAAGTTGGTCATAGATTCAAATGAAAGGCTATGTGTGATTGACCTTTGCATAAGGCAATAAAGATTTGTTTCTGGAAAACCTGTCCTAACTATAACTATAAATTACACTACTTCAACGTCAGTTTTGGCAAGAGAGGAAGATTCTTTCCAGAACTGGATATATTAATTTTACACCTTAAAACTGTCCATCAGAAAAGCTTTAGCACAAATACCATCGCCGAGATAAAGCCTGTATTATCAATCAAATTTTGGAACAAGACTAAATGAAAACAATATCAAATCCAAAGTGCACAATCTCAAGATGATTCCAATAAACCAACAAATAACATCAGTGTAGTAATTCGTTCGCCTCAGGGCAAAGAGAGGAGCTGGCTGCCAAGACACGGCCCCAGTGAATGCCACAAGGGGCAGAGTTCGATACTGAACATATAAAAGTACTGCTCGATTAATAACGACAGTAATTGTTGAAATATCACCACAAACATGAAGGGGAAAGAAAGATTCATCGAACTCTGCTGGTGGTTTGCAAGTAGCGTACGTTATTATCCTTGAAAGAAAGGATGAGGTCAAACTAGTTAATCATATTCATGTATGATGCCTTTCATTGTCAGACTATTACTCAATATTATATCATAAGGCTGTTTTAATGAATAGTGTTGGCAGTGGTTACTTCAATGCACTTGTAGTGAGTGTTGATACTTCCAGTCTAGACACAGGGCCAGTATTGCGTTTTGGATCCATATTTTATGATTTACAATGTCACAATAATTGTAATTTCCTGGGCAAAAATACAAAGATTTGCTCTTGTAACTTCAGTCACAGCCTATGAACCTAAATCTGAATTCTGCACCCAGAAGGGAATCAAAAAGTTATCAATGACTTAAGGTCTGTAGTTATAGTTTCCTCTGTCTCCAAGGCATATTTATTTATATTATTTAATCAGGAAAGTTAGTTAAGAACAAATTCTTATTTACAATTACGGCCTTAACCCTAACCACGCTGGGTCAGTTGTGCGCCACCCTATGGGACTCTCAGTCACAGCCGGTTGTAATACAGCCTGGAATCGAACCAGGGTCTGTAGTGACGCCTCCAGCACTTGAGATGCAGTGCCTTAGACCGCTGTGCCACTCGGTATAACTCAGTAGTACTATAACATACATCATTAATGTGGAGTGTCTCCAGATAATTAGACAACAATTCGGACGGTAACATCAGAGATCCTTAATGTGGTTTGAGATGTCACATTGTCATAGTCAATCTGGGACATTACACCAGATGCCAGTCAAAGGCCAGAGAATGGAATAACAGGAACAAGAAACCCAAGATGACCAAAGGCCTATTTACTTTAAACAGTATTCTATTAATTTTCAAAATGCCATTAAAAGTGGCCCAGAGAAATGTTAAATATTTCATGCTGCCAATTAATAGCTTCTTAGTGGAATCAAGTTATTTGAATTAGCTTGAAGCCTTGAACTCTCCTTTTTTAATTCATCAGATTAGATTGTTTCACAGTGAAGGAGATCAGTGTGCAGCTCTGGAGGAAGTGTAGGGAGAGAGGGAGAGAGAGACAGAGCGAGCAAAAGGGAGAGAGAGATTACAGTATGTAATGTCTGTATACTGTACGTATGTTCAGGTATATAGTATATAGTACGCATACATGTGTGAGTTGCTTGGTGGCTGGGCAAGGGGATACAATCTGTATCAGTATCTCCATCATCCATAGACCGAATTAAAACAAAAAAAGATCTGTCCGACTGAGAGGGTCAGAGAGGGAGAAGTAAGGGGGGTTGTGAGGGCATGGAACTCGATAGCACAACTCGAATCTCATTCAATCTGTGTACTAAATTGATGGCGATGAAAATAAGACTCTAAGACACAAAAAAACACTTGTTTGCAGATTATTGTCTTAAATGGAGGCCTGTGAGCCCACTCTTTATTGTTGGCTTCCTATATGGGCCTGAGCCCTGGTCTAAGAAACTGCACTACCGATCCTCAAGACCAGGCACTGTGCTTTCAGTGAAAGTAAAGGGGCTTAGTGCTAAGAAAACATGAGTTAAACTTCATACGGTCTAAATCAATAAAGATTTATGCCCCTTTTAAACCTGAATAACATATTAATAACTAAGCATTTATAAAGGAACATGCTCTGAGGTAGTTATATTAAATGTAACTGTTATTTAGGTGTTTTCTACAATGTCATAGTCAATATTGAAATACTAATATTCTCCAGGAAATTAATACATTTGTTGACTAACAGCATGGCTAAAAGTGTTAAATATTCAACATTTTAATCTGGTTTAATATTTTCTCCAGTTTTATGCAAATGATGGGCTATTAGCATAATCACATTTGAGAAATACATCCTTATAAAGTGAAAGATTATAACCAATTTTTTCATACATATATATCAAAATGGTATATTGAAATGTTAATGTTTTAAATGTGGTGTGCAACTGTGAAAAAAAATTGTACATTTACATATGCACTTTTGAGCATTAACGGTTCCACTCTACGTGACAAGATACAAAAAAACCTGAGCTAAAACCTCCATGAGGGAAAGCATCCAACAGCTTAAATGTGTTACCAGACATGAGAAATCCATTTAGTGAGCCACGATAAACAACTGTAAACAGTCTCTTTGTGCCGTTTTGCCCATGTTACACACGTTTCCCCTTGATTCTTCATGGTATCACTTTTCCACCTCCTCAATACTGTATACGTAACAGGTATAAATCCGATTTCTAGGCAAGAGAGGAGAGAGTAGAGAAGGAAAGAAAAAGGTAGGACATTACCTTCGGGCATTTAAGTGGAAACGGGGTCTGTAAAAGCTTCAGCAAGATATCAGTGTGGATAAAGACGTAAGAAAGGGCCATTATGCTGCCGAGGGGACTCTATCTCTCTCTCTCCATCCCTCCCTCTTTCCCTCTTCACGTTCGCCTTGAACTTGCGAGGAGTTCAGCCGGGTCTGTGACTACAGTCCAGACAGGCCCCTGGAATGCGAGTACGGCCACTCAAGCCCGTCCGACCTGCCACCGAACCAGCTCCATTTCACTCGAGCTAACTTACCTATTCATTTACAATGAGACTTAAACTTTATCTCTCACCGTAACCCAACATTAACTACCAAAGAGCTGGAAATGCATTATCGGCCCGCCCCAAAGCTTTGGGATCGCTTCACTCATAAATAAGATCATTATACCAGGGGTAATCCCATTAAATAGATCATTTTGCAAATATCTAAATCCAATTAATAATGTGTTTTCCAGAGGGGGTGCAGAAAACACTGCTCTTTAGAAAGCTGACATGCTGTGACTCAACGTCCTTTGTTAGTTGCTTCTGCCTCTGTAACGAGTGTGGCATTAATAAAGTACAAACTTGAAGCCTGAAGCACAGTCTGAAGGAAAACGTCCAGATAAAGGCATTCGCTTATAGTCTCACAGAATACTACATCCACTGACATTCCATAGAAGACCGTTCAACAATATATATTCGACAGTGCTCAAGACAATAAAGCTCAAAAAAATCTCGAACTATTTGATGCTAAAATATTGTACGTAAAACGTTTGAAGTCATATATCACAAAACACATAAATGTATAATGTATCGACATGATGGCATCAGATGATCGAACTCACGTAACCCAAGTTAAAAGTGCTTATCTTTAGCCGCATGGTTCAATAAACGAGTAACCAACCACCAACCATTCAACCATGCTAAACCATTTAGTTTTAAATTGAGGAAAGGTTGGTTCATAAATTAGCCATTTATGGGATTAATAAGGGTCACTTAATTGGGAATAGCTGAGAATTAAGAAGTTATTAGAAAATTAATCAGAGAGAATACCCTCTAAATGCCCTTTAACAACCTCACTAACTTATTGGATAATATTTCAAGATTTAAAAAATAATGGTGACACTTAACATTATGATGCAGTTACAATGCATTGGAATAATTGTCATGAGCATGTACTGTATCGTCCCGTTATAATGTCTTATAATCATTTCACAATGATCCTGACTAAATACTGGCCATTTTGGCCAGGTTCAGTGGTGGAAAAAGTACCCAATGGTCATACTTGATTAGTGTTGTAAAAATACTTTATAGTACTACTTAAGTAGTTTTTTGGCGTATCTGTACTTTACTATTTATATTTTTGACTACTTTTACTTTTACTTCAATACATTCCTAAATAAATAATGTACTTTTTACTCCATACATTTTCCCTGACACCAAAAAGTAGTCGTTACATTTTGATTGCTTAACAAGACAGGAAATTGTCCAATTCACACACTTATCAAGAGAACATCCCTGGTCATCTCTATTGCTTCTGATCTGGCAGACTCACTAAACACAAATGCTCTGTTTGTAAATGATGTCTGAGTGTTGGAGTGTTTCATGAAAACATGAAAATTGTGCTGTCTGGTTTGCTTAATATAAGGAATTTGCAATTATTTATACTTTAACTTTTGATACTTAAGTATATTTTAGCATTTACATTTACTTTTGATACTTAAGTATATTTAAAACCAAATACTTTTATTTTACTGGGTGACTTTCACTTTTACTTGAGTCATTTTCTACTAAGGTATCTTTACTTTACTCAAGTATGATAATTGGGTACATTTTCCACCACTATACTTGAGTAAAAGTAAAGATACCTTAATAAAATACTACTTGAGTAAACATCTAAAAGTATTTGGTTTTAAATACACTTAAGTATACTTATACTTGGCTCCCGAGTGGCGCAGCGGTCTAAGGCACTTTGTCTCAGTGCTAAAGGTGTCACTACAGACACCCTGGTTCAAATCCAGGCTGTAACACAACCAGCTGTGATTGGGCGGCTCACAATTGGCCCAGCGTTGTCATTTTTTCTAAGGTGTCTTTACTTTTACTCAAGTATGATAATTGGGTACTGGGCCAATTGGGTACTGGGCCAATTTACAATGACCAGTGTAGGCCGTCATTGTAAATAAGACCTTGTTCTTAACTAACTTGCCTAGTTAAATAAATGCATATGAAAAGTATCAAATGTAATTGCTAAAATATACTTAAGTATCAAAAGTATAAATAATTTCAAATTGAGCAAACCAGACAGACAGCACAATAAAAGCAGTCAAAAATGTAAATAGTAAAGTGAAGTACAGATACCCCCAAAAACTACTTAAGTTGTACTATAAAGTGTTTTTACATAAATACTTCACACCACTGGACAAGTAGATATTTTTTTTTTTTTAAAGACATAAGAATTATAACACATTACAAAGACTGTGCTTTTAAGTGATAAGGCATGGTCTGCAAGGCTGTAACTAGTGTTGCCAGGTACCCTAGCGATGAAGTGTGTTGGGCCAGTAACTGAAAGGTTGCTGGTTTGAATCCCTGAGCTGACTAGTGAAAAAATATGCAGATGAGCCCTTGAGCAATGTACTTAATTCACTCTAGTTGGCCTGGATAAGAGTGTCTGATAAAAACATATATATTTTTTTATTTTTTTATCAATGACATTTAACATTTACTCGAAAATTATACCATGCCCGAGCGGCTATCTCAGCAATTCAACAATACAGTAGTTGTCCCTGAAGTGGTTTTGTTTGTTACACTAAACTAATAAGTGTATAATCCATTGAGAGATGATATCCTGAGCTTTGGTTGTGCCTGAAGTGGTTGTTATACCTTTGTGGAATTCACATCTGGCATGGTAAGACTGTTTTCATGTCTTTTCATGGTTTTTAATTGTCAACTGAAGCGGTTAAGAAAACACTGTTGTGGTTAAATGAATTAGTGTGGAGCGGCCCTGGGTGATGTTAACACATGACACTTATTTCATCCAAAACATATATGTTCAGATGTATCTATTGAGGCTTAAGTTCAATATAAGTGATTTGCTTATTTTTTATAAATGTAGTTGGATTTTGATGAGATTTCCACACTTCCTAGATAGCTCTTCTTTGTTTGATGCCCATTCAGCATCGTTCACACCCTCCTAAACCTTAGCCTCACCCCACCCACACATGTGGTTCAATATGGTTGTCCATAGCTATATCTTTCCAAAAAATCTGTGGTAGCAAAGAGTATCTATATACTGACCAGGGAAGCCCCCATTCTGTTATAGGCAGAAACCTGTGGCATGACATTCCAATCAGGACTCATCTCAAGGCATGTCCAACCATTCCATTATCTTAGCCAATCATGATTAACCAGGAAGGATCCTGTCTTTCTCCCTGTATCACCCAGTGCTTTCTCCTTGGCTAAGCCAGGCTAATAATTGTACATTTTTATTAATACTTACGGATCCCATACAAGTTTGTAATTAAGGCACATGAAAGTTCACATTTAAGATGGCATACATGTTACATTTATTTTTATATCTAACAGCCCTACTGTGAAGCAGGAACTAGCGTCAAACACCTCAGATCCTGTAACAGGTCACATATGAAGTTAACTGCCAATGAAACACCTGTAATTCACTGTTATGCATGCTGATTTGACAACATGAAAGAAACCACAACCTTGAGAGATTTGTTTCTGCCTTCTGTTTTGGTATCGCTTGACACCATTGCAAGCTAGGCATAAAATCCCATATTTTCCCTGAAGAGAACTCGACATACGGTTAAAGCTCTATTGCATCGACAACACTCAATGTGTGCGTGTGCGTCTTGCGTGAGCATTTGGGCTTGCGTACGAGCATGCATGCATGTGGAAGTGCGCGTGTGATTCCCCTGGGGAGTGAGGAGTTAAAACACTTTGGGCCACCGTCCCACCAGATCATATTCTGTGATGCACCCTGGGAAGGAGAGAGGTTTGCGCACTGCGGCAGACCCCTTCTTCAACATCCTAATGACAGTATAATTAGAAGGATCATTGTGGTAATTATTCTTTTCATCTGAAGGGAAGTCTGCAAAGTGGGTGGGTGAAGAACACAGGTTGGAGGTTGCCAGAGCCCCCCTTCTTCAGTCCCCCTTTTTACCTGTCTAATCTCAGTCTCTCTCTAATGGAAAGAAAGAAAGAGAGAGAGAGAGAGAGAGAGATGTGGAGATTGAGGTCGCCTCCCCCTCGCAGGGTCAAACTCGAGGGGTTAATACCTGGTGCCCAACACAGCACACAAACTCTGCTGAGCTCATCACACTAATTAAACAGACACATATCCTCTCAGGGCTCTGATGGCCAATCGCTGCCAGCTAAAAAAGCAGCCCATTCATGGAGCCTGGCACGGTGTGTGTGTGTGGGGTGGGCTGAGGAAATGCTACCTGGCCTTGCTGAGTTTGATTAATGTGGGGAACAATGGCGCTCCTGTGGGCCGTCAGCCCCACTCCACTTGGTTCTGGTTCAGCGCTCTCGGAGAGGGGACTTCATGTTCCAAGTTCATACCCACCCGTAACTAGCCACCCACTATCTATTTCTACCTCATTTCAGCCACTCTGTTCACTAAGCTCATCTCCTCATCATTCTATCATTGGATCTGCAGTGGTGTTGTGATTGCTGTGGTATTATTTGATCACAGTAGCAAAGGCAAGTCCTAATGGACCTTGATCACTGATAAACCCAATGTGGATGATGGCATCCTCCATTTTCCAAGATGACTAGAAATGATTGCCATTTTAATGATCAAATATTGCAATACTACTAAACTACTGAGCTGCTTTCTATGAGAGTTATATGTTTGGGTTTATTTCGATTACCTTCTGTACTGTATTACTTTAAAAGAATTTGTAGACACTATCTTTATTTTTCTTATCTTTTACATCAGGTCATTTAAGAGTTATCCTTCGATTTACATTTACATTTCTCAACTTTACTTATCCAACACAAGTGAAAGAGAATAATGGATATTTTAGCCCACGAGTGTGACCATCCTTCTCTCTCGCTCTCGGCGTATAAATGACAGCCAGCAATTACCTCGCTGGGATAAAGATGTCAACGTCATCCTTCTCGAAGACTGACGGCGTAATGCTGTGCGTGTCAAAACTGGGCAGACGTAATTAATTGCAGCACTTCTTCAACTCACAGCGAGACTCCTAGAAACTCAAGCCTCACTCTCGGGCTCACCGCCTCAGTAGTATCAAAACAGGGAGACAAATCGAGCCACCTGCGTACGTTTCCAAAATAGACCCCGAAGCCTAATTTCACTTGCAAATCAAGAACGTTTTTTTTGGAGGAGAAAAATAAAAAGAGAGAGAGAAAAGGTCCACAAAGGTTAGCTAGATTCCAGCCAGCTCTGACTTGATGGGTCTTCATGGAGCTATGTGACACTTGGAAAACATTGGAGATTTTCCATCTCATATGGGGCTGGAAAATGAGCATGTGAAGCCCTAATGAGAACATGTGACTTGAGAGTACGGTGTTGGTTATCTACTGTACGCTGGGGCTGTTTTGAGTAGTAGTGCTTGACGAAGAACTGCCATTCACTTGACATGCGTTTAAAAGAAAATATACCTTGGCATGTTCTCAGGCATGCTGCTGAGAGGGATAGTGAAAGCTTGAATTGCTTGGCCGTGAATGGGACTTTGCTAGGGCATAATTGACCTTGCACTTGACACTGTTGACCATACTATTAATACTACTGTTATCAGAATGGTTGTCTTGTGATTTTTGTGTAGGTGTAAAGTTTGTGAGGAAAAGTGTAGATGTACAATCTCAGAAAGAGCGAGAGAGTGTGTGAGAGAGAGAGGAGAGAGAGTGTGTGAGAGAGAGAGAGAGAGAGAGAGAGAGAGAGAGAGAGAGAGAGAGAGAGAGAGAGAGAGAGAGAGAGAGAGAGAGAGAGAGAGGAGAGAGAGAGAGAGAGAGAGAGAGAGAGAGAGAGAGAGAGAGAGAGAGAGAGAGAGAGAGAGAGAGAGAGAGAGAGAGAGAGAGAGAGAGAGAGAGAGGCCCCTCAATACAAAGTTATTATTTGGTTTGGTGTTTTACGGTATTGTAATCCTCTTTGGAAGCTATTTTGAAATGGAGTAAACGATTATTTATCTCAGATTAATTTGATTAAAGACCCTTTAAATTTCATCTGCTGTGGAGTGCCCATGAAGATTCTCTTTATGTGAAGAAGAAACACCAATGGATCTTTCCAGCCAGTCATTTTTTTCTGTAGATTAGAGGAGATTGTAATTAATTGGTCAATTGGCTAATTGTTCTGTTCCTTAATTAGGCACTGCAGAGGAATAAGTGTTCTTGCTAAATGACCCTCAATTAATGTGCAAAGCAGCGAGGTGTAGTTTCATTAGCCCATTCAAAACATGCAGTGATTACATGCAAGCCAAATTTAGCACAACTGCACATACTCACAATACAGTATTATACACACTGGCAAAATAACAGACAAATTACAAAATGGGGGCAAATCGTGGAAGGGTGCCATTGTTTGGGGAGAAAAACATCTGTGTAGCTGACAAATCCCATCACCTGTTGTCAGCTGTTAGGAGAAGGATTAAAGTGAAATTACATTTAGTATCTTGACTCCTCTAATACAAACCTGAAAATGACAGTATTCCCATCTGATTGACTGTTATGGCTTAATGAAGATCAAATACATAATGAGGAGTAACAACTGAAGTGACATTTACAGTACAGTACATTATGAGGGCCTGATTTTGCTTTGTTCACCTGCTGGAACTAAATACCTGAACAATACAATTTACAACTTTCAAATCAATACAATGCAAAAAATATGCAACTCCCCCCCCAAAAATGTCTGTATTTAGTGGATAAAGCAACACAGTCTCACGAGATTTATAATCCATTTCAACCAAATAGTTGTGTTGAGTATTTTGCCGTTAAACATTGCATTTAAATGTTTTTCAAATCCTAACATACAAACACAAACATGTTTAAGATGCACCTTTCAGTGCTTGTTTTAAGGTGAGGGTTAGCACAACTGTATTTATTTACTTATTATTCCTAACTAAAATGGACAGACATTGAGCTTTGTAATTTTGCTATTTTGATCCAATACTCAGTGTCATAGTTAGTGGAGTACCACAGGTCACTCCTTTGGATCCCCAGATAACTTATTTGGATCATCAGGGGAGGGGAGGGGAGGGGAGGGTCCCTGATCTGGGGGCATGTTCTAGATCACCTACTCAAGGGCTTGATAATTAGTTGAATCAGGTGTGCTGGCTCTAGAATAACTCAAATACATGGAATGTTGGGGGTCCCCAAGGAGAAGTTTGAAAACCCCTGTCCTAGATCTCTTTATTGGGTTTTTGGACAATCTGGGACCATGTCATAGATCTCTTTTAGGGATTTCCAGATTTGAACCTTTCTTAAAATGGTCTCTCGAATTAAAACATGTTTTTGTCCCAGACAACCTTTTTTTTTTTTGAACATCCATAGGACCACTTTTTTGGACCCCCTCCAGTTTTACCTCAATTTTTTTCCCATGCAACTATTGCGCAAATACGAACTAATGGAACATAGACTTGACCACTCGATGATACTGGGTGAACACATAAGATCATTCAGTTCAGTTATACGGAATATTGGCAGAGGGAACGAACACAAACCATTTTTTGGAGGAATGTTGAAGACGCCAAAAAAACAACGACAGTACATTCAGATGTGGAACTACAATGAGTATTGTCAGCTGAACCCCACCATGTGATGTCATGTCCTGCAGACAGGCGAACGTGCACAGCCTCAACAGCAGCTTTCCCACTTTCACATTTGAACAGTGTCGCTCTGTGCAGAGCTACGAGGGCTAACTGTCGGGCCAGACACTCAAAAGACATTGGCAGAACACTGAGTCGAGGGTAGCCCAAATATACAAAGTCTTCCCGTCAAACCTTGCTTGCTTAGCTGCTGGCACCCAATGTCGTCAGTCATTTCCATGCCAGCCGAGCTGAAGTGTACACAGAGTACACACAGTGGCATCTCTACTCGTGCTCCTCATGCCCTCACTGTGTCTACCTTGGCACTTTACACATTTGATGGAAAAAAACGACACATTGTAGCTGACAAGTCAAGTGCCAGACACCATATTTATACATTTTAATTAGCAATAATGAGGTATGCTACCTGCCAACATCTGATGCCAGTGGTGCCAAGTGTTGCCTGTGTTAGTCTGTGGTTTGCCTGTTACTAAATGTTACTCATTTACTAAAAATAAAATCATTGGAATGTTTAGACTTCTTTGTTTCGACGTATAAATTGTATATCTACATGATGAAACATGTCCACAGACTTGATGTGCTCATTAGGTATGTAAACAGTTTGAACTGAGGGAGAAAAAAAGACTTACAAGTTGTAGCTTGCCTCGTATTTACACAGGATTATGAATTGGCTTAAAAGATGATTAATAGTTGCTCTTGGATTTGACATCTCACAGATCTTTCGTTTCAGCGGACCTGTTACGACATGGCGGGGAGCCACGTTACTCTCAAGACATTTCCTCAGAGATCCCTATGATTTGAGGCCATGTTTTGATGTAAACATGTCTAGATTTGCCAACGGTGATAAGTTTCAGCCCTGCAGAGAGACAAGTTCTTGCGACAGTTATGGAAACGAGGACAGCGTGCATTTGCTGTAAAATACAGCCGTTCCAGTGACATGTGAATTTATGGCGTGGTAATTCCCCACTAGAGTAATTTGGCTGGTACATCTGCAGTTTAACAGCATTCCAGCAGAGCTTCCCTGCCCTGTGAAGTCAGGGAGATGACTGATTGATTGACTGTATTACTCTCAGTTTAGCATGTGTTTATAATGAGCAAGGGATCAAAGTTCAAATGCAAACTACCCATGAGCAACCTGTTCTGATGTGTGACTTACAGACCGTTGTTGATTATATTAACCATTACTAGCATGTTGGGACCAATGATGTAAACTCAGCAAAAAAAGAAACGTCCTCTCACTGTCAACTGCGTTTCTTTTCAGCAAACTTCACATGTGTAAATTTGCCAGTTCTTGCTCTCAGATGTTACCCCACTCTTCCACCAAGGCAACTGCAAGTTCCCGGATATTTCTGGGGGGAATGGTCCTAGCCCTCACCTTCCGATCCAACAGGTCCCAGACGTGCTCAATGGGATTGAGATCCGGGCTCTTCGCTGGCCATGGCAGAACACTGACATTCCTGTTTTGCAAGAAATCACACACAGAACGAACAGTATGGCTGGTGGCATTGTCATGCTGGAGGGTCATGTCAGGATGAGCCTGCAGGAAGGGTACCACATGAGGGAGGAGGATTTCTTCCCTGTAATGCACAGCATCGAGATTGCCTGCAATGACAACAAGCTCATTCTGATGATGCTGTGACACACCGCCCCAGACCATGATGGACCCTCCACCTCCAAATCGATCCTGCTCCAGAGTACAGGCCTCGGTGTAACACTCATTCCTTCGACAATAAACGTGAATCTGACCATCACCCCTGGTGAGACAAAACCGCAACTCGTCAGTGAAGAGCACAGTCCTGTCTGGTCCAGCGACGGTGGGTTTGTGCCCATAGGCAACGTTGTTGCCGGTGATGTCTGGTGAGGACCTGCCTTACAACAGGCCTACAAGCCCTCAGTCCAGCCTCTCTCAGCCTATTGCGGACAGTCTGAGCACTGATGGAGGGATTGTGGGTTCCTGGTGTAACTCGGGCAGTTGTTGGTGCCATCCTGTACCTGTCCCGCAGGTGAGATGTTCGGATGTACTGATCCTGTGCAGGTGTTGTTACACGTGGTCTGCCACTGTGAGGATGATCAGCAGTTCGTCCTGTCTCCCTGTAGCGCTGTCTTTGGCGTCTCACAGTACGGATATTGCAATTCATTGCCCTGGCCACATCTGCAGTCCTCATGCCTCCTTGCAGCATGCCTAAGGCACATTCATACAGATGAGCAGGGACCCTGGGCATCTTTCTTTTAGTGTTTTTCAGAGTCAGTGGAAAGGCATCTTTAGTCTCCTAAGTTTTCATAACTTTGACCTTAATTGCCAAAAAAGAAACGTCCCTTTTTCAGGACTCTGTCTTTCAAAGATAATTAGTAAAAATCCAAATAACTTCACAGATCTTCATTGTAAAGGGTTTAAACACTGTTTCCCATGCTTGTTCAATGAACCATAAACGATTAATGAACATGCACCTGTGGAACGGTCATTAAGACACTAACACCCTCCATCAGTGTTAGTGTCTTATCGACTGTTCCACAGGTGTATGTTCATTAATTGTTTATGGTTCATTGAACAAGCATGGGAAACAGTGTTTAAACCCTTTACAATGAAGATCTGTGAAGTTATTTTGATTTTTACTAATTATCTTTGAAAGACAGGCTCCTGAAAAAGGGACGTTTCTTTTTTTGCTGAGTTTATATAAACCCTAGATTTCTGATGCTATCTATGTATTGGCCAATGAGAGTCTTTGAAGCCACTGGTCACCATATTGTCACTCCCTGGAAAGATCAGTCCTCCATAGGAATGAATGGAATTCTACAGTTTTTCAATTAAATGTTTCAAGGACAAAATCACATGTATTTAAGATTTTTGTTGTTGTAGTGGGGACAGTAACAGTAAAACACTTTTTTCCTTTTAGGTGTGTTTGCTGAAGACAAAGGACAACTAGATTTCTTACGTATTGTCACGCCCTGACCTTAGAGAGCCTTTTTATGTCTCTATTTGGTTTGGTCAGGGTGTGATTTGGGGTGGGCATTCTATGTTCTTGTTTTCTATGTTTTGACCGGGTATGGTTCTCAATCAGGGACAGCTGTCTATCGTTGTCTCTGATTGGCAACCATACTTAGGTAGCCCTTTTTCCCTCCTTTCGAAGTGGATAGTTAACTTTGTTAGTGGCACTATAGCCCTGTAAGCTTCACGGTCGTTTTGTTATTTCTTGTTTTGTTGGCGACATCATTCCAATAAAAAGAAAATGTACGCCAAACCACGCTGCAGTTTGGTCCACTTCATTCGACGGCCGTGACACGTATTTATTATTATTCCGCTCGCTCTAGCGCGTAAATCACTTAAGCTATCAACTGACCGTCAGCGAGTTGCTAGAGAAAATATTTTCGATAGCGTTTATAGTTTTTGAACTACAACCATATCTCCAATGCATTTCAATGGCAAAAAAAGCAGCCACAGACTTGAACGGTAAAAAAAAAATCTACAATTCAGGGACAAATCTCCTCTTTTAAACCAATGTTCAGAATTTCTACAACATTTATACCTGTTGAACTATAACCATTTTAAAATGTTCATACTGACACATTGTAGATTGCTTTTACACAGATTTTTGATTACTATTCACACTTTAAACTATAACCATACATTTTTTTCATAAATTAACATTGGGTTGAATGAGAACCATAGGAATACAGATGTAGCTATTCAAATGGTCCTGCTCCTTGGCCAATTAAGCTACAAGACCAACTTTAAAACATTCAGGCGATCCTAAATTCAGATTCTTAATTTTTTTGATCAACTATATAGATTTGCATAGATTAGTATAAAATAACCAACCAACAGTAACTCTTGAACCATTCAAGCTAGACACACTGAACCAATTGTCACGCTATCCTAACTTCAAATCCTTAAAACCTTTATAAACTATAAACAGCATAAATTAGCAGAGGTTAGAAGAAGTGATGACGTGTCACTTATATCAGATGACGAACATTGGTTATCTCATCTTCAGTGTTGACCTGCTGTCTGAGAGATCATGAGCGTCCCTAATGACAGCCATCCTGGCTGACAACGAGATCATTATTACCTTCTAGTTTGCTCTCAAATTGGCTTTCCTACTGTGTTTTCACACTAATATAATCCCTCCCAAAGGATTCTGTGGTGCCAATTACAGCATATAAATGACTAAACACTACAGCCTGTAGTCTCCTCATTGAGACATCTCATGTTTCATAGCTTTTGGGTGATAAGTCTCATCAGGCACGTGCTGGTCAGACAGTGTTAATAATGAGAGGAGTCGCTCACCAGCTTGCTGAAGGATGTGTTTTTTTCCCCCCCTGGCACCTTCAGAAGGGCAGAGAGTAGGCCTAGTCGCACGAGCTCAACCTGTTCAGCCACACCAGTCACACGATGACACAGCATGGATCTGGGATGCTACTGCTGTCAAGGTGTGGTGGAGCTGCGTTTCCATGGCTTCTTGACAGGATGGATAGCAAATCAAAAAGGCACAGCTGAAACCTGACACTGGCCACAGAGGCTAGACAGGCTCAGTCCTTGCCAGGTGCCATTGTTGCTCCATTGTTCCTAATGGCTCTTTAACTTTTATGCATTATTTCTCGATGAGTTGCAGATTACCAAGATATTGTGTGATAGCTGTTCATAGTGTGTTAAAAAAAAAAGGGTCAACTGCAAGAAGCATTGAACTGAAACACGTCACTTCCTCGTTGAAAACGGTGCATTCTCTTATGGTTGTGTCAGGATACCAGTCAATGTATACACTTGAAGCCGTAAACACGTTAAATACCCATTACGTCAGAATGACCCTGTTAGAGAGACATGGCTGTGGCTTTTTCTTTCTCTCTTCAGGGTGTCATCTGGCTTTGTTCACCTGATCCTAGACGTGTGGCAGCGATCAGAGGCGGACAATAGACACACAACGCACACGGCTGGGGTCTTCCCTTAAGTGAGCAGCACATTTGACACCTGATTTCTCTTGAATGCCTATTCAGATTAGCTAACAATCTTTTGTATGGCGCTATGGAGGCTTCATAAGGGGCGGGGATTGACCTTGACATCTGGCCCCCGTTCATCTACCTTGTCTGGGGGCAGCTGCCCAAATATAGGTCTACATTTTCCCTCAAAAGCACCTTATCCATCTGGTAAATTTCACCTCATGCAAATGTCTTCGTGATTACCCCGGGCATCCCCCATTCAACGAACGCGTGCGGTGTGACATCGATCCCCGGACGCGACGCCCATCCATTTTTAAACGGGAGCGCAGGCCGACCGGTGTGTGGCCCCCCTCTGGCACACGTGTGCACTTCACCTGTAGACGCGTGCTGTCGAGTGGGCATACTCCCTACCCAAGCTGCTGTTACCCCTGCCATTCGCTTATCCCTTCACGTAATCATGTTTTGTTGTTTTTTGCTCAAATTACAGCAACGTAATCTACACTAATAGAATGACCTAATGTGCTTTCATCTTTGAAGGTGTCCAGGCAGGTGACACGGGCCCAAAGCCTGGGCTATGTGAAACTCTATCAGTTGATGAACATGCATTGGTGGCAGTGAGTGTTTCAATTAGCTCCTCAAGAGATCTAATTACACCTATAACATACCGTCCCAATTACACACTTAAATCATTTGTAGTGACATTTTCATTCACCGATGATTACGTGATATGAAATATACTATACCAAATTAGGACTGTTCTTATTGTTAAAACACCAATAGGTGAACATGTCAAACCCTCATTCCATGAATCGGCATGCTAATAATTTTATTTGTTTTACAAAAATAAACATTGTTTTGTTGAATACCACAATTAAAACATACAATCACACAGCGCAATATTTCTATAAAATGATTTACCCTAAAAACCTGGTAATCAGTTTGAATGAATAGGTTCCTTTATCTGCCTCTTGTACTTAGAACTGTTTGCTCTCAATAGAACTATTGAACATTAAAAGTGTAGTCTTTGGTTTAACCTGACAGCTGTTTGAGCTGGGATGTAGCCTACTGCCTTTGGGTGCTGGCCGGGGTGACAGAAGAGGGGTCATGTTTTAACCTGCTATTTGGAGAGGTAGAGTGAAAACCCGGTCACAAAAGCACCAGGCCGTAAACAACACAAGTGTTGATTGTCCTGAAACATTTCACATACACTTCTTATACACATAGGCAAATTAGGGGGGAGGTTTAACGAGCAGCCTTGCCACTCACAATTGTCTACCGACGCCACTCAGGTTTGTTTTCTGGGAAGGCATGGGAATTTCTCCTGAACAAAAAGGAGCCACTAACGGTAAGCAAACAAAGCTGGACATGACACTCAACACAAATACAGTTCTAATCATGAAATCGGAGTACTGCATTGTATACTGAAATGTGTATAGGACTATTAATACAGAAAAGGAATGCAGGGAAATGACTTTATTCAATGGACTATGGGGATTCAAATGTATGCACTCATCCATATGATTTGTTCAGAAAAAAACACATTGTCTAATATATAAATCATGAAAATAAAGCATGAATAATTCCATTAAAACCAAAACAGGTATTTTATTTAATAAGTACAGTGTATTTATTTGAAAAGAGCAATACAATCTGGTTTGTGCCTTCCAATTTTGTTATCCAATGGAACACTGACAATTCCTAATACATTAAGGTCTTGGAATGGAAACGTAAGTAAATCCATGCCACATGCCAAAATAATAAGCTTTTGGGGGGGGGACAGTGTGTGTGAGAGAGATGGACAATAAATACATACACTGAATGCATTTGAAGAAGTCATATCAAGCAGTGCCATCCTTTGCTTTTTACATAATCTGCATTGTTGTTCCCAAAATAATACCTTGTATACCAACATGTACACCATATTCATATTTTCTCAGTATCACAATCAAACAGTTTTCTAATCAACCCCATATCCCCACTCATCCCGACATCTAAACTTTAGAATAAATTATATATATATAAAAAAAAAAACTGCTAGTCTTGTGAAAACTTGCAGAAAACGTATACGGAAAAGTATAGTGACACTGCCACCATATAGAGAATAGGCGTTTGGAGATATTCCTGCCTCTATTATTGTACAATCAATCTGGACTTTGATCAAATACTGTTATTTTCTTTCTCAAAATGTGCTATAATATGAGCCACTGTGGTGATGGCTCTCTAAACAGAAAGTGTCCAAATTGCACAAAGCAAAGATGATTGACATGCAATTTGATATGAAAGCTAACTGCAGTGCGATAATGATTCACTAAGTAAAAAGTACACCAATGTTGTGCTATGGAAGTAACTCATGGAGAAAGTGTTAGAATATTAGCTGTATATCAAAACAATGAAGGCATTGTATTGATATACAAGTGCTCTCAATTATGCTTTCTCTTCTCACCTCAGAAATTCTGCGCCACATTACAACTTCAGAGGATTTAGTCAATGCTAAAGCTCCACGGAGGACATGGACATAAATGTAAAAGCTCTCTATACATTTTGGGGGGAATTATAGTGAAAACAGAAGCTGAGTATTTTGTCTGGATAAAGCTCATATTTTAAAAACATGAAAAGCAGAAATAATAACCTAATTATAACAGTATAATGAATGAAAGCACACTTTGGAGCCTACATGACATTCAATGTACGACGATTTAGGTAAAGATTAACAAGAATAAATACATTTTTTCGAACAAAAAAAATAAAATGTAATAGAGGTTACCAATTTGTACACAATAGGCACAAAAAAACTAAAAAGTGTGTCTCATTGATGTTCGCTAGGACAAGCTTTATTAAAAGCACCTTTGGCATTTTATGGAATACCATTGACTTCTCTATGTTCTAGTTAATTGTGATTGGATTGGGAGGATTTGCAGTAAACGGTGTTTGTTACAAAAAAAACAGCAATGAGATACAATCTACATTCCAAAGTTCTATCATCCAAACAGTTAGGAAATCGGACTGTATCCTGACTTGATATGTGGCCATTCAGTTACTTCACCATATTTGACCCTACTTTACCCATACAAGTATACAATATAGAAATTAGAATGTAAAAATGGACCATCGTTTTTTTTTTTAAGTAAACAAAAGACAGGAAAAAGAAACAAAGTTGGTTTAAAATATGTGTGACTTCATCTCAGCGTTGTCACTGGTTTAGACTTCTGAGGTATCCATAGTTCACAACAGGGGTCACCATACACTTAGTAAGTGCACAACTTTGAGTAACAGTCCTGTTAATCTAAAATACCATATAACACTATAGATGGCCCAAAATTGTACAAAAAAGAAAGATAACAAAAAAAAGTGACGAATGTAACCTTTCCGCCAATTAGTTGAGACATGTTTGTCATCACTGACATTAGCTCCATGAAAGCAAGTAAACTCAGAGGGGAAAAGTTTTGGTGACACAGTAATACGTTTTACCTACTTACAGTGATAAGTAAGTAATAACTACGTGAAGTAACCTTTTCACAAAGCATTACAACTGTTTTAAGAAAGTTCAGTCGCACTCATTAATGGTAGACTCAGACATATGACACCATACATAGCGGGAGACTTCATGCTTAACACATACAGTACCAGTCAAAAGTTTGGACACCTACTCATTCCAGGGTTTTTCCTTTATTTTTTACTATTTTCTACATTGTAGAACAATAGAGAAGACATCAAAACTATGAAATAACACATTTGGAATCATGTAGTAACCAAAAAAAAGTGTTAAACAAATAAGAAAATACTTAAGATTCTTCAAAGTAGCCACCCTTTGCCTTGATGACCGCTTTGCACACTCTTGGCATTCTCTCAACCAGCTTCATGAGGAATGCTTTTCCAACAGTCTTGCAGGAGTTCCCACATATGCTGAGCACTTGTTGCTGCTTTTCCTTCACTCTGCGGTTCGACTCATCCCAAACCATCTCAATTGGGTTGAGGTCATGTGATTGTGGAGGCCAGGTCATCTGATGCAGCACTCCATCACTCTCCTTCTTGGTGAAAGAGCCTTACACAGCCTGGAGGTGTGTTGGGTCACTGTCCTGCTGAAAAACAAAAAAGTGCAAACCAGATGGGATGGCGTATCGCTGCAGAATGCTGTGGTAGCCATGCTGGTTAAGTGTGACTTGAATTCTAAATAAATCACTGACAGTGTCACCAGCAAAGCACCCCCACACCATAACACCTCCTCCTCCATGCTTCACGTAGGAACCACACATGCAGAGATCATCCGTTCACCCACTCCGCGTCTCACAAAGACAAGGCGGTTGGAACCAAAAATCTCAAATTTGGACTCATCAGACCAAAGGGAAGATTTCCACCGGTCTAATGTCCATTGCTCGTGTTTCTTGGCACAAGCAAGCTCTTCTTCTTATTGGTGTCCTTTAGTAGTGGTTTCTTTGCAACAATTTGACCATGAAGGCCTGATTCACGCAGTCTCCTCTGAACAGTTGATGTTGAGATGTGTCTGTTACTTGAACTCTGTGGCATTTATTTAGGCTGCAATCTGAGGTGCAGTTAACTCTAATGAACTAATCCTCTGCAGCAGAGGTAACTCTGGGTCTTCCTTTCCTGTGGCGGTCCTCATGGGAGCCAGTTTCATTATAGTGCTTAATGGTTTTTGCGACTGCACTTGAAGATCTTTCAAAGTTCTTGAAATGTTCCGGATTGACTGACCTTCATGTCTTAAAGTAATGATGGACTGTTGTTTCTCTTCGCTTATTTGAGCTGTTCTTACCATAATATGGACTTGGTCTTTTACCAAATAGGGCTATCTTCTGTATACCCACCCCTACCTTGTCACAACACAACTAAATTGGCTCAAAAACATTAAGGAAAGAAATTCCACAAATTAACTTTTAACAAGGCACACCTGTTAATTTAAATGCATTTCAGGTGCAGTTTGAAGCTGGTTGAGAGAATGCCAAGAGTGTGCAAAGCTGTCATCAAGTCAAAGGGTGACTACTTTGAAGAATCTAAAATAACATATATTTTGATTAACACTTTTTTGGTTACTACATGATTCCATATGTGTTACTTCATAGTTATGTCTTCACTATTACAAAGATAAAATAAAGAAAAACCCTGAGTAGGTGTCCAAACTTTTGCCTGGTACTGTACACTGATACTTAATCATAAAGGTCATAGCAGAATTTGTGTAAGCTGTGTAAAACAAATATTTTTGCCATAACAGTGTTGTTATTGAAGCAAAATGCCATGGAGACAAACTTAAAATGAGAGCGGTCTGTTTTTTTGACAAGCTGATACTGTTTGTTATGCTGTCATAGAACTATTTATAGTAACATATCTCATAAAACTATATATTTGGCCATGCTTTGGACAGTATGAAGACTGTATGACAAATTATTTAGCAAAACATACAAAATGTCAAATGTTTATATATATATATATATATATTTTTTTTTTTTACAACGGGTTAACATAGGCCCTTGTTCAAATCTGTACTGACAGTTTGATTTGTAGATGTGTTAAGTTCGTACAGTGTATTACTAGTAAAATATTACCAATAACCTTTCTGGAAAGTAATTACACTGCTCATTGATGGATCAAAGTGCTACGACTAACATTTGACCTAATAAACAAAGTCAACCAGCAAATGCATTACTATGTAGCTACGCACCTTCAAATAACTCAAACAGGAATCAGTAAATCTACAAACTGAACCACTTGTACCTAATGGAATCATTTTTTTCTCTGTAGACAAACAATGACAAGTGTAGAACGGATGTCATTCAGACATGTTCGACTTTAGTACACAATATAATGTTTTTTTTTTTTTTTTTTTTTTTTTTTAAATGTAGAGAATTTGTAGATGGACACCAATTGAAAATGAAACATGTCGATAAATTATGATTATTGCACTTACCAGTACCAGTAAAGTAAAGCTAGAACTACTTGACCAATGGTTTATACTTATTTTTGTACAATGTATGGGGCTACATTGACTGTAAATAAAGGTCATACAATACGCCTGGTCCTAAAGACAAATACAGTCATCACGGGTCAGTAACCAGGTTTCCATCCAATCTTTTAATGCGAGTTAATTACATGTTGGATAAAATAAAATGTCGTCACGACAGGCTTGATGGAAATAGAACATTTGTCGGTAAACTTTTCAAATGTCGACAAAACAAAACACGTAAGACAAGGTGAGATCTTTTTGTCGGTTAAACTAATTATGCGAGAAATGTCGGAGGAAACTCTTATGCGCAAATACTGATATAATAACCATCATACCGAGGTAAACTTGGGAGTCACGCGATGGCATGTGTGGTCCTCCCACTATGACTCGTCGGGAAACCATGCAGTTTACTAGTCTACAGATGAAATAAGTTATGAGGAACTTCACAGGGTGGTGAAAGTGCAAGGTGATGAGTTTGATGCTCCTTTTTAATAAATAGCGAGGGTCTTATTCTGGTGACATGATTTCGTCCATAATCTCCTGTAGGCCAGGGACGGGCAACTTTCGATAAAACGTTTTAGGAACTCAGTCGGGGTCTCAATTTACTGTTGCGAGTTAGACTAGTAGAATACAAGGTGCAAATTGGTTGTGCAACTTGGTTGTGCATCAGTTTCTCTCTTGTTATGTCAGTCACTGATAGTCAATGTCAGCAACAACAAAAAAGTTGATTAGATAATTTAGCGGCCAGCTAACTTGGCAAATTTATCATGGTCAAATTACTGGCCGGGGGTCCCCATTGATTTAATTAGTCTCACTCATATCATATTAAAAACTGCAAACATTTCTCTCCGCCCCATGGCAAAATGTGTAGAATTGCAGCAAACTTGCTTTTAAACTGCAACATTTTCTCTACACCCCACGGCAAAATGTGTAGAATCGCACACATTTATCTCCGCTGTCAAGAGGGGAGCCACAAATGTTTTGATCTCAATCAAAGTTGCCCATCCCTGATGTAGGCTGTACCCACACTGGATCGGTTGGCTAGAGTGCATGTTCCAAAACCAGAGTGGGCACACTCGGTGTAAAAACACACCATTTTTTTTGTGAGAAAACTATCAGTGGAGTTGAAAATGCGATGGAAACCCATTTAACTTTTATTCGGTACATGGGAATTTAACCGCCAAATGTGTTATGTGCATTACGTCGTCACGCAGAGCCATTTATCCGCAACAAGTCAATTTGATGGAAACATCTCTGGTGGGAAAACACGCGCATTGTTTTTATGCACATTTTTGAATATTCAAATGAAAATCTGGCGCTAATTGGATGGAAACCTAGCTTATGATAAAAAAAAAACTGAAACAACAAACCCAAAAGCAATGACTTCAGAGTTGATATGATGGACAATGGCAGCTCTTTGAATGAATTCACTTTGGTGTAAATACTGAGGAGGCTTCAATAGCGGTGTCTTTAGTTGCCTACACTCAATCACATTCTGCACAGGCACGATGCCGAGACATTCTATATCATCAAATTGACCAGAGAGAACACAGTGTTTACCTATTTTTTTTGTTTTCACTGGAAGGTCACATTGTTTTCAGATCTGTGTTTGGATATGCAATGCCTTGAGTAAGATTTCAGTAGTGCTTAGTACCTACCCTCATAAGAGTAACTTTAAATAATATAATTTTGTACAAAGATGGCAAATGTCAAGAGATAGGTCCAAACCATCCTAATGCTAAAAGGCTCAGATCAATGTCACAGACAGGCGATAACATTGTATTCACACCTCCAGTACATCAACACAATCCTTGCCTACAGTAAGAGGCGTGTAAAGGGACGATTGGCTGAGTGGAGAGTTTGTGTGATAATCCTGCGTCTTGGTCTGAAGTGTAAACAGTCATTAGAGCTCTATTCAAATTAGCACATCAAACCCTATTCAATAAACTATGTCCTTTTCTTCTTTCTTTTTTTTAACACAAGTGTGATAAGTTAACACTCAGTGTTTGATACATTTTAATACTAAGGCCATACATATTAAACATTTAACAGATTTATTTTTAAGTGAGGCGAGCAAGCAGAAACAAACGAAAAATAAGTAGCCCCTTTTATTAAAGACGTGCTCCGGTATTTTTAATAAACCTCCCACTTTGGGATGGATGTGTCAATGAGTAGTTGATACATGCATAACCTATAAGCAGAATTACTGTCTTACCTCAATTAGCCATGAAATCCCTAGTTTTTCTCTATACTGTGCTACACCATTTCCCCCCACGTGGGCTAGCCCCCTAGCAGCACGAGTTCAACAAATGTACTTTAGCACCTCGCCATATGAATGACAGCTAGCAAGATGCACATGAAGCACCCACAGCAGAGCGAGAGACACACAGTAGGCCATTTTCGGGGACCACTTTTGGCTTGCGAGTGCTCGAAACATGCAATTTTTTCAGTAGGACTTAATCTTATTTATTTATTTGTATGTTTGTTTTTTTAAGTGAAGTGAAGAGGGCCACCTGTTAAACATTTAATTACATTTGTATGGCCTTAGTGTTAAAATGCAAATCTAGCTTGATGGTGGTTCCATGTGCACACAATCGCCTCAGAAGCTGTCTGTGTTTTCCCCCATGTTATATGTGTGTGAAAGTGCACAGGTCTATTGTGTACACTATTGGGAAAACTTGTACACCTTGGAGAAACTGTCACGCATGGCATAACCCCACTAGTTTGTTTCTTATCCCACTGGTCTCTGCCAAGGTGTCATTTCACATTCTTTCAATTCGGCTGAATAGGAAAAACAAAGGAATGTCATGCAAAGAACGGAGCAAGAGGGAGGTATAATACTAAAAAGGATGAATGGATCACTATACAGCAATTGATTCACAGGTTAGTATTTCTATAACTATGGGAAAGCCATGGGGTTTGTTAAAATGCAAGTCAAAATGTCAGATATTTAGGTAGTCGGGTGTACTTCACTTCCCAATAAAATTGTTGGGGAACCTGGTGTAAACTCAAATCAAAGCATGCAAAACCTATAAAAAAAATGTTTTTAAATAAAAATTGTGATTTGGCATGGGTCAATCCCCTTCTCTTCATTTTTGCTCTATACCCACAATACATTTCTCAATGGCTAAGATGGGCCCTCACTGAAACAAGAGCATATCGTTGGGACCCTAACTCTACCTTGACACTAGTTCTTTTTGGAGATTTTCCCCGCTTTCCTCTTGGGCTCGTAGGGTGTCCGTAGGATGCTCGGCGTCTCCTCCATAACGCGCACCAGCAGGTTATCAATGTAGTCTTCCAGTTCACGGATATGCGCGTCCTTCTTTTTCACCACCCCCTTCTGCTTGATGAGCTCCTGCACCACCTCGTCGAAAGATAAGTTGCTATAGGAAGCCACGCTCGTCTGCATTGTCTCCTGCGGGTGCAAACCACAGACATTGTGACGACTTCAACATTGATGGCGCCATTTACAAAAAAAGTGTGTTTCTTCAAACGCGTCTTGAGATACGAGACAATTCCCGAGACAGTTGTTTTCAATGAGTAGTATACAGTACAGGTGGTAGGAATAGAAAAAAACTAAGCAAAAGGTAAATTAGTGCTTAAGATGATCTAAAGAAAGACAGAAGGTGGGCTAGGCCAGGGAATCCCTCGTATTTACGGCAGACAGACTAACTGCCAAATTAAAGGTGTTAGAAAAACGACACAAACTACGTCACGGCCGCACGTGTTTAGCTCGCATAACCTGGTGGCAATCAGGACTAATTGAGAGGCTGTGATAAGACGTCACTCCCACAGGTTTGTTAGCACAGTCGCTGCCATTGCATTTCACTTCAGGTGTTTGATCTGATCAAGTGTTCAATAGAAACTCATAGATGGCTCGAACAACCAGGAATCCTGTGGCAGGGAATCTAATGTGTTGTTTTAGTATCAGTTCTAAAAAATAAAAAAAGCTTTCAACCCCCATTAACTCTTTAAATCTTAAAGCACATTTCCTCCTCTCAAGCCAGCCTAGACAGAGACCTTGACCAGCTGTCAGACAAGAGCATCACATTCAAATGAAACCACGCCGTGAACAGTAATTAAGACAAAAAAAATGTGGAAGCTGCCTGGAAACGGCAGAGTGCATATTTCCGGAATAAAAAGGTCAGACTAATGAACAAGAACAGAAAGATGCAACCCAACTATTTTGGTGGAGTTTGTTCTTTAGAGGACCGGGTGCATCGCAGTCTGTGCCGATCCCGTTATGGAGGGACGAGAGGAGCTGTAAGCTTATTTTTTTTAATGAGGTACCATGTTATCGCTTCAACAATGGACGTGGTTCCGCCAGGCAGACACAGCAGCAAAGCCATCTACTTGTTTAAAACACTACACTTAGTCCCCTTTCCCCTCCCTGTGCCCAAACCAAGCTGCCCTCGCTGTGCGGTGTCTACGATGTGAAGATCAAGTGCCGGACCATATTCACTGTATACTGTAACTCTTCGTAGAATGATAAACAAAGAAACTAAAATGTGAGGATCCCTAGAGTTTATGTCCAAACAAAAGAGGACTAAGGCGGGGATCACACTAAACATGCCAGCACTTTTATTTCCATTGTTTTCAATGGTATGTGGACATGCTAGGTGTGCTGCGGTCGATCGTAGCTACGCTTCAAGTTGTTTTGTTGTCGTTTCCTGGGCAGCCAAAGTTGAAAGTAGCTAAGCAACGTGCCTCACGTTTTCAGTCAGAGAAAAACAGGTGTTGTTAGTGGGGGTGTATCAACTATCTACTGGGGAAGTGAAAATGTTTTTGGAGACAAAGTGAAAATATACTGAGAAATAGGCCTTTTGCGCTACCAGAGAAAATGAAGAGCTGACAAGTCATAACGACAACCAATTCCTCTGAGAGACTTTCCTAACATGAATCAAGTTACCAGCTCAGTATCATTATACTGTATGAGCAATTGTGTCCAATACACACATGCCAAAAAGCCCCAGACATGATATAAAGCTACACAGCCGGGAGCTGTAGTGGCTGGTGACAGAGGCCTGGAAATGACCATGAACTACCAAAGTACTGACAATTTTTCCGCGATCAGTGGTGAGGAGGAGATAAGGCGAGCACACTTGGCCTTCTCCAGTTGTCTCATTACTGCTTCTAATGAGCTCTGCTTTGAGAATTTAAAAGCTCCGTTCTTTAAAATCTCTCACTATCCTCCCCTCCCTCACTGGTTAATTAGCTAGGGCCTGAAAGGAGAGGAAATGGAACTGCCAGTTCATTTCTGCTCGTGCAGAGTATGGAGGGGCACATGTGGTTAAGACAACTCCTCAACACCCACAACGAGAGGTGAGGAAAGCCATTATCAGCATCCGTTTCTCATTTCAACATCACTTTGGACGCTGCTCTCTTACCATGTTAATACTAATTCTGCAGTGTAATGGCCAGCGACTACTAGAATTAAGCACCATGAAAGCGTTTTTTTCTTATTTGTCTTTGGGTGGGGGTGGGGGGGGTGACAAAACTAAGGTGGCAAACAACCCCCCCCCCATCAAACCAATGACAAATACAGATTTCTCCCCCCCAAAAAAGAGCTCAAATTATGGTACCAGTACGATATAATAGTACTTCACCTGACCTTAGAGACCAAAACTTCACACTGTTTCAAATGATGAGCCGATCAGATGATGACCGCTGTTTTCAGCTGTTCATTAGTTTATTGACACTCATAGTGAACTGTCAAAGACGGAACAGACAGCAGTTCAGAGACCAACATCACCAGCTGCAATGTCAAGTGAGATCTAGGAGAGCTACTCAATTAAAAGCCAGTGGTGTTCTGAATCTCAAAACAAGTCCCCTAAAAAACTAGGACTATGCTTTTTGTTTTTTTCCCCTTCTTGTCTCCCCCCCTTCATTTTCTTTGAGATTAGTTCACAAAAAGTGTACAAGATATGATCTCTTACATTTTTCTTTCCGTGGTTCTCTCTTGCCTTTCGGATGTCTCCATTAGTGGTGGGATTTTTATCGCTGCAAAACATCCACGTACACTGAATTACAAAATCATCAAAACACATCAAATCATATTTACCTGTGGCTGAGGGTTTTATTACCAATAACCTGCCCACAATTATTTTTAACCACCATGCATCATCTGCCTTCAACCTAAATGACCACAGAGGTAGTGTATGGTGGCAGCTGTTAAAAGCAGCAATATTTAACTTTTTGGGCGACCCTACCAAATTCACATAGAAATGTGTTATTCTCATTGAAAGCAAGTCTAAGACACAATAGATCTGTTCTATGTGTACTATTTCTATGCTTCGCGTTCTTAAGTTTTGTTTTTGCATTTTTTACTTTCGGTTTTGTACACCAGCTTCAAACAGCTGAAAATACAATACTTTCGGTTATGAAAAATACATTTCAGAGCGGTTTAGGTGGTACGATTCTCTACGCTATACTTGCATGTTTGTCACAAAAACTGAAATTAGAAAAACTATAAGTGCAACACAGGAACTTGATATTAGTTCGGTGAAACTGCTTCGAAAGGTACCGATTCAGTTAAACTGTGTTCGTTTTCTGAAAGCATGTTGCAATGTTTTGTAGTGGAAGGTGTAGTTGTATTAGCTACCTAGCAAGTCCTGAATACGCCAGGTGACCAAACGTTAGCTAACTGACCGCAAAATCCATTCAGCTTTGTAAGTCTTCTAACAAAATCAGGAATACTGTGCAATACATGTGCATCTGGGTTGTGTTCATTAGGGCACACAATTGAAAGAGTTGTACATTTTTTTGGGGAAAATGAACGTTTCTTATTGGAGGTAGTCCCTACCCGTTTCAGTTTGTATTCTTCCGTTTGGTGCTTATTAATGAACATGACCCTGGCTTGGATACCAAACATGGTGGTGTGGACGTGAAAAGCTTTACCTTCCTTTGTAGTGTGAGAGGAAGGGGTTGGTTGGTTGGGTGTCGCCCTGAGAGTCACTGCTGAAGGGGTTGCTTGAGCGCAGGTCTCCAGAGCTGCCCGAACGCCCCCCGTTGTTGGTCTTGCGTCCCTCCTTCTTCCCGGTCACACGTTCCAGCAGGCTGACCTTCTCCTTCTTCTCCTTTTTCTCCCCTCGGTCCCACAGCTGGCCCTGCTCCCCCTCGAACGGGTTGCGGTTGCGTGGGAGGGTGGCGTACTTCTGCGGCAGGCCGTCGCTGATATGAGTAAAAGGATCACCGTGCCCCTCGCTGTCCTGGTAGCCTGGCACCTCGCCCTGGGAGCGCCGGTGAGGGGCGGCACCACTCCCTTTCTCTGTGAAACACAAACAATTTACCTGAAACATTCATGGAAACAATACTAATCACAGACAAAGAAAGATGGTACAGGTAGGCTAATACAAGTAAATACTAAAATAGGCCTAATACTAGAGGAAGCTGCTGTCCTTACCCAGCTGTTCCATGGAGTTTCTAGAGTCCAGCTTGGGGCGGAAGTGAGTGCCAATGAGGTCAGACATAGAGCGGGCTGCAGAGAGCGTATGGGAGCCGGCCAGTAGGTGTCTCTTGATCTTGGGCTCTGGCTGGGGCTGATGGTCAGATGCACTGGGTTGGCGAAGGGTCTCCGAGTCACACATGGCGGAGCGGGGCAGGATGGCCGAGGTGGTGTCGGAGAGACCACCGTCGTGCCTGCGCCCCTTCATCTTGTCCTTGAGTTTGGTGAAGGGCGAGCGGGGCTTGTCCTTTACGGAGAGGTCAAACATGCTGGCCGTCATGTTGTTCCTCATGAACTGAATGCCGACCTGGATCTTCCCTCTCTCCTTCCTCTTCTTCCCTGGCCTGGAGTCCAAGGAGTACCAGCTAAAAGAAGGGATGATTATTAGCCATCTGTAAATTGTGTATGTGGCACATTTAAATGAACACAGGAATATAAGATTCAAGGATGAAAGAAAACCTCCGGTGCCATTGTTGGGTGCTAAAACAGAGCATTTTCAACAAGTTAAAAAGAAATGTATGTTTTTATTCTGAATTCATTTCACGTTTGTCATGGCAATGTATTCATTTTTAAATTAATACTAAAATGTATGTTTTCCAATATTGGTGTAAAGTGGTAAAAAAAAAAAAATTGGTGGAAAATATAGGCCTATTATTTAATGCATCTAAATTCTAGGCTTTGACATTTTCTTCAAGGTGATATGCTGCATCCATTTGGAGGTGAAAACTATCGTTAAAGGAACAATACAGAAATCTGAGAGTACATACACTACCGTTCAAAAGTTTGGGGTCACTTAGAAATGTCCTTGTTTTTGAAAGAAAAGCAATTTTTTTGCTCCATTAATTAAAATAACATCAAATTGAAATACAGTGTACACATTGTTAATGTTGTAAATGACTATTGTAGCTGGAAACGGCTGATTTTTTATGGAATATCTACATAGGCGTGCGTACAGAGGCCCATTATCAGCAACCATCACTCCTGTGTTCCAATGGCACGCTGTGTTAGCTAATCCAAGTATATAATTTTAAAAGGCTAATTGATCAATAGAAAACCCTTTCGCAATTGTGTTAGCACAGCTGAAAACGGTTGTTCTGATTAAAGAAGCAATAAAACTGGCCTTCTTTAGACTAGTTGAGTATCTGGAGCGTCAGCATTTGTGGGTTCGATTACAGGCTCAAAACGGCTGGAAACAAAGAACTTTCTTCTGAAACTCATCAGTCTATTCTTGTTCTGAGAAATGAAGGCTATGCCATGCGAGAAATTACCAAGAAACTGAAGATCTCGTACAACGCTGAGTACTACTCCCGTCACAGAACAGTGCAAACTGGCTCTAAACAGAATAGAATGAGGAGTGGGAGGCCCAGGTGCACAACTGAGCAAGAGGACAAGTACATTAGAGTGTCTAGTATGAGAAACAGATGCCTCACAAGTCCTCAACTGGCAGCTTCATTAAATAGTACCCGCAAAACATCAGTCTCAACGTCAACAGTGAAGCGGTGACTCCGGGATGCTGGCCTTCTAGGAAGAGTTCCTCCGTCCAGTGTGTGTTCTTTTGCCCATCTAAATCTTTTATTTTTATTGGCCAGTCTGAGATATGGCTTTTTCTTTGCAATTCTGCCTAGAAGGCCAGCATCCCAGAGTTGCCTCTTCACTGTTGACGTTGAGACTGGTGTTTTGTGGGTACTATTTAATGAAGCTGCCAGTTGAGGACCTGTGAGGCGTCTTGGCAATTTCTCGCATGGCATAGTGTTCATTTCTCAGAACAAGAATAGACTGAAGAGTTTCAGAAGAAAGCTATTTGTTTCTGGCCATTTTGAGCCTGTAATCTAACTCACAAATGCTGATGCTCCAGATACTCAACTAGTCTAAAGAAAGACAGTTTAATTGCTTCTTTAAATCAGAACAGTTTTCAGCTGTGTTAATATAATTGCAAAAGGGTTTTCTAATGATCAATTAGCCATTTAAAATTATAAACTTGGAGTAGTGCTTTTCTTAATTTCTAAGTGATTTCTAAGTGATCCCAAACATTTGAACGGTAATGTAACTGAATGGAGCTGCTTCATTTTGAAGAAATTAGTTGAGTGGGGACCAAAAACAGTTTCAGTGTCCGACACATTTCCCTGTGGAACAGCCACAACCATTATGTATTAAAAAAGTGACTCGGGTAAAATGTCTGTGGTGGAACTCCCCAATTTCACTTTCACTTTTCACTTTCACTTCAAATAAATCCACGTCATTGGAAGCTTTCGCCTCCCTGAGAATGCATATTAGAGGCTACCCAGACCCCTCTTTTACGGTGGTGCTACTCTGTTTATTATCTATGCAGTTACTTTAACTCCACCTACATGTACATATTACCTCAATTACCTCGACTAACCGGTGCCCCCGTACATCGACTCTGTACCGGTACCCCCTCTATATAGCCTCGCTATTGTTATTTTACAGCTGCTGTTAAATTATTTGTTACTTTTATTTTCTATTTAACACTTACTTTTCTTAAAACTTCTTAAAGCATTGTTGGTCAAGGGCTTGTAAGTAAGCATTTCACTGTTAACCTCTACAGCTGCTGTTTTCGGGCGCATGGGACAAATAAAACGTGATTTGATATGAGGGATAAACATAATTCCCTGCAAACTGTGATGGTCTGAATCTCGAGAAGAATGTTGAATAATATTGTTCGTCGAGGCCATTCTGCTCCTGTTTGTTTAACCTCTTTGCTTCGCCTGCTGGAAGTAATACGATTGATGCCTTCGCTGTGAGAAAAAGGGGTGACATTTGCACAAATCTGGCCTTTGTTCAGAACTGCTATGACAAGCAATTGGGAAATGACAAAGGCAACGGTGCAAGACAACCACGCAACTCATACATGCTAATGAGAATGATGGCTTCTCCGTAGCCTAGGCCTAGTTCATACAAACCAAGGGTATGTTGATTGCAGAAATGTAGAACGAAGAAGAAACCTCACTCAAAATACAAAGTCAACATTTAAACCACCTCTCAAACAGCACAGGTGTTCTGGCAAATTCCACAATTCCTTAATGAGCACAACCTCTGACTGTCCAAGCTTTAGCCTACTTCTTTCATGGGAAAAGTGGACAGAAGGTGGACAGGGATTATATTTTTTGCCCTAAACTGTCCTCAGACTGAGTGGCCAAAGAACCGCCATGGCATGGGCCTCTCTTGGTCGAGCTAGCCTAATTCCCATAGTAGTGGTCTCTGTCCTCCGCAGCATGATCTAAGAGCCACACAGCATTCTGCTGAGAGGGGGCCTGCCCTGTACTTCACATGGATGTCAAGGCCAAGATAAACCTCCCTCTGCCTGGAACCACAATACTCCCACTCTACCCAGACCGCTGGGAAACTCCTCACAATCAACAAACACAGGTGTGCGATAATTAGGGGCTGCCTACTCCGATGTCAAGATGGACTCTCCTCCCCATGCGTCTGCTTGAAAACACAGCGAACGGACACAGCTAGCTAGCAAACCTGGAACTGCTCCAGTATATGGATATGGTAGCACAAGAGTAGGCTTAGGCCTCTGGCTCATTCTATGCAAGTCAGTTGTGTTGATGACTAAATTCCAGTCCATTGACATCTCCACAACAGCTCTGTACTTGAATAACTGCAACCCTGGAGGTGCATCAGCTCTGGCACCTTAAATAAATACAACCATCAACAGTTGATTATGACATATCACAATTCGCCCCAACTAGCGGGTAAAGAGGAAGTGTGGTCATGTGTTTGCATGATGAAATGTACTGATGGCTAATTGACACCAGATCCTCCTAATTATGTTCCTGTTCCTCTGAGCAGAACGTAGGCTTTGGCTACTCATCATGTAGGCCTAGCTAACTACAACAACTTGTGCAATGGTAATTCTACACGGCCAAAAATAACTTTATGTAGCGGCCCGGATTGGGTGGAGCTGGTGTGGTGTTTTCTCCATACATTCACACCACTGGAAAAACTATTATCATTTGAATCAGAATTAGTAACAAGACATGTCTGGCCAGCTCCACCACATTCATTTAACATACGCTAAAGGGACGTACCCAAAGGGACACACCACAACATTCAGCCGATGCCATGTCCGTAAATGCCAGTTTACCATCTCAATTCCAGTATAAGGCAAGAATAAGCAAGGACATTTGTTCACTGTGTGATTACTGGAATTGAGGTGGAACAGTTTGCTGTATTAGCACCTACGCTGTGACAAGACACAGACATAATCTGATAGCCTGTTCACTGCTGTTCTCGCTGGACTAGTTCACCAACTACAAAGACTGCGCCCCAGTCAACTCAATTACGCCATGAATGGCAGCCTATTGTCAAAAGACTAACCTCTTGATTCATTATCAACAAAGCCCATTTTTCAACGAACACAATGGCGTAGCCTATGTCACAACAAGACAGATGTACTGGAAACCTCTGTTTGGGGCCCAAACTTTGGGCCTAGGCTAAAGTGGCGAAATGGAGGTGGTTTTGAATTGAAGAACCTTTATTCGTACAATTATGCCCGCATAAAAACATGTGGAAAGCTGACCACATACTCTCTGTGTATGTGTTTATCCCACAACATCAGGTGCTCTAGGCTAGTCGACCCTGCTCTCTGAATCGTAATCCGAATTAAGAATATGTTCAATGTTATTTCTGCAGTTTAGCCACACGTCATGAACGAGACAGTTCTGCAAATCCACCCTCTTTCCTACTCTTTGCTGATCCTGAAACATCAAACAGAGAACTAGGGAACCAAAGGCCTAGCACTGTTCAACGTGACTAGGGATTCTTTGTGGCCAGTGTGTTTGTGAGTGTGGGGCTGAGAGCAGAGCAGAAGACAAATTTCCTATTTAACAGTTATAAAGTTGTACTGTACTCAGGGTATCTGCAGGGTCCATGAAATTGAATTTAAGACTTTTTAAGACCTTTAATGCCACTTGGAATGCAATTTAATACCAATTTTGAGGTCTGTGCACGCCACACACCTGCTAATATTTCCCTCCAGAAACGAGCCCAGGTTGGGAAAAAGTTGTATTTTCAGGGCTGGTTCCTTCCCCAAAGGCTATAGCCTACATGGCTCATATTATCAGGCAGGTGTGCTATTTTAGCAATGCGCATTCTCCTGTAGCTTAACGAATTTGTAGCATAGTGGCTAGGCTATAGATGACTGAAGGATGGGGTGGCTCATCTGCATTTGTTTAGGCTACCTCAATGGGTTAATCATTAGCTAGATCACAAACTCTTAAGCGTTTAGAATTTTGGCTTCGATACCAATACTAGCTGTAATGATACTCAATACCACAAAAATGTCTTAAAGTAAAATATACAGCACTGTTACTGTTTAAAACAGTGACAACTCTCCACGAAGATGGCTCTATTTTCTTATTTTATTAAAACTGCATTGTTGGTTAAGAGCTTGTAAGTAAGCATTTCACAGTAAGGTCTACACCGGTTGTATTCAGCGCATGTGACAAATAGAATTTGATTTGATTCTGATTTGATCTGGAGAGCTACGCCACTGGGTGTGCAGGTTTTTGATCCAGCACTTGTTCAAACACCTGAGTCAGCTCAATAAGGTCCTTCTCTCATTCAGTGAATCAGGTATCAAATGGCTATCCTTCAAACCAAGGTAGCTAAGCGGGAGGGCTTTTTTTTATTTTTAAACAATACAAAACATACACATAAAAAGACAGCAGCATACAGATGCGCACAAACATCAATGACATCACACCTGCCCAGACCCACCTGCTCACACCCACCTGCCCAGACCCACCTGCTCACACCCACCTGCCCAGACCCACCTGCTCACACCCACCTGCCCAGACCCACCTGCTCACACCCACCTGCTCACACCCACCTGCCCAGACCCACCTGCTCACACCCACCTGCCCAGACCCACCTGCTCACACCCACCTGCCCAGACCCACCTGCTCACACCCACCTGCCCAGACCCACCTGCTCACACCCACCTGCCCAGACCCACCTGCTCACACCCACCTGCCCAGACCCACCTGCTCACACCCACCTGCTCACACCCACCTGCTCACACCCACGTGCTCACACCCACGTGCTCACACCCACCTGCCCAGACCCACCTGCCCAGACCCACCTGCTCACACCCACCTGCCCAGACCCACCTGCTCACACCCACCTGCCCAGACCCACCTGCCCAGACCCACCTGCTCACACCCACCTGCCCAGACCCACCTGCTCACACCCACCTGCCCAGACCCACCTGCTCACACCCACCTGCCCAGACCCACCTGCTCACACCCACCTGCTCACACCCACCTGCCCAGACCCACCTGCTCACACCCACCTGCTCACACCCACCTGCCCAGACCCACCCGCTCACACCCACCCGCTCACACCCACCTGCCCAGACCCACCTGCCCAGACCCACCTGCTCACACCCACCTGCCCACACCCACCTGCCCAGACCCACCCGCTCACACCCACCTGCCCAGACCCACCTGCTCACACCCACCTGCCCAGACCCACCTGCCCAGACCCACCTGCTCACACCCACCTGCCCAGACCCACCTGCCCAGACCCACCTGCCCAGACCCACCTGCTCACACCCACCTGCTCGCACCCACCTGCCCAGACCCACCTGCCCAGACCCACCTGCCCAGACCCACCTGCCCAGACCCACCTGCTCACACCCACCTGCCCAGACCCACCTGCTCACACCCACCTGCTCAGACCCACCTGCCCAGACCCACCTGCCCAGACCCACCTGCTCACACCCACCTGCCCAGACCCACCTGCTCACACCCACCTGCCCAGACCCACATGCTCACACCCACCTGCCCAGACCCACCTGCCCAGACCCACCTGCTCACACCCACCTGCCCAGACCCACCTGCTCACACCCACCTGCCCAGACCCACCTGCCCAGACCCACCTGCTCACACCCACCTGCCCAGACCCACCTGCCCAGACCCACCTGCCCAGACCCACCTGCTCACACCCACCTGCTCACACCCACCTGCCCAGACCCACCTGCCCAGACCCACCTGCCCAGACCCACCTGCCCAGACCCACCTGCCCAGACCCACCTGCTCACACCCACCTGCCCAGACCCACCTGCTCACACCCACCTGCTCAGACCCACCTGCCCAGACCCACCTGCTCACCCACCTGCCCAGACCCACCTGCTCACACCCACCTGCCCAGACCCACATGCTCACACCCACCTGCCCAGACCCACCTGCCCAGACCCACCTGCTCACACCCACCTGCCCAGACCCACCTGCTCACACCCACCTGCCCAGACCCCCATCTCTAGCACCCACATTACTACCCGGCACATGGCCTCAAAGTGCACCATTTTGTCACCCACCTACTTTTAACATTTAGATAATAAACCATTTGACCTTTCCATTGTCTTAACGATGGAGGATCGGTTGATTTCCTATTAAGTATCATTGTCTCCAAGATGATTGACGAGAAAAGGATCGTCCAGCCCATTGGCTATCTCACCGCACCCTCATGTGCCATGTCTTGAAATAAAAATGCAGACAGACGGATTCAAATGAAATGTACATTGTAATACTTCTGACAGCCAACATTGTAACTCTGCCCATAACATTTGTTTTACAGCATTCCCAGAAGGCATAGACTATTGAGTCATTGCTAGTTTTACACTTAAGACATGACTCTGCTGTGGTGCTGTAGAATTTGTGAATTTGTCTCTTGTATAATACATTAGTTTGTACTGGATTAAGCGCAAACTTTCGTTAACTGTAATTTCATTACTTATGTTCCAACATTCCCTTCATCTTGTGCCAATATCAGTTCTTTTTAAGTCTTGGTTCCAATAGTTCTCTCTTTTCCTTTTTTCCCCTAAGAGATTGTCAGTTGGATAGGCTCTCTGCGAGGTTTTGTATATCTT
Organism: Salvelinus fontinalis; assembly: GCF_029448725.1. Classification (NCBI taxonomy): domain Eukaryota; kingdom Metazoa; phylum Chordata; class Actinopteri; order Salmoniformes; family Salmonidae; genus Salvelinus; species Salvelinus fontinalis. Next base: position 10,715,757 of record NC_074701.1, on the reverse strand, counting down.
ACCATCATATACATATAATTTTCTGACTCAAAAAGTATTCCCTCCAGACTGCTCTGATGTCCAAAATATTTCAAATCATAATTGCGTGATATGAAACCTTTAAGTTGCATGTATTGGAAAATATCTACATTGGTCTGTCCAAAATTGCTTTTTAATTCTGTCATAGAAATAAATGCATTTCCTATTACCAAGTAATTTACGGTTTCTATGCCTAGACTGACTTTTTGCAGTGCAAAGTAAGACATAAAAAAGTTAGCTAGTTCATCTGAAATGGCGCACAGAGGTGGATAGCTCTAACATCTTGAACGTGTGCCTCGAGTATTATTTGATGTTCAGTTGTTTTTATTTCTCACCACGGGGGCAACAATTAAGCAGCAGCGCAACATAACGGAAGCACTGTAGCCAGTTCTGTCACATTTAAGACTCTTGAAACAGAATTTAAGACATTTTAAGTATCAAGGTCTTTAAATCAGATAAATTCATTGAAGTTTAAGACTTTTTAAGGATCCGCGGACACCCTGTGTACTTTTGTTCTGAGACTTCCTTGAAAGGGAAAAACATGATTTAGTTTGATTAGTTGGTGATACTTACTCTGTTCTCCTTCGCTCCTTGTTATCAAAAATATCATTGAGATTGATGGTACTCTGGCCCAGAAATTTATCCATCCCCACCAGGGACCTGTGCATCACGATAAGGCATAATTCATAGATTTCTGGATTGCCCTCCAGAAGCAGACCAGGCAGTTCAAAGGAGGCTTCTTCTCTCCACGCTGGGTTGAGTGTTTTCTCTGCCACAGATGTCGAGTACTTCTCTTTGCCCAGCTGGATGATAGCGTAGGCGTCGTTGGTGCCATGCTTACCCTTAGCTTGTAGGTCAGTTGCTTGGAGAACAGTGGCTTGGACATGAGTTGGGAACCACGTTTGTGACTGCTTTGCTAGTGACATGATCAGCTCTGTTTATGTGTGGTTAGTCATTCAAATGTATGTGCAGGTGAATTGACCTTAAAAAGTGATGACAGAGCATGCAAATATTAACAACTTATTTGTAGGGCCATGTTGTCCATGTTGATTAGTGATATGTAGGTGTAGATAACTTACAGTGCTTTTTGGTCATATATTTACATGTACAGCTAGTAACATCTCAAAAGTATGCAGCTAACTAATTCCCTCAGTCCATCTTACACACTTGTCTTTTGTGATTAACGTTAACATATCACAAATGTCCAGGCCACTGTAAGGCAAGTCATCTGAAAGCAAAATGGGAGATAAGAGTTACACATTGTAAGAGGTCGTTGCAGGTTGACTAGATAACCTATCTACTACAGATGTGCTAGTTAGCTAGCTAGCTATGATTGAAGCTAAGCAGGCTAGCTAGTTAACAAGCTAAACTGCTGACATCAATCACCATTTCCAGCTTGGCTGAAGTAAGCTGAATAACTATGTAGCAGGGCTTTCCAAACCTGTTCCTCGAGAGCTAACGTCCTTTAGGGCTTCGCTCAACCCTAAACTAGCACACCTAGCTAATTCTAATAATTAGCTAACGTTAGCGGATTAATAACTGGGTTGAAGCGTAAACAAACAAGAGGGCAGCTTTACAGGAAAAGGGTTGGATAACTCTTGATATACAGCAACAACAACAAAAAAGCATGTTCTTCAGTTCTGTTGCGTTTGTCATATTGTGACACACCACCGGTTATTATACAATAATAACGTTGCAAAGTAGTAGTATTGATTTACTAGACGTTCATTAGCTGATGTTGGCAAGCTAGCGAAACAAGCTTCCTCACAACTGTACCTCGTCATTTTCTCAAATCTTGTGACATGTTGCCATCCTGTAAATCCACTCGATTGTTGTTGGACATATTTCACAAATAACACATTGGAAAATAATTTATTGGAGCTTAATTTCGTTATTTTACAGCCTGCTAGCTAGCTGTACCAGCCCAAACTAGCTAACTTCCTTGTTGGTCTACTACATCCGCCACAATCACAGGTGAAAGTTCAAGCTCCTCCTCTGTTGCTGTGGAAACTAAATGTATCAGGAGCACGCGCCTTATCTCTGATGTGTCAAACAAGTTGTTACTGCCCTACGTACACGGTCATTACACAGACTTTGTTCATAACCAGAAAAAAGTCCAAACCATGGAAGAAGAATGTATCTTTTTGAAAAAGCATCTAAAACATATCCGTGTGATACTCATCTAGGCACAATATATAGGCACTTGATTCAGTTTTCTAAATTTGGAGAGTTTGTTCATGCTGAAAATGCTAAATTGCTCTACAAATCAAGTTTTTGGTTAGAGGAGTGAAGCCTAAGCATATAGTAATTTGCAGTAATTCATTAAAACTAGGAAGATGTAGGAGGTTGAAATTATGTCTTTATGATTCACGCCCCCAAATCTCTGCAATGTAAATATCTGGTTGGTTTTGCTCCCCTACAATTAAAGGAGAAAAGGAGGCGCTGGCCAATGGCATTCCATGGGGTTCAAACACCTCCTCCCTCTCACCTGTGAGGTTTGTGGGTGGAGGGGAAAGAGGGTGTACTGTAAAGAGGGAAATCACAAGAACATGGGATCTGCTTTGTCTCCTGAGTGGCTGCATGTAGGTGCAGATAAGAGAGTTCATTTGAATGAATATAGACATGCGTGTCACCCCACTTGACAAGTACATCTTAACCAAACACACCTGCCTATGTTGGCTTTATCGCCCTGCCATGAAAAGTGCAGTGTGTACATACCACAATCCCAGGGATGGGGCTGGGCCATCCATCACAGAGAGATTATTACTCTTATCTAGAGTGCATCTCTAAATGAAATGCTATGGCTTAGTGAAATATTGGGCCGTAGCCCAATAAAATGTGCTTTAGGCAGCTTTAAATAAAGAGGCACCATTACAACTTGCAATTTTGTGTCAAGTCTGACTGCGAACACCAGAAAACAGCAGGGGAACCATTCGAGTAAAATGTAAGATGGTGTCCAGAATGACAATGTGAGGGATAACGCGTAGTAGGCAACTTGTTGAGTAATAAAGGCTAGCAGAAGACCATACACTACAAACATACAGTATAATGTTTCACCCAGTATAAGAAATCAATGTTTCTGAGGACTAGGCGAAGATCTTCTTGACTTGAAACTCAATACATTTTGAATACATTTCAATTTATTTTCAATCTCTTTTCCATTTTTAAATTAAATATACCTTCCGGCAACCCGCCTCACCCAATGTGATACGGATCCGCTATTTTTAGACCTTATAGCCAGAACCTCCCTCAGAAGCTAGCCATCAGAAGCTAACAAGCTAATTAGCTACTAGCTATTTAGTCATTGTCATCCACTGCTATCGGGCTTTACCTTTTGCACAGACACCAGCCGCTTTTAGCCTGGATAATACCTGCCAGCCTGCCAGTATGGGACTGTTTTCTCCACTACAAAGCCGGATTCCTGCCGTAAGCCCTGGACCATTACTCCTGATCATCACAGCTAGCTAGCTGCCACCGAGTGGCTCAGCCCCGAAGCTAGCTCTGAGCCAGGCCACCTCCCGGCCTGCTCAGTGATCATTCGGCTACACAGCTGATGCCTCCGGGACTCTTCATCAACACAACTAGAATCCACTACTCCACCGGATTCTTGCCGTAAGCTCTGGACCTTTGCATCGGATCATCGCTGCTAGCTAGCTGCTACCGAGTGCTTATAATGGCAAACGCCCCTGTCCCGAAGCTAGCACCAGTTAGCCGCGAGCCAGGCGCATCTCCCGGCTAGCAAACAAAATTACTCCAGCTACAATACCTCTTTTTCCAACTGGCCCGGACCCTTTGTCGACACGGATCCCCGCCGTTCCAGCAGGACTGGTCTGCCGACGTAACTCCATCCATTGTGCCCTCAACCGGCCTTTGCCGGACGTCGGAGCAAACGCTTCTACTAGCCCCGGTCTGCTAACTTTTAATTTTATTATTATACATTTTATTTTTTTGAACGCTGTGTCTCTCGCTTGCTAGTGAGGTAACGGCCACCCAATAGGCTTCCCTGTTTCATCTATTGCTGTTCACTGGAACCTATGATCACTTGGCTACATAACTGATGCCTGCTGGACTGTTCATTAATCACGGTACTCCATTTTGTTTATTTTTTGTTTGTCGGCCCCAGCCTCGAACTCAGGCACTGTGTGTAGTTAACTGACCCTCTCTGCACATTCATCGCCATTTTACCTCTTGTTGTTGTCTTAACTGATTAGCAGTTGTTGTCTTACCCGTTGTTGTCTTAGCTAGCTCTCCCAATCAACACCTGTGATTGCTTTATGCTTTGCTTTATGTGTCTCTCTAATGTCAATATGCCTTGTATACTGTTGTTTAGGATAGTTATCATTGTTTTAGTTTACTGCGAAGCCCCTAGTCCCACTCAACATGCCTCAGATACCTCCTTTGTCCCATCTTCCACACATGCGGTGACCTCACCCAGCATAACTAGTGCGTCCAGAGATGCAATCTCTCTTATCGTCACTCAATGCCTGGGTTTACCTCCACTGTACCTGCACCCTACCATACCCCTGTCTGTACATTATGCCCTGAATCTATCCTACCACGCCCAGAAATCTGCTCCTTTTATTCTCTGTCCCGACGCACTAGACAACCAGTTTTGATAGCCTTTAGCCGTACCCTCATCCTACTCCTCCTCTGTTCTTCGGGTGATGTGGAGGTTAACCCAGGCCCTGCGTGTCCTCAGGCACTCTCATTTGTTGACTTCTGTAACCAAAAAAGCCTTGGTTTCATGCATGTTAACATCAGAAGCCTCCTTCCTAAGTTTGTTTTACTCACTGCTTTAGCACACTCCGCCAACCCTGATGTCCTTGCAGTGTCTGAATCCTGGCTTAGGAAGGCCACAAATTTCTGAGATTTCCATCCCCAACTACAACATTTTCCGTTAAGATAAAACTGCCAAAGGGGGATGAGTTGCAGTCTACAGCAGAGATAGCCTGCAAAGTTCTGTCATACTTTCCAGGTCTATGCCCAAACAGTTCGAGCTTCTAATTTAAAAAATGTATCTCTCCAGAAATAAGTCTCTCACTGTTGCTGACTGTTATAGACCCCCCTCAGCTCCCAGCTGTGCCCTAGACACCATATGTGAATTGATTGCCCCCATCTATCTTCATAGTTCGTTCTGTTAGGTGACCTAAACTGGGACATGCTTAACAAACTGTTATAGACATATATAAGTTAATAAACAGATCACTGATCATTTCGAATCCCACCGTACCTTCTCCGCTGTACAATCCGGTTTCCGAGCTGGTCACGGGTGCACCTCAGCCACGCTCAAGGTCCTAAATGATATCATAACTGCCATCGATAAGAGACAATACTGTGCAGCCGTCTTCATTGACCTGGCCAAGGCTTTTGACTATGTCAATCACCGTATTCTTATCGGCAGACTCAACAGCCTTGGTTTCTCAAATTACTGCCTCGCCTATTTCACGAACTCCTTCTCTGATAGAGTTCAGTGTGTCAAATCGGAGGGCCTGTTGTCTGGACCTCTGGCCGTCTCTATGGGGGTGCCACAGGGTTCAATTCTCGGGCCGACTCTTTTCTCTGTATATATCAACGATGTCGCTCTTGCTGCGGGTGATTCCCTGATCCACCTCTATGCAGACGACACCATTCTGTATACATCTGGCCCTTCTTTGGACACTGTGTTAACAAACCTCCAAACGAGCTTCAATGCCATACAACACTCCTTCCGTGGCCTCCAACTGCTCTTAAACGCTAGTAAGACTAAATGCATGCTATTCAACCGTTCGCTGCCCGCACCCACCTGCCCGACTAGCATCACTACTCTGGACGGTTCTGACGTAGAATATGTGGTCAACTACAAATATCTAGGTGTCTTGCTAGACTGTAAACTTTCCTTCCAAACTCATATTATACATCTCCAATCCAAAATGAAATCTAGAATCGGCTTCCTATTTCGCAACAAAGCTTCCTTCACTCACGCCGCCAAACATACCCTCGTAAAACTGACTATCCTACTGATCCTTGACTTCGGCAATGTCATTTACAAAATAGCCTCCAACACTCTACTCAGCAAACTGGATGCAGTCTATCACAGTGCCATCCGTTCTGTCACCAAAGCCCCATATACCAACCACCACTGCGACCTGTATGCTCTCGTCGGCTTGCCCTCGCTACATATTTGTCGCCAGACCCACTGGCTCCAGGTCATCTATAAGTCTTTGCTAGGTAAAGCTCCGCCTTATCTCAGCTCACGATAACAACACCCACCCGTAGCATGCGCTCCAGCAGGTATATCGCACTGGTCATTCCCAAAGCCAACACCTACTTTGGCCGCCTTTCCTTCCAGTTCTCTGCCTCCAATGACTGGAACGAATTGCAAATATCGCTGAAGTTGGAGACTTATATTTCCCTCACTAACTTTAAACATCAGCTATATGAGCAGCTAACCGATTGCTGTAGCTGTGCATAGCCCATCTGTAAATAGCTCATCCAATCTACCTACCTCATCCCCATATTGTTTTTATTTACTTTTCTGCTCTTTTGCACACCAGTATTTCTACTTGCACATCATCATCTGCACATCTATCACTCTAGTGTTAATTTGCTAAATTGTAATTTCTTCGCTACAATGGCCTATTTATTGCCTTACCTCCTCACGCCATTTGCACACACTGTATATAGACTTTCTTTTTTTCTATTGTGTTATTGACTGTATGCTTGTTTATTCCATGTGTAACTCTGTGTTGTTATTTGTGTCGCACTGCTTTGCTTTATCTTGGCCAGGTCACAGTTGTAAATGAGAACTTGTTCTCAACTAGCCTACCTGGTTAAATAAAGGTGAAATAAAAAAAAGACCCCTTGTCCTTTTCCACATTTCGTTACATTACAGCCTTATTCTAACATTTTTAAAAATGTCTCAATCTACACACTACCCCATAATGACAAAGCAAAAAAAGGATTAGATTTTTTTGCAAATGTATAAAAAAAAAAAGGTAATTTACATAAGTAAATTAAGTAAAAACCATTTACTCACCTTTGGCAGCAATTACAGCCTTGAGTCTTCTTGGGTATGACGCCACAAGCTTGGCACACCTGTATTTGGGAAGTTTCTCCCATTGTTCTCTGCAGATCCTCTCAAGCTCTGTCAGGTTGGATGTGGAGCACCGATGCACAGCTATTTTAGGTCTCTCCAGAGATGTGAGCTCCTGAGCGCTCTGGAGCAGGTTTTCATCAAGGATGAAAACTTTTCTCCGTTAATCTTTCCCCTTGATACTGACTAGTCTCCCAGTCCCTGCCGCTGAAAAACATCCCCACAGCATGATGCTGCCACCACCATGCTTCACTGTAGGGATGGTGCCAGTTTTCCCCCAGACGTGACGCTTGGCATTCAGGCCAAAGTGTTCAATCTTGGTTTCATCAGACCAGGGAATCTTGTTTTTCATAGTCAGAGTCCTTTAGCTGCCTTTTGGCAAACTCAAAGCGGGATGTCACGTGCCTTTAACTGAGGAATGGCATCCGTCTGTCCACTCAACACTAAAGGCCTGATTGGTGGAGTGCTGCAGAGATGGTTGTCCTGGAAGTTTCTCAAATCTCCACAGAGGAACTCTGGAGCTCTGTCAGAGCGGGTTTTTGGTCAACCCTCTTACCAAGCCTCTTCTCTTCTTCCCAGATTGCTCAGTTTGGCTAGCCGGACAGCTCTATGAAGAGTCTTGGTGGTTCCAAACTTTTAGATTTAAAAATGATGGAGCCCACTGTGTTCTTGGGGACCTTCAATGTTGCAGACATTTTTTGGACCCTTCCCCAGATCTGTGCCTCGACACAATCCTGTCTCGGATCTCTACGGACAATTCCTTTGACCTCATGGCTTTGTTTTTGCTCTGACATGCATTGTCAACTGTGGGACTTAATATAGACAGGTGCGTGCCTTTCCAAATCATGTCCAATCAATTGAATTTACCACAGGTGGACTACGATCAAGTTGTATAAACATTTTAAGGATGATCAATGGAAACAGGATGCACCTGAGCTCAATTTCGAGTCTCATAGCAAATGGTCTGAATAATTATGTAAATAAGATATTTCTGTTTTACATGTTGGTTAATTTTACACAAATTTAAAAAAAAAATGTTTTTGCTTTGTCATTATGTGGTATTGTGTGCAGATTGATGGGGGGGGGGGGACTATTTAATGAATTTTAGAATAAGGTTGTAACATAACAACATTTGGAAAAAGTCAAGAGGTCTGAATACTTTCCGAATGCACTGTATATATATATATATATATAATATATATATAACACAACATGTGAGCATGTAAGGTGTTGGTCCCATGTTTCATGAGTAGAAATGAAAGATCCCTGAAATTTTCTATATGCACAAAAAGTGTATTTCTCTCAAATTTGGTGCACACATTTGTTTACATCTCCGTTAGTGAGCATTTCTCATTTGTCAAGATAATCCATCCACCTGACAGGTGTGGCATATCAAGAAGCTGATTAAACAGCATTATCATTACACAGGTGCACCTTGTGCTGGGGTCAATAAAAGGCCACTCTAAAATGTGCCGTTTTGTTAAACAACACAACAAGGCAGTGTGCAATTGCCATGCTGACTACAAGAATGTCTACCAGAGCTGTTGCCAGATAATTTAATGTTCATTTCTCTACCATACTTTGCCTCCAACATCGTTTCAGAGAATTTGGCACTATGTCCAACCAGCCTCACAACTGCAGACCTCGTGTATGGCGTTGTGTGGGCGAGTGGTTTGCTGATGTCAACGTTGTGAACAGTGTGCCCCATGGTGGTTGTGGGATTATGGTATGGGCAGGCATAAGCTACGGACAATGAACACAATAGCATTTTATCGATGGCAATTTGAATGCACAGAGATACCATGACGAGATCCTGAGGCCCATTGTCATGCCATTCATCCGCCGCAATCACCTCATGTTTCAGCATGATAATGCACAGCCCCATGACGCGAGTATCTGTACACAATTCCTGAAAGCTGAAAATGTCCCAGTTCTTCAACCGCCTGCATAGTCACCAGACATGTCACCCATTGAGCATGTTTGGGATGCTCTGGATCAACGAGTACGACAGTGTGGTGTTTGGTGTGGTGTTCCAGTTCCTGCCAATATTCAGCAACTTTGCACAGCCATTGAAGAAGAGTGGGACAACATTCCACAGGCCACAATCAACAGCCTGATCAACTCTATCTGAAGGAGATGTGTCGCACTGCATGAGGCAAATGGTGGTCACATCAGTTACTGACTGGTTTTCTGATCCACACCCCTACCTTTTTTCTAAGGTAGCTGTGACCAACAGATGCATATCTGTATTCCCAGTCATGTGAAATTCATAGATTAGGGCCTAATGAATTGATTTAAATTGGCTGATTTCCTTATATGTACTGTAACTAAGTAAAATCGTAGAAATTGTTGCATGTTGTGTTTATATTTTTGTTCAGTACATATATATATATCTATATATATATATATATTGTGTTGAGCTTTGTCAGTTTGTATTTAGTGAAATAGCATGATGTTGCATCCAATGGTATACACTAGGGTCACGACACAGATCCTTAATTTGACAATTTGTCAAACACTTTCATGTGTTACCCTATTGGAAACAGTACCTCAATCTCTCCATCTTGTGCGGGACGTAAACATGAAAGGCATTGCATTCCAAAATCACCTGTATCCTTTTATTATTTTCCTCTGATAGAGTAAAAACCGGCGTATATATATATAAAAACATCAAGTCATAAATTAAAGAACAGTAACGTATGGCCTCAGTCTATACTTTCCAGGGGAACAACACTGAAGCCCCATAAACTGTCCAACATGTAAAGGGAACCTCTATTGCATGGCAGCCAGGTCCACATGTTGAGCCATATTAGGCATCCCCTTTAAAGGCCACAGTCTACCAAGGGTCTCTCGCCACGGTCAGGCAGATGGTTCTGGTTTAGACTCCTTTCTTCAACACTATATAGGTTGTATTACATTTATTAAACACTTTAAAAAAAATCTTTGGCTGCATGATTGTCCATCTGTTGGGGGGCAACACAATATACTATGAAGGAAGTATGAAGACCGGTGGGGGGAGGGGTAATCATTGTGATGTCAGTGCTGCTCTTAATGTGGTGCAGGTCTAAGTTCGGGATGGATGATTGATTTAAAAGGGCCCGCTTTTAGCTGAGCGAACATTTAGATCACAGATGAAAATTTAATAAAAAAAGAAGGAGAAAGGCACACAAATCACCCCTAGCTTTACTCTCTGGAATGTTTTTGCGCACAGATTTGATATATAGTGGTGCAGATGTGCGACTAGCGCGTGACGGATAGAGCGAAAAGAGTTGCTAAACCAGCGGAATGTGTCAGCCTGGTGGTTCCCAAAAATGCATTTTCTTAATAACCCCTGATTCAATCGTGTTTATCGGGGAGGCATCCCTATTCTATTTCACCTTCAAATGCACCTTTGGTGTGGTGGCAGAAATCGGTGCAATAAAGTCCAACACAATGATGCTGAGTAGCTTTGGTCATGCACAAAAATAAACATGTCCACTGTCATGTATATTCCCATGTGCAAACACACACACACATTAAACAACTCTTTAACAATTTTGAAAATTGTTAAAAACATATGGGATGTGGGAAACTGACCAATGTTAGGTCTAGTTGAGGTAAGAATAAGGAAAGAAGAGTTATAGGACAAGTTATACTGTAACCCGTTTTAACATGAGGGCTTCCACCATTTTAAAGTAGTCAACTGGGTGGGGATTCCTATGAATTGGGAGCAATCAGCCAATGAAGACGAAGAATATTGACTATGTGAAAATGGAGATAGCCTCAATGGCACTCCCATGTTGTCGCAGACGCTATAATGGCACAGACACAAAGATGAGTCCTCTGTCTATCCATATGGCCTGTTGTTCATATGCGTATCTGCCCTCTCATTGGCTAGAATGGTCGCACCTGCTCTCACGTCCCGCCTGTCTTCCATCTTTGAGGACATATATTTCCATTGTTAGAGCAGTCAATTGACTATCTTGTCAATATAATACACAATTTTTGCTTTAGTTCTGTTTGTAACACAGCATAATGAACTTTCCTTGAGTTTCTATCCAGTAATTTTATATAATTTGCTGAAAATGCATTTACCAGTCATCTCATTTATTGTGCAATAGGCATTTTCTGGACATAAACAGAATACTTAAATATGTTTGTTAGTGTACTAATAGTGGTATCTGTAAATAGTTCACCAAGGTTTTCTGCATCATACTGGCTGCCTACTTGTTTAATTTTTAGATTACCTGCCATTTAGGGGCTTACCTCCCACTGCCCTCATCTCACTAATGGTGGCATACCTGGAACCCCCTGGTGTTAGGCTGTGTCTCAGTATCTCTGTGTTATCTTATCTCTGCCATGATTTGCATGGACATTTTTGTGAGGACATGAGTAGCCTATGCTGGCAACAGAGCACTGTTAAATTCCAATGTACCAATAGTTTTCGGTGTTCAGAGATTTGTCAGAAGGTATTATGCAATGGAATCCATTTCATTGGTCCTGATAGAGAAATTAGCAGTGATAACATAGTTGTTGACATATGTTATATATTGTGTGTCTTGAATTAATTTGCGTTGTCTTCGTCATTGTTGCAGGTATTTCCACCATGCATCATTGTGTGCAGATTTGAATTTGTGTAATTCAGATTCCAAACTCCAGTGGATTACACTGGGTGGGTTGGGGTGCGGTGGGGTTGATCCCAGTGCTAGGCTCTGGTCATCGCGGGTTCAATCCCAGTGCTAGGCACTTGTTTTGTCATTTTGTTTGTTTGTTTTAATCCTAACCCAAACCTTAACCAGTCGAAATTATATTTGTGGTACGCATACATTTAAACCTACATTTAACTGTGCATTCAAATTCGGTTAGACTTTTGCACAGTTTGACTGACAGCTACAGTAACAGATAGCAACACACTCCGTAATCTACAGACGGCACCACACTCCGTAACTGAAAGGCAACACACGCCATAATCTCTGTTGCCTGCCGTTACTACAAATGTCTCGACTTGCCTTAGAGGTTATATTGATCATTTTTTACACTGTAATTATTGTACTTCAGTTCTATATACTTTAAATATCTTAGCATCCATTTAGGCTAATTGTAAAGAGAGATATGTAAAGATATGAGAGAGAAAGGATTATGTCAACAAATTACACCAGTTACTTATTTTATTCTCAATATCAATGTAAAGTGTACTTCTGAGTGATTTGCAACAGAAAAGTGTCTAAACATATGGTCATTAATGTACTCATACATTAGTCAAGACTGCAAATCTGGTTGAAAGAGAATATCACTGACATGTCCCTGGACTGGAGGTCTGGATGATTGCTTAATGTTTTTGAGTTTATAGAGACACGGCTGCTCAAGAGCTGACACAAAGAATGGATAATCATCAAGCCTGAATATACAATTCATGTAATGTGCCTTTTGTTCTCTTGTCACCTTACTGACAGCTGTCTAATTGTGGGATATCTTACACAGTCAGTCTGAAAATGGCGATCCGCTGTACTGTACCATTGCATATATCTGAGTTGGGCAGAATGTCTGCAGTTCTATAGGCAGCCATGTGTTAAACAGCCACGATGCCTAGAGATTGACTGAGCTCTGAGGTCATGTCTTGTGGGGGGCAGGAACAGGTGTCCTTCCTGCTCCAGTTTTTAAAGAAGAAAATCTACCAGGGCCTAAAGGAAGCTAGCAGGCAGTCCCACATGTGTGTGCCCCACGGTCTCTCTCAGTCTCTTACAGGATGAAATGATCCTTCAGTACAGTGCTGAGGAGGTATTTGAGGTGTAGAGTTCAAAAGCATGCTAATGACAAGTGCATGTTGGGAGAGAGAAGAAAAACTGCCAGCTTTGAATAAATTGGGGAAGGCATCAAGGGAGGTCATGTCATTAGGCATCAAAAAAAATTGCTGTACTAGAGGGCGCTTGCAAAATAACCCGCTGAGATTGGTCGAAATAGCCTATGCCTCAAAGACTACAGGATGGCTGTTGTCCCCTGTCTGTTGTTGTGCGTCGCTAAACTACTGTTGCATGGTGGATGTATGATACATACAGTATTTATGTCAAGAGACTAGCTCTCAAGCACAAGTATATTTGTTGCGATGAATAGCTAATTACATCCCACACTAATTACTTACATTCGATGCACACTGTGGTAAGAACAGACATTTTTCCCATTTGTTCTTTATATCCTTACAATCTGAAGAAGAAAAAAAATACATGCATTTTGTTAAGAAAATGGCTCATTTTCCCATAGCTTTGAAATGTTCAACGTTATTATTCCATTGGATTCTACATAGCCTCAAGTGGAAGGTGTAACACGCCGAACGAGTCGTTCGAAATTACCATTTGCATACTATTGACATATTTGCGCTATGCCTACATGTAAAAGAGAATATATTTATATGAAAGCAAGTATAAATTGAAGGTGATCGTGTATTTCAAAAACAACAACATAGTATTACCTTGGCATGAAAAACCAGGAGTGGGATGTACCATTACGTCTCCTCAGCTTCAAAGCGGGAAAACAGAATTGAATCAACTTATTAACAGTCACTGTAGGGATGAACATCCCACTCAGCAACTTAGTCTGTACATGTAGTCATTTGCTTACATTAAAGCAGTCAAAAAAGGGATTTCCTGTGTTTTGTATATATTTCCACACCGTGTGAGAGAGAGAGAGAGAGAGAGAGAGAGAGAGAGAGAGAGAGAGAGAGAGAGAGAGAGAGAGAGAGAGAGAGAGAGAGAGAGAGAGAGAGAGAGAGAGAGAGAGAGAGAGAGAGAGAGAGAGAGAGAGAGAGAGAGATTATTTATTTATTTCCCACAAGTCATTGTTGCGTTAATGTCATTCGATAGAGAAATTGGATACAAAAAGGTTGATATTTGGCCATTAAACACTATCTACTGTAGGGTAATGTCAGTAAGGTCACCTGAGATAAGATAATAATGTTCCTCCTATTGCTAACGCTTTACCAAAATTCATAGCCTTGAGCCAGAGTCTAAGTCTCGCTCTAGCTAGCTAATGAAAGTCGGCCCGAGAGAGATTACCAAATTGATGACCTTTGCATGCACGCTTATGCTAAAGGCCATGCGCGTGTGTTCACGACCTTGAAGGATATGTTTCACAGATAACACCATGGGATGACTTGACGTGCACCTCCAGTGTTACGTCATAGTTTAGTTAGTGTCAGAAGCACAAACCTGGACGTTTTTAGCAACTACAATGGTTACACAGTATGTCACCATTTTTTCATATTGTAATGAGAGTATGTTGATCTTGTGAAATATAGTGGATTAATACAAAATAATCATGCAGAATGCTGTTTATTCCACTCAATGCAAACACATTTTTAGAGGTGTATGTTTATACTGAACAAAACTATAAACGCAACATGCAACAATTTCAAATGTTTTACTGAGTTTCAGTTCATATAAGGAAATCAGTCAACTGAAATAAATTCATTAGGCCCTAATCTATGGATTTCACTTGACTCTCCGGAGTCTGTACGGGAGTTGCAGCGATGGGACAAGACTGTAACTACCAATTGGATACCACGAAATTGGGGAGAAAAAGGGGTAAAAAATAAAATAAACAATAAAATCAATTGTGTTTGTTGTCCATAGCTTATGCTTGCCCATACCATAACCCCACCACCACGGGGCACTCTGTTCATAATGTTGACATCAGTAAACCGCTCACCCGCACAATGCCATACACGTGGTCTGCGGTTGTGAGGCCGGTTGGACGCACTGACAAATTCACTAAAACGATATGGTAGAGAAATGAACATTCAATTATCTGGCAATAGCTCTGGTGGACATTCCTGTAGTCAGCATGCAAATCGCACACTCCCTCAAAACTTAAGACATCTGTGGCATTGTGACAAAACTGCATATTTTTAGAGTGGTGTTCTATTGCCCCCAGTACAAGGTGCATCTGTGTAATGGTCATGCCATTTTAATTCATCAGCTTCCTGATATGCCACACCTGTCAGGTGGACAGATTATCTTGGCAAAGGAGAAATACTAACTAACAGGGATGTTAAAAAAATTGTGCATAACATTTGAGAGAAATATTTTTGGGATCTTTTTTTTTCACTTTACATGTTGCGTTCATATTTTTGTTCAGTGTAGTATATATTTGAAATGTTTGTATGATCAAACTCAACCTGCATGTCCCATTATATTTTGCAAAGAACATAACTGATATTGGATGCATAAAAATTGTACCAATAAATGGAAGATGTGTGGGAGATGTGTGTACATTCAATACGAACCTAATGTTTGCAGTCTTTATACATGCCTCTTGTATACATGAGGTATCTGGTCATTGCTCCCTGGAGCCGTACCTTGTGCAGGTCATAGAGACATACAGGTCTCTGCTGGTCTGTCACCATCACTCTTACTCTCCCACTCTGGGACACGTCAGTGGTTCACTGCAAACTTACATGACCATATTACAGCAATAATGGATTTTCCAGATGTTGTGATCAGGTGTCTGTGACTTTTGCACTTTTATACTACTATCTCTTAGAATGATCATCACTGTACTCTATACCTTTTATGTTCTATGTACATGTATGTTAGTGAGTTTTGCTAGCCTGGGTGCCAGTCTGTTTCTCTGAATTGTCATGCCAAAAATATTTTTAACTTGACAATGACAATGGAGTTGGCAAAAGCACAAACTGATCTGGGACCAGGCTGGAGTTTTGCATGCAGATGGAAAAAAATTGAGATATTGATACAGTATTACAGATCTGCATTGCATGACAGCTGAGGTGACAAAACATGATGCAGTTACTAAGGGAATTATTCCCCCAAAATAGTGTTGTTTCTTGTGTTTCTTGTATCCTTTCAGTAAAAAGGGCATGCCCTCTCAGAGTAGCATGATGATGAAGAAATGATGCAGTATTGTCTGATTCTAAAGTTTGAAACAACAATTATCAAGCCGAAACTCAAAAAAGACTGATTGTAAACTCGGCGCATATTGCAGATGTATTCAGAAAGAAAACATTTTATGCCCAAAATCATTGACGAAATCAATGACGTTGTGGACAAACATGTGTCCTGTGTAGACCATCCCAGTAACATACCAAGCCCAGCACACAGCATGCAGTGGCTTACCAACACACTATTCCTTTAGTTTAGTATAGCGTTTTCTAATTCAATCTTCGCATCAGCTATAGGGCTGTGAACTCTAAGCTTTGTCGTCAGTGTGCTTGTAAATACATCAAATAGGATTATAATGAAATATTTTCTTATTGGACCCAAATTATAGTCCCTGCTACCCATAGAAACATTTTCAATTATAAAACGTTTAAATCTCAGCCGTATACTGAAAAGTCACCCCAAAATAAGCCCTTTGCCATACATGTGCAACATTCCATTAGAAAGGCCAATTTGATGCTGATCATGTGCCCTTGTTGTGTGATACCTTGAGCAGTTCAAAGAAAATCAATGCAAAGAGGGATTACATATTTCAATATTTTGCTAATCATTTATGAAATGCTTAATTATCTCACCCACACGTTGAGTGGATTAGACTACATTGATTTTTTTCTTTCTCTGCAAATAGTACTGTACCTAAACCTGACAAACTATGTAATAGATATTCTTGTGTATGATAAACATAGTTGGCAGAGCGTCATTGGGGTTCATATTGCATGCAATGGGAATGTCTAATCCTTGAAATGTGTGGGTGGGGTGATTAAAACAGACAGCAGCACTGGATATATGTTTGCTTTGAAACTCTGAATATGATATGACTATGTCACTATGAATAATTGGCAGAGAATGGGAGCTCACTTAGATCTAGAACTCAAATGCAGTTTATGACTAATTGTGTTAAGTGAAAATAAAGTGCACTTTTGTTCTTGGGATAATTGGCTGTTTTTAATGTTGCACGAGTGAATGTGGTGCACTTGGGCTCCAGTGCTTTTGGAGTGAACCCTAGCTCCCCCAACGGGTAACATCGCTTGTTGCACACCATTTAGAAGACAGGAGCTAAGCATCATATTATAGTAAACATTGTGGAGGTATCGCTGTGACAAAATTCAAATTTTGACAAATTATATTCAAATGTTCTTACCACAACATTTTAAAGCTGCAGGGTATTGTTTATGCTCCCAACGTGAACACGTAGTGGCTCACACACTATGTTTACTGATTGTACTAGTTGTATAGTGTTTGGATACATTTTCTATGAATAATACCTAGCATCCATGGAAATGATCTCTTGTTACCAGTTTCCATAACTTTTAAGTGCAAACTGAAAGGGAACGCGTCATTTCTGAACCAGTCTCCTTTGGATGCCGTCATATAACCATTAGTTTACGTGTTTGAAAAGTACTTTGCACATTTGTCATTTAATTCCCCACTGTGTTATTAGTTCCCCACTGGCGACCAACGTAATATACAGCTTTGATGCTTGTATATTTTAGTACCCATCATGCACAGAGAAGGTGGATAACGCCGAAGGTCTGCAGAGTTTTTTTTTCTCATGTTCTCCACACACCCCATGCTCGATCCCAAAAGTTTGGGCCAGAGCTGGCCTACTCTGCCTGCCGACCGACCACTCAGAGCCTGGGCACTGGATAATTGGAATCAGTTATTCAAAACATCTCTAAATGTGATTGAAATGGTGAGGATTTATGGTACGTAGAAGGAAACCATTAAAGCAGGAAGGCAAATTCCGATTTAGGAGCAGAAGACGACGAGGAACGAGGAACGAGAAAAGAGTTGGGGGGGTGAAGTAAGCGGGAGAAAGCAATTACTCGATGTAAAGGCCACGAACAGAGCTCCTGCCGTCACTGAGAAATCAAATCTGTCAGCAATTAGGAGGATCTGAGGAGGCCAAGCTGCACTCGCCAGTGGACAATGGGGCAACGGGAGAGGGGGTTAGCAATTATGAGAGCTGATAGAATAGCTTTATTTATCTAAACAGCAGGTTAGTCGCCCAATCGCCTCTTTTGTCAGTTGCTGCACACATGGGAAAGGGGCACCACTTAATCCGAATGGTGTTCCTTGTCGCAGCCAATCGGTATTGTACGTGGGGGTAAGACCTGGAGAGGAGATGCTTTTTCCTTTCAACGCTGGGTCAGAGTAACCCATTGGGTTGATCTAATGCTCTTGCAATGCTTCCTTCACTCCCAAGAGCTGATCCGGGATCCTTTACATTTGAAGCTATTTATTAAAGGGTCGGGAAGAGGGGGCACACTCCTCTAAAACATGTACTCAGTATCAAAGACCGCTGCTCCTTGAAGAGGCCAAAAGCCTCACGTTGAGGACGAGTCTTGGGAGGGGTATTGAAGGTCTGCGGTGCTTACCTTGCACTTGAGACCCTACTGCAGACAGGGCACACTAATAACTACTCAGCAGCTCGCAGTATATAGGATAAGCTCACAAGCTCGGGGAGATTTCCCTTTCTTTAACACGACAAAGGCCTGCAAGAATCTTTGCACAAATGTAGCATCGTGCATGGCTATTTTAGGTCTAGATCATTTCCCCTCTTATGTTCTAATTTGGTAAGGAAGTCGGTGTCCATATATATACCAAGTTGTATTGGTTTTGACAAAGGTAAAGGTCTAATAGTGTCAATAGTGGCAGATTCAATAGGACCCTCACTAGATTCCAAGATATTGGTATTTAAATACTAAATGCAGTGTACACTTCCTGACATTTACCATACACCATTGGTATGTTCAGTAAAGTATGGTCTTGTAATGAATAAAACGATTTCAAGTTATTTCTGGTAAGACGTACAGTATGCCTTTGGGTGTCATCTGTTGCTAATGGTTCAAAACGAAGAGGAGAACGTCAGAATGATTGGGAAAAGTGAGAGGAGACCTACACCTGCACACATATGTCAAGGATCTTTTATAGTGACTCAAAATAAATGACACGTGCTTTCTTATAATGCCGGCTATGTGCTTTGACACAGGAGAAAAGAGAATGTGAGGGAACAAGTCTATAAAGTGTCTGGAGATTCGTTATGAAGTTTATGGAGAAAAATTATTCTCCCAAATCAGTCCCGAAATGGAGAAATGTGTCATTTGCTGATGATGTGGGTTCATTTCAGTAATGACGTGCAATTGTAATTGAATCCAATTAATATTTCTCTGGTTTGAGCACGTCTGCATTGTCCAAAGAAAATGAAACATCTAGACTAATGCATACAATCGGGCGTCATGACTTCATTATCCTAATGCTGACATAGGCACAATTCTAGAAATAGCCCCAGAAATAAGAAAATAAACTTTTACATTAATGGAGCTCATATCAACATCCTTCTTCAAGTGTTGCATTACACGAGGAGATTCATTAAAAGTCCAATTGGAATTCTATACATTTTAACTAAGTTTTATAAATATCAGGAATAATTAACATTTGTAACTTTGAAGTTTTAGTAAGGCGTTTCAGCTACTCGATTCATTTCTTAAAATTGGTCCAAATCAATCTATTCATTGATAATAACATCGTACTGCAATAAGTCCATGACAAATGCTTGACGCAGCACAGGCCTAATGCATTACATACAATCTATATTATTAAGTAAGTCTTCTGTGCCACGGATACTTACAAATACTTCACAAAGCAAACACATGTTCGACTGCTGCTTCTCCAGAGGAACCTGAACCTGCAAGTGAGGTCCATTGAAAATAACTTCTTGATTACAGTACAAGACATGATCCTTTATTGCAATACCTAAAACAAACCAAATGGAAGAAGCATATGAACTCAACAGGTCCTCTTGGCAAGTGTGAATATCTCAAACGTACGTTTCTGGTTAAGTACATGCTTCACAGTGTATTTACCTAGTTGAAATTGACACCATATACTTCTTGAAGTTCACAACTGCATAAAACTTTAGGATTTCACCATATACCGGCCTATTACTTCTGATATATTCAAGAAATCATTTTTATTACGTAATTACAAGGTACAATTTGTCATCCACGTGCTTGACTCTGCAGCACACCTTGCAATGATACAGTACAATTGTCAATAAAGCATATGGATGGTCCAGTACCGGAGCAGGCAATATCTTAAAATGGGATTCATAAATGGGAACCAGATGTCCAAAAATGAAATCCCATAAATTATCTAAGGTTGATTATCCTTCTTCATTTCTCAATTGAAAAATGTACCAGGACATCACTCATGGCTCTAAGCAGATTTCCAAAGATTACAGGGCTGCATATTTTCTAAATGGTGCAAGCTTTTTACTGTGGTTTTAGAACAGAGAACTCCACGGAGCAGGCCTAATAAGCTGCAGAGACCAGTGTCCCATTCTTTAAGTAGACATTTAGGTATTTGCAAGTCTCTCACACATGCTCACATGTGTTCCCCAACTACACCGCTGTCATGGTGACATACAGGCCATCCGAGGGAGTATTCATTTGCGTTCGACCTTATGCATGATGGACTCCTTTTCTTATAAGCAATATATTACAATGTTGTGTTGGTACACTGTTACGTGTTCTATTTATTTAGATATAGAATTGGAAAGAAAGAAAGAGTATCTATTCAGGCCTATTCAGAAACGTCATCATATGAAGTCATATGCTCCCTTTTCAAATGTACGCAAACAAAATACAATACTCTTTTCAGCATTTATGTCAAGAGAAATGTGTCTGATTGACAGGCTCGTCAGGGAGAAATAGTTGGGCAAGGAGAACACACAAAGAACGTTGTTACCTTTCTTCAACATGCTTTCACAGCTTAAACAAATTTAATAAGACTCTTTTGATTGACAGGAGCGAGGTCTCCCACAATGTCTTCTTTTTGCTCTCACATTCCTCCGCAGCAGCTGTGCGCTGTTTTGATCCGGCACAGCTCACGTACTAACGGAACCGTTAACTACGAACCATTTATTCATATGTGACTGTGCAGTTCAGTTGACTGCACACTAGTCACGCCTTGTATTTGTGATGCAAGTGCTACTTGTACTGCATCAATTGTTTTCGGGGGTGTGCAATCTTTTATCAAAGTGCTCTTTTCTACAACAACGAAAGGAGTCCTCCAAATTGAGAGGAAAAGATTTAGCGAATAAAAGTCCATACCGAGTCATTTGCGTGTATCTTCGTGTTGATCGACATTTATCCAGGAGCTATCTAACCATGTATTTGGTGCTGTGTCAGACGGAGATTCCAGCTCTGTGCTGAAGCCAGGCTGAGTGAGTGTGAGTCAGAGGCACTGCGGAGGTCTGTGCAGGTGGCATAGCTGCAGAGCCCGCCGGGGCTTTCTCTGCTCCCTCTCCACAGGTGCTTATTAGCACATAGGAGCTGCCATATGTTCCTAGCCAAAACCTGAGGGGGCACAATCAGTCTTTGCCCATAACCTGACCAGGCTTTACTAACAGGGGCACATGGCGTAGCATTTATGTTAGCGAGGCAAAAATATAGCTCAAATATATATATATATTTTTTTGAGGTACAGGACAACCTTTCTCTGCATCTCCCGTCTATTTCCATATTCACCCTGTTCGAGTTAAAAGTCAACTGTGTACCGAACAAACTAATAAAACAACACCTCACAGTACGCCTCTCCAACGTCTGACCTGAACAACTCTTAGGCGTATGTACTGTATATATACTGATGTGTGGGTAACTGTCAGTAATGTGGGTAACTTTTTTAGGTTCTATTCTTCTTATTTAAAATGTGTGTAGTTCAGCCCTTGAGCTCTTCTTGTCTATTGATGTCCTGTATTATGTCATGTTTTATGTTTTGTGTGGACCCCAGGAAGAGATCCGAATAAAATACTAAGAACATGTAAGAGATATCTATTCTCAGAGGCCAAAAATGATTCAGGTTCGGCACCTATCATTGCAAAATGTTCTTTTAACAGATATCAAACAGCTTTCGACTTGTCTCACACCTGGTCAGCATGACAGAAACCCATTGTCATCTTAACAGCCACCCACTTTATGAAATGTGAATGGTTCCGCTGTTAATATGTGCGAGAGCAAGAGTGTGTGGGGAGGGGGTGTTGGGGAGGATGGGAGCTGTCCGTGTTTGAAGTGGGCATATGGTCGTCACATTTGCATTTAATGCCCTTCAGATTACTTGTTTTAACTCGTGCTAAACACCTCACTCGGTTGAGGCTAATTTGATGAGGTCATGGTGTGACCCGATGACCCCCCCCCCATCTCTCCATGTTCTCTAAGTGAAACCAGCTGAGCCAGAGAGAGAGAAAGAAGGCCTCTGCCCCACTGACCATGTGTGTATAGCCCAGGCTACCCCAATCCCCAACCCAACAATCTGGAGCTCTGTGCTCACTTAGCTGCACAGTGGACCGCTGTGCTGTGTCCCCATGGAGTAGACTTAGA